>NC_064243.1:100630312-101267500 GCF_003254725.2 Canis lupus dingo
TTTATTCATGAGGGACACACAGAGAGAGGCAGAGACAGGCAGAGGGAGAAGCAGGCTCCACGCAGGGAGCCTGACGTGGGACTTGATCCCGGGACTCCAGGGTCAGGCCCTGGGCCAAAGGCAGGTGCTAAACTGCTAAGCCATCCAGGGATCCCCACCTTCAAGTTCTTTAGGAGTGAACTTTTTTTAAAAGATGTTTATTTATTTATTCATGAGAGACAGCGAGAGAGAGAGAGAGAGAGAGAGGCAGAGACATAGGCTGAGGACGAAGTAGGCTCCCTGCAAGGAGGCTGATGCAGGAGTTGATCCCAAATTCTGGGATCATGCCCTGGGCCAAAGGCAGATGCTCAACTGCTGAGCCACCAAGGCATCCTAGGAGTGAATTTTTAAAGTTTGTAATCTTAAGTTTTATTTGTTGTTTAAAGGTTTTTTTTGTTGTTGTTGTTGTTGTTTTTATAAATGTATTGACATATCCCACGGGTCTCAGTCTTCCAGTGAGTTTGTGCTTCTGGACTGTGAACTTCACACAAGCCCTGTCACTGTCCCCTCCACCTTGTTTAGGACAGGGCAGAGTGGCCCAGAGTTGTGTATTTCCCTTCCTTCTGTTCACCTAGCCTCTGGAAACCTGAGCAAGTTAGGCTCTGCTTCAATAGTGTGCATACTGATTTGATATGATTTGGATCCATCTGTTGATGACAAAAATGAATGTTTTTAAAAGTAAAGTGTTTTGATATCATCTGTCCTGTTCTCACCAGTAAGAACTCCACTCAGCTGCTGGGGGGTCCTTTGGGGACTTATCAGTAAAAACATATGAAGAAGCAAGTATGGCAAAGGGGTATTTAGGACCAAACCTACGAAGAGCTGGTGAGGACCATTTGAGAGTGTTGGGTCTGGCCAAGCCAAGCCTTGGCACATCTAAATAGCTCTCCAAGTACCTTAGGCCATTAACTTCTGCTGTGGTAAAGGCAACTCTTCTACCAGCAGTGGGGGAAACATCCAGTGGCCCAGACAGAGATCCTGTTCCCCACTGACACTGGCATCATTGTTCCCTAGGAACTTGTTCTGGCAACAGGGGACTTTTACTTTTGTGCTGACAGCTGGACATCAGGTAAGGGTTGGCTGAACTGTCTCTCCAGAATACCAACTCAAAAATTTTGTCTCAACTAAGTTTAAACTTTATTCATCTTCTTACGCCTGCTACAATAGTATGTTTAATGTATCATTGATTTGGATACTATTTTCCTTATTGGCTTATTAAGAGATTATCATGAATGCTATTAGCTTGTGAAATTCCCACTATGAACCTATGTTAAATAAACTGCTGGCAAAGACCAACTCAGTCTGTGAGCGTTAATTAGTCTTACATCAAAACAGGTAGTGTTTTCCGCAGGGAGACTTTGTAGAGAACAGTGCTATAGGGTATTTGAAAATGGTTTCTTTGGGGGAGTTTGGATGGTTCAGTCTGTAGAGCATGTGGCTCCTAATCTCAGGATTCTGGCTTCAAGCCCCAGGTTGGGAGTAGACCTTATTTAGATAAAAAAAAAATAAAAAACAGGTAAGATTGGGGATCCCTGGGTGGTGCAGCGGTTCAGCGCCTGCCTTTGGCCCAGGGCGCGATCCTGGAGACCCGGGATCGAATCCCACGTCGGGCTCCCGGTGCATGGAGCCTGCTTCTCCCTCTGCCTGTGTCTCTGCCTCTCTCTCTGTGTAACTATCATAAATAAATTTAAAAAAAAATAAAAAAACAAAACAAAAAAAAAAACAGGTAAGATTAAAAAGAAATGGTTTCTTTTCCTTTCTCCACCTGGAAGCAGGCCTGGATTTTTCTGTCACAGATCACAGAATTTCATGGGATATTCGCTGTGAGAACCACTGAGACATTTAAGAGGTAAAACTCTATAAATGTGTGGGAGCTGTCCACAGAAGTGGGTTCCCCTGGAGTTTTTTGTGTCTCAGATTTGTCCCCATGAAGATTTCAGCAATTTGTGACATATAGTTCTGTTTCCCTACCCTGGCACTGGCTCCCACTTGTTTTCACATGTGTGTTTCTGCTTCAGTAAGTTGTGATTCTCTGTATTTGCTGGTGTCAATTTGGGGACAGTGGCTTTCCCTTGTGACCACACTTCTTTTTAGAATCCAAGAATTCTCTTTTCAACTTGTTCAGCTTTTTCTTTGTTGTTAGAATGGAGTGGCCACTTCCAGTTTCTTTCTTTTTTTTTTTTTTTTTAGATTTTTATTTATTTAAAAGAGAGAGCAAGCACAAGCAGGGGGAGCAGCAAGCAGAGGGAGAAGCAGGCTCCCAGGGAGCCTGATGTGGGGTTTAATCCCAGGACACTGGAATCATGACCTGAGCCAAAGGCAGACACTCAAGTGACTGAGCCAACCAGGAACCCCGTCACTCCAGTTTCTTATATGCCGAACTGACACCAGAAGTACCTACTTATCCTATTCCGACCTTCTCAAAAAATAAAATTACTGGGGTGCCTGTCTGGCTCGGCCAGTGGAGTGTGTGACTCCTCATCTTGAGGCCAGGAGTTTGAGCCCCATGTTGGATGAAGAGATTAAAGATAAAATAATAAATTAAAAAAAGTTATTGACGCAATGACACTGCTGTGGGTCTGAATCTTTGAGTTCCCCCCAAATTCATGTTGAAATCCTAACCCACAAAAGTATGGTATTAGGAGGTGAGGCCCTTGGGATGTGCTTAGTCATGAGGGTGGAGCCCTCATGAATGGTATTAGTGTCCTCATCATAAAAGAGGCTGCAGAGAGATCCACAACCCCTTCCATTTGCTGAAGATGCAACAAGAAGTTAGGACCCCAAAGAGGGCCCTCACCTGAGCACATTAGCATCGTGATCTCCAACACGCAGTCTCCAGTAATGTGAGAAAGAAATTTTGGTTATGTATAAGCTACCCAGTCTGTGGTACTTTGGTATATAGCTGCCTGAAGAGACCAAGCCACATTATATCATTTCTTCTGGCTATTTTCAAACATACAAAAAAGGAAAACACCATGTAATGAAGCAAGATGAAGCTTTCCCCAGTTTTCCACTACTATTTATCATTTCATTTCGCCATTTTTGCTTGATCTATTGTCATATATACTAGTAGGTTATTTAGTCAGACATTACACTTAATGTACAAGATACATAAGAATCTACTGAGGATTCATTTTTAAAATGCAAGGGCTACTTCATAACTCCAATAGCCATCAAACAACCTTTTTTTTAAGATTTTACTTATTCTTGAGAGACACAGGCAGAGGGAGCCCGATGTGGGACTCGATCTAAAGACCCTGGGATCACGACCTGAGCCAAAGGGAGATGCTCAATCACTGAGCCACGCAGGTGCCTATGAGGTGGCTAAAATTCTTAAGTGTCTCTTGAGCTTATACTTTTATCTGTGCAGGAGACACATTTCTGAAAAATGGACACTCAACTTGGTTTTGTTAAAACCTGTGGCTTTGTCAAAGACTTTTCAAATCCCACACTGGAGAAGAAAAATTTAGGGATGTCTAGGTGGCCCAGTGGTTGGGCATCTGCCTTTGGCTCAGGTTGTGATACTGGGGTCCTAGAATCAAGTCCCACATCAGGCTGCCCACAGGGAGCCTGCTTTTCCCTCTGCCTAGGTCTCTGCTTCTGTGGGTCTCTCATGAATAAATAAAATAAAAATTAAAAAAGAAAAATTCATTAAATCCTCCATTCTTGTCCTCTGCACACGTACAGGAATCAATCTCTCCATCTTTGATTGAACCAAGAGATGCAAATATATGATCGGAATAAGTCTAATGACCTGATCCCAGAAGAATTTGAAAGTTAATGAAAATTTAAGGCTTAACAAGAAATGAACAAAAAAAAAATCATTTCAAATGCCTGCTTATTGATAATGTAAGATAAAAAGAATGGGGTGTCTTAACATAGCACAAAACGTAATTACTGGGCAGCCCGGGTCGCTCAGCGGCTTAGTGCCACCTTCAGTCCAGGGTGTGATCCTGGGGACCCTGCAGGAAGCCTGCTTCTCTGTGTCTCATGAATAAATAAAATCTTAAAAAAAAAAAAAAAAAAAAAGGTAAGTACGAATTTTCTAATGCTTTATAAAGGATGAGCTCTTTATACTGCCACAGAAAATCAGTCTCAGTTGTTTTACAAGAAAAAATTGTTGAACTGTGATTCTGAATCATCATCTGACTTCTAGATCAGATAAAGCAGCACCCCTTCTCAGGCATTTTTCTCTTTGGAATGCTCTTCCCAATGCTCTACACTTAGTAAATTACTGCACAATAAATACTCATTCTAGACATAAAAGTATATTCTCAAGGACTGTTTCCCTTCACCCTCACACTAGGTCTCCCAGTGGTTTAACATATTCAACTAGTTGATCTTCCAGCATTTACAGTAATTTAAATTTTGTAGTAGTTTGTATAGATACAGGCTTATAGACTGTGTACTTGATAAATTAGCTTTAAAAAAATCATGCCAAAATAATGAGGCATGCAGGAAAGATTTTTAAAGGGTGAACATATTAAACAGATCACTGAAATTTGATAAGCCAAAAAGAGGATGTGGCAAATACTAATGGGTAAAATGTTTGTTCATAAACTTTAACAAGTAAATAAGAAGAGACTAAGTGGCTTCCTTATTGCCCGTAAAAGCCATGGTGCCCATGAATTTATTGCAGTGGGCTTCAGGTGTTTTTCACTTGTGGCTTTGTGAAGACTGTAGCTCCTATGTGATAGAGACTATGGGAATAGGCTATTTATTATCACACTTTCTGGAGTCTATGACCTATGTTCTTTGAATGTACTGAAATTCTGCATTTTGTGAGGGGATTCCAGTAGCAGCTGGCTTAATATTAGTAAATGTATTCACTAGTGAAGCGGAATTAGCAGGAAATCCAGAAGGCTATATTAGAACACTGGCAATATTTCAATCCATCAAGGTGGACTGCCCACCTTCTCTGATGGTCCTGAAAATAATTATGAAAAGACAACGGCTGGATGATACTTTTTTTTTTTTTTTTGGATACTTAAATGAGCTGGTAAGATTAATGTGTGACGGATGGTCCCTGGTAGGGGACCCTTGACCAGACACTTATTAATCAATCTTCCCAAGCAACTCACAACAATTAACTTTTTATTTCTCCGAACACAAAGTGTACTGTCTTCAGAAGAAAAGAAACTAGTAATTATACTCTGTATTTTTGCTCTGTGTGATGATTAAAAGATCCTCTTCCATTGCTCTGTTTCTCAATGTTAGATCAGATTAAGGCTTTTGCATGATTTCAGTCTTTTATTTTTCTTTTATGTGTATTAAAGTATAACTGGCAAATGTAACTAATATATTTAAAATGATTGATTTGCTATATGTGTACACTGACAAGGGAAGATTTTGATTTGGGGATTTCAGCTTTGCATTAAGAAAGTTTAAAAATTTTAAAAATGCAGAGAAACTGGGATTTGTAAACTTCTGAAATAACTTTGAAACATGAATGTTTTGACAAATGGAAGGTAGAGAAGTCTAAGTATCAATCAGGAGGTATAGTTGATACACGTTTGTACTGTACAGAGACATCTGCATTACTCAAGGGCAACTCAGGATTTTAAATTACAGAAGAAATATTAAACTAAAAATATTAACACAACTAATTTTTTAGTGAACAAAATAAAAGGGGTAAGGTGAATACTTAAAGGATACATGTAATAAAAGCCATATAACTGTTGTTGTGATTGCACTTAATTTGCCATCAGTAGCTAACTCAATAAAATTTAGCATTTATATTTAAAAATATTTTGTGTATACAAGTTATCAGTTATGAGATTCCTTACATTTTCAAAATTCTTAAGAGGTTATGCATTGACATATCCAGGATGGCATGTAAAATAACCCACCAGCGGCACCTGTGTGGCTCAGTGGTTAAGTGTCATCTGCTTTTGGCTCAGGTCATGATCTGGAGGTCCTGGGATTGAGTCCTGCATCAGGCTCCCCTGGCTTCTCCCTCTGCCTATATCTGTGCCTCTCTTTCTGTATCTCTAAGGAATAAAAATCTTTAAAAATAACAATAAAATAAAACCCACCAGTATGAATGGGGATACCAGAACCACCATGAAAATGATTAATCATGAAAGATTGTGATACAGCTAATGGGACTTCATTACAGTCCATTACAAAAGCCTGAATATCTCCTTATATCAATGATTTTATACGTTGAAAAAGATGAATTGGAAAGGGCAGGAGGAACTTAGCTTGAGGGATGTACACATGTATGAAAACATCAAAATAGGGGCTGCCTGGGTGGCTCAGGGGTTGAGCATCTGCCTTTGGCTCGGAGTGTGGTCCAAGAGTCCCAGGATCAAGTCCCACATTGGGCTCCTAGTGGGAAGCCTGCTTCTCCCTCTGCCTCTGTGTCTCATGAATAAATAAATTAAAAATCTTAAAAAAAAAAAACATCAAAATATATATTTAAAACATGTAGTTTAATTCAATCATACTTAAATCAAACTCTTCTTATAAAACAAATATTTAGGGATGCCTGGGTGGCTCAGTCAGGTTAAGCATCCAATCCTTGACCTCAGCTCAGGTCTTGATCCCAGGGTCATAGAGCTCAAGCCCTGTGCTGGGCTCCACAATGGGCATGGAGCTTACTTAAATAAAAAACAAAAATAAAGCAGGGGTGCCTGGGTGGCTCAGTCGGTTAAGCATCCATCAGATTCTGGTTTTCTTAGGTTGTGATCTCAGGGTCCTGAGATAGAGCCCATCAGGCTCCACACCTAGCAAAAAGTCTGCTCACCACGCCCACCCTCGCTCCTCCCCTTCCTCTGTGTACTCTCTCAAATCTTTAAAAAATAAAACAAAACAAGAACAAAAATAAAAACAAAACAAACAAAAACACCCACAAATATTTAAAACTTGCCACTTACTGGTCATTTTACTATTTTATTTCCTATGTTCTTAGTTATTTGTGGCTATTATATCAGTACTTTGAGAATAGAATATAGTAAGGTACTACTGGAGTATCTTACCAATTCCATGTTCAGTGACATCACTCTGGCAACTTGACATTTACCACAAGAGAAGTATTTACATGGACTGCCAACGACTAAAACCTAGGCTTGATTTAATGTGTTACTAAGTTAAGAAAGCAGAAGAATTTATTAATGCAGGTTAAATTTATACATCTGGTGCATGTGGGCTTTCAATTGTGAGAATAACAAAAAGTTGAGAAAAATCTTCTAGTATTCAGAAACAATTGTTCCATATAGTAAATACTTTAGTACATAAAAAGAAAGTAGGCAAAAGATTACAAGCACACATTTTACCAAAGATACACACAGAGCAAATAAATGGCAAATGCTGGGGCATCTGGATGGCTCAGGGGTTGAGCGTCTGCCTTTGGCTCATGTCATGATCCTGGGTTCCTGGGATCAAGTCCCACATCAGACTCCCTGTGCGGGAGCCCGCTTCTCCCTCTGCCTATGTTTCTGCCTCTCTCTCTCTGTCCCTCGTGAATAAATAAAATCTTTTAAAACAAATCTTTTAATAAAATCTTTTAATAAAAATCTTTTAATAAAATCTTTTAATAAAAATAAAATAAAATTTTTTAAATAAAATAAAATCTTTTAATAAAAATCTTTTAATAAAAATAAAATAAAATTTTTTTAAAAAATAAAATCTTTTAATAAAAATCTTTTAAAAACAAAAAATGAAAAATACTCAATATCACGAACACTTTGGGAAATGGAATTTAAGTCAAAGTGACTCACCATACACTTATTTCAAAGATGTCATGGAACTTGAATTTTCAAGTGCTACTAGTGGGAAAAAGAATAACCATGATAGATCAGTTTCCCATTTCTTAAAAATGTGAACATTCACCTACATTCTAACAGTTTCAGTTACTACAACAAGAGAAATAAAACATCCACATAAAGAACTGAATATAAATATGCATAGCAGCTTTATTTGTAAATACTGCAAACCTAGAAATAACCTGTATATCCAGAAGCATGGGTAGTCATTATTCATAGATTAGAATGCTACTCAGCAATAAAAATAAGCTCATTGTTGAATCTCAATAAGCACGCAGAATGAAGCAAAACAGTACAGAAAAAAAAAAAAAACCCAACAACCATATACTTAATAATGCCTTATAGAAAATACAAAACTAACCTAATGTAAAGAAAGAAAATTGAGGATTGCCTGGAAGGCTGGAGAAGACAGAGTTATATGAGCACAAAGTAAACGTGGGTGACAGATAAATTGATTTTCACAATGTAGTTTCATGACTTTATACATGTCAAAACTTAGCAAATTGTTAACATTAGATAAGTACACTTTGTTGCATGTCAATTACACAAATTATACCTTAAACAGAGCTTTAAAAAGTATTCCAAAATACAAGCCCAGATGTCCCTCTTTCAAAAGCTTAGAAAATTAGGTTGGCAACCCTATATGGACACTACCGTCTCTTTTCTCATGCCCTGGGAGGAGCATTCTTGCCTCAGTGGCAGCAAACACTGGCAATCATGAAGACTGCTGCCACCTAAATCTACAGGGATACTGGTGGGGTCACAACAGGGTCAGCCCTCTTTCTATGCTTGTTTTCCTGCCTCTAGAGAAATGACCTAGAGGTAAACAGCCCAAAGAGGCTATGAGAATCCACAAAAGCTTTAGAATATTTACTTTGTCAATAACCCCAGCTGTGGGAATACAGAGGTCCTGAGAATTTCTGTACACATTGGTCTTATGAGTCATAGTACTGAAACCAACTTTCAGGTAAGGCATATTTCATCTAATTTACTGTAGTCTCCTCTATGCCATATTAACCCATGTTTCTATCCCACCTGACCCTTAACCTTACAGCAAATGACACTAGCCTCTGAAATTTTCTACGTCATGACACATGGTTACTTTGCAGGATCTACGAGAATTAGTCCTCTCAGTAGTGGTGGGAATGATGTGATATATATTATGATCAAGAGAATAAAATGTATGTTGTTCACAGAAGCATGGTATGGGTGGGAGGGGCTGTCACAACAAAGGCCTTCTTATCCAGGTGATCTCCAACCTTTCCTCAAATCATGCCACCAGATTGCCAATTAGGAACATGAAGTCCTGTAGTCTTTCTTTCCAAGCATTGGGCACCAATGTAAATTAGACCAATATTGGACAACTGCTATTTTCTGCCATCATACCATCCCTACTAAAGCAGAGAAAGTATAAGAAGCCCCATAAAAATCTGTTCATGCCTACATGCTGACAGATCACAATTCTGCTTCCAGATCACCTCACACAGTGAACACAACCACCAAAATTAAAGGGGCAGAAACAAAGACCTTTACTTAATGAACATAAACCAAACCAATGTGCAGCAAGTAGATCCCATGCTGGTGAATTAGAACCTGGAATTTCTTCGTAAGCATAATGTGAAAAGAGTGTCCCTGAAGAAAAGTCCTTCTTAGCAGGTGAGGATGAGTCCTGTGGACCATAACTGGGTTAGGTCTATTCCCTAGAGTCAGAGAGAAAGGAAACGAGGATCTCTCTAAAGGCTCAGGCTATTCATAATTTCCTCAAGCAGATGGGAGAATCTAAGAGATTAGAGTACTCTGGCATGGTGACTGATCTACACTGCACAGATCTGTCAGGTAGTAGAGCTGAATGGCTTTAGTCACAGAAGCTGGCAGTGACATAAATCTGGGAATAGTGCTGGGCAGGTTACACAGTAAAGGGCATCCCCCTAAGTCTTGCATTTTCCCGAAACTTACAAGGAATCTCACAAAGTGTTCATTCAGATAAAAGAGGTTTAAATTCTGGCATATGTCTTTCAAAAAGTCTCCTCTAGTGTTGTCACACTGAGCAGAGAAGTAAAACATTCCTCACATTTAATGGTTTTCTCCAGCATGCACTCTCCTGTGTCTAAGAAGGTTAGACTTTCGACTAAAAGATTTCCCACATTCACTGCATCCATAAGGTCTTTCTCCAGTGTGGACTCTCTGGTGTTGAATGAGGTCAGATTTGTGGGTAAAGGGCTTCCTACATTCATTGCACTCAAAAGGCCTTTCACCAGTGTGACCTCTCTGGTGTTGAAGGAGGCTAGAACTTTGGCTAAAGGTTTTCCCACATTCACTACACCCATAAGGCCTTTCACCAGTGTGAACTCTGTGGTGTTGAATAAGGCTAGCACTTTGGCTAAAGGATTTCCCACATTCCCCACACTCATATGGCTTTTCCCCAGAATGAACTCTCAGGTGTTGAATAAGACCAGAGCGTTGCCTAAAAGATTTCTCACATTCACTGCACTCATAAGGTCTTGTGCCAGTATGAATCCTCTGGTGTTGAATGAGGTCAGATTTTCGGGTAAACGATTTTCCACATTCACTGCACTCATAAGGTCTTTCTCCAGTGTGAACTCTCTGATGTTGAATAAGGATAAATTTTCGGCTAAAGAATTTCCCACAAACACTGCATCCATAAGGCCTTTCTCCAGTATGAACACTCCGGTGTCGAATGAGGTTAGAGAACTGTCTGAAGGACTTCCCACATTCACTGCACTCATAAGGCTTTTCTCCACTGTGAATTCTCTGATGTTGAATGAGTTCAGATTTGCAACTAAAAGATTTCCCACAATCACTACACTTGTAAGGCATTTCTCCAGTGTGAACTCTCCCATGTCGAATTAGGTTAAAAATTTGTCTAAAGGATTTCCCACATTCACTGCAATTATATGGCCTTTCTCCAGTGTGAACTCTTTGGTGTCGGAAAAGACTAGAACTTTGTCTAAAGGATTTTCCACATTCACACTCATAAGACCTTTCTCTAGTGTGAACTCTGAAGTGTTCGATGAGGTTGGATTTGTAGCTAAAAGATGTCCCACATTCACCACGCCCATAATGCATTTCTCTAATGTGTAGTCTCTGATGGTGAATCAGTTTAGATTTGTGGATAAAGACTTTTCCACATTCACTGCATTCATAAGTTCTTTCTCCAGTGTGAATTCTCCAGTGTTTTATGAAACTGAAGTTATGGGTAAGTAATTGTCCACATTCTCTGCATCCATAAGGCTTTGTACCACTGTGAATTCTCCAGTCTTTAAGAAGGCCAGAGATTTGGCTAAAGGATTTCTCACATTCGCCACACTCATATGGCCTTTGTCCACTGTGAATTTGTTGGTGCTGCACAAGTCTGTAGTTGCAGCTGAAGGCTTTCCCACATTTGCCACACTCATAAAGCCCTTCTCCAGAACAGACACTCTGGTGTCGATCAAGTGCATCGCTGTGGCCGGCAGCTTTTTCATATTCACCCCCATTGTACTGACTTTTTCCACTGTGAAAGGCCCGCCCACTCTGGTTGCCACTGTGTGGCTCCTTGCTGTGGGGACTGGTCTGGAGCTGAACATGTCCTGAGGTAGCTGGGAAGTCCTCACCAATCTTCCTACATGTGAAAGACTGCCCTGATACATCGAAGTTGCAGCTTGTCACCCATGAGGCCCGGTGCACATCCCTTTCCCAGGGCTTCTCCCCACTGTCATGCCTCTGTTGCTGGTGAAGGTCTGCACGGAAAGAGAAGCATCTCACACATATGCCACTCCAACTATAGTTTTCTGCCAAGGGTAAATTGTTTGGTGCTCAGCATGGTGTAAAATATCTTTCAAGCTGGCATACACATCTCACAGGGGTGGATCTTCTGCATGGACAGACCTGCTGCAGAAGCCCTGACCTGGGACTCTCCTACAGATAAAGTCTGCTCAGAAGGGGCCTCCCCATCTTCCATCTCATGCCAACAGCCTGAAAGCAGAGACATGCTGAAGAAATGCATACTGGCTTCGGTAGGAAGGGGAAGCTCATTACAAAGGTGTGTCTGACATAACAAGTTGTGTCCATCTGATTGTTCTGAGAACAAGGGAGCTGGGGGCAGGTTGAAGTAGGTGTTGCTTGGTGGTATTGGGCCTCTCAAGAGACCATAATAGAAAAGACCTCAACAGACAAGACACAAGCTAAGGGTGTACCACATAGAAGGCAGGCTCCTGCCTCCTTACTCCTCCTTCAGTAGGCCCTTATCTGCTGGTGACATGGGCATGCTATGTGAAAGGTTGGTTGTGGCCTGTCCCAATAAAATTCAAATGGACCTGTGTAGCTGGTTCAAGGACTACATTTAAGGGTATGTGCACACTTTATGAAACCATATGCAGGTCAATATTGGAGAATATCATAAATGGAGCAGTGCAGAACTGATGGCATGTGAAGGCCACAAAGGTGGAAAGAGCCAGAAGTTAGAGATGAAATGACAAATCAGCAAAGAGTTAAGTTGTAGAAGAAAAAGTAGAAACAATATATGGCTAGTGGTACTTGTACCAGAACACTATTGAACATATGGGAAATTCCTGGTATGATTTGAACACAGGCCTGATATCACTGCCTCCCCCAGCTGCCACTCACCAGGGCCAGACCTCCTCTGAGACATTCTTGCCACATCCATCCCGTAAAACAATGTGCACAGTGTTTTCTGTGCACTCACCACTGTGTAACTCCTCAGAACCTGAATGATGTCAGTCTTAAAGAAAGACGCACAGTAAGTGGACACCACTGGCCCCTTGCAACTTGTCATGCAATAATATTCAGGAAAAAAAAATATAAAATACAATAGAAGGAGGGTCTTACAAGAACAGCCCGTGGCTCGTGTGAGTAATGACCAGGCAGGAAGGAGGTGAAACTGGAAGCCATGGATTTGGACACAGCCTGCCAGGGAGAGAGCAAGCAAGGTGGGATCCATCAAGTTAACTTTAAGACTCCTGACTCCCAGAGCCTCCCCTGCACTTTTTGAGGTAACGTGTCACGGATGCTTGGGGAGTCCATTGCTCAGGGTACTATACGCAGCTTAGCACTGATCCTGCAGCATATATAACAAGAAAGTAGTAGAAATTAGCAGAGCTCATGATCCAGCTGTGGGCAAGAAAGAGCAGATTTTGGGGAACAAAGGAAAGGCAGGACATGAGGAGCAATGTGACAATCTTACCCAGCGATGCTACAAGTGCAAAGTTCTCCAGCATCACATCACAGTACAGGAGTCTCTGAGTTTCATCAAGGAGCCCCCATTCTTCCTGCGAGAAGTCAATGGCCACGTCCTCAAAGTTCATACCCTGCCATAATGTGGACAGTTCATTCCATGATCAACATCTCTCCTAGAAGTCCAAGTTAATTATACACCCCCACCCTCCACATCCATCCTCAGCTCAGTCTACTCCACACCTCAGAGGAAATATCAGGCCTGGGTGTCCTTGAAGCTACTCTCTCCTCATATTCCTACTGATACTGTGTCTTCCCCCAACAATCGGCAAATGGGCAGATAGAGGATCCCTGAACTGTGGGCCTGACATGGTAGCCACACTGCCTCTTGTCAGCGTCACAAACACAGGTTAGGGAGAAAAACTAGCTATAAGGAGGGTGTGCATGACTTGACTCATCGCCAAGGTCCCAGGATCATCCCTCCAAGAAACAAAAAATATGACGTGATCCTTCATCCTTATGACTTCAATTCCAAGGCCCTGTGGTCACGTGTTTACACTCTCTCTCTCTGCCATGCCTCTCACAACTGCACTCCCACAGCTACAGTCCCCTCCTACACTACATCAGAGTCATCTCCTTGGTCTCTCTACGGGTTACTCATCATACACGGCCCAGAAAATGCCTGGCAGTTTCAAACAAGATCAAATACTAATCCAGACTGATGGTTCCCACCAACAGACATAGCCTTGAGTGCTACTATGAAGGCCTCCCTCCCTGTGCCTTGCTTCAACCTCACTACCAAGAATGAAATCAGATTTCAGGTACCCACGGCTCTCCTCCACCTGTGTGCCTCCAGTCATAGCTGTCTTCTCTCCATGTAACCCTCATTCAACACTCAAGGTACAAAGTAGGGCCTTGTACCCTACCCCCAATTAGTCCCATAAATGACCACTTGTGCTCCTAAGCCAACCCACCAGCCTAACCTGAACACTTAGGCCCAACCGTGGGACACAATGAAATCCTGGTGAATCTGTTGAACAGTTAATAAGCACCAGCCCTCCATCTCAGCATTATCTTGTTTGAATTACTCCTATGCCACCACATCCATCTGATGTCCACTCATCCCCTGGAGCCCCTGGCCACATACCAAAACATACACTTTCCCTTCTGCCCTCTATGATCACTTCTCTTCCTGATCCATGTTGTGATATCCACATCCCATAACCAGGGAGCCAAACAGGAAACCTAGTCCTCAGGCCCACCCTCTTCTTCCTGGGCTACTTTTACCATATCCTGACCAGGATTCCCCATATTAAGTGACCTACAGCTCCTCCCCGGTCCACACACTCTCCACTACCTTTTGGAGAAGTCTACATTATGAACTCCTCCTCCTCAGAGTTCCAGAGACCCACAAACTGTTCTCTGAAACATCTCCTTAATGGACTAAAAAGAAATCTTGTATCTCCAATGAAAATTATGCTATGAACTTCCCCGTCTTAATTGATGGGAGCTTCCATCCTTCCAACTACTAAAGCCAAACTTCAAGTCATCTCTGACTCCCACCTCTTTTTCTCTCCCTAAAAGTTAGAAAACCCAGGAAGCCACACCTAAAACACTACTGCAGAATCCAGCCACTTCTCCATGGCCAACACTCTGCTGCAGCTACCATCACACTCACCCAGACTCTTGCAATAGCCTCTTCCCTTCTCTTCCCACCACCAACTTTACACCAATATACTCTTCAGCGTGCTGCAGCCCCAGGGAGCCTGATGAGACCTCAGTCAGATCACCTGCCTTTACTCCTCCAAATCTCTCATAATACCAATCACCAGGGTGTCCAGACCTGACTCCTGCCGCACTTCTCCCAGTTCCCATGAAAAAGAAAAGACACCTGCTGGTCCCTGAACCCTCCAAGCCTTTGCACATTCTGGTACGTATGCCTGGGACCACCTTCCACATCTCATGAGCTAAGTACCTAGCCCAGCTCAGATCTGGTAACCTCAAGAGGACTGTTTTACTTCTAGGCTTCAGCACTTCTCAGCACTCTGGACAGTGAGATGATCTTTACAGGGCTCAAGTTTCCTGTGCCTATTATTATTGTGTCCAAGATTGTCTATCCGAGAAACCACCAAGGAGCTGACACCTATGCAAGCGCACAAGGATTTATTTGCAAGCTGGAGCTTGGGTCCAAGTATACCCAACATAGCGGAACAGGGACTTGGACCCCTAGGTTAAGAGGCGTAGCAGTTTTATAGGGGCCAGTGGCCAATGAAATTGTAATACACACAGAAAGTTGCACGGATATGTCTGTCCACATGCAGGTGGCCAACTGATTTACAACTTACCCTATAGTGACCGTTTGAACTAGCCTATCATTTGGTCAGAATTGGCGCGCAGGTTTGGCGGGCAAAAGGCGGGGTTTACATTCTTTGGCGGCTAGGGATTCCGCATTCCTAAATGAGCTGGTTTCCGTAGGGGTGTGCTCACTGGCTTGACTAGGGTGGGGTAGTGCCTTAAGCAATAAGGTCATGTGGGGGTTACACATGAGATGGCGGTTGTAGCACAAAATGGAATTAGTCCTGCTCTGCTTGTCCAGGGGAAGGGAATTTTTGTTAAATTTCTTGGGTCCCACAATTATCACCGCCCTTCCCGTCTGTTCCTTCTGTGAAAAGCTTCAGGAAACGTGTTAGAACCCGATTTCAAGACACTTTACCTCTTTTGTTCCCAACTCTCCTTGGCCCCCAGCGTCCTCAGAAAGATGGTAAAACTTCTAAGGCACAACTTGGCCTCACACACTCTGTTGCCTGTAAACACAACTGTCTGGGTTTCCCCAGTGCTCCCGGCTCGGTCGATCTCCAAGTCTTCTGCACGAACCTCACACCTCCCTGAGGCCTGCTCCCGCACGCCAGCGCACCGGCGCTCACATACAGGGCCTCCGCCAACGGCGCCTCCCTGTCCCGGACCCCGGGGCCTGGGCCACAGGGACGCGAGCCGACCTCCCGCGCTCGGGCCTTGAGGGTCTGGGTGGGGGGAGGGCTGGGAGGGCCCGGCGTACGAGCGTTTATCGCGCCGGAGCCCTGGGTACTGCCGCCGCCATCAGAATCGGGGGGCTGAGTGGGGTTTTGCGGCAAGGAAATCTCGATCCCAGCCTGCTGCGAGTTACCCTGGGCTGCGCGGGCTCCAAGCAGCCTCTTTGTAGTGAGAAGAACGCTTTTAGTGTCTTACCGGCCGCCAACCTGGGGCTCCGAAGTCTCAGAGGGAACGGATTCCAGAGAAGCCAAAATGACCGCCACGAGGAGGACGCCGGAAGTCCCACCCTGACCTGGTGCGTCTGCACGGAAATGCCCGTACTGGGCTTTCATTGGGTCAACTCCGCCACCATTAGGCAAATTGACGTCTGGGTAATGTAGTTTCCTTAGCCGCACAGGTGGTTAGAGTGTCCTAGTCCTTGACCTCTGCGAATCAAGGTTTCGTGGTATCTCGAGTGTCTGAGAAATAAGAGGCCATCTAGCCTTCCGGGAAAGAAGCTGTTTACCTATTTTTTAAAGGGCAGTTCGCGGATATTTGGAGTGTTGTCGGCAACTGATCACTTGTTAGAGACATTTCAGACTCCTTGAAGCTCAGAATTCTCCCAGGCTAAAACTATTTAAATTATTCTCAAACGCTACAAATTTAAATGCACACAGTCTCTTTCAGATTCAAAATGCATCCACTCTTAGCTAGAATGTAATAGACATTTTCTTGCTATTGGAATTCATGTAGACGAGGAGTTAGTCGATTTTGTAACTCTTGTCTTTGCTCATGGCCATGACTTGGAAGAAACAGTGATGTTCAGCCGCTCTGAAGGAGGAGAAGGAATTCTCTCTGCATCTGGTTCCCAAAGAGAACATCTTTCCTGCCTGTATATTCAGTGATTGCGTCCAAATCACAAAGCAATGCTATTTATTCATTTAATATTTCTTCATATCTTAAGATATATCCAAGTCCTTTAGATATCTGACATCTATCTCAAATGTAGAGCAACTTGTTAAATTCTGTTGTTATGTGATAGCAGCTACAGCATTCTCATGCAGAGTGTGTGTGCAAAAGAGGCATCTAAACACCATTGTCTTGTCTCCTTGCTGAGGAGGGCTTATCATTGGTTCAAGTGTTTGCTGGGACTGTTGTGCATGAGGAATTGATGATATAGCAGGGAAAAAAGTGAAATGCAAATTGAAGAGGGCTATTAACGATTATGGAGTTATTCAAAGATAGTGGCAGAAATACTCTGGGGAAATATCAGTGGAGGGTGAAAAAACTAAGACCGCCGATAATTTTTATGAGGACACATTTAAGTCTGAGAAGAAATAAGAATTAAGCTGGAGCACCTGGATAACTCAGTTAGTAGAACATGTGGCTCTTGGTTTCAGGTTGTGAGTTTGGGCCCCATGTTAGACCTAGAGTTTACTTAAAAAAAAAAAAAAAAAAAAAAGCTAAGCTGAGTCCAATCTTGGCATTGTCTTTTTAAATCAGTTAATCAGTTTTATCCTAGGGGATTTGTAGTCTTTCTCATCATAGTTTTAACATCTAGATTCATAATAACTAGTGTTACATAACTTTTCTAGGCCTAATGACCATTAAAAGTGTTCTTTAATGAAGATTTTGCTCAAATATGTTGCATATTTTATTTTTTGTCTTTTTTCATTGATATCTTTGATACACAGTCCTTCAGTTAAATATTTACAAATTTATTTCAACCATTCTGTGTTGCAATTCTTAATAAGCATTTTTTAGTTATTCAGTGTTTTTAGGGTTGTCTTTTCTTTTACTAGCAATTCTTCAATACTCCAATGTCTTAGTTAATAATCCTTTTATTAAATTTTCCCAATCCAATTTAATGTGGAGGTTCTTCCTCCTGATTGAATCCTCCTAACTAATAACGGATTAGTTCTGGCAGTAGTCCTAGTGGATAAACCCATATGGACGGGATTTGGGGATTCGTTTGGCCAAACCCTTGGGCTTGAATGAAGTGCTGAAGTGCTGAACCCATGCATGACCCATGGTATGCAGTGACATCATAATGAATCCATTACCTAGAGTCAATTATGATGAAATGGCAACTGCAGCACATGCTTTGAGAGCAAGGGGATGCTGAGTATTAAGGCAGCAATGGTGACTATAAGGAGTTTGGTCTGGGAAGGATTTGAATTCACATTATTGATAACAAAGTGAAAATCGTAAGTGCACTGAGGTCCCCATGTGAGAAAGAGAGTTTCTATGATAGTCCTAATAGAAACTGATTTCTGTAGCTGCAGGATTCCAATTGCTGAAAATCAAAACATTAAATTTATAACTTGCTGGATTACAATGACTGTAGAATATAGTCTTACAATGTTTCTCCTGTGAAAGTTAGGGCATTGGTCGATAAAGTGGGATTCTGAATGTTGGAATGGGGACATCTGGTTGGATGCAAAGAAACTGACAATCTGGAATCCAAGTTAACCTGAGTCTCCCCTGATGTGGATAAAGGGGAACCCTCTTACATTGTTGGTGGGAATGCAAGCTGGTGCAGCCACTCTGGAAAACAGTATGGAGTTTGCTCAAAAAGTTGAAAATAGGGACACCTGGGTGACTCGATGGTTAAGTGCCTGCCTTTGGCTCAGAGTGTGATCCTGGGGTTCTGGGATCGAGTCCCACATTGGGCTCCCCACAGGGAGCCTGCTTCTCCCTCTGCCTGTGTCTCTACCCCTCTGTGTCTCTCATGAATAAATACATAAAATCTTTTTAAAAAATTGAAAATAGAGCTACCCTATAACCTAGCAATTGCACTACTAGGGATTTACCCCAAAGATACAAATTTAGTGATCTTAAGGGACCCCTGCACCTCCAATGTTTATAGCAGGAATGTCCACAACAGCCAAACTATGGAAAGAGGAAAGAGCCCAGATGTCCATTGATAGATGAATGAATAAAGAAGATGTGGTGGTATGTATATGGAGTACTACTTAGCCATCAAAAAAAAAAAAAAAAAAAAGAGGGGATCCCTGGGTGGCTCAGCAGTTTAGTGCCTGCCTTCAGCCCAGGGCATGATCCTGGAGTCCCAGGATTGAGTCCCGCATTGGGCTCCCTGCATGGAGCCTGATTCCCCCTCTGCCTGTGTCTGCCTCTCTCTCTCTCTCTCTCTCTCTCTCTCTCTCTCTCTCGGTGTCTCTCATGAATAAATAAAATCTTAAATTTTATTTGCAAATTGCCATTTGCAATGACATGGATGGATCTAGAGGGTATTATGCTAAGGGAAGTAAGTCAATCAGAGAAAGGCAATTATATGATTTCACTCATGTGGAATTTAAGAAACAAAATAGGATCATAGGGGAAGAGAAGGAAAATTAAAACGATGAAATCAGAGAGGGAACCAAACAAAAAGAAATTTTAAAAAACATTTTATTTATTGGGACACCTAGGTAGCTCAGCGATTGGGCACCTGCCTTCAGCTCAGGTCATGATCCCAGGATCCGGGATTGAGTCCTGCATCGGGCTTCCTGTGAGGAGCCTGCTTCTCCCTCTGCCTGTGTCTTTACCCCTCTCTCTCAGTCTATGTCTCTCAAATAAATAAATATTAAAAAAAAAATAAAATAAAACATTTTATTTATTTGAGGGAGAGAATGAGAGAGAGCACAAGAAGGGGGAGCAGGAGGCAGAGGGAGAGAAAGAAGCAGGCTCCCCACAGAGCAGGGAGCCCGATGTGGGGCTCAATCTCAGGACCCTCAGGTCATGACCTGAGCCAAAGGTAGATGCTTAACTAGCTGAGCCACCCAGGCACCCCCATAAGGCTCTTAATCATAGGAAACAAACTGAGGATTGCTGAAGGGGAGGAGGTTGGGGGGATGGGGCAACTGGGTGATGGACATTAAGGACGGCATGTGATGTAATGAGCACTGGGTTTTATGTAAGACTGATGAATCACTGACCTCTACCTCTGAAACTAATAATACATTATATATTAGTTGAATTAAGGGGTGCCTGGTTAGCTCAGTGGTTGAGCATCTGCCTTTGGCTCAGGTCATAATCCCAGGGTCCTGGGATTGAGTCCCACATTGGGCTCCCCATAGGAAGCCTGCTTCTCCCTCTCCCTATGTCTCTGCCTCTCTCTCTGTTCTCTTATGAATAAATAAGTTTTTTAAAAAAAAGAAAGGAGGGAAGGAACAAAGAAACCTGGAGAGCAAGTGTGGGTATGGGTCCCAAGACTGTTTGACCAAGGAGGGTGGACTATATGAATAGAGAGGACCAAATTCATTGACATGGTGCAGTTACTAGAGATTCTGGATTTAGAGTGCTACCTCTTGCAGCTGGAGGTGACTTTTAACAGCCTACTAGTTCAGTTGATGGGCCTTGGATTCAATGGTGGCCTATGGTTAATGAGGCTGAGATGCTGAAGTTAATCTGGTGTGATATACAAGACAGAATTGAAAGGCTTGAGAATAGGAATGTTGGCTGTATTTATCATGTGGAAAGATGTACATCTACATCTGTATTAACCGTGTTCTTTTTATTTTCTGTGTTTTAGAATGTTGACATCTTGAGGGCTCTCCACACTTGGAAGAGACTGCCCTCCTATGCTAGCTAATTCCTAGAGATATTAAACAATTTGTCTAAGATCATGCCTTTCATATGCAAACCACCCAATTCAAACTTTAGCCCCAACCACTTCCTCAAACATCACACCACTGTTTTCCTTGCCCTAAATCAATGCAGGGCCAGGCAACAGTTAGGGACCACTCCTGTGCCCCAAAGCCTGCCAGAATTTTTCAAATTAGCCAACCCTAAGTGATTTACCCTATCCTGCCTTGCCTTTCTCTTGGAAACCGTAGGAAAGTCTGGTGCCCATGTTCCATCTGTCCTCACTCCTTTGTGCCTTCTGACTAACGCTGTTGCTTTCCTATGTGGCCATGTGTGGCATGGCATATTCCTGCTCTTGGGAATTATAATAACTTCTTATAGAGGCAAACCTGTCCATGTCACTATCCCATCACCTCTGTAAATTAAAACCCTGTGGGTATAATTAAAACAACTGGTGTAGGGAGAGTGGTGACTGACTGTTCCACAGAGGGGCATGCCATTTGGTCTTGACTTACTAATTTGATTCATTTAACAGCTTACCTACAATGCCTTGGAAGGCATGGCTGGCTGGCTAATAACTCACTTGCACTTTGGCTCCCGTTTCTTTTTTTCATCTTATCACTCCTAAATTTTATTAATGCTTTTGTTTGTGCATCATTTAGAACAAAATATATGCTTTAAAAAGTCTTTTTTTAAAAGAAAAATCTTGAGATTTTTCAAAAGATTTTGAGAGTGAGAGAGCATGAGCAGGGCGAGGGGCAAAGGGAGAGGGAGAAGCAGACTCCCCACTGAGCAGGGAGCCCCATGTGGAGCTTGATCCATGACTTGAGCCTATAGCAGATGTTTGACTGAGCCACCCAGGTGCCCCTTTAGCTTTTAAAATATTTTTAAAAATTTATGTATTTGAGAGTGTGAGTGGGGGGAGGAGGAGAGGGAAAGGGACAAGTAGGCTCTGCATTGCCTGACATGAGGCTCTATCTCATGACCCTGAGATCCTGACCTAAGCCAAAATCAAGAGTTAGATGCTTAACTGACTGAGCAACCCAGATGTCCCTACTGGCATTATTGATAAATAAATGCAGCTAAATCTAGGGGAGCAAATGTCATCCTTTCAGATACACACCAGAAGCATATACTAACATGCCAGAGTTTGGCAGCCATTTCTTTATGCTGTGCCTGTGTACACTGCCATGGTATTCCAACATAAATTGTAAGAGGCATGTATCTTTCTGGCTATCTTCATTTAGTCTTGGGTGCTGTAATCTTCTGGGAAATATAATTGGAGCTGATGGGTGCTATTTGATATGCTACTCCAGCATGCTAGGAGGGAGTGACTAAGATAATTGGTTATCATACAAGGTAAAGGCTGAGGAGTGAGGCCAGATTTCCCTCAAGACTGTGTTGGAAGTAAGTAGACCTAACAACACTGAAGTTAGTGTGGTCCATCGAGTTTTCTCCTGACTCTTGTAAGCAAGATCATACATTGATCTGTCTTTATAGAGGATGTCCCTGGTTTATTGGACCAGAGGTTTATCAGAGAGCTAAAGGAGCCCAGTGGCAACATTTCTCTTCACAGAAATCACAGTACCCAAAAAGCTTAAATGTTGCTTCCAAGGCAGATCTCTTCGTTGTTGCTTGCCCTGTTGCTGTCATACTTCATGTAATGTATAAAGGATCATTCATCCTTGAAGACTGATGGCTCAATGCTTAATGAAAAAGAGAGGAAGAAACATTTTGTTACTGTTCTAAGATACCTGAGGTTTCTCAATTTATATGAGATTACAAATCTCTGGGCCAATGTGCTGGGACACTCCTATGTGCCACCATGTATCAACATACTAGGAGTCTTTTCCTCAAAAAACCAGGATCCCACCTCCATTGTTCTCCTGTCTCCAGTCCCTCTGAGGTTGATGGAGACATCATAGAAAGGGAGGCCACTGCTCACAATAAAAGCCACTCATGGTGATCAGGAGTTTCACAGGTAAACATTCAAAGAAAGGACAAAGAAGGAAAAAAAAACCAACTGGATACATACCAGAGACCAAAAGAAAGAAAAGAAAAAAGGAAAATTTTACCTTCTTAGAGACATAAGTCTTTCTAAGAAATTTAGGAAAGGGATGCCTGGGTGGCTCAGTCTTTTAAATGTCTGAGTCTTGATTTCAGTTCAGGTCATAATCTCAGGGTTATGAGATTGAGCCCCCCATGAGTTGAGCTCTACACTAGGCATGGAGCCTGTTTAAGAGTATCTCTGTCCCTTCCCCTACCTCATGCATGCTCATGCTCTCTCTCAAAAAAAAAAAAAAATTAAATTTTATTTATTTATTCATTAGAGACACACAGAGAGAGGCAGAGACATAGGCAGAGGGAGAAGCAGGCTGCCTGCGGGGAGCCCGATGCAGGACTCAATCCCAGGACCCCAGGTTCACAAACTGAGCCAAAGGCCGATGCTCAACCACTAAGCCACCCAGGCATCCGAAAAATAAAAGATTTAAGATAAAAGAAGGGTAAGGGGAAGAGAGAACTGACTGCATGTCCCAGGGAAAGTTTGCTGCCTAGAGGCACAGGCCCCTCCCCCTTATCTCTTATCAGCTACAGACAGAAAAGTACTAACCACAGCTACAGGTGGCTAAAAGTCTCAAACCGGGCACCTGGGTGGTTCAGCTGGTGAAGCGTCTGGCTTTGGCTCAGGTCATGATCCTGGGTTCCTGGGGTCAAGCCAGAAGTCAGTTCCCTGCTCAATGGGAGCCTGCTTCTTCTTCTGCTACTCCCCCTGCTTGTGCTCACTCTCTCTCTCAAATAAATAAATAAAATCTTTGGGCAGCCCGGGTGGCTCAGCAGTTTAGCGCCACCTTCAGCCCAGGGCCTGATCCTGGAGACCCAGGATAGAGGACTCAGGATCGAGTCCCACATCGGGCTCCCTGCATGGAGCCTGCTTCTGCCTCTGCCTGTGTCTCTGCTGCGTGCTCCTTCTCTCTGTCTTTCATTAATAAATAAATAAAATATTTAAAAAAAAAAGAAGTCTCAAACAGGAAAAAAATCTAGATATAGGAGGAGAAAATGAAAGGTACTTAAATATGTATATACTTTTTTAAAAAAGATTTTATTTATTTATTCATGAGAGACAGAGAGAGGCAGAGACATAGGCAGAGGGAGAAGCAGGCTCCATGCAGGGAACCCGATGTGGGACTTGATCCCAGGATCCCGGGATCACGACCTGAGCCAAAGGCAGACGCTCAACCGCTGAGCCACCAGGCGTCTCAAATATGTATATACCTATATGTATATTTATATATAAAATATATATACCTATATATGCTTATATATACAATTTTAACATAGATATAGTTAGTTGTATATATGTATATATAATATATACTAAAAACAAAAGTACATAATTTGAAATGTACAATTTATATACTAGAACTTTATATAATAAATTATATTATATGCATTGCAAATATGTAACATTTATATACTAAAAATATTATATAACAAAATGATGAGGGCACTGCTTAAGTTATCTTAGAACTGGTGTTGTATAGACACAAACGCCAAAGATAACTTAAGCATTTGCAAAAATACACTGACAAAACATCATGGATTTAATACTAGGGCCCAAATTGAAGTTAATTTAATATTAACTGGAGATCTCACTAAATTTAAATATTGTATGCCTTATCTATAATCTTAAAAAAGGTAATATAAAAGAGAATAATAGGTATGTCTCACTTTATATAGCCTTCTCTAAATTCCACCCCCCTGCCAAAATATCCCATATTGGGCACAGATACCTTCACACAATGAGTAATAAAGTCTTCAGCAATTATAAATTGGCTTGATAAGATAGGACCCCATGAAACCACTTCAAGGATTAAATTTTATGATATAAAACAATTTTTCCCATTCTTAATCTTGGAAAACATAATGGGCACATATTGATGGACTACTACAACTTCAATGCTATGATTCCACTAAGGGCCACACTCAATGTCCAACAGTATTAAAATTACTGACTCTATTACAGAAATAACAAGTAAGTATTCTATTCTTAAAGCTCTGGTTGATATTGGTCTGTTCAGTGCCTAATTCAGCAGCCTCTCAAATTGCTATCTGTCTTCACTTCCAAAGGGACAAAATATGCTTTTTCCAGACTACCTATAGGGTACCTTGAAAGCTTCACCATAACACATACTCTTTGCAGACAATGTCTAAACTGCATTTACTTCTTCCAGCAGTATTGATTATATTGATGACAACCTTCTTCAAGGAGTTTTACCTGACACACTATGGACATTCAGGTCCAACGTCTTTGAGTCCTTTTTGGGTTCTGGTGGCAACATACTCATCACCTATAATTAGTCCTTAATTTCATTGATAATGCTACTTACAGATCAGCTCCCCTTAAAGGGGGGGTCCCTTCAACAAAAACCTCTAAAATCTGACTAAATTAAAATCAATATGCACTCCCAGTAGTTCCCTCAGAGAGTCCATCACTATAGAGGCACTGGTAATCCCTTTTCATGCCTCCTTGAGTCTCTGGAACAGTCAGAGCGGACAGTTGTCCAAAGGCTTCTGATACAAAAAACTGCCCCTCTGCATCACGTACCATGAACCTTTGTTTTATTTTATTTTAATTTTTTTATTAATTTTTTAAAGATTTTATTTATTCATTAGTGACACAGAGAGAGAGAGAGAGAGAGAGAAGCAGAGACACAGGCAGAGGGAGAAGCAGGCTGTATGCAGGGAGCCCGATGTGGGCCTCGATCCGGGGTCTCGAGGATCATGCCCCAGGCTGAAGGCAGCGCTAAACCGCTGAGCCACCTGGGCTGCCCTTATTTTTATTTTTTAAAAGATTTTATTTATTTATTCATGAGAGACACAGAACAAGAGACATAGGCAGAGGGAGGAGCAGGCTCCCTGCGGGGAGCCCAATAATGCAGGACTTGATCCTAGGCCCCAGGATCACGACCTGAGTCAAATGCAGATGCTCAACCACTGGCTGCCCAGGCGTCTCTACCACGCACCTTTAAAGGATAAATGACTGGCTACTACTGGGCTCTCCTGGATGTAAAGAGACCCCACATAGAACCCAAACCTGCAACTCTCCCAACCTAGCTACCCATAATGCTTTGGATCATGAAAATAGCACCCCCACAAGCTTGGAAGAGCTACCAAGTTCTCCTTAAGATGGGATGAAACTAAACCTAAGCCCTCAGGTGTCCACCTGCAGAGGGGGAGATGTTCTATGTTCTCAGTCCCATGCCAGATGCCATGTTACTGGAGAAGGCTACCTCTTTCCCAAACACATCAGCTATCTGGGGAGCCCCTTTGGATTAAATGAGCCAAGAGTAATGAGAGTTTGTATGAAAGGCATTGCCAGCCATCATATGCGATGGAGCTCAGTGAAATGTTGCTGCTTTCCACTCCTAAGCTAGGATGT
This sequence comes from Canis lupus dingo, assembly GCF_003254725.2. Taxonomy (NCBI): domain Eukaryota; kingdom Metazoa; phylum Chordata; class Mammalia; order Carnivora; family Canidae; genus Canis; species Canis lupus. Next base: position 100,656,347 of record NC_064243.1, read on the forward strand.
TCCAGACTAAGAATGGGATGGACAAGAAAACAAACTTTTTTTTTTCTCACCCCCCACCCCCAAGAAAACAAACTTGGCCAAACTTCAGGCAGTCATCTAATTGGACCACATACCTTGGTAACAAATGATCCTACCTTACATCTATCATAAACTATTGGGACATTACCGAAAAATTGCCCATATCAGGTTAAAGAACTTTGGGACCTTCTTGCCTCACAGACACTCACAATATAAATAAAAACCACATCACAAGGCCTTTCAAGGACACTCCTTATTCCCTTCGGAATTACTGATATGATGGTTAGTAACTAATGCAAGAGATTTTTTATTTATTTTTTATTTTTTTAAGAGATTTTTTAAAAACCGGGTTGAATGGCCATCTTCCAGGAATATGTCTCCCCCACAAAAAAGTTACAAACTCAATGGATACTTCAGCAGTTTCAGCCAAGTCAGAATAACATAAGGGTAAGGAAAAGAAAGGAGGTCTACAAAGAGGATAAAGAGGGACAGCTTTGAAAAGGAAACATCAAGGATGAAGTTTTAAGCTTTTCATAAAGTACCTAATGCCAGGGTTCCTAAGTGGCCTCTGCAATACTGTTTATACACAGGACAAAAAGGAATTACAATTCTGGTTAGCCAATAGCCCTCTTTCTATTTTGCATGAATAGGCTACCTCGTGCAATGTAGACTCTAAGTTGCCTACCTGAAAGATTATTTAGGTAAGGTATCTTCCTAGGTAGATCCATCAGTTGTTAGAATGTCAGCTTTGTGTTTTCAGCTATGTGAAATACAGATTAGAAATGAGAGGCCTAATTCTCCCTGTTGATTCTCCCCTCTCTTCTGTCACAGCATTTTGCTTAGAGAATTTATGAGCAACCCCCCCATCCCTTTGAAGACTACACCTTTTACCACTAGGACTCCCTTACTCCTCCATTCATGACCTATATTGTTTAATTCCAAAAAGTACTGTCATACAAATAAATTTACTTTTCCTCTATAAAAAAATCAATAAAAACACATATGGCTACTCCGGTTACAAACATAAAGTTAGAATAAACTGTGTGTGACAAACGTGCTGTCAAGTGACCTTACTTGAGGACAGGTTCTATTTATCTTAAAAATACATATGTAATGGGTTCTCTCTGTTTGTTTGTATAACAGGGTGAGATTTTTTCTGTCTTTGCAATGTCTTTGCTGATTTCTTGTGCACATCACATTCCACCTTAATACTTATTCAATAATGTGATACAAGAAGAAATATATTTGGTCTTGGTCCCATGTGTCCTGTTCCTGGCACATAACTCCTACAACCCTTGTTAACTCCTGGATGATAGGAGTATCTTGTGTATTTCATAAGGAGCCCCCTTTAGAGCACCTGGATTTATGCTAATGAGGTATATTTGGGTGGGGACCCTAATCAGGATGGGGAATGGTCATCAGACACACCAGGATTAGACAGCTGGAACTTGAATCCCCTCCGCTGATCCCCTTGGGAAAGTGCTAGCTGGAAATTAAAGCTCTATAAAAACTCTTGAACAATTGAGGAGCCTCTATATTTGTAAACATGCCTGGAGGGTGGCACATCAAGGCTCCATGAGGATAGAAGCTCCTGCACTGGAGACCCTTTTGCATCTCACCCTATGAACTTCTTCATCTGCCGGTAAACATACGTCCCAGAGTCCTGTGAGCCACGCCAGCAAGACAGTCAAGTAAGAGGAGGGGTCAGGGGAGCCTCTGATTTATAGCAGGTCAGTAAGAAGCAGATTACTCCTAACAGGACATATTCTACCCTTCATAATGGCATTTTCAAATATATTCCCAAAACAGAAAAGACTATTAGAAAGTTGTTATTCTGTCATTATTTATCATTCTATGGTTGTTCTTTCATCTACCCCATGCACTTAGTGGTTTCTTTATGATACCAGACATTGTCATTCACGCCTAACCCCTTCAGAATATGTTTCTAAAGGGCAGCCTGGGTGGCTCAGCGGTTGAGCGCCGCCTTCGGCCAGCGTGTGATCCTGGAGACCCTGGATCCAGTCCTGCGTTGGGCTCCCAGCGTGGAGCCTGCTACTTCCTCTGTCTGTGTCGCTGCCTCCCTCTTTGTGTCTCTTATGAAAAAATAAATAAAATCTTAAAAAAAAATGTGTTTCTAAAATTGAAACACTCCTCCTGTAGGACTCTATAAAAACTTTGTAACAGAACATTTAAATAATTGAAATTATGAAGTCATTTTAAGTGCTGGGTTTTGTCAGCTGTGTTGGTTATTTATTTATTTATTTATTTATTTTTAAATTTTTTTTTTATTTATTCATGATAGGCACACAGTGAGAGAGAGAGAGGCAGAGACACAGGCAGAGGGAGAAGCAGGCTCCATGCACCGGGAGCCTGACGTGGGATTTGATCCCGGATCTCCAGGATCGCGCCCTGAGCCAAAGGCAGGCGCCAAACCGCTGCGCCACCCAGGGATCCCTGTGTTGGTTATTTAATGCAGATTGATTTCAATCAGGATGGGAAATTCAGCCTCAGCCAAATATTTGGTGAACCTTTCAAATCTTTTTTTTTTTTCTTTTTAATAAAGTAGGCTCTATGCCCAACATGGGTCTTGATCTCATGACCTTGAGATTAAGAGACCCAGGCAGTACAGACTGAGCCAGCCAGGTGTCCTTCTTGTGAGTCTTTTAACCTATATGTACCACTTACCACTTTTAGTTTTTATTGTTCACTTGGTGAGGTTGCTAGGCCTTTTGTCTATTAGAATTTGCTACAGGTAGTTCAATAGGCTATGCACTCCAAATAGTTGTTCTCCCTGGTGATAAAACAAAAAAGTATTCCTGCTGTGCATCACCCCGTCTTCCCTCTTGGCAGGGTAGGGGGGGAAGGGTTGAGGCAAATGAATTACAACTGTGCTCTATCCAAATGCTTGTGGGGGGTTCTGGAGAAAATCCCTCCCCGTGTGCTTTACCTGAGTCTCCACCCTCAGATCTCCAGCTTTTGAAAGTAGCATGGATAGGGAAGTTGTTTTCCTTTCAAAGAAGGACATGTAATAATAATTTTTCCCATGTCAGAGTGTAGAGATGATGCATGAGACCAGATTGATGGGCCCAACCCACAAACCACTATATTCTGTGGGGAGGGAATCTCTAAGGGGTAAGGCAGGGTTTTTCTACATCTTGTCCCATAACCCACTCTTGGGATAGGGTGCTGAGGACTGTCCCAAGCAATGGGTTGTGACAGTAGCCACAGGGATTGTTGGGGGAATAGCTACAGACCTCCTGCTCCTAAGCCTAATCCCACCCCATTCTGGGCTGATAGGATTTTATTTATTTGCTCCCTTGGACAACCGCACCTTGGGCCCCACTTTCTCCAGGATGCCAGCTGCACTAGCTGTGTGCAAATGACGTGTCCTGTGCATTTTAACTTTTTTTTTCGTAATACAAATATTCTGGTTTTTGTATTTTTGTGTGTATTTTAATCTTAAGGCCCTCGTTCCTGCACTGTGTTCTCAGGTACATGAACAATCTCAGGGATAAGTCGGCAGCAGCTCCAGGTCTGCACAGCAGGAATTGTTGAAATGGGGCAGATGCAATAGAACACATTGGGTGATGTGTGTCTGATCCTGGGTTCTCGTCTCCCCTGCTTGCTGCCCCCTCTAGTGATTGTATTTGTCTGGGTTTTGTAGGTTTTCATGAATAGCTGATTGGGTGATTGCTAGGTGGCCTGCTTTGTGTAAATATAATGTGTTGGTCTTCTCCATGTCCTTTTGGGGTTTTATTGTTTACAAACTTTTCTGTATTGAGAAAAATAGCCAAAGCATCTTTGACAAAAGGTTCTGCACCAGGAAAAGAAACTGGAACGTAGCTTGGTGACCCCTCTTAAAGTGTGGCGGCCTTGGACTATCCTTTTGTATTCCCTTCCCGTATTTCCTTTTTTGGGCCAGATCTTCTGTCCTAAAAACTTAACTCCTACCCTACCCTTCTATCCCCCCCCTCCCAAGAAAAGGCCCCACACATACACATTTCACATTCTAAAGAAGCGAAGAACACTTCCTCCCTTGTTCCCAAACTCCTGTGTCAAGACCATTCCTTGATGTGATTCATACTAATATACTTGTATTTGGATGAACAAACCTACTTTAATCTCTCCAGGCTGAGGGTAGAGGGAAGCAGAAGCAACGAGGGGGGCCTTGAATGTAGAAAGTAGGGTCAGGAGACCAAGAAAGGAAGATGAATGTATATCCAAGTCACTCAGGAACTTTTATGCAGGTGCAAGAAACTTCTGTCAAAGTGGCCACAAGATTGTTTAATAGGAGATGGACAAATGTAACTCCATGTTTACTGCTAGAAACCAAAGCTTTGTGAAATCTTGATTTTATTGGGGCGAGGAGGGGGGTGGTAGTAGGAAAGCTGTACCTATCTGTTCTTAACCTGATCCCTTCCCCTCATTTCTGAACTGCAGGAGACTGAGCCCTCTTGGGCTTTAGTGACTCCATCTCTGGGGAATGTTTATTTGATGGTTGATGTTGCTGTGCCGGGTACTTCCTTTCCCACTTGATATTGTCTTGTAACACACATGCTGACCCTTTTCCCTTCTCTCTTTACCTTGGGAAAATACAATGAATAAAAACTTATTGGTACTGGAAAAAAAAAAAAAGAAGAAGAAGAAGAATTTGCTACAGGGACGCCTGGGTGGCTCAGTGGTTGAGTGTCTGCCTTCGGCTCAGGGAGTAATCCCGGGTCCAGAGATTGAGTCCCACATCTGGCTCCATGTGAGGAGTCTGTTTCTCCCTCTGTATCTCTCTCTCTGTGTCTCTCATGAATAAATAAATAAAATCTTTTTTTAAAAATTTGCTACAGTGTAAATGTGGCTCGTTGATTCTTTCATGCTCAGGCTCCCCCCACATTTCTTGTACATTAGCCTTGTTCAACATCATGAAACATCAGAGAAATGCAACCAGGACCACAGTGAGATAATGCTTCACATTTACTTAAAGAGTTTAAACTTAAAAAGATTAACCTTACCCAATATTAGCAAAGATACCAGAGAACTGGAACTCTCATACACTGCAAGTGGGAATACAAAAGGAATAATCATTTTCCATGACAATTTGGTATTCTTTAAGAGGTCATACATTCATTCACCTACACTCAGATTCCAGTATGGACAAGAGAAAGGAACAATACCAATAGGAACAGTGCTATCCAAATCCAATAGCAGTTTTTTTTTTTCTCTCTCTTTTCTTTTTTTTAGAAGGGTTTTTAGGGATTTGGGGGATGGTTGCAATTTTATTTATTTACTCAGAAAGCCCCAGCAGGGCAGAGGTGGGCAGTCGCCAGGGAGGGAGGGTGGGGCAGAGGGAAAGGGAGAGAGAGAATCTTAAGCAGGCTCCACACCCACAGCAGAGCTCAACACAGGGTTCACTGGGCTTGAGCTCACAACCCTGAGATCGTGACCTGAGCCCAAATCAAAAGTCGGAATGCTTAACCAACGAGGCACCCAGGCGCCCCTTCTGCCGCAGTTTTACCTACAGCCATCCAAACTGGAAGCAATTAAAATATCCATAAACACATGCATACATAAATAGTGCATTGTCGATAAAACATACTTCTCAAAGATACAAAGAATGGACTGCTCATATAAGCATCATAGGTGAACTTTAAAAGGAGTATGTCACATGAGGGGACCTAAGGAAAAGGACGACGAAACGCTTTAAGACTTCATATAAATTCTAGAAAATACAAACTTATCTAGTATAATGAAAAGCAACTCAATGCCTGCCTCCAGGAGAGATTATTAAAGGTCACAAAGTAAATGTGGGTGTGATGAAAAGGCTGATTAATCATGATTGATGGCTTCATGGGTTTATGTGAATGTCAAAATGTCAAATTGCAACAATTTAATGATGGACACTGAACGCCATTTACACCTTATTATAACTTAAGAAAAGTATATGATTCAAGTTGTCTGGATTCCATACGCTTTAGAACAAGTTTGCCACCATAGTGACTCCACCGTCTGTCTCCTCATCAGAAGGAACTTGCCTCAGTGGTAGCAAAAATAGGTGAGCAGTAAAGGTGTTTCCAGTTCATTAAACAGGGATACTGGCTGAGTCACAAAGACCTCATTGCTGCACTAAGAGATCTCTCCTGTCTCTGTCCTGTTTTGCTGCCACGCACAGTAATGGCCTTTGGACAGCCCAGAGGCACCAAGGAATCCACAAAACCTTTAGAGTATTTTTTCTGACAGGTCCTCAGCTACACAGGATAGATCCTTCTGGAGGTCCTGAGAATTTCTGAACCTGCCCATCCTTCATAGTCCTGGTGCCTAAACATTGTGCATGCTCTTCTCAAAGAGGCACATTCCAACCACTTTCTTGGTCTCCTGCACTATTAATCCAGTGTTTCTGGGACCATGATCATTCCCCTGGCATTACACTCTCAAAACTAGTGATGTTACCCTTCAGAATTCAGGATACCAAGACCCGTGGCTCTGCTGCTGGGCCTGGGGAATAGATTTCCTTCACCAGCGCTGAGCACCATGCCATCCATACCCCCCGTGAACAAGAGAACAGGATCACGTTGCTCAGAAGCACTGAAGGTTGTCAAATAACCAACAACTGCCTCCTCTTTGAGTTGAAATGCCAACCCCACAAAACATCCTGGCATCCAACTAGAAGTTAGGACCACAGAGCCCTGTAGTCTTTCCTTAAAGGCTCTGAGCAGCCAAAGGCTTTGAACAGCTATCTTCTGCCATCATACAGTCCCTTCTGAGGTACACAACTCTGTTCACCCCTTCATGCTAGCAAATAGTTGCTTTCAACACACACACACAGTGAACAGACTCCCCAAGATTAATGGTGGCTTAGGGCGGCCCGGGTGGCTCAGCAGTTTAGCACCGCCTTCAGCCCAGGGTGTGATCCTGGAGACCCGGGATTGAGTCCCACGTCAGGCTCCCTGCATGGAGCCTGCTGCTCTCTCTGCCTGTGTCTCTGCCTCTCTCTCTCTCTCTCTTTCTCTCTCTGTCTCTCATGAATAAATAAATAAAATCTTAAAGAAAAAAAAAGTAAAGACACAAAAAAAACCAAACAAACAAAGATTAATGGTGGCTTAAACAATACGATCTTTACTGTCACAGAGCACGAGCGATGGGAGGCAGACTGTTCCTGGGTTGGTGACTTGGAGACTGGGGGATTGCATCATCATAGAGTTTCACAAGGACCACAATGTCCCCGAATAATGTAGTCCACCTTTTCAAATCACCAGTAATCCTCTAGGACAAAACTGGGTGAGATCCATGCCTTCTCTTCAGGGAGGAAAAATAGGAAAGGAGTCAGCGCTCAGGCAACTCATTAGTCATCCAGCAATTGCCCTGACACTGGGGGATGGCCCTGGGCAGGTTGGAAAAGTACGATGCAGCTGCCGCACACCTGGGATTTATACAGATGTTTGAATGCGTGAGCTTCAACACAGGCAAATGGCACCCTCACAAGGGATCTCTTCCAGTGTTGTTACATTCCACTTATAAATACCTGCACATTTAAGGTAGTTCTCCCATCTGCAATTTGTGATATCCTCTGAGGTGAGTCCTTCGGGTGAAGGCTCTCCCAGAGTCACTGCATTCAGAAGGCCTTTCACTACCACGAGTTCTCTGGAGTGCAATGAGGCTAGCCTCTGGTTGGCCACTTCCCACAATTGCCACCACATTCACAGGCTTTCATTTAAGGAGATAACGTGGTGTTGTAAGAGCTTGGACTTCTAGGTAAATATTAGCCTACGTTCAAATACTCACAAAGCCTTTTTCAATGTGAAAATTTGAATGGTCACTGAAATGGAAGACACGTCAAACGTTTCCCAAAGTCACTGTACTCCTAAAGCCTTTATCCAGTGTGCACTTTTCCGTGCTTAATGAGGCTGGAACTATGGCTAAAGGATTTGCCACATTCGTGGCACCTGTAAGGTCTTTCTCCAGTGTGAATTCTCCTGTGTTTAATGAGGCTGGAGTTTTGAGTGAAGGATTTTCCACATTCACTGCACTCATAAGGTCTCGATCCAGTGTGTACTCTCTGGTGTTTGAGAAGACTGGAACTGTAAGTAAAGAATTTCCCACACTCGCTGCACTCATAAGGCCTTTCTCCCGTGTGAACTCTCCGATGTTGAAGCAGCGCAGAGCTTTGGCTAAAAGATTTCTCACATTCGCTGCACTTATAAGGCCTTTCTCCACTGTGAACTCTACGGTGTTCAATGAGGCTGGAGTTTTGAGTGAAGGATTTTCCACATTCGCTGCACTCATAGGGCCTTGATCCCGAGTGAACCCTCTGGTGTTTAATGAGACTGGAGTGGTAGGTAAAGAATTTCCCACATTCACTGCACTCATAAGGCCTTTCTCCAGTGTGAACACTGCGGTGTTGAAGGAGTGCAGAGCTTTCACTGAAGGATTTCCCACATTCACTACACTCATAGGGCCGTTCCCCAGTGTGAATTCTCCGATGTTTAATGAGGTTGGACTTGTTGCTAAATAATTTCCCACATTCAGCACACTCGTGAGGCCTTGCTCCAGTGTGAACTCTCCGGTGTTGAATGAGGCTAGAGCTCTGCCTGAAGGACTTCCCACATTCCCCACACTCGTAAGGCTTTTCCCCAGTGTGCACTCTCCAGTGGTCACTGAGGCTGTAGCTTTTGCTAAAAGATTTACCACATTCACTGCACATAAAGCATCTTTCTCTAGAGAGGTCTCTCTGGGGATGAACAAGTGCATGTGTGCAAGTGAAGTCCTGCGTGCCTTTTCCCCAGTTGTGTTGTGCTTTCCTTCCACGAGAGGATGCCCCGTACTCGGTTCTCCTGCATGACTTCTCCCTGGCGTGTGTGGCCTGATGCTGGAGCAGTCTTGAGGTGGCCAAGCTGTCCCTCACAACCTCCCCACAGGAAAAAGGTTTCCCTGATACACAGAATTCATTGTCCTTCACAAAAGAGGCTCTGCCCATGCTGCTTCTGAAGCATTTCTCTCCGGTGTGCTGCTTCTGGTGCTGAAGGTTTGCACCAAAATACCACTGTTTCTCACAGGCCCCAATCTGGTAGTGATTCTGTCCACAAAGTGTTGCCTGGTGCTCAGTGGAGAGCAAAATGTCTCTCAGGTCCTGGCCACACACCTCACGAGGATGGGCCTCTTGGGGAGACACAACTGCCTTCAAAATCCTGACCTGTGACACTCCTTGCACAGACACTCTCTGCTCAGGGACCTCCTCATCTTCTGCTCCAAGCCTACAACCTGAAAGCAAGAAATGCTGGTGAAGTGCATGCTGCCTTTGGTGGGAGGGGGCAGCTCCTATATGAGCTACAAATGTGTGTCTAACAAACCCAGGAACCAGTGAATGGGATTGTTTGCAGGACTGGGGAGATGGTTCAGGTTGAGGATGGGGCTGCTTAGCAGTGGCAGGCACAAAATGAGCACAAAGAGCACAGAATGGGAGAGGCCTCATGAGGTGAAGGATGCAAGCATGTGGTGTGACACAGAGGAGAGAGATGGTCTGCAATTCATTCCTCTGCAAATAACTTTCCAAAGAAACGTATCTCCTACTGACACACCTATTCCATGCAGAAGGGTGTGTCAAGACCCAAGGAAATAGAACTGGAACCTGGCAGGCGGTGTTCAAGGACTGCTTAAGAACACAGGCATACCTCTTGACATACAGCAGCCAATGTGCAAAGTACTGTTGGTGGAGTGGCAGGAAAAACAAGTGAGATATGGATCCCAGAAATGTGAGGTTCACCTCAGGCCAGAAGCAAGAGTGACAAGTAACAGACTTGACAAGTCGGCAAAGTGCCAAGAAAGGGAAAGAAAAGATAGAAATGAAATGTGGACTCTGGCATCAAAATACTAGTCAAACAGAATGGGCTTCTGGTATGACCTGAACACACAGCATCTCCCCCAGGTACCACTGCAGGCCCGGCTTCCTCTGAGCCATCATGTTGTATGTGGGTCAATGTACCCACTGTGAACCACCACAGGCTCTCCAATCCAACCCCACGCCCATAATCAGCAAGTACATGGCAACTTTATGATACAAGTGCTAAGGAAAAGACAGGACAGATGAGCAGCCATCAGTATCCCAGAACAACGCAGCACACGACAGCCCATGGCAAAGAGAACTAAATAGTCCCCAGAGAAGTCTGGACAGGGTTTCTCTCACGAGAACAGCCCATGCTCCATAGAAGTAGTAACTTTGTCAAGAGACAGCAAGTCCTGACATAGGCAGGCACGAGGAAGCCTCAGCTAGAGAAAAGCAGCAGACCTGGAGCATGCAGATATCCTGCATCTAGACAAAGTCACCCAGTCAGGGAGAGGGCAAGAAAGCTGATATCCATTAGGTTCACTGCAAGACTCCTGACCCCGATTCCTTCCCTGAAAGGCAGCAGGAAAGCTAGTGTTGGGGCGGCTGCTCAAGGAAGGAAGGCAGTTCACTGACCTCAGCCTTAGCAACTACAGCACCTACCCATAGAACGGGGGAAGGAAGCAATGCTCATGGCCCCTGTGCAAAGACAGACTGCTCCTGGGGACAAAGGGAAGGGCAGAGACTAGCTCAGGGCACAGGGGTGGGGTTGAGGGTCTTACCCAAGGAGGTTATAAGTGCCAAGTTCTCCAGCATCACATCCTGGTACAGACATCTCTGAGCCTCATCAAGGAGACCCCATTCCTCCCAGGAGAAGTACACGGCCACGTCTTCAAAGGTCACCCTGCCCTGGCATGATGGGGACAGATGAAACCACAAAAAGCCCCTCTCCCAAGAACCCATTTCCCTTTTCCCACCCACATCTACCCTATGCCCATCCCCCCCCGATCTCCCCATCTGACAGGAGAAACCAGGCCCCAGTGCCTGGGTGCCATGGCACCACTGTCTCCTCATGGGCCCACTGATCACAGGGCCCGCCGACACAACAAGAGGCAGGTGGACACTAAGTTGCAGACCTGGCACAGAAGGATCCTCCCGGCCACCCAGGCTATTCCGCTGAATACCAGGGCCCTGGCATCACCAGGCATACTCCCTCTCCAAGTACACAACACTCTTGAGACTGGAGCCCAAGGCCACATGCCTATGGTCATCACTGCCTCACTGTCCCACACCACAGGAATCTCCCTGGCCTCCCCCCATGTTACTTGTATTTTAATCACCTCCTCTTCAACCCACTGGTGAGTGCAGGAGTCTCATCTTAGGGTTATGGGGATGGCCAAACACACGACACCTGACCCTGTACAGAGGAGACGGATAGCACTTTATTAATCATGTATATTCACAGCCTGGGAGAGGAGGACACCACACCCCACACAGGCCCACATGGGGGTGGCACTCTCAGAAAGAGTGAACAGCCGGGAGCTGTAGGATCTGAGCTTTGTGGGATCAAGAGGGTGAGGTACCTCCTGGTTCCTGTAAGAGGATGTGATTGGCTTTTCTGAATAACTCCATGGGCTGGTAGGGAACTGAAACCCATACAAAGGATAAGCAGGGGGATGCCTGGGTGGCTCAGTGGTTGAGCGTCTGCCTTTGGCTTAGGTCGTGATCCTGGGGTCCTGGGATCGAGTCCATAGGAACTGGGATCAGGCTGCCCACAGGGAGCCTGCTTCTCCCTCTGCCTATGTCCCTGCCTCTCTGTCAGTGTCTCTCATGAATAAATAAATAAAATCTTTCCAAAAAAGAAAAAGGGTGGGTGGGTGGGATAAGCAGGAAACACACCTTTGATGAAAGGCTGTTTCTTTAGGAGACCTTGCCAGTGGCAGAAGAGCGGGGAGAACTTATACTCACACCATGAGTTCCTCCACCTTTCACCAGACATAAAGTCATAACAGGGAACCTGTTATGTTTTAGGAACCGTATGTAGATCTCAAGATACCTCCTCTCAAAGTCCTCCTCCACCTGTACTGCACTTGTTGTCCCCTCAGCAATCACAATCTCCCTCTGTCCTGACCCTCATCCAAAGCCAAGGTTGCTGGGTGGCCTACCCCAGGCTTAGTGACTCTCACAGGTGATCACATCAGCACATTACACATGACCTTATTCCTCCAGGATGAAATACCCCAGGCCCTACTAAAGTCCTCACAAAACCCTGGTGGAGTTCAGAGTGGAGAAGCACTAGCGCAGTGCTGAGTGTCATCATCTTGTCTTAATTCCTCCTCAGCTCCGGATCCCTCTTCTGTCTACTCTTCTGCTGGAAACCTTGGCCACCTGCCCAGGTATCCAGTCTTGGACGCACTCTTCCTTCATGGCCACTCACATCTCTCATCGCTGAAGTCATACAATCAGCTAAGTATCCAGTCCTGGTTCCCTTTCCCCCCTCAACTTCCTGGCACCAGAAGAGCTTTATCACCATAACCAGAAGACTGCTCTTCACAAATGTGTCTCATGGCTCACTCACCCGGGGCCACACAGGAGCCATGATGGTTTTAGATGTCTCTCTTCTGAACCCCTCCCCAGATTTCCAGACCTGTGTGTTTGACTGCTCACTTAATGCATCCACTCAGTGCTCTCCAAAACATCTCCCACCAACATCACTCATCTCAGTTGATGGAGCTTCCATTCCTACAGCTGCTAAGAAAAAAACCCCTAGAGATAACCCCTGAATCCTCCATTTCACCCTGTCTCTGTCCACATAGAAAATACAGTTGTCACTTTTTAAAACACATATCCAGAATACAATGACATCGAACCCAGCACTCTGGTCCAAAAACCCTCACCTAGCCTATGACAGGAGCCTCCACCCTGATCGTCCTGCCTCCTCCCTCAGCCCATAGTCTATACTTCATGCTATGGCGGGATGGAGCCTATCAGGACCTTGGTAATACCACATGGCTGCTCATATCCAAGCCTCCCATTACCACCAGAGGACACACCCAACTTCCCAGGCAGTTATTCCAGTCCTGATTCCTGTCCGCCTTCCTGCTCTTTGCTCCCACCCTTAAGAAAAAAGAACGGTGGTTTCCTAGACAGTTCCAGCTGAGTATTAATTCAAGCATGTGCACACCGTGTTTGATGCTCCTGGGATAACCGTGCACACACCGGTTGTCAGAATGGCACTTCAGAGTCCCGGGACACAACAATGCAGAAGACAAGCGGGTGGGGGTCAGGTCAGGGCCAGTGAAGGCGTGGGCCACCTCCCACTTGTTCGTGTCGGCTCCATAAGCGCTTCTGCAGCCGTGGGAATTGGGGAGAGTCCAGCCTTTGACCGAGTCCACAGCGGGTTCCACGGACTCAAAGCTCCCTGTACCCTTGCCCGGCCCGGAAGACCAGGCCTGCGCTGGCAGGCAAGCTGTGTGCCTCAGCGCTCACTACCGCCCCTTAGGTGTGCCCCTCCCCTGCAGCCCGCTCCAGCCCGCCAGCGCGCGTGCCGGCGCTCACACACTGGGCCCCCGCCCACCCGCGCCTGCCTCTGCGGGACACGGGAGCCTGGGCCGCAGGGACGCGAGCAGACGCCCGGCGCTCCGGCCTCGAGGATTTGCGGCGGGGGGTGGGGGGGTAGGGCGGGCAGCGCGGGGAGGGCGAGGAGGGCCCAGGGGACGAGCGTTTACCTGCGTCGGGGCCCTGGACGCCGCCGCCGTCATCGGACTCGGGGTGGGGAGCGGACAGCCGGCCCGGGGGTCCCTGTTCTGTCCCCGGCGCGGGGCAGCCCGGGCGGCGTTTCCGAGCCGCGGACTCGCAACCGTGCAGCAGGGTCAGCGGCTCCTCGGGCCCCTTCTGTTGCGTCAGATCAATCTGAACGCAGAACGCCAGAGACTCTCACCAGGTGAGCCCTCAACAAGAGCAGCTGTCATGGCCGCCCTGAGGAGACAGCAGGAAGTCCCGCCCTCGCGATGGGGCCACACGCGGAAGAGCCTCTCTTTAAGTTCTCATTGGAGAGCGACGCTGCCACTCGACTCCGGGCATTTTGGGTAAAGTAGTCTCCGCTTTTACGAAGGCCGGGGTCAGGGACATCTGGCAGGTAAGGCCCGAGTCCTGCAGGTTAGTGCGTCTGAAAAGGCCGATTCTGTTGTTCTTCGCTTCCTCTTTGAGAGAATGTTATCATAGTCTTGCGCAGTGGTCTCTGCCACTGATCACCCAAATGTTTGGATACTTATTTCAGACCCAGCGAAATTCGCGGTCTCTTGGAGGCCGAGAATATTTCTGATGATCCTAAAGGCTACAAACCAAAGAAATACATCATTCCATAGCGTCTTTACGTCACAAGATGTCCTCGCTTAGTGGAAGTTAATATACATTACCTTATTTCAATTAGTATCTCATGGTCCCATTGGTGACTGTGTCACGCCTCAACAATATAGGCAGGTGGGCCGACAGATGGCACCTAAGCTCTGGCCCTGCCATTCACTGCCACAACACCCCCTCTTTCCAGGCAGTGCTCCTGGGGTTCATCAGGTCGCCTTTCCCAGACACCTCCATTACGTGGGCTCACCTTTACTGTTATGCCAGTATGGGGGTCCTGGGTCATGAGTGCGCAGACCCTTTCCGTGGGCACATTACTCTTGCTGCCACACCTCTCGCAACTGCATTCCCACAGCCACAGCTCCTCCTTGCCCTACATCATACTTATCTCCTCCACCTCTCTAATTATTACTCAGCATACATTGCCCAGAATACGCTTGGCAGATTCAGACAGGATCAAGTACTATCCCAGACTATGATTTCCCCATTGGCAGAGGCAGCCATGAGTCCTATCAAGAAGGCCTCCCTCCCTGTTCCTTGCTTCAATGTCGTTAACCAAGAATCAAATCAGATTCAGATCCCGATGGCTCTCCTGCGGTTGTCCTGCACTTGATATCCCCTCACCAACCTTCGGAGTCCTTGGTTGGAGCAGGGCAGAGAGGAGGGGGATTCTGGGGGTGGGGCGATCCCTATCCTGTCCTGGAGTCAATCACCTTGATCCTTACCTGGCACTATGGAGAAAACCAGGAGGAGAATGGGGGCGGTCCTGCCCTAACATCATTCCTAGGCAGGGAATTGCCCCTCTGCTGGGCTTACATTGGAGCAACTCACCTGTCCTTGGACCAGTGTTTTCTGGTTAATATAGGTCCCATTACTCCAGGGGCCTGTTGAGAAGGATGTCCTTAGTGTCATGTGCGGGAAAAGAAGAGGTCTTGGGTACCATAAGGGGCACTGGAAATTGCAGGGATTTCAAGGCAGAGGGCTGGGGACTTTGTGTTTTCTTAGAAGGGCCACAAGCATAATGCAGGGGAGTCATGTCTGCAATTCATCACATATATGTAGAGATAAAGGGGATGCAAATGTTTTCTGCTACCCGTCCCAAGTTCTCAGACTTTTTTTTTTTTTTTTTTTAAGATTCTATTCACTTATTCATGAGAGACACAGAGAGAGGCAGAGAGGCAGAGACACAGGCAGAGGGAGAAGCAGGCTCCATGCAGGGAGCCCGACGTGGGACTCGATCCCGGATCTCCAGGATCAGGCCCTGGGCTGAAAGCAGCGCTAAGCTGCTGAGCTACCCGGGCTGCCCCTCTCCTCAGACTTTTATAACAAAAGACATTAACAAAAGAAAACCATAAGTTTATTAGTATGTATATCTCATATGTACATGAGAGAGAGTCTGGGTTGAATAACTCAAAGACATGGATTTGTTTTCAGTCTTACAGAACATCTTTAAGGAACAGTACAATATTAGAGAAGTAGCAAGACAAGGGAAAAGTACCTGAGTCTCTAGGGGTGGCATATTGTGGGAAGGCAAGCACAGATAGATAAAGGATAGTTAGTAAGGTGTGTTTTGTAAATTCCTATGGTGCTGTCGCCAGGCTGATAAGGGTCTAAAGTTGTCTTTGGTGATTAAATTTAGTCCTAGTAAATTTCTTTCCAGCTTTTAGGCAAATAGGAGGAGAGCATAGTGTTTTTCTGGTTTTTGCTGCTGCTTATTGCCTTTAGTTCAAAATAATTCTGTGATGAGTGATAATGTGGAGTTACATGAAGAGGACCTGTAGTTCCACTGATGGAGTCAGATCTTCACACAGGAACTAAATAAATGATGAAGAGAATGTCAAAGAGCCCTAGGGATCCTGAAAAAACAAAAGCAAAGCAGAGGGAAGACCCTAGAATTTGGGGCAACTTTACACTGGGCAACCCAGGAAGGGCTCTAAGAGAAGAGGATATGGGAGTAGTCTGGAATGAAGTGAAGGAGGGAACCCATATGGACAACAGATGAATAAAATATTTAAGTCTTGATGGTGATTGGCATTACAATAAGAGAACACAGGGCCTCTCGGCCATTTACATCCAAAGAGACACCTCATTTCTGCAATTATTGTAGCCCAACAGTTTAGTGGACTCACTTTCCAAAATCAAGTAATTGCCTTAAACAGGAAAATGGATTGTTATGGATTTGTTGGTGTATTTCAAATCCAACCATTTATGACTAAGTCAAGTTGTTGCTCCAGACAGTTGTTGTGACACGCTGTGCACAAACGCCCAGTTAGCCTGAAATCAGACTGCGCCTGTGCATGGTAGCTAGAATAGCATGCATAGTGATATGTACAGTTCTTAGAAATCCATGCCTATTCCCAGAACCCCACTTGAATAGTCCACACCCAAATAATAACCACCCTTAAGAATCAGAGCCCTGTATGTACCTGGCATGGCTCAGATCTTCCCGAGTGGGCGCATACTCAGTGTCCCTTGGAGTGTGTACTTTCACCTTGCAATAAAGCTTTTTCTGTCATACTTTACTGTGACTCATCCTTGAATGCTTTCTTAGTGGGGGAAGTCAAGAGCCTGGCACTAGCTGGTGGTTGAGGTCTCAGGGCCCAAGAACTCCCCTAGTTTCCAGTAAGGAGGGAGATTGTCAGTATTCCCATTCTATACTCAAGAAAATATATAGCAAGGGCAGTGAGGAGATTTACTTCAGGTCACAGCCCTGGAGAAGGGCCCAAGTAGAATGCACTTTGAGGTCTCTGGTCTCTGCAGCTCTGCTCTTCTCTGTGGCTCCCTCCATGCAAATGACACAGGGTCAGTGGGATTCTGAGAAATTACACTTTATACTTCCACACTGTATCTCATTGGATTCCTGAAGTGGGAACCTCCCCATATCATATCACCTCTGGCCTGGATTTAGTACATTAGTTTGGAAGTGACCCTCCACGGTCCCCAGACTCAACATCAAGGAGAGAGAAAGATGAAGTGTCCAGGAAAAACCTTCCTCTGTATTGGGGCACAAAATACATATGGGTGGGGGTGGAGGTCTAGCAGAAAAGGGCCTGGGAAACCCTCCACTCATCCCACCTGTGCTTCGCTATCAGTGCTACTACTATTGGCATAGGAGCTTGTAGCCAGAGGGGATCATGAGAGGTGGCAACCAGAACAGGTGGCACAGCCTCAGCAGGATCCAACCCAGGTCCTACAAAAGAATAGAGATTGGTTTCTTTCTCCTTACTCCTCTTCCCTGCTCACTCTCAAAGAGCAGCCTTGTTGAAACACAATACAACGAGATGGGATGACTCAAAAAATGTTGTCCCAAGCATCCAGAAGGACAGATATGCTATGGGCTGAGATTTTGAGGCTGTGTGTGGAGGAGATTTGGAGGAGCCATCAGGGCTTTTTAAAAAATATATTCCATTTTAGATATCTATTAGACCATGAGGTAGAATTTCAATACATAAGAAATAGGGAGAAGATCTTGAAATAAATTTCAGAACTCTATTTAGATTAGATATACTCTGTTTTAGCTTTTCTCTTTTTTTCTTTTGTCTTTCAATTTCTTTTTCTTTTATTCTTCCCTACTCCTCTTCCCTCTTTTCCCCATTTTTTATCCCAAAAGCCTACCGCACCCAGTTTTACCAGGTGATCTCCCATCCAGATACTAACCAAGGTGGTACTAAAGCAGGATGGGCCATGGTTAGACGAAATGGGACACTTTCAGGGCAATATGACCATAGACTAGGTCTATTTTCAATAATAGCAGAAACAAACTTCAGGGCTGAATGGAAAGTGCAATGAAGAAAACTTGTCCTCCCATTTGTAAACTCTATTAACCACAGGTTATTAGGGAGCCCCCAAACAAACCATGTTTAGGAGTAGATGTCAGGTAATTTCTAGAAATTGATATCTGATAAAAGTCAGTTACTAGTTAGTTGGGAATTGATTTTTTTAAATAAGGCTATTAAAATATATGGAAATTTCACTGACAGCATTAAGGGGATATTTTCAGCTCCCATCTTAGAACTTAAAGTAAAAACATTTTTAGGGGCGCCTGGGTGGCACAGTTGGTTGAGTGTCTTGACTCTTGGTTTCAGCTCAGGATCATGAGATCAAATCCCTTGTCAGGCTCTGAACTCAGGGCGGAGTCGGTTTGCGATTCTCCCACTCCCTCTGCCCCTCTCACTCATGCTCGCTCTCTCTCGCTCTCTCTCAAAAGAAAATAAATAAATCTTTAAAAAATATTTTAGCTTTCATCTTAGAGGTAGTAAATAAGGGTTCAAACATGAAGACAGACGATTTTCCTATATAAATGTATTAGAATAGATTTTTACAGTCTTGAACTGGACAGCTCATCATTAAGTGTTAATAGGAAGCCTTAAGTTTTACTGGCATACTCAAATCCATAAAAGTAAAAATTCAGTTAAAGGTGTACTATAGGGCAGCCCGGGTGGCTCAGTGGTTTAGCACTGCCTTCATCCCAGGGCCTTATCCTGGAGACCTGGGATCGAGTCCCACGTCAGGCACCCTGCATGGAGCCTGCTTCTCCCTCTGCCTGTGTCTCTGACTCTCTCTCTCTCTCTCTCTCTCGCTCTGTGTCTCTCATGAATAAATAAATAAAATCTTTAAAAAAAAAGAAAGTAGACTGTAACAAAATATAACAAAAACAAACTAAAAATAAAAATGTAAAAAAATTTATATGTGACAGTATGTAATGGACTGTGCTAATTTCAATGCTGTAACTAATCACATTGGTTAAAGAGCAAATAAAACAGGCAATGTAGAGATGGCTCAGCGGTTGAGCGTCTGCCTTCAGCTCAGGGTGTGATCCTGAGATCGAGTCCTGCGTGGGGCTCCCCGCAGGGAACCTGCTTCTCCCTCTGCCTATGTCTCTGCCTCTCTCTCTCTGTTTCTCTCATGAATAAATAAACAAAATCTTTAAAACAAAAACAGGCAATATATATGAATGGTAATCCTTGAAGAATAATGATAAACACATGAAAAATTTCTAAGAAATGATCAAAATATTAACTAGATTGAAAATCATGTATATTTGAAATTCAAATATAACATGTTCATTTGCTGAAATTCTATTATGGCTTAATTTCCTCTAAAAGAAATTGTGGGGACGCCTGGGTAGCTCAGTGGTTGAGCGTCTGCCTTTGGCTCAGGGCGTGATCCCAGGATCTGGGATCAAGTCCCACATCAGGCTCCCTGCATGGGGCCTGCTTCTCCCTCTGCCTGTGTCTCTACTTCTCTCTCTGTGTGTCTCTCATGAATAAATAAATAAAATCTTATTTAAAAAAAATAATAAATAAATAAAAGAAATTGTGCATAAACATTCTTGTCTTAAAAACAAAACAAAACAAAAAAACAATGGGCTGCCTGGGTGGCTTAGTGGCTTAGTTGGTTAAGTGTCTGCATTCAGCTTAGGTCATGGTCCCAAAGGCCCCTCATTGGGCTCCTTGCTCAGTGGAGAACCTGCTTCTCCCTCTCCCTCTGCCCCACCCCCTGCTTGTACACACGCGCGTGGGGGCTCTCTCTCTCTCTCTCTCTCTCTCTCTCTCTCACGAGTAAATAAAATCTTTAAAAAAAGAAACAATAATTCACCATTTGTACTGTACAATTTGCAGTACTAAAAGTGGCCAGAAAAGTTAAAGATCTTTGAAAACCATTCAGAGAGTGGAATACATAAATAGACATATGATACAATTACCTAATCTTGTGTTATTGTTCTTTTTAAAACTCAGTAACATTTTAAAGTACTGTTTTTCCAGGATATTAAATTTAGAAACAGGGATCCCTGGGTGGCGCAACGGTTTGGCGCCTGCCTTTGGCCCAGGGCGCGATCCTGGAGACCCGGGATCGAATCCCACGTCGGGCTCCCGGTGCATGGAGCCTGCTTCTCCCTCTGCCTGTGTCTCTGCCTCTCTCTCTCTCTCTGTGTGTGACTATCATAAATAAATTTTAAAAAATTAAAAAAAATAAAATAAAATAAATTTAGAAACAGTTGAAACAAAGCACTGGTGGGTTTCTTGCACTTGTATTGACTAGTAAGCTTTTTGAAACAAATGGAGCCAATGAATGAATTTAACAAACAGGTCAGGTAAAGGCAAGTCAATGGATATTTTACTGAATGTTTGTAAATGAGGGAGAAAATGTGTCTTGTAGATTCTCACGAATTTAAACGTTCATTCCCTTGGGTTAGGAGGTTGGAGGGAGGAGTGGCTAAGTGTGTCAGACAGAACTGTTAAGAAAAGAAACAAGAGGCCCCAAAGGGAGTCACATGCCCTAAGCCCGTGTCATCAAACTAGGACTTAATACCTAACTTAATCATGATTTCAACTTCTCACACTTGTGGAACCTTAAAGCAGACAATCTGGAATTACCTCATCAGCACCAGTGAGGCCCAACAGACTTGTGCTCCCCAAAGGAAAATGATCTTGCCTGAAACAATCTACTCTTTGCTAGTAACTTCCTTGTCCCACCCCTTCTGCCTATAAAAGTTTTCCATTTTGTATAGCTCCTTGGGGCTCCTTTCTATTTAAGGATGGGACGCTGGATGGGACGCTGTCAGATTCATGAATTGCTGAGTAAAGCCAATTAGATCTTTAAAACTTACTCAGTTGAATTTTGTTATTTAACAGAGCAAAACCTTAAATGTACACACAGATGAATTTGTTTAACATTTTATAAATCCATTTGTAATTGAAATCAGACATTTAAGAAATTGTGAGTGGAATGAAATACATAATAGACTAGAACTGTGAAGCAAAAGAAAGGGAAAGGGAAAAGTGTAGGCCTAAGTTGAACATGAAATCATAGAATGAATTGAAGTAATGACAGTCAGTAAATGTAATGTGGAAATTAATGGTTTATTTGATTCAGAGAGCACATAATGATGTTATCAGATTTGGGTCCTTGTACCCAGAGATGGTAGAAATGAGACTGTGTCCACAATTTAAAAGCAGAGTCAAGGCTTTATTGGGGCACCAGCTGCAGTTGAAGGGAGACACAGTCACGAAAATGTGTCACATTGGCTCCTGGAAAAATAGGCAGGGAAAGTTTTAAAGGACCCGAGGTGAGAAAGGAGTGACGGCTAAGCATGTGGGGTGGGGAAATACAGGGAATTGGGAGCGAGTGCAAGCACAGTTGACAGAACGTGCTTCCTTTTATTTTTTTCTTTTTTAAGATTTTATTTATTTATTCATGAGATACACAGAGAGAGAGGCA
The DNA here is from genome assembly GCF_003254725.2 of Canis lupus dingo. NCBI lineage: Eukaryota > Metazoa > Chordata > Mammalia > Carnivora > Canidae > Canis > Canis lupus. Next base: position 100,677,753 of record NC_064243.1, read on the forward strand.
GAGACATAGAGGGAGAAGCGGGCTCCTCGCAGGGAGCCAAATGTGGGACTTGATCCTCGGACCCAGGATGGCACCCTGAGCCAAAGGCTGACGCTCAACCGCTGAGTCACCCAGGCATCCCAGAACATGCTTCTTTATACACGTATGTTTCTTTTGTGTGTCAAGTCTCCACCTCTGGCAATGACGTTTAGCATTGTAATGAGGGGGAAAGTTCGTGAAAGGTCAAATTTGGCAGCCATCACATCTCATACTAGTTTGAACAGGTCTGGGATTGCTCTTTGGCTGTTGCTTTGCTCTGCAGGAGCAACGATAACAGCTGGCAGGAGATGTCCTCCAGAACTCCCGCTAGGCCAGGGTCTCAGAGGTTCACAGAAGGCCCCTCACTGGCGTTGCTTCTGGCCCACAGGCCCTCTGCGGCACTCTGCAGACACACCCTCCCTTCCCCTTTGCTGAGGGCCTCCACTCATCTTTTCATGGGGACCTAATGCTGATGGGCTCTCTTGAGGATCATTTCATTTTAACAGCCTGCAAACCATACAGTGTGCAGAGACTATTCCACTTTTCAAAGGAGGGATCTAGCTCTCAGAGAGGGCAAGGGACTTCCACAGGGCAGCACAGCTGCTACATCCCTGAGCTGGGGACGGTCAGCCTACACCATGCTGGACCCTCTCACCCTGTTCGCCTCTGTTCTCCTTTGGAAATTGCCCAGGACTCGGGCCAAGACACTCAGACACCTCACCTGCCAGACTGTCCATGGAGCCTGACCCACCAAGTAACCCTACCCTGACATCTCCACCTGAGACTCTCCGGGTCATAAGTGTCACTGTAGACCATCCTGTCCCCTCACCACCATTGGCAATAATTCCTCCCCGCAGAGGGAGGAAGCCTAAATATGGCTTCTAGGTGGCCGCTCCACCTTGTGCCCCCATACTGAGCTGTCACCCAGTTATCACTGTCACTATTATGGGTGCTGTGTGGCCCTGAAGAACTGAGAGCAGCCACTGAGGCCTTCACATATCCCTGCCCGCAGCTCTTGCAGGAGACCTTAGCGCTTACAGTTCTCCCTCACCATTGTTGGTAAATTGCAAATTGTCCAAACAGTGACTGCCAACCTGCTAGAAAGTTCCCATCCCTCCTGTAAAGCCTGTAAACCTCCCACCTTCCTCTCCCAACTAGACTGAGGCTTCTTAGCCCTGGGGGCAAGCATTAACCTGTAATGAATTCTGGGCCCCAGCTGGTTTTTCCCCCACCACCTGTAAGTCTTCAAACCTGTGTGAGCCTCCGGGCTGTACCAAGGTGTGCACCCAACTTTCTGTTCTGACTCCCACCAGCGCGTCATCAAATATGCAGAGATGGGATAGGTTGTTTTCTCTAAGCTAGACTATCTCTACACCCATCCCCCTCATCACACTTGGTCTGTGGGGACTACACAATTCTGTGTTGTTTGGGTGTCCCCATGACATGCCTGTCTCATGAGTCTCTGAGTATTTGTGCATTTATGTTGCCAGGCTTGGTGAGGTCTGGAAGGGTCCCCAGCACAGGAGCTTCTGTCCCATGGAGTTGGGGGTGTGCCTCCCTCCTGGCACGTGGGTGTTCACCAAGTTCTCCAAACTCTGTGGTATGATTGATCATTAACTCAATCTCTAGCTCCTCTCCACTGTGGATAGGGATGAACGTCCTAAACGTCTACTCATGGATTAGTCTTTCTGGAGACCAGCCCCCATCCTGAAGCTACCCGGGAGTTGCCTCACTGAAACAAAAGACACTCCTATCACCCAGGAAATTCCAAGTGATTTTGGGGTTCTGTATCAGGAACCAAGGTCAAAGACCAAATATTAGAACAAAAGATGCTTCTAGTGCTCTCATCACTTAAGAAGTTACAAGGGTTTTAGGGGCTCTGTGCCTGGAACTAGGGACAGAGACCCACATATATATTTTCTGTTATTTCACAACCTGCCTCACAGAGGTCTTTCCAAACAAAAGGTTTCCCTTGTACCAAGAGGTATGTGCAAGAATATTCACAATAGGAAACACCTGGAGACAGCCCAGGAAAGAGGATGGATCAGTGGGCTTCTCCACACAGTGGAGCATTGTCTGCAGCCCCATAGTCCTCTGCACTATGAATGTAGTGAGAGAAATGTCACAATATACCTCACAGAATACCCCCTTCCATGATTGAAGCCATTTTCACATGGTACCTTCTAGTTTCTCAATGTGATTGAGTCCCAGTTTCCTAGTGGAAACCAGCTCACAAATGTATTCCAAGTAACCAACATAAATGCTCTTGCCTCAGCTGTGCACAGCATCTTTTCATTTCCTCCAAAGTGCCCTTTCAAACTAGTTCTGCAAATGAGCTCCTCATCCTCCCCCCCCACCACCACCACCCCATACCTGCCATCTCTGGAAAAAATGAACAGAAAGCATTTGACCTTTTTTGGTATTTGTCAATAAAATAGCATTCTCAAACTTTCAATCACCAATCATATCAGATGGAGTTTAGCCATTAATATATCAAGTGAATTAAAGAAATATAACATTTGAATATAGAAGTTCCCTTTTATAGACTAAGGCCTATTTCTGGGTTTGTGCCCCTGCTCTGCACCTTTTTAAGTGCATGTGACCCAGTAAAGATAAAGTGTGTGGACAGAGGCAGGGGAGCAGGAGGGAAAGCATCACTTGACCACTGGAAGCTGGTGTTTGTGTCCTGGAGTTGAACTTTCATGGATTTTAAGGAATAAACACCAACATTACACATTCATCCATTTATTCAGCAGGTTATTTATTGGTTATTTGAATTTTTTGTCAGCCACTTTTCTGGGCACCTGAGATACACTCCAGTGAACGAACAGAAATTCCTCCTTAAACTTACATTTTAGTGAAGAAAATAAATGGAAAATATAATCAGGAAATTATATGTTCTAAATAGGGAGGTGCTATGGAAATATACGTATTTGCATACATATTCACATAGCATTACACTGAGGCTACAGCTGAGGAAGCTTCTGATGTGGAAGGAGTACCTTTGACGGCAATTTTCTGGTGAGTCCTCAGGTGGCGGTGGTAGGTGGATGACTGGCGGTAGCTTCTCTGGCAAAGCGCACATACATAGGGCTTCTCACCCGTGTGGATTCTCTCATGGGCCAGAAGGTTGGTTTTGTGGCTGAAGGATTTTTCACATGTGCTGCACCTGAAAGGCTTCTCTTCTGTGTGAATCTTCTGATGCACGTGTAGGTCTGACGCTTGGAAGAAGCCTTTGTTACACTCAGCACAAATGAATGTCCTCTCATTGTTGTGTCTTCTCTGATGGGCTTTTAGCTGAGAGAAATACCTAAAGATCCTGGGACATTTTTCACATCTGTAGGAGTTTTGGGCGTCACGGAATCTTTCTTGGTGTCCCCCACATGTGGAATTCCCCTCGGTTTTTTGGTGGGTAGAAACAGGGTCAGGGGTGACTGCGGTTGACCGAGAGTGAAACCCTGGTGCCCCCTCCATCAGGACATCTTGATATGGGCGTCCTTGCAGGCACCCTTCCTGGGAATTGGACGTACCTAGACCCGGTCTTCCAGGGCTGAGCAGATCCTTCAAAGAAACACTGTCCTCTTCAGGGTGAGGACAGTCCTCCTCATGGACAATGAACAGGGAAGGTACTGCATTGCCTTGACTAGTAGTACCGTCATTGTGATAAATGTTGTAGCCATTTGCTTTATCTCCTGTGGGGGATAAAACAACTCAGTGAAGTTGTACCCAAGAAGGAGTCCACACACAACATCCCTCTGGTACCTTGGCTTACCCCACTCACCTTGTCCTGTTTCCAGGGAAGTATCTTGGGAAGTCCAGGAGGGTGTCCCCATGTTCTCTTCTGTTGGGGTTCCTGCTGACAATTGTTTCATGAAATGAACGATGACTTCTCTTAAGGGCATATTCTCAGAAAAGAGGGCGTCCTGGCCCTTCATGTGGACGTGGACCTGTTATTAAAAGAAAAAAAGATAACTGTAATATATTCTTTTTTTAAAAAAGATTTTACTTATTTATTCATGAGAGAGAAAGAGAGGCAGAGACAGGCAGTGCTATAAGCAGGCTCCATGCAGGGAGCCCGATGTGGGACTTGATACTGGTATTCCAGAATCATGCCCTGGGCCGAAGGCAGGCGCTACAGAGCTGAGCCACCCAGGGATGCCCTATGTATTCTTTATTGATGTGTCTTCCCTAATAAAAAAGATGAATGCTAAGGCTTTGAGGGAAGATCCAGCACTTGTCAAGGTGTTTCTCCTCATCCTTGAGGTTTTGCCCAACTGACAACTTCTTGCTGAGTTTCTGTACCACCTCTCCAATGAAACTCAATGAAATAAATTAATATATTGGTTCCTATTCTTTCCCACTGAAAGAATGACTATAACCCCTTATTTTTACTCACTTATTCCTAAGTTTTCCCTCCTCGGTGAGGAGGAGTGATCTGACAACTGCATCTATAATAACTTATTTTCCTACTTCCAGTATCTCCTACTGACTGCTTATTCCTGACTCTTTTTGGCCCCTCCCTCTAGGGGAAAAGAATCTTCTACTCACTAAGCCAGGTGGCTTCACAGAACTATCACTCAGATCTTCCATGAATTTCTCCAGGTTCCTGCCACTTGATTCCCATTTATTCTTCAAAGTAGACCGATCACTGCAATGTCTATTGATCATAAACTGTTCCAAGACCACTTGAAAAATAATTTCATCCTTGCTGTGTTTTTCTGGCTGCAGCCAGAAGTAAAATGATTTATAGAGTCTTTGCAGTTCCTGCTTTGCATGTGAGTTGTTGCCATTTTGAAATAAACTGTTCTGAGTGTCCTTGAACTCAGAAATCTCCTCTGCCTCTTGGAGAGCAGGTCTTTGGCTGGGCTTAAAGTCTTTATTTTTTGACCCAGGATCATCCATGGATGGTTCACACAGAAATAAATCCAATCTTAGTAATATTTATCAGAGATGCAAATTCCTGGATGCAGTTTGTGAAGTCCTGTTTCTGGAGATCTGTTTCAAAACAAAATCAGGGAATCCATTTGATATTTCTGTTCTCATTTTACTATTTAGATAACAGATGTTGCATAGAGTTGATAGTGGTGGATGCTTAAAAACTATAAACTACAAAGAAGAGATATTTAATTGTATCACTGGAATAATTTAAAAAAGCAAAAAGAAAATATAAATTTCAGACCCATATTACTTCATAGGTGAATTTTATGAGACATTTAAGAAAGACATAATGTTAGTCTTAGATGAGCATATAAAAAGACACTCCTCTTTTAGTTAATGAGGTTAATTAATTAACTAACCTTACGGATAAACCATACTAGTACATTAAATACTAGCCAATAATTCTTATGAGCATAGATATCTGAAAATCAAACTCAGTCATATATAAGGAAAGTAATACTTCATGAATAGGTGGATTTTATCTTCTATATACAATTTGGGTTAAATCTCAAAAAGCAGTGTAATTTATCACATTACTGAATTTAAAGAATATGCTTTCATCTTAATAGTAGATATATTTAAAAAGCTTAATAAGAAATCACCAAGAACCATATGATCCTCTCATTGGATGCAGAGAAAGCATTTGACAAAATACAGCATCCATTCCTGATTAAAACTCTTCAGAGTGTAGGGATAGAGGGAACATTCCTCGACATCTTAAAAGCCATCTATGAAAAGCCCACAGCAAATATCATTCTCAATGGGGAAGCACTGGGAGCCTTTCCCCTAAGATCAGGAACAAGACAGGGATGTCCACTCTCACCACTGCTATTCAACATAGTACTGGAAGTCCTAGCCTCAGCAATCAGACAACAAAAAGACATTAAAGGCATTCAAATTGGCAAAGAAGAAGTCAAACTCTCTCTCTTCGCCGATGACATGATACTCTACATAGAAAACCCAAAAGTCTCCACCCCAAGATTGCTAGAACTCATACAGCAATTCGGTAGCGTGGCAGGATACAAAATCAATGCCCAGAAGTCAGTGGCATTTCTATACACTAACAATGAGACTGAAGAAAGAGAAATTAAGGAGTCAATCCCATTTACAATTGCACCCAAAAGCATAAGATACCTAGGAATAAACCTCACCAAAGATGTAAAGGATCTATACCCTCAAAACTATAGAACACTTCTGAAAGAAATTGAGGAAGACACAAAGAGATGGAAAAATATTCCATGCTCATGGATTGGCAGAATTAATATTGTGAAAATGTCAATGTTACCCAGGGCAATATACACGTTTAATGCAATCCCTATCAAAATACCATGGACTTTCTTCAGAGAGTTAGAACAAATTATTTTAAGATTTGTGTGGAATCAGAAAAGACCCCGAATAGCCAGGGGAATTTTAAAAAAGAAAACCGTATCTGGGGGCATCACAATGCCAGATTTCAGGTTGTACTACAAAGCTGTGGTCATCAAGACAGTGTGGTACTGGCACAAAAACAGACACATAGATCAGTGGAACAGAATAGAGAATCCAGAAGTGGACCCTGAACTTTATGGGCAACTAATATTCGATAAAGGAGGAAAGACTATCCATTGGAAGAAAGACAGTCTCTTCAATAAATGGTGCTGGGAAAATTGGACATCCACATGCAGAAGAATGAAACTAGACCACTCTCTTTCACCATACACAAAGATAAACTCAAAATGGATGAAAGATCTAAATGTGAGACAAGATTCCATCAAAATCCTAGAGAAGAACACAGGCAACACCCTTTTTGAAATCGGCCATAGTAACTTCTTGCAAGATACATCCACAAAGGCAAAAGAAACAAAAGCAAAAATGAACTATTGGGACTTCATCAAGATAAGAAGCTTTTGCACAGCAAAGGATACAGTCAACAAAACTCAAAGACATCCTACAGAATGGGAGAAGATATTTGCAAATGACATATCAGATAAAGGGCTAGTTTCCAAGATCTATAAAGAACTTATTAAACTCAACACCAAAGAAACAAACAATCCAATCATGAAATGGGCAAAAGACATGAACAGAAATCTCACAGAGGAAGACATAGACATGGCCAACATGCATATGAGAAAATGCTCTGCATCACTTGCCATCAGGGAAATACAAATCAAAACTACAATGAGATACCACCTCACACCAGTGAGAATGGGGAAAATTAACAAGGCAGGAAACAACAAATGTTGGAGAGGATGCAGAGAAAAGGGAACCCTCTTACACTGTTGGTGGGAATGTGAACTGGTGCAGCCACTCTGGAAAACTGTGTGGAGGTTCCTCAAACAGTTAAAAATATACCTGCCCTACGACCCAGCAATTGCACTGTTGGGGATTTACCCCAAAGATACAAATGCAATGAAACGCCGGGACACCTGCACCCCGATGTTTCTAGCAGCAATGGCCACTATAGCCAAACTGTGGAAGGAGCCTCGGTGTCCAACGAAAGATGAATGGATAAAGAAGATGTGGTCAATGTATACAATGGAATATTACTCAGCTATTAGAAATGACAAATACCCACCATTTGCTTCAACGTGGATGGAACTGGAGGGTATTATGCTGAGTGAAGTAAGTCAGTCGGAGAAGGACAAACATTATATGTTCTCATTCATTTGGGGAATATAAATAATAGTGAAAGGGAAAATAAGGGAAGGGAGAAGAAATGTGTGGGAAATATCAGAAAGGGAGACAGAACGTAAAGACTGCTAACTCTGGGAAACGAACTAGGGGTGGTAGAAGGGGAGGAGGGCGGGGGGTGGGAGTGAATGGGTGACGGGCACTGGGTATTATTCTGTATGTTAGTAAATTGAACACCAATAAAAAAATAAATAAAATAAAATAAAATAAAATAAAATAAAATAAATAAAAATAAAAATAAAAACACTATCATTAAAAAAAAAAAAAAAAAGAAATCAGTGCTCAATTTTGAGAAAGGTATTTAGTAAAACCAGGAGTAGAGAGGAGCTTCCATTGTGTAATAAGGCATTTACAAAATGACTATAGAAAAATTCTTATGGCACCTCGGTGGCTCAGTTCCTTAAGGGTCTGCCTTCAGCTCAGGTCATGATCCCAGGGTCCTGGGATGGAGCCCAACATCAGACTTCCTGCTCAGTGGAGACCCTGCTTCTCCCTCTTCCTCTGCTGCTTCCCCTGCTTGTGCTCTCTCACTGTTAGGTAAACAAATAAAATCTTAAAAAAAAAGAAAAAGAAGTCTTCTTAAAAATTTTGCTCTTGGGATTTGGTTTTTCCCATAATTTGGCTATAATACCGAATCAGTATTTTTGTATCCTTTGGGTAAATACCTAGTAGTACAATTGCTGGATCAGAGGATAGTTCTATTTTTAACTTTATGAGGAGCCTTGGTAGTATCTTCCAGAGTGGCTACATCAGTTTGCATTCCCACCAGCAGTGTGAGAGGGTTCCTTTTTTCCGCATCCTTGCCAATACCTGTTTCCTGTGGTTTTTTCCTTAAAGATTTATTTATTTATTCATTAGAGATACAAAGAGAGAGAGGCAGAGACAAAGGCAGAGGGAGAAGCAGGCTCCACGCAGGGAGCCCAATGCAGGACTTGATCCCAGATCCCGGAAGGCGGATGCTCAACCACTGAGCCACCCAGGCATCCCTAATGCTAAGGTCTTAATCACAGTGCTCCACAGCAGTGTCCCTGTGGGATTGAGTATTTGTCTGCAAGTGTGACCATGCGGTCTATTTGTGCCTGGGGTGGTCTTGAAAAAGAGAACTTGTGGGGAGGCCCAGATGAAGAGATCTGCAGAGGAAAAATAAGGCCAATGTACCTGGATATAGAGAACCAGCCATGACAGCTAAGAATAGAGGGATGAGATGACCCAGGTAAGGCCTCATGAGACCAGGAAGGACTCAGTAGTTTTTCCTGAGGGCAAGGGAATGTAAAATGGCATGTGACAAGATTAGCATTATACTAAAGTCATCTGGATTAGGAAAAGGAAAATATGTATTCCATTTTCTTCTGTGTGGTTCTTCTGGATTAATCTTTATTTCATCTATAGATGGGATCAACATGATTAATCCTATCAGACTACCAGATGAGATATTTGGTAATTGACATTTTTAATCTCTACTCCATGGGGCTCAAATTCAACCCTGAGATCGAGTCACACAGTCTACTGACTGAACCAGCCAGGTGCCCCTAATATGAAATTTTTAATAAAATAAATACAGATCTGTGAATTACTTACCATCTAAGATTAAAAAGGACACAAAAATAGATTACATAGAAAATAGATTTAGTGCCTGGGTGGCTTAGTCAATTAAGTATCTGCCTTCAGCTCAGGTCATGATCCCAGGGTTCTGGGATTGAGCCCCGTGTTGGGCTCCCTGCTCAGTGGGGAGTCCCTCTCCCTGTGCTGCTCCCCTTGCTTATTTTCTCTTGCTCTCTGTCAAAATCTTTAAAAAAATAAAAAAAAAATAAAAAAAAATCTTTAAAAAAATAGATCTAGTTTTTTTAATTGGGGTATAATTGGCATTCCACATTATTAGTTTGAGGAGTACAACATAATTCACTATTTGTTTATACTGTGAAATGATCACAATAAATCTAGTTAATATCACCATACATAATTACATATTTTTTCTTGTGATGAGAACTTTGTTAGCTTTTTGTTTTTAAAGTTTTATTTATTGAAGTATTCTCTATGCCTACACCCAACATGGAGCTCGACCTCATGACCCCAAGATCAAGAGTCACACACTTTTCTGACTAACCCAACCAGGCATCCCTGTGATAAGAACTTCTAAGATTTACTCTTAGCAAGTTCCAAATATGCAATATAAAATTATTAACTATAGTCACCATGCTGTATATTACATCTCCATGACTTATTTATAGCTGAAAGTTTATAACTTTTGACCCACTTCACCAATTTTGCCACCCCTCACCTCCTGCTTTTGGCAACCACCAATCTCATTATTTATGAATTAAGGTTTTTGTTTTAAGATTCCACATTTAGTGATGCCTGAGTGGCTCAGTGTTTGAGTCTGCCTTTCGCTCAGGGCATGATCCCGGGTCCGGGATAGAGTTCCGCATCAGGCTCCCTTCTCTGCCTGTGTCTCTGCCTCTTCTTCTGTCTCTCATGAATAAAAAAGACTTTGGCATTCAAAATCAGACTGCCAGGTTCCAATGTGAAACAAGCTGTTTGGCCCAGGCAAGTTACCCATGAGGTCCCCATCTGTCACAGAATTCTTTTTAAAACAAAATATCTTATTTATTAATGAGAGACAGAGAGAGAGAGGCAGAGAGAGAAGCAGGCTTCATGCAGGGAGCCCAAAGCGGGACTCGATCCCCAGACTGCAGGATCATGCCCTGGGCAGAAGATGGGCGCTAAACTGCTGAGCCACCCGGGCTGCCCTGCAGAGAATTCTTAAAAACACCCTGCTGTTAGGGTTGTTACTGGAACTCAATTAGTTAATATATGTAAAACACAGGGACAGGCCGTAGCATAAGGTAGCCACTTAGTAAGGGTATGCTAAATAGCTGATACTTAAACTTTGAATCTTAGCCCCCAACCACACCCCAATCCACTCAGGACCAACACTTTTAACAAGATGCCATAAAAACATCTCACTAGAAACAAAATTAACAAGACAACAGAGCCATACAAAAATGCCTTCGATGGGAGAACTCTTTCAACCAGGCCAGGCTTTTATAAAGCCCACAACATTGATCTCTACTGAGCTAGAGCATCTATAAAAATAGACCATCCCCAATAGAGTAGAGATGTAGGTGAGATGGGATGAGAAGTGCCACAGCAATCCCCTGGCTAAATACAGACCATCCCATCAGGCAACCCACCTCAAATTATCCATAGGCCCTAACTAATCAATGAGCTACTATAACCAGGTACAGTTTACCAAAAAATGGAAAATTCTGTTACCATACCTGCTCACCTTCCCTCTTTAAAAGCAGCCCCCATGGGCAGCCCTGGTGGCGCAGCGGTTTAGCGCCGTCTGCAGCCCAGGGCGTGGTCATGGAGACCCTGGATCGAGACCCTGGATCGAGTCCCACATCAGGCTCTCTGTATGGTGCCTGCTTCTCCCTCTGCCTGTGTCTCTGCCTCTCTCTTTCTGTCTCTATGAATAAATAAATAAAATCTTAAAAAAATAAAAATAAAAGCAACCCCCACCCATTGCTTCATTGCAAGCAGTCGCTCCTCTGCTGTCCTGCCTGCTGCTCCCTTGCATGTATTCAATAAACTTCTATCACCTTTGTTCTGCCTCAGGTGGATCCGCTCATCTCCCATCCCACCAATTTCCACCGATCTGGTCACCCTACATTTGGGGGGCTCCCATCCAGTCGGAAGAAACACCATACCTAACTGAACAAGCCCCATATTTTTGTAACTAGGCATTTTTCCCCAATGATTATCCCACACACATGCATAAAACACAAGCACAAAACTGGAAATTTTGCTTTCATTCTGGAAACTCACCTATTCAGGAAGACTGAACTTCAAACTGGTCAATTCTGGGCTGAAAGCTAAGTTTCTGTGAAACTCACTCTCTGCACTAGTTCTGCCTTCTTAAGACTCATCCCTTTTATAGGGTGTGGGGTCAATGAAGCATTTACAGTCGTGATTGGATAAGATTATCCTGTTGATGGGATCTCTGATGGAATCTTCATCTTGCTCTAGCTCCAGTTCTCCAATACATTATTAGATAACATCCCTGTGATTGGAACAATTGGCCACAATCAAATACACTAATATTTCTGCAGTGAGATGTAACAATACTTACGCTAAAGGAGAATACAAAAATTACCATTAGTATCACATAAATTCTGGCCAAGTTTGGTCTGAAGTGAGTCTCACACAAATTTGCTAGTACTTCCTAATTTTCTGAGATTTGTGGATTGCACGAGCGGCGGAGAACAAGGCTAATGTTCTCTTTTACTATTCAGTCCCAGTTGGTGAATCAGAGGATGCCTCAGTGTGGAGGCCAAAAATTAAGGCCATTCCACCTCAAGTTTAACATTAGCACAAGTACAGCCATCTTGGCCCCTGTGAATAAGAGCTGAACTTTACAGGAAAAACTGCAGAATGTCCTCGGCAGGGAATCCCACATCAGAAAGACAACAGAGCTCAGAATTGCCCTCGGCAGAGAATCCCATATCAGAAAGACAACAGAGCCCATGCTGTGGTAGAAAGTCCCATATTAGAATGAGAACAGAACTCAATGCCCTTAAGCCCCATATCAGAATGTAAACAGAACTTGAGAAATTCCTCCACCCCTTCTGTAAATCCTCTAGACCAGCCTATAAAAAACCCAGCCGTAACCCACTTCGGGGTCCAAGTCCCTGCTCCGCCGTGTCAGGTATACTCGAACTTAAGCTCAAGCTTGCTAATAAACCCTCGTGCGCTTGCATCGGTGTTGGCTCCTTGGTGGTTTCTCGGATTCTCAATCTTGGGCACAACAGAATGTTGGTAAGGTCTGGAGCTGGTGCCAAGAAAGAATTCTTGAGACATCTTTGGTGCAAAAAAAAAAAAAAATGATTTTATTAAAACACAGGGACAGGACCTGAGGGCAGAAAGATCAGCTGAACTGGGCTTTGTGAGGAATGGATGATTATATACTTGAAGTCCAGGAGTTAAAGAAAAAGGGAGGTGTCCAAAAGGATTTTCATATGCTAAAGAAGACCCTCAGGATACTAGAGATGGAAATCGTCAAGCTAAGGTGATTTTTCACTCTAGCGGAGCATTAAGACAGTTGGGATTTTCCTGGCGGAATGTCACACATATTCCACTAAGGAGTGGGGGGTGGTTGCTGAGTGTCAGCTTGTGCTTTGTCCTCAGCTTGCCTTCTGCTCCCTCATCAATAAAGTAAGAAGATTGGGACTCCAAGGAGTCCCAAAAAAAGGAAGGAAAGTTGAGATGATTCTGACAAAGAAGGTCCATCTGTGGAGGGAACAGCGGTCCTGTGACAGGAAGGCCGGGATATTCTCAGGCTTCAGAACCCTCAAGTGTGTGGTAGGAGATGGTGGAAGAAGTTCAGGGACCACACAGGAAGACATGTGGTGGGTGAGGCAGGGGGGTGAGGTGGGTGAGAAGGGGGCAGGCTGGGGTCTGGTTTCTAGCTGGGAAAATGTGTTTGCATGTTTGAGCTCTGAATTGCCCAAACTCCATCCAAAATATCATCTTGACTCTAGTGAAATTAGGATGATCTCTCTTCCTTCCTATTTCCTCCTTCCCTCTGTCTCCCCCTTCCAGACCCACACCCACAGCCACCCACACATATACATACATATAATTATCTTTCTCTGTCTCTTCATCTATATCCTATCATTTTTCCTACCATTCTTTTACCCTAGTGTGTCGATTAAGACATTTTTACAATCTTCATAATTTCATTCCTCAACTCTATCATTTGCTTATTTTTATATATATGTCATATTATGTGCAAATATATTTTTTAATTTAATTTACATTTTTGCATTTGTATTGAGGTATAAATGACACACATGTAATTGTTTATAGTGTTCAATTTGGCATAGTTATATGTATACACCTGCAAAAATTCCTTTACAATTAAGATAACAAACATGTCCACTACCCTAAAAAACCTCCCCAACACTTCCTTTCTAGGCAATAAATAAGTGACTTTCTGTCACTATAAATTATTTTTCATTTTCTATGACTTGTATATAAATGGAATAAAACCATATGTACTCCTTTTTGTCTGGCTTTGTTCACTCAGAATAATTATCTTGGAATTCATCCATGCTGCTATTTGTATCAACAGCTCATTCCCTTTTATTGATGAATAATACTCCATTTTATTAATATACCACATTTTGTTTACCCCTTCACTATTTTATGGACATTGGATTGTTTTAACTTTTTAATTATTATCAATAACATTGCTATGAACATCCTTGTGTGGACAGGTATTTTTCATTTTCTTTCTTTTTTTCTTTTTTTTTTTTTTTTTTTTTTGGTATTTTTCATTTTCATTGGCAGATTCCTAGGAGTGGAAATGTTGGGTCATGTTATATGGTGAATTTATGTTTAATATTTTAAGAAACTTTAAAGCTGCTTGGAACATGGGCTGCACCATTTTCCATTTCCAGCAGCAATGTATGAATGTTCCAGCTTTGCCACATCCCTGGGAACAGTTAGAATTGCCTAATTCTAGCTATGCTTGTGGATGTGAAGGGGTATCTTGTGATGTTATTTTATTTTATTTTTAAAGATTTTATTTATTTATTCATGAAAGACACAGAGAGAGAGAGGCAGAGACATAGGCAGAGGGAGAAGCAGGCTCCATGCAGAGAGCCTGATTTGGGACTTGATTCCAGGACTCCCGGACCATGCCCTGGGCCAAAGGCAGACACTCAATCGCTGAGCCACCTAAGCGTCCCTTGTTGTGATTTTAATATGCAATTCATTAATAAATAATGATGGAGCATTTTAACATGTACTCACTTGATATCTGTATATTTTCTTGGATTACATATCTTTCAACTTCTTTTCTCACTTTCCTTATTGAGCCTTAATATACGCTGAAAACAAAGTCACCTTCATGAGGTATGTGATTTACAAATCAGTTCTCTGAGTTTGTGGCTTGTCTTTTATTCTTTTCTAATGTCTTCGAAAGATGAGAATTTCTCTATTTTGATGAGTTTTAATTTATCTTTTTTTCTTTTATGAATCATGCTTTTGATGGTATACCTACAAAATCTTTACCTAGCACAAAAACACAAAACTTTTATCCAGTGTTTCCTCTAGATGTTTTACCTAGATGCTTTAAGTTGTATATTCAAGTCTATAATCTATTTTGAGTTAATTCTTTATCTTGTGAGATAAGTGTCTAAACTCATGTTTTTGCATGTAGATATCCAATGGTCCTAGTAACATTTGTTGAAAAGACTATTCTCTCCCCATTGATTTACCTTGGCACCTCTGTTAAAAATTAACTGAACTGACTAAAAATGCAAGAGTTTGTGTTTGGAGCACCAGCTGAGGGGAGGGGGGCGGTAATGGGAGAAGCAGACTCCCCACTGAGCAGGGAGCCCAATACCGGGCTAGATCCTAGTACCCTAGGATCATGACCTGAGCTGAAGGCAGATGCTTAACTGACTGAGCCACTCAGGTGCCCTGCAAATGTTTTTCTTAGATAATCTCAGCTCCCTGTGCAGGTATTGTCACTAAAATTACTGGTGACATGATAATCACTTTACACCATGGACATGAGATCATAGAATCCCGAAACTTTATCGTAGGTTCAGATGCTCCTTTCCACATTGGCACAGAAGCTTCCCTAACACATAACTGTCCTGATTCCAAATGTTATTTGGTAAGATTTTTTTTTTTTTTTTTTCAGTTAAGTTTCAGGTTCATAGGAGAATTATATCACAGAAAATCCACAAACATAAAGTGCTTGCTTTCTTTCTCTCATGTTTTATGGGTTGAAACACAAATATATTTTTTGCATATAGTGGGAAATGATGTTTCCTGAGAACACATGATGCATACTATCCCTTTACCCACCATCTTTACAGCTGTCTGGCATCTCTCTTCTCTCCTCAAGTTACAGCTTCTGTGAAATCTTTCATTTCTCTCTAAGGATGCTGAATGTCACAGAATTACTCTAAAGACTGCAGATATGTGCCCAGCAGGTAGATAAAGACACTGAATTCCAATCTCTGAGTAGTTGCCTGGGGCCTGTGTGACAGAAACTATCACTTATAGTTACTATTGTTACATTTTGTTTGAGCTTGTTGTACTAAATGCATCTATGATGATATAGGTCTAAATGTTGTCATCAGTAAAAGAGTGTTAGTATTTGGGATCCCTGGGTGGCGCAGCGGTTTGGCGCCTGCCTTTGGCCCAGGGTGCGAGCTTGGAGACCCGGGATCGAATCCCACGTCGGGCTCCTGGTACATGGAGCCTGCTTCTCCCTCTGCCTGTGTCTCTGCCTCTCTCTCTCTCTCTCTCTCTGTATGTGACTATCATAAATAAATAAAAATTAAAAAAAAAAGTGTTAGTATTTATCTTCTGTTTAGAGAACTAAAAGACTAATCTCATTTCCTAGTCAAGAGAAATTATTATTTGAGGAACACCATGCCTAACGGTTGTAGGATGTGGGGCAGGAGCAGGAAGGGAGGAATAATCAGAGACTTCAATAATCTTCAAAGAGTAGTATTACCCTGGTACATAAAGTCACCAGATGTTAAAAGTCTCTTGCTAGTCTCATACTGCTGTTAAGCTGTTGCTCTCTCTGCCCTCTAAGATGTGTATTTATCAAACTAAAAAGATAAGAACAAAAACAATAAAATAAAATTCTAACTAGAGAACTTGTTTGATGGGGAAATTCAGGTCCCCCTTTCTAAGACCAGGAGTCACTTAGTTTGGATCCTCCTTTTGTTGCCCAACACCCTATGATTATGGGAATATCATGATCTCTTATTGCTTTAGTATTTCTCAAGTCTTTAAGGGCTGGAATAATCAGTAACCACAGATTTAAAGGATTCTGATGTGGGGTTTTATATAAGCAAATTTTATTAATTCCCACACTGTGTCTTCTTACCTAAGTGTTTTAGGTTTAAATATATTTTTTAAAAAGATCAAATTTATTTTATGATGTCTCTTTCAAAAGATCTTAAATCTTTCCCTTCTTGTTAGTTTATTTCACTGTCCTAGATCTATTACATATTTTCTATTAGCAATAATCATGCTTTGAATAAACCTCATTGGCTATGATACTGCCACCGTGCAAAGCTTATTACATATTTTCTTAAGTAGGCCCCATGCCCAGCATGGAGCCCAACATGCAGCTTGAGCTCACAATCCCGAGATCAAGACCTGAGCTGAGATCAGGAGTCGAATGCTTAACTGACTGAGCCACTCAGGCTCTATTACATATTTTTATTCAATTAATTATGCCCCAAGTTCTCTCTTCAATATTAAGTGGTGTTTTAAAATTTACAAAATTTAAATTTAAAAACTATACATTTCATTGTGAAGTTTTTAGGAAATCAACTTCTTTATAAATTTCAGGTGGATATCCACTGGGTCACCACTCCTCTGCCCCTGTCCACTTTTCTAGCCCAGACAGGTAACCCTGCTTCACCAGCTGAGGATCCTTTTACACCAACTGACATTCAGTCACTAAGATCTCTCTTAAGTCACATCTGCTAATTTATAGTTGAGTTCGCCTTCTACATTCTCTTATGGAACATGCTAATCCGTGCCCAACAACTATGATTGATCATCACTAGTAAGATATGTTTTCCTCCTATTCATCCCACAGGATTGTCTTTTCACTAGTCCACTAGTTTGCTTACCAAGAATGAGGTGTCTCCCCCATACTTAAGTACAAACTGTTCACTTTATTTTATTTACTGAAATATGTTTGAAGCATAGTTAGTTTATAAAGCATTTAATTTACTTAATCCTAAATGGCACGATCATCTTTGGAAAACAAGTAGAAAAAATATAAAATATTATGTATTTGGGATTCTAAATGATTTTCAAAAAATTTTAAATTAGCAGGTGTTTTGTATCTGTCATAAAATGATTAGTCAGGTTGGCCACAAGAGGTGATGCAAGAGAGGCCCAGAAAAACAAAGTTTATATACTCACAGGTCCTATAGAGACACAGTCAGTGCACACTATCAGGAGGTCATTGGTGGAAGAGCCGAGGGGCCTGACTCAACCAAGCAGGCAGGGAAGGTGAGGAAGGTGGGGTGGGAAGAGAGGGGGACCTATGGACAAGCACCTTCATTGAGGGTCAGGATGGAGTTCACAGTAAACAGTGAAAGGGGATTCCATTGGCACATCTGAATGTCCCTAGGTCATGGTCAGGAAAGGCAAGAGGAGCAACTTGTGGCAGGGGCCAGCCTTCACACTGATGCACCTGGTCACCTGGCTCAGGTGTTCACACATTGTGGGGATGTTGTAGCAGTAGGAAAATATCCAGTTTTCCAATTCGTAATAAAGGAGACCAATAAAACTCCAAATTGTCAATCTTTTTTTTTCTTCTTGAAGGCGGGAGTAAAGGGGTAAGAAAGGCAGAGTGAGAATCTTAAGCAGGCTCCAAGACCAGCACAGAGCCGATGGGTTGATTTCAGGACCCAGAGATCATGACCTGAGCCGAAATCAAGAGTCAGATGCTTAACTGAGTGAGTCACCCAAGTCCTCTCATAAATCCTCTTTGATATGAAAGAAAAATGATGCAATTTTTCTATCAGAGGAAACAGACCTTAAAATGAGACTTCAGCAAGAGTATGCATGTATTTGAAAAATTTTATGTCATTTTCTGTGTAATTTGGCTTTTTCTAATATTTATGAGAAAAACACATTTTTTAACGTATACTTTCTTTTCTAAGAGTTGCCTGTTCATTTACATTGCCAAAGCAGCAGTATGATTACTATAATCACCTCTGTTCTACATATTTAAATGTTTTCTTTGAATTTTATTTTTCTATTGTTTTAGGGATCTTTCAGTAAAAGATAGCATAAACATGAAAAATTTTTAAAAGATTTATTTATTTATTTATTTATTTATTTATTTATTTATTTGACAGAGAGAGAGTGAGAGAGAGCTAGCACACAAGCAGGGGGAGTGGGAACAGGGAAAGTCGACTCCCTGTTGAGCAGGGAGCCCAATGTGGGACTTGATCCTAGGACCCTGGGATCATGACCTAAGCTGAAGGCAGATGCTTACCTGACTGAGCCACCCAGGCACCCAGTGAAAAAATTTTATTTTTATTTTTATTTTTTTTTAATTTTTATTTATTTATAATAGTCACAGACAGAGAGAGAGAGAGAGAGAGGCAGAGACACAGGCAGAGGGAGAAGCAGGCTCCATGCACCGGGAGCCTGATGTGGGATTCGATCCTGGGTCTCCAGGATCGCGCCCTGGGCCAAAGGCAGGCGCCAAACCGCTGCGCCACCCAGGGATCCCAGTGAAAAAATTTTAAATCATTATTAAATACAAATGTACTAGGAATGTTTTAAGTCCTCGGTTTTAATAAAACTTAGTAATACTCTGCTCAGCCAAAATTATGAAAATATACTACCATGTTCATAGCTAAGAGATTAGACATTCCTTATGTTTAGATTTAGTATTTATTTTCTTAATTTTTTTATTTTTTATTTTTTTTTTTATTTTCTTAATGTTAAAGCTGGAAATATACCTTTCATTTCTTAATTAAATCTCCAAATATTTTACTACCATATATTAAAAAACCCATTTCTCCAAACTAATTCATTAATTTTTATCATATATAAGCTTCTATAAATACCTGCAAACATAATTTGCAAGCCCCTTGTTCTATTCCATATTTGGCTTTTTTGCCAATAATAACTTGTAGTTATTATACTTTGTACATGGTAAAGTTCTTTATTTAAAAAGATTTTATTTATTTATTCACGAGAGAGAGAGAGGCAGAGACACAGGCAGAGGGAAGAGGGAGAAAGCAGGCTCCATGCAGGGAGCCCAACATGAGACTTGATCCCGGGCCTCCAGGATCACACCCTGGGCTGAAGGCAGCGCTAAACCGCTGAGCCACCCAGGCTGCCCAGTAAAGTTCTTTTCATTAAACTTTTTAAAGTTTGCATACTTCTGTGTTTTGTGTCTTCACAATTTGAAAATGTCTTCATACTTCATCATCGAATACTGAAACATCAGTGCATCTGGAAGAAGGAATTGTTCTTACGAGGAAGTCTCTTCTAAAATATTGTTGAATTTATTTTTTATTAATTTTGTACCTCAGAATCTTTTCCCATGATGAAAATGTTTTTATCTATCCACAAGTCTTATTCAAAACAGACCAGTTTTTTGTGCCTATACAGAAATTTCTTTTTTTTAAAAATTTTAATTATTTATGAGAGACACACAGAGAGAGGCAGAGACATAGGCAGAGGGAGAAGCAGGCTCTCTGATACTCAGCATTCTGACAGTTTCCTCTATTCCCTTGCTTGACAAGAAGTTTTGGGATATCTTGGGAAGTTCCTGCCCTAGAATCTGGAACAGGCCCTTTTGTTTTCTTCCCAAGCCACTCTGCTTCTTATACTGAAAAACTGTATGAAGGTGGGTGCTAGAATTAGGCATTGTTATGGCATTGCCCATCACTTCTAGATTTTTTCAATGAAAAGAAAAATGAAATACATAAAAGTTAAAATCAATACTATATGACTTGATATTGTTTCTATCCAATGCAGGCTTTAGACTTTACTCAAATCCTTTGGTGTCCTGTCTGCATTTGTTTTGTCTTACATGGAACAACTTGTTTCTTATCTATACTAATGTATTTGTTCCACGAATACTATACCAATACATTGTAGTAAAATATTAGGATTTTGGCAGATAGTTTTGCCTTCAGATATTCCCCTTAGGGATATACACCCAAAATTCTATATTTTTGTATTTTTGATTCACTTGAAATGTATTTCCCTATATGTATTTTCTTTACATATAGGGACCATCACCTGGATAGTCAATCAAAAATTTTAAGTTTTAAAAAAATATTTATTTTTTGACATGACAGACACAGAAAGAGAGAGGCAGAGACATAGGCAGAGGGAGAAGCAGGCTCCATGCAGGGAGCCCCATGCGGGACTCAATCCAGACACTCAAAGATCACACCCTGAGCCAAAGGCAGGTGCCAACCACTGAGCCACCCAGGCATCTCAAATAGTTTAGCCCACTGAGCAGAGAGCCCAATGTGGGACTCGATATCAGGACCCTGAGATCATGACCCGAGCAGAGGGCACCCACTTGACTGAGCCATCCAGGTGCCCCAGAACTTCATTTCTTTTTATGGTTGAATAATATTCCATTGCATGAATATATAACTTATTTATTTATTTATTTATTTATTTATTTATTTATTTATTTGAGAGTGACCACTTGAGTCAGAGAGGGGGCCAGAGGGAGAGAGAATCCTAGTAGGTTCTATCTCATGACCTGAGCCAAAATCAAGAGTCAGACGCTTAACTGACTAAGCCACCCACGCTGCCTTAATGTACCACATTTTAAAAATCCATTCATGTTAAAAGATACTTGGGTTACTTCCACCTTTTGCTATTGTGAATAATAGTAATCCACCAGGAAGTAGCCTTTAATTTTTCCAGATTTAAGAACAGACACAGTCAGGTTGTAGGATAGGGAAGTAGTGAGGATAATCACCATTTTATTAATTAGATTTTATATAATAAGTTTTTTTATATATAATAAGTTTCAATCATTGGAGGCCCTATTTTAACTTACATTGGGTGATATTAATACCTGGGGCAGTGCTGGGGGGCTGTGGGATCCCATTAAGCCAATCTGTGTCAAAGACTTATACTAATTTTAAATGCAGTATTCATCATGTTAGAGTGTGCCCAATATGGGATATTTTGGGGTGTTATGACATTGGGAAATTTAGGCAAGGCTACAATTCAAGTGAGGCAGATCTATTTTTCTGTTTTATATCTGGTTACTTTCCTAAGTATAGGAGCACAGTGTGTTAAAGTGGTGAGATTCCCCAGATATGATTTGAGCCTCAGTAATGGTTATGTTTCTGAGGTTTGGGCTTTGGTGCCTTTTAGTAAATGATGTTTAAACTACTTTATTGAGGAATTATTGACATGTAAAAACCTATACGTGTTTCATGGATACAATTTGATGGGTTAGGGATAAGTATATGCCATAAAACCATTATCATTGTTGAAGCCATAAATATACCCATCACCTAAGTTTCCTCCTATCCCTTTATTATTATCATTATTTGTGTGCGTGTGTTTGTGTGTGTGTAGCAAGAACACTTAACAAATGTTGTGGTCCCATCCATTAGGACCCCTTCCATAATCCTCTCATATCTATGCTTCCTATGGATGTTTTGGCCACCTGACAGATTGTCCTCTCTCCTTACAACCTTCCCACAGCCATTTCTCTCCCTCAGTGGTGTTTATGAGGCCCAGTACCCCTCCCAAATACCCAGGCATGACACCCAGTCACAGCTCCCATCTTCCCCTGCTGGGCATCCAATACCTTTCTCATGATGACAAGGATCCCCTTCCTAATTGTGAGCCACAGCTACCCTCCAGTGCAGACAATGACCACCACGTTCTGCACATCTCCCTACTGAACCCCTCCTCAGAGTTCCAGACCTGTGTGGCCATCTACTAATTGTTCTTCACCCATTTTTCTTTGAAACATCTCTGATTCTTAAGATAGTCAAAACCAGAATTGATAGCCTCAGTGAAAATTATCTTACCACCTACTTTAATATCCTGGTTAATGGAATTTCCATCCTTCTAGCTGCTGAGCTCTAAAACTCCCTTCCTTTCCCTCTCAGCAAAAATCTGAAATTCTGGGCAGCTCTAAGTAAAAAACTGATTCAGAATCCAACCAGTTCTCCCACTTCCACAGCCACCACCTTGGTACAACCACCAACACTCACCTGAAGTACTACTGCAGTTGTTGCCTGTTCCTTGTTCTTCCCATAACCTCCTGAGGCCAAAAGTATATGCTCTGCTCTCCAGGCTGCAGCCACGGGGAGCTTGATGAGAGCTGTATCAGATCAGTTCCCTCTGTTCCAAATCTCCTGTTTCCCATCACCTCCAGAAGAGATGCCCAACTTTTCATGGAGCCATTCCATGCCTGACTCCTTCCCACCTGTTCTCAGTTCTCCTCCTTTCTCTCTATAATGATAAGAAAGGGGAACTGCAGTTCTCTGAACAAACTCATAGTCATCTCCTAGACTGAACATATTCTGATACTTATGTCTGGAACAATCTTTTATACCTCATTGTATTGGTGGCCAGCAACAGGAACTTCTGGATTTATGACCCTGGGCTTGGATTTCTTCAATGTCTCTGGGCCCAAGAAGAGTGGAAGAGGGCAGGCCAAGAGTCCCAGGACACAATCCCAGAGACAAAGGGTGGGATCAGGACCATTGAGGGCCTGGAATATCCTTCATTCACTGTAGTGTGCGGGAGAAGGCCCGGCGATGGTCCCCTCGTGGAAGTTCGAGCCCACAAGGGCACCCTCAGCGGAGTGAGGGGTCGCAGCCAAAGTAGGAGGTCTCCCAGGGGAAGCGCTCTCTGCGAAACGCGCTGACAAGTCTCGGAGCCGCTTTTCACGGGCTCGGGACCTGACCCGATCGGGGCCAGCGGGTTTGTGTGCTCCTCCCGGGGTCGCCCGAAAAGATCAAGATTTGGCCTCGGGGGCGACAGGTGCAGACTCAGCCCCCCGAGGGCCGCGCGGACGCGTCGCTGGCAGCTCGATCTGGGGCACCGGGACCGGCAGTGGAGACGCCTGGAGTCCGGGAGGTGGGGGGGGGGGGGGCCTGCCGGCAGGTGCCCAACACTTGGGAACCCCCGAGCGCTCCCGCAGCTCCGGGCTCTCGGACCCCCGGGCCCTCGGGGCAGCTCGCGGCCCGCACCTGACTCGGGACCTGGCGGGCGCCCCCTGGAGGCCGCGTGTGAAAATGGGATTAGCGCCCTTGGGGAGAAGAGGCCTGGGAGGGAGACTCTGAGGCCCCCCACAGGAGGTCCCCACGCCCTCTAGGTGTGTTCCCTGCCTCCCGCGCTTCCCGGACCTCCACCTGAGCTTCCGTGGGGTCTGAAGGTCCACCCTCACTGTGCCCAGTTCACGTTGTACCCTGTCTGATGCGACCTCAGATCACACCTGGCCCGCTGACTTGAAGCATGTCTGTCCGTAGAGGGAAAGATTTAAATGAGAATGTGAGCAGTGAGAGCCCCACGCAGATCCTACCCGTGGGCCCCTGGTGCATCCAAGACCCGCCTGCCTCAAAGATAAACTCAAAATGGATGAAACATCTAAATGTGAGACAAGATTCCATCAAAATCCTAGAGGAGAACACAGGCAACACCCTTTTTGAACTTGGCCACAGCAACTTCTTGCAAGATTCATCCATGAAGGCAAGAGAAACAAAAGCAAAAATTAACTGTTGGGACTTCATCAATATAAAATGCTTCTGCACAGCAAAAGAAACAGTCAACAAAACTTAAAGACAACCTACAGAATGGGAGAAGATATTTGCAAATGACGTATCAAATAAAGGGCTAGTATCCAAGATCTATAAAGAACTTATTAAAGAAAACTTATTAAGTTATTAAAGAACTTATTAAGTTATTAAACTTATTAAGTTATTAAAGAACTTATTAAAGAACTTATTAAACTCATTTCAATCGTGAAATGGGCAAAAGACATGAACAGAAATCTCACAGAGGAAGACATAGACATGGCCAACAAGCACATGAGAGAATGCTCCGTATCACTTGCTATCAGGGAAATACAAATCAAAACCACAATGAGATACCACCTCACACCAGTGAGAATGGGGAAAATTAACAAGACAGGAAACCACAAATGTTGGAGAGGATGTGGAGAAAGGGGAACCCTCCTGCACTGTTGGTGGGAATGTGAACTGGTGCAGCCACTCTGGAAAACTGTGTGGAGGTTCCTCAAAGAGTTAAAAATAGATCTGTCCTACGACCCAGAAATTGCACTGCTGGGGATTTACCCCAAAGATACAGATGCAGTGAAAGAACGAGACACCTGCACCTCGATGTTTATAGCAGCAATGTCCACAATAGCTAAACTGTGGAAAGAGCCTCAGTGTCCATCGAAAGATGAATGGATAAAGAAGATGTGGTTTATGTATACAATGGAATATTACTCAGCCATTAGAAACAACAAATACCCACCATTTGCTTCGACGTGGATGGAACTGGAGGGTATTATGTTGAGTGAAATAAGTCAATCGGAGAAGGACAAACATTATATAGTCTCAGTCATTTGGGGAATATAAAAAATAGTGACAGGGAATAAAGGGGAAAGGAGAAAAAAATGAGTGGGAAATATCAGAAAGGGAGACAGAACATGAGAGACTCCTAACTCTGGGAAACGAACTAGGGGTGGGGGAAGGGGAGGTGGGCAGTGGCGGGGTGGGGGTGACTGGGTGACGGGCACTGAGGTGGGCACTTGATGGGATGAGCACTGGGTGTTATTCTATATGTTGGCAAATTGAACACCAATAAAAAATAAATTTACCAAAAAAAGAATATTAATTATTGAAAATCTATGAACAAGGACTTTTTTTTCCCATTTATTTGTATCTTTAATTTCTTTCATCAGTGTTTTTATAGTTCTCAGTGTATAGATCTTTCACCTCCTTGGTTAAATTTATTCTTAAGTGTTTTATTCCTTTTGAATCTATTATAAAAGAGATTGTTTATAATTTCTTTTTTCACAGTTCATTGTTAATAAGTTAAAATCCAGTTTTTTTTATGTTGGTTTTGTATCCTGCAACTTTATTGAATTCATTTATTCTAACAGGTTTTAAGTGTAGTCTTTGGGTTTTTTGTACATAAGATTATGTCATCCACAAATAGAGACAATTTTATTTCTTCTTTTCTCATTTGCATGCTTTTTATTTCTTTTTCTTGTCCAATTACTCTGGCTAAGACTTCCAGTACTATGTTGAATAGAAGTGGTGAGAGAGGTCACCTTGTCTCGTTCCTAATCTTAGCCAAAAATTTTCAACTTTTCACCATTGAATATGATGTTGGCTATGGGCTTATCATACATATATGACCTTTATCATGTTGAGGTATCATGTTCCTTCTATACCTAATTTGTTGAGAGTTTTTGTTATGAAAAGATGTTGAATTTTGTCACATGCTTTTCTATCTATTGAGGTGATGATATGATTTTTATCCTTCATTTTGTTAATGTGGTATATCACTTTATTGATTTGTGTTTGTTGAACCATTTTTGCATCCTAGAGAGAAATTCCAGTTGGACATAGTGTATGATCCATTTAATGTGCTGTTGAATTTAGTTTACTAGTATTTTTTTGAGGATTTTTTGCATCTAGGTTCATCAGGGATATTGACCTGTAATTTTCTTGTTTTGTAGTATCCTTATATGGCTTTGGTCTGAGGGTAATGCTGGCCTTGTAAATGAATTTGGATGTATTCCCTCCTCTTCAGTTTTTTGGAAGAGTTTGGGGAGGAATGACATTAAGTGTTTCTTACAATTCATCAGTGAAGCCATCAAATCTTGTACTTTTCTTTTTGGGGAAGGTTTTTGTTTGTTTGTTTTAAGGGAAAGTTTTTGATTACTGACTCAATGTCCTTACTCATCATTGGTTTGTTCAGGTTTCCTATTTCGTTATGGTTAAGTCTCAGTAGGTTGTATGTTTCTAGGAATATATCCCTTTTTTTGTAGGTTATTCAATTTATTGATGTACAGTTAATAGTAGTTTCTTATGATCCTTATATTTCTGTGGTATGAATTACAATATCCCCTTTTTAATTTCTAGTTTCATTTATTTGAGTCTTTTCTTTTTTCCTTAGTCTATTTAAAGGTCTGTCAATTTTATCTTTTTCAAAAAACAAAACCAAAAATAATTCTTAGCTTTGATCTTTTCTATTGTTCTTCTAGTCTTTTCTTTAAAAAAAAAAAGATTTATTTATTTATTCATGAAAGACACAGACTGAGAGAGAGGCAGAGACACAGACAGAAAGAGAAGCAGGCTCCCTGCAGGGAGCCCAACACAGGACTTGATCCTAGATCCTGGGATCATGACCCCGAAGGCAGGCACCCAACCATTGAGCCACCCAGGCATCCCCTAGGATTATTTTCTTTATTTCCCTTTGACCTTTATTATTTCCATCCTCCTGCTAATGTTAGGCTTAGTTCTTTTCTAATTCCTTGAGTTGTAAAAGCAGAATGTTTACTTAACATCCATTATCTTTTCTTAATATAGATAAGTATCTGCTATAGCCTTCCCTCTTAGAACTGCTATTGCTGGATCCCATAAATTTTGGCATATTGTTTATTTTCATATATCTCAAGATATTTTTTTAATTTCCCTTTTGATTTCATCTTTGATTCATTGGTTGTTCAAGAATATGTTCTTTATTTCCACATACGTGTGAATTTTCCAATTATCTTCCTGTTATTTCTACTTTTCATTGCATTTGGTCAGAAAAGATACTTATATGATTTCAGTTTTCTTAAATTTGTAAAAATTTGTTTTGTAGCCTACCATATGCTCTATCCTAGATACTTTCCCCTGCACCCTTGAGTAGAATATGTATTCTGTTGCTGTTCAGTGGAATGTTCTGTATATATTAGCTCCATTTGGTCCATAGTGTTGTTCAGGTCCATTGTCTCCTCTACCATCATGGTTTTATAAGATGCGAAATCATCCTATGCAGAAAGCTTTAAAAACACTGTAATGAATACTCTCCCACTGTAGTCAGCATGATTCATCAGTATTTCTCTTTTTTTTAGTTTGTTGGCATGGAGTGGAGAATGAAGAGGCATAATTTGGCAGTGTTTCTTTAGAAGTTTTGTCACAGATCAGGACTCCAAAGATAGGTCTATCCACCCAGAAGACTCACCCCTGTGAGAAATGTGTCCCTATTCTGAAAGACATTTTGTACCTGACTGTTCTACCTGGGTAGAAACTATACTTGGATGGAGCATGTGCAAACCTACACCAGCTTCAGAAGCATTATACTGCAGAGAAAAGGGATGTGGAAAGGGCCTTATTTGTAAAGACTTGCATTTACCATGTCCCTTCACCTGTAGGAAGGTTGGAAAGGAGTTTCCAGCCACATTGGGCTTTCTTCAGCACCACAAAATCACCAAGTGTGGGGAGGCCTTTCATGGTGGAAAAAGTCATTACACATCACATGAATCCACTGGGAAAGTCTCCAGCCACAGAGTCTTGTTTACCACTGAAGAGTATCCACTAGAAAAAGGGTTTATGAGTCCAGCAAATATGGGAAAGCTTTTTACTGCAAGTATTCACTTGTTCAGCTCCAGAGAGACCACACTGGAGAAAAGCCTTATACGTGTGGTGAATGTGGGAAATCCTTTAGTCAATGTTCCAACCTTATTGAATACTGCAGAATCCATAGTGGAGAAAAGCCTTATGAGTGTGAGGAATGGGAAAGCCTTTGGGTGCAGATCCAATCTTGTAAGGCACCAGAGAACTCATAGTGGAGAAAATTACAAGTGCAGTGAATGTGGGAAATTCTTCAAAGCTTCATCCTTGTTCAACACTGGAGAATTCACACCACAGTAAGGCCTTATGTGTGTTCCCAGTGTGGAAAATCCTTTAGCCAAAGAGTTACTCTCATTAGACATCAGGGTGTTCACACCAGTAAAAGGCTTTACACGTGTGGAGAATGTGGGAAAGCCTTTAGATCCAAATCCAAACTTGATCGGCACAACAGAAGTCACACTGGAGAAAGGCCTTATGAATGTGCTGAATGTGGTAAGTCTTTTAGACAAAGCTACAGCCTTGTTGAACACCAGCGAATTCACAGCAGAGCAAAGCCTTTTGAGTGTGGCCAGTGTGGGAAATGCTTTAGCAGAAGAGCTATTTTCACTAAACATCAGCAAATTCACGCTGAAGAAAGGCCTTAGAAGTGCAGTGAATGTGGGAGATCCTTTAGTCAAAGCACCAGCCTTATTCAGCACTGCAGCATTCACACAGGAGCAAGACTTTATGAGTATGGTCATTGTGGAAAATCATTTAGGCAAAAACCTATTCTCATTCAACATCAGGTAGTTCACACTGGCGAAAGGCCTTATGAGTGCAGCAAATGTGGCAAATCCTTTAGCCAATGCTCCAGCCTCAATCTCCACTGAAAATTTCACATCATGGAAAAGGCCCATGAATGCAGGAAATATGGGAAATCGGTCACTACAACATCTGATGTTTAGCACCAGAAAGTCCATACTTGAAGATAGGCTTAGATTTGAAGGAAACATGCCATCTCCTGTTCACTCTAATGGCACTAAATAGTTTGTATGAGGGAGCCATGTACTTAAAGTTAAACCTCATACTTGCAAGCATCCAGAGGGTGAAATTCCCCCATGAGTTTATAGGCATGTGTGAGGCTTACAGGAGCTGCACTACACATTCCAAACTACCCAGGGCTCTTACCAGAGTTAGATCACTGACAGTTTCTCTAATAGAAGCCATCCTACTTCTCTTACCTTGTACAGTGTTTCATCAGTCACTGCAGTGTGCCTAAAGCAAGGCAGATGTCTGTGCTCTCTCCCATTCCCTAGAGGAAATCTTGAGTAGTCTTTGCCCTTATAGTAATTTCCCTTTTCTGATTAAGTATGAATATGACCCAGTTTGGGTCAAGAGTGGGCTCTGCTGGCAGCTTACAGGGAAGGCTTACCTTCTTCATGGAAATTTTTGTTTTCAGACAACACTTGTAGTTGATTTTTCCAGCCTTAAGGTCACCAATGGTCTGCCTCATTGCTCTGGTTTGTGCAGCAATAAAGTTCTTAGTGTTTAATCTATCTTTAATCATGGGGGTTGTATTCACTGTTTTGGGTGAATGGAAAACAGAAATGTGCTTGTGTGGGGGCCCCAACTTTGTGCAGCTCAGTGAGGACAATGCAGTGACAGAGAGAAGTTCTCATTCCTGTTTTGGTCTAATTTGTATGGCTGCACAAGACCTAGGAAACAATGCAGTGCTTCATGGTCCTCATTTGTGGCCTAGATGCCTCCTCCATCTATTGTGAGACCATAGGACACCCTAAGGAAGGGCCCCTTGCTTTGGAAAGTTCTGGTGCCTTTAGGAATGGCATGAATTTATTCTCTTGCTCCTAGAGGCTGTCATGTGATGCACAGCACTGTTGAGGGGAATATTTTCAACAGGTTCTACAAAGGAGCCGAGTGTCCTGATATTTATAATTCTGAAGGCCTTTTATCACTCCTCAGACTACAGTAACTGGTTTCAACCATAGGTGGTACTGATATCCTGGATGTGATTAATAGGCAAACTAGATGCTATATCCCTCTTCTAAAAGTGCATCCATAAATCTCCCAGTGACTATTGTTATGAGGAATTACAGGACTCCCAGTGCTGTGTATCTTCTCTAGCCGAAGTCATTGTCAGAGCAAATAATCTAGAGGTATTTGTGAATTCTCATTGTCCTCCTGGGCTGTTGACCTCAGTGGCCAACCACTGCTCTAAAGGCAGAGAAACGAAGACAGAAAATGGAGATCCTGTTGTCCCAGGATGTGACTCTTGTGGTCTAGTCAGTGTTTCATTTGTCCCAGATTGGAACAGCCTCCATTGCTCACCAGTATTTCCTGCACTGATTCAGGGCTGCTCTTTCTCAGGAATAAGGAAAAATAGAGTGGAGTCAGTACTGGGTGGTTAAACCTGCTGGTTTACAAAAAGTAGGTGATTCAGATTTTTTATTCTGAACTATTTTTTAGAAACTTTTTTGAGGTACAATTGACATGCAGTAATCTGCACATATTTAAGGTGTACAATTGAAAATTTTTGTCATACATTTAAACCCATACAAACCATCATAATCATGATAATGAAGAACCATGATGTACCTCATGCTTTTATAATTTCTCTTTGTCCTTACCAGACCTTACAGGGATTCAGGGATTTACTTTCTTTAGCAATATGTTGGTTTATAAACATTGGGATGCAAGTATCTCGGTTTTTCACTGCATCTGTATTTTGGGGGTAAATCCCCAGCAGTGCAATTGCTTTATTTTTAACTCTTTGAGGAACCTCCACACTGTTCTCCAGAGTGGCTATACCAGTTCACATTCCCATCAACAGTGCGAGAGGACTCCCCTTTCTCCACATCTTCTCCAACATTTTTGTTTCCTGTCTTGTTGATATTCACCATTCTCACTGGTGTGAGGTGGTATCTCATTGTGGTTTTGATTTGTATTTCTCTGATGGCAAGTGATACGGAGCATTTTCTCATGTGCTCGTTGGCCATGTCTATTTCTTCTTTGGTGAAACTTCTGTATGTCTTTTGCCCATTTCATGATTGGATTGTTTGTTTCTTTGCTGTTGGTTTAATAAGTTCTTTATAGATCTTGGGTACTAGCCCTTTATCTGATACGTCATTTGCAAATGTCTTCTCCCATTCTGTAGGTTGTCTTTTAGTTTTGTTGACTGTTTCTTTGCTGTGCAGAAGCATTTTATATTGATGAAGTTCCAACAGTTCATTTTTGCTTTTGTTTCCCTTGCCTTCATGGATGAATCTTGCAAGAAGTTGCTGTGGCCAAGTTCAAAAAGGGTGTTGCCTGTGTTCTCCTTTAGGATTTTGATGGAATCTTGTCTCACATTTAGATGTTTCATCCATTTTGAGTTTATCTTTGTGTATGGTGTAAGAGAATGGACTAGTTTCATTCTTCTGCACATGGCTGTCCAATTTTCCCAGCACCATTTATTGTCCTCATTGTCCTCCTGGGCTGTTCACCTTAGTGGCCATCCACTGCTCTAAAGGCAGAGAAACGAAAACAGAGAATGGAGATCCTGTTGTCTCAGGATGTGACTGTCTTTTTTCCAGTGGATAGTCTTTCCTGCTTTGTCGAATATTAGTTGACCATAAAGTTGAGGGTCCACTTCTGGATTCTCTATTCTGTTCCATTCATGTGTCTGTTTTTGTGCCAGTACCACACTGTCTTGATGATCACAGTTTTGTAGTACAACCTGAAATCTGGCATTGTGATGCCCCCAGCTATGGTTTTCTTTTTCAATATTCCCCTGGCTATTCGGGGTCTTTTCTGATTCCACACAAATCTTAAGATGATTTGTTCCAACTCTCTGAAGAAATCCATGGAATTTTGATAGGAATTGCATTGAATGTGTAAATTGCCTTGGGTAGCATTGACATTTTCACAATATTAATTCTTCCAATCCATGAGCATGGACTATTTTTCCATCTCTTTGTGTCTTCCTCAATTTCTTTCAGAAGTGTTCTGTAGTTTTTAGGATATAGATCCTTTACCTCTTTGGTTAGGTTTATTCCTAGGCATCTTATGCTTTTGGGCAATTATAAATGAGATTGATTCCTTAATTTCTCTTTCTTCATTCTCATTGTTAGTGTATAGAAATGCCACTGATTTCTGGGCATTGATTTTGTATCGTGACACACTGCCAAATTGCTGTATAATGTTTCCCTAACTCAGGGAAATGAACAAGGGGTAGTGGAAAGGGAGGTGGGTGGGGGGATGGGGTGACTGGGTGACAGGCACTGAGGGGGGCACTTGACAGGATGAGCACCGAGTGTTATGCTATATGTTGGCAAATCGAACTCCAATTTAAAAAATATACCAGGGATCCCTGGTGGCGCAGCGGTTTGGCGCCTGCCTTTGGCCCAGGGCGTGATCCTGGAGACCCGGGATCGAATCCCACATCGGGCTCCCGGTGCATGGAGCCTGCTTCTCCCTCTGCCTGTGTCTCTGCCTCTCTCTCTCTCTCTGTAACTATCATAAATAAAAAAAAAAAAAAAAAAAAAAAAAAAAAAAAAAAAATACCAAAAAAAAAAATCTGTCCTAGTTGTGCCCCAGGGTCTTCATTGAAGCACACTTTATAAAATCTGAAGACTAAAAACATTGTAAGAAACTGCCAAACTCTGCCTCTCTCTCTCTCTCTGTTTCTCTCTGTCTCTCATGAATAAATAAAATCTTTTTTTTTTTTAAATAAAATCTTAAAAAAAAAGAAACTGCCAAACTGTGATCTAAGCTGGTTATACCCATCTGAGTTCCCACTGACAGCCTATGAGCTCCTGTTCCTCCACATTTTGCCAATACTTCATATTGTCAGTCTTTTAAATTTTTAATTGTTTTAATAGAGGTGTTATAGCATTTAATTGCAGTTCTTTGATGTTTCATGATGTTGAGCATTTTTTATGTTTGCCACTTATATATCTTCTTTAATGAAAATGACAACACTATTTGTTTATTTTAAAATGGATGTTGGCTGATACTTTTCATTAATAATAAAAAGACACATTTTGGAACTCTACTCATTTTTCAGGACTGTTGTATCCTCTGCCAAATGGAAGTATTGTTTTTCAATTCTATAAGAATATCTTTGCAATTTTTTTGGGGGGGGGGGCACCTGGGTGGCTCAGTCATGCTCCACGTCAGGCTCCCTGGTTCTCCCTCTCTCTCTTTCTGCCACCACCCCACCTCCCCTGGCTTGTGCTCTCTCTGTCAATAGATTAAAAAATCTTTTAAAAAATTTCAAAATCTTAAAAAAAACTTTTTTGTGCTATTTACAGTGTAACACCTACAGAGGCCATATACATTTAAGCATTTTCTATATTCTTAACATATTCTCCATCATTTTCTGAAGTCTAGACATTCAATAAACACAGGCCCTGTATTGTAGTGTTTGTCAGTTTCTCTCATGTATATACATACTCCCATCCCAGTCAGTTTCAGATTGCTAAAATGATGTCACTGAACGTGAATTTGGGAAGAGATGTGCAGTAGCACATTATATTCTATACCACCATACAGATACAATAGTTATCAATAACCTCAGGAATATATATGAGTACGATATAGTAAAATAATTTGGAAGTGACAGCTTTTGAGTATTTATTACATTTACTTTAAAAAATAGCTTTATTAAGGGCAGCCCTGGTGGCCTAGCGCAGTTTAGCACTGCCTTTAGCCCGGGGTCTGATCCTGGAGACCCGGGATCAAATCCCACATCGGGCTCCCTGCATGGAGCCTGCTTCTCCCTCTGCCTGTGTCTCTGCCTCGTTCTCTCTCTCTCTCGAATAAGTAAATAAAAATCTTTTTAAAAAATAAAAAAATTCCCCCCAAAATAAAAATAAAAATAAAAAATAAAAAAATAAAAATAGCTTTATTAAAAATTCTTATATTGTGCATATTTAAAGTGTACAATTTGTGTTTTGATACATGCTTAACCCCTGAAACCAAATGTTTCTTCTGCCTTTTTTAATGCATCCCTCCTAACATTAAAATGGTAGACATATTTATCCTTTGAATGGATATTTTCAAATATATACATAAAAGGAAATGTGTCATGGAGCCCCATGACCCCAATCCTAATCTTTCAACATTGATCAATTCCCTGTTGTTTTTATTCCCTCTAGTCTCACTCATTACTAGATTGTTTTTTACATATAATCTCAACATCTTGTTCAATGCCTAATCTCTTTGGAATGCATTTCCAAAATGTAAGGACTGTTTAATCCTAAAAACTTTTTTTCAAACAAAATATTTGGAGTAGGGCCCTGGGTGACTCAATTGGTTAAGCATCTGCCTTTAGCTCAGGTCATGAATTCCAGGGTCCTGGAATTGAGTCCCATATCAAGCTCTCTGCTATGCTGGAATCTGCTTCTCCCTCTCCCTCTGCCTACCATTTTGCTTGCTTGTGCTCTCTTTCTCTGTCAAATAAAACAGAAAAAAATATATTTGGGATTTCATATGTCAGTGCTCTATTCTTTCAATTTTCCTAAACTGTTCTTTAAGGGAATCAGATCCAAAATGGATATATATGACTTAGTAGATGGGTCTGTTCCCTACTCACTTAAAACCACATCATTTTCTAATTCTTAGACTATCTGTTTGTCGAAGTTGCTTAGTCATTTGTCATAATTTGCTGTATTTTGGATTTGTCAGGGATCCTGAATTTGGGGAAAGAAACAAATCCAGATCCAGGAGGCAAAGAAAGACCCCACCAAACAAAATCACCCCAAGGAGATATACACCATAACACATAGTAATTAAAATGACAGAAAGTAGTTATGAAGAATTTTAAAAACAACAAGAGAAAAGAAAACAGTTACATACAATAAAAACCCCCATAAGGCTATCAGTTGTTTTTAGCAGAAGCTTTGCAGGTCAGAAGGGGGTGGCATGATATATTCAAAGTACTGAAAGAAAAACCTGCACTAAGAATAGTCTACCAAACAAAGCTATAATTCAGAATAGAAGGACAGATAAAGAGTTTCCCAGACAAACAAAAGTTAAAGGAATTCATCACCACTAAACCAGCCTTACAAGAAATGTTAAAGGTGATTCTTTGGGTAGAAAGGAAAGAAGCAAGAGTAAGAAAAGTAGGAAGCACAAAAGCGGTAAAATTAAATATGTCTATAAAAACCAGTCAAGGGATTCACAAAATAAAAGATGTATGACACCATACACCTGAAACAAGAAGAATGGGTTCACATTGTGACCATCAACTTAATTTAGACTGCTATATGCATAAGATGTTATGTATAAACCTAATGGTAGCCACAATAAAAAACTGGTAGTACAGGGCAGCCCAGGTGGCGCAGCGGTTTAGCGCCGCCTGCAGCCCGGGGTGTGATCCTGGAGACCCAGGATCGAGTCCCACATCAGGCTCCTTGCATGGAGCCTGCTTCTCCCTCTGCCTGTGTCTCTGCGCCTCTCTCTCTCTCTCTCTCTGTGTCTCTCATGAATGAATAAATAAAATCTTTTAAAAAAATTGATAGTACATATGCAAGAAGTAAAGAGAAAGAGATCCAAGTATATCACCAAAAGCCAACAAACGACAAGAGAAGAGAGCAAGAGAAGAAAGGAACAGAGAAAAACAAAACAACCATAAAACAAGTACCAAATGAGAGTAAGTACATACCTATCAATAATTACTTTGAATGTAAATGGACTAAATGTTTCAATCAAAAGTAGGGTGACAGAATGTATAAAAAAGCAAGAGTTGTCTATATGCTCCCTATAAAAGATTCTTCAGATCTAAAGATACCTCCAGATTAAAAGTGAAGGGATGAAAAAGCATTTGCCATGCAAATAAGAGTGGATATAAAGCCAGGTTAGCAACCCTTATATCAGACAAAATAATTTTAGAATTATTCATGCAATAGTATTTTTTTATTCTTGCAATAGTATTAATCATAACAATAATATACATTTCCTTGTAGACTGTCTTCATGATTCAAGAAAAAAGATATTTCTTCTCCTTGAAATTACCATCTGTATAATAGTCTGTATCCCACCCTCTTCCACATTCTCCATCTATTTATTCGTCCTCCTCTTTGTCTATCTGATTCAAAGGTATTCCCTTGCACTGTGTCTCCCTGACCTTTGTGTCCTCTAAATACGAATATGATATTTAGCAATGTCTATTTCACCTCTGACTGCAGAGGCAGCTGCAGCCATCAAGTAAATGGATTGGCTTCCCTGCCAAGTTGTGGCCTCACCCTTAACGATCATCCTTCCAGGCTGCCTAGCCAGCCAGAAGTGCCCATATCCAGCCTCAGCTAAGATCCTGAGTCTATTCCAAATGCCATCCTATATCCTCAATCCAATGTCTCCAGTTGAATGCCTCAAATGCACCTTGAGCTCATATTCCAACATTCTCAATTTCAGTTAATAGTCTTGCCATCCAAAGAAGTTTGAAATCCAGGTCAGCCTTTGGCCATAATACTCTACACACAGTGCTGAGAAATTGTGACTGCCTCAAGTAAGTCAGCTATGATGCATGGGCGTGTCTCTTTTGTGATGAGTCCTAATATTATTAGCATTTTCTATCCAATACCAATTCACCATGCATCTTATACACTGTCAGCATGCAGTGATCATTATTGGGTAGTTGATTATTTCATGCACCATTGAAACACATTTGTATCCTACTTCTATTGCTATTTATGCATTTATAATATATATAATATATATGATATTTATAATAGCATAATAGCAGCATATGCTATTTAATAGCATTTATTAGCTAGAAATTCTAATGAAGTACAAAGAAATGTCCACAGTCTTCTATTCGGTTAACTCAAAATAAGTCTGTATAGAAAAGGGAAGAATAGTTATTTGGATCACGAACATCACCCTCAAATAATAACAAAATGTTTTTTGTTTTGTTTTTTTAGAGAGACAGAACAAGTGTGAGGAAGGAGTTTAGTGGAGGGGCAGAGGGGGAGAGAGAATTAGGTGGTTTGTTTGTTTGTTTATTTATTTATTTTAGGTAAAGAGAACATATGAGTGGGGGGGCAGAGAAAGAGGGAGAGAGAATCCTCAAGCAGACTCCCCACTGCACCGGACCCTGAAATCATGACCCTAGTCAAAACCAAGAGTTGGATGCTCAACCCACTGAGCCACCCAGGTGCCCAAAAAAATTTATCTCAGGGATAAGATGTCCCCTTTGCACACGTGCTCAGATTGTTTTCATAGTAGCCACTATCACAGCAGGAAAAAAATTTGGCAAGTGGCTCTTCTTTTCAGATAAGTCTAAGATTTCAAAATGAATTGTATCTGTCTTAGTTTGTTAGGTCTGCTATAAGGAAATACCACAGACTGAGTGGCTTATAAACAACAGAAATTTATCTCTCACAGTTCTGGAGGCTGGAAGTCCAAGATTAAGGTCCTGGCAGATTTGGCATCTAGTGAGAGCCCACTTTCTGGTTCGCTGACAGCCTTCTTGCTGTGTCCTCACATGGTGGAAGGGGCAAGGATATCTTTTATAAGGGCACTAGTTCCATTTTAAGGCAGAGCTCTCATGACTTAGTCACCTCCCAAAGGTCCCATCTCCTAATACCATCACATTAGGCATTAGGTTTTCAACATATGAATTGAGGGGGACACAAACATTCAGATCATAGCAGTATTTGTGTTAGGAAATTCAGTTAGAAATATATTTGGGGGTGGGGAACAGATAGGATTGCTGGGGTTGGAATACTGAGATGTATACATGTAGAGGTATGGGCAGAAGGAGAGAGAAAATCTTAAGCAGGTTCCATGCCCAGTGTGGAACCCAACATGGGGCTCAATCTCACAACCTGAGATCATGAACTGAGAGGAAATCAAGAGTTGGATGCTTAACCGATTGAGCCACCCAGGCACCCTGTTTCCTTTTGCCATTCCTCATTCATTTCCCATGTCATGACCCTAGCTGAATTCTTTCTTCTTTGTCCCTTGATTGCACATACCAAAGCCTACAAAATTGATTGTGAAGCTTTGATCAACATGTAGTTGAAGAGAAATAATATTTGTTGGTTGCCAACTATTGAAAGCAAGCATTATAGGACTAACATTGCAGTGTGTACATTCAGGTTTTCTTTGGGTTCCTGTTCTGCTGGATGGAATCTATAATATATTGCCTTACATTTTGGGAATACATTTTTTAAAAATGGAAAAGGCAGAATAAATATAAGGATACTTGGATAATGATAAGCTTAAAATTATAATTTGTGTCAACCTCTCTCATTTTAGGTAAATTAAATCTATATATTCCACATAAAATCTGAAGGAGCTTCATAAACTTATTTAAAAGTTTATAGAAAACAAAATTTTCACTATTCCCTACCTGTTTCAGGGACACACAACATTTTCCTCCCCAATATCCCAGTAATGGCTGCTTATGTGAAGTCTTTCCTCTCCTTACCCTCAGTGGACATACTGAAACTCACAAAGTTGACTCTAAAACTTCAGTCTGAGTGTATTTGAAGAGCAACAAGATAATGTTTATTAGTTCAAAGCTGTGAATGAAGGTACTTGTATCTAAGGGACACTATGATAAAATATATCATGTGTTACTCCCCCATATAGTGAATGCGGGAATAAGTCCCCCTGTGGAGTCTTTAAGCAACACTTTACAAGGCTGCTCAGTGATATATGAAATTAAAGGATTTATTACATTCACAGCTCCTAGAAGAGGGAGGCACCACACCCCATACAAGAAGCCAGATGGAGCCAGGGAATTGACTCAACCAAGCAGGTGGAGATCCCAGAGAGGCAAGTATCATTATTGGGAGTCAAGGGGGAGTACACAGACACAGGAATTTCATTAATGCAGTGGAATGTCACTAGATCACAGGGAAGGACAAGGAAAGGAATTGGTATAGGGAACTAGCCTTATTATCATACTGGTGTACCTGGTCACGTGGGCTCTCAGCCTGTATGTAGGATGTTGAAGCAACAAGAGAATGTGGTTTTAAAAATTTACAACACTAGGGGATCCCTGGGTGGCTCAGCGGTTTAGCGCCTGCCTTCAGCTCAGGTTGTGATCCTGGGGTCCTGGGGTCCAGGGATCGAGTCCCACGTCGGGCTCCTGCATGGAGCCTACTTCTCCCTCTGCCTGTGTCTCCGCCTCTCTCTCTCTGTCTCTCATGAATAAATAAATAAATAAATAAATAAATAAATAAATAAATAAATAAATAAAATCTTAAAAAAAAATTACAACACTAGCTCCATCAGGCACTTACAAAATAAAAAGACACAGGGTAGCCTGGGTGGCTCAGCGGTTTAGCGCCGCCTTCGGCCCAGGGCGTGATCCTGGAGGCCCGGAATCGGGTCCCACATCGGGCTCCCCCGAGGGAGCCTGCTTCTCCCTCTGCCTGTGACTCTGCCTCTCTCTCTGTCTCTCATGAATAAATAAATAAAATCTTTAAAAAAATAAAAAGACATAGAAAACGCAATTTGGGCGCATTCCTCCTCCCAAAAATGTGGGTGCATCCCTTTAGGAGTATCCGATGCCGCCCTCTTCTTCGGATCTTCTGCACACCCTTACCCAGCGCCCCTGTCCTTGGACAATGCCCTCTTCGCTCCTGGAAAGAGTGTAGCAATCCTCCGCGGGCCGGAGTCAGGACAAACACTACATTACCCGGGAAGCTGTGCCACAGTAAGGGGCGTTGCCGGCCCCGCTGGCGGGGCGGGACTTCCAGCGTCGCGGGTGGGCGTGTGTTTGTGACGTGGTGGGTAGGTGCTAGCCGACTGTGAGCTTCCGCTTGTCGGGCGGGAGAGGGGAACGGTGGCAGCGCGCTCCTCCCGCCTCTCCGTGGGACCGGAGGGGGAGAGCCGGCTAACCCTGCGACAGCCCCCCAGCGCCCTCGTGCGGC
The DNA here is from genome assembly GCF_003254725.2 of Canis lupus dingo. NCBI lineage: Eukaryota > Metazoa > Chordata > Mammalia > Carnivora > Canidae > Canis > Canis lupus. Next base: position 100,717,393 of record NC_064243.1, read on the forward strand.
CCGATGGCGGTGCCCGTGCACCCCGCGCAGGTGAGTGGCCGTTCGGGATGGCGGTGCCCTGTGACCCCGCGCCTGGCCTCCCGGCCGCTGTTTCTCCGAAGGCAGGTCGGAGGCACGTGGGGGTAGCGCCGGTCTCTGGCAGCCGGGGGGGATGCCGTGTGGAAGGGACGGCGTGACTTGTGTAGGCGACCCTTCCCGAGGCCGTGACCTCGCAAGTGTCCCCCTGCTGCACTGGGTGTTGATAGTTCTCGTCCTAGGTTGAGGGAACTAGAAGGATCCGGGGATGATGTGCATCCCCTGGTGTCCAGCGGGTCCCGGGAGCCTCGCTCTGGGAGCTCTTTGCTCGAGGATGCCCGTCTGTCTTGGCTCACCCCAGCGGGAACCTGAGCCTTGCGCCCTCCTGGCCTCTGAGGGCTGGGGTGGAAGAGAGACAGGAGCGGTTTTTGGAATTGCCGCTGTGCTGGGGCAGAAACGGTTGGAAGGGCAGGCTGGGAGCCAGTTAGGCCAAGCAGTTTATCCTTCCAGTTAGAGTAAGTGGAACTGGCTTTCCCCTGACAGTAGTGAATCTGCTTTCCTGTTTAAGACATTCAGTTAGTGGTGCCATACTGCGAGACGCCTTCCGTCTTGCCCTATGGGGACTACAATCTCTTTAGTCCCCTTGCTCTGTTTTCTTGTCTTTGGATTCTTTAGGGCCCTCTGACATTGTCTTGCTGATTTTAGTTGCTTGTTTAGGATCTGTTTCCAGCCCTGGATCGTGAGCACCTGTGGCTGCCCTATGCTGAGACCTAGTTGGCCTGGGCTTGTAAAAGGTATTCAATAAATGGCTGAATGAGTGAATGGGCCTCCCCTTCAGGGACTCCCATCATACTTCTGTTAAATGCACACAGACCCCTCCGTGGGCCCCAAGCTCTACTCCATCTGCCCCTGGACTTACCTCGGTGCTCCTCTTCCTTTCTTCCCTTGCTCACTGCACCCAGCTGGGTGATGCTGAATTTGCCAGAGTCCTTCCCATTTTGCAGCCTTTGCCCCAGGCCCTGTCCCCACGTCCCTGCAGGGCTGTCTCTCTGCACTCCTCCTGTACATCAGTGTCACCGCTGAGACTAGCCTTTCCTGGTTGCTTTATTTCTAATTAAGATGCTGTGGGGGGATGCCTAGGTGGCTCAGCGGTTGAGCATGTCTGTCTTCAGCTCAGAGTATGATCCTGGAGTTCCCGGATGGACTCCCACATGGGGCTCCCTGCATGGAGCCTGCTTCTCCCTCTGCCTGTGTCTCTTACCTCTCTCTGTGTGTGTCTCATGAATAAACAAACAAACAAAAAAAAGATGCTTTGGGCCCTTACCTGCCTGTTTTCTGGTAATTCTGTCATCTTTTGCTGGATGTTCAGATCCTGTCTTAACTCCTTAAATGTGAGATTGTGGGTGACTTTCTAGAGCTGCCCGAGCCTCAGGCTGCTGGCTGTGACATGGAGGTGATGGTGGCATTCACCTTGTGGGCTGTGGGAGGATTAATAAAAGTCACAAAATATGTTGAGCACATACCAGGCCAGGTACTCCGCTGTTTGCACTGTGAGCGTTTTGTCTTTAGTTCTCAGAACTGCCTGGTGAAATGGGGATGATTATTGTATTGATGTGTAAATCAAGGCTTGGAGAAGTGATATGATGTCCTCCTCGTGATCACAGCCTACAAGTGTCAGAGTCAAGAATCTTGATTCAGTCCCTGGGAGTCTGGCTCCAGAACTAGGGACTTCTAGTCACTAGCCACCTTCCTCTGTGTGGGAAGCCCTTAGCTGGGGGCGGGCATGGGGGAGGACCAGGGAGACTCAGCTACCATTGCTGCTGTTCTCATTGTTGGAAATTATCATCATAAACATTTTCCCTGTTCCTCTAATGTCCCTGATGACGTACTGCCTGCCCCCACAGTTATCAGAGGAGTGCTACTGTCTGTCATCACAGTGGCTTTCCCAGGGGAAGTTTCTCTCAGCCATAATTGCATTGTGTCAAAGGTTGCATCTCCCTCTCCCTTGAGCCCAGCTCAGAGCTCGGCCTTCAGGAGGCTTTGGTGATTCAGGCCTGGGTCTCTGCACCTTCACCAGAGACTGGGTCTGACCCCACCCAGCTGCATGAGGCCAACCTCATTACCTCTGTTTGGCTTTCCAGGTTTTGGTGACCTTCAAGGATGTGGCTGTGACCTTCACTCGGGAAGAGTGGGGGCAGCTGGACCTGGACCAGAAGGCCCTGTACCAGGAGGTGATGCTGGAGACCTATGGGCTTCTGGTCTCACTGGGTAAGGGTTCATCTCTCATCCCTATGGGTCAAGCCAGCCTTCTTGATTTCCAGCTGATCAAGAAGGTCATAGGAGCCATCTTCCCTCCTCCCCAAAGATCCTACAGTTTTCTGGCTCCTTCTCATCCAGGATCATTGGGACAGAAACAACTTCTGAACACGAACCCTCACCCCAATACCCAGCACATTCAGGCTTCAATCTGAAGTCCACATTCCAGATTCCACAGGAGCCTGGTTGGGTCAGACATCCCAGGATCCAGTAGCAGGGCTGTTCTCAGGAGAGAGTCTGGCAGATCCCTATATGGCATTTGTCATCAGTGCCCCTCAAGGATCTTCCTAAACAATAGTCTCTGTAAAGAGACCCTTGGTATCTCCATGTACATCACCTGTTCTCCTGAGGCCTGGGTCACAGTCCTGCACTGGGGCAGGAGCTGCTTTAGAAGGTACATGGGAATGTCACAGAATGCTAGGAGTGGACACCTTGAGAAAGCCAGTCCTTTTACCTTTTCAGCCTGGAATGCTGATTGGTGTCAAGAGAAAGTCTCAGAACAGTTATGAGTATTTCATGTGCCCTAATTGTGTCCAATTTTTCTCTTCAATAGAAGGAACAGCCTCTAGCTCACAATCTGAGCTCTCTACATGAACTTGCTAGGACTCTACTGGCATTACTTTGATTTCCTTGTTGTGTTTTGATGGTAACCTGCCACTTGTGGAAAGTGAACCTGACTTTTCTCATTTGCCAGAGCAAAACAGAGTTCCCTTTTATAACAAAATATGTAACAAAAATTAAAAGTGGGTATGTTTAAAGAGAAGCCATCAGTGACAATGGCACCAGTCACTCTGAGTTCAGATGGGAAGGCAGATGTCAATCTTAAATGAATTGTGATGAGTCATACATAGAAAAATTAAGGGAACTTAGGAATATGTAGCCAGGTGGTCATAACCCATCATGGGTACTTCATGGTTGCTTCAGAAAAGGCATCTCTGGAAGTGACATTAGAACTGAGACTTGAAGCTTGGAGGGGAAGTGGAGGAGGGGTTTTAGTTTACTGGAGGAACCAGTACATGAAAAGGCCCTGAGGTGACAGTGAGCTCCACTCCTGGAAGAGCCAGAGGAGGGTCTGGCTCACATTTCTATTGCCCCTCCCTGAACTTGGTGCCAGGCAGGTAGCACACACTGGCGACCATTACCGAGACCTGTCCCAGTGAGTCCGGGGCTGAGGATCAGAATTTTCCAGTTGAGACTTCAGTGGGTCCTGGGGCCTCAATCACTAGACTTCTGTACAGAACCCACCTGTCTCTGTTGAGATGTATCTGGCTGCACGTGACAGCAGCTAAACCTGGCTTCCCCTGAAGGAGATTCCCCATCTCCCCTCATGAGAAGCCCCAGGGTGGGGCTGGCCCCCTGGGTGAAGGTAGCAGCCACATAGTTCTGTCTTTAGCGATGTAAGGTTCTCTCTGCTCGTCACCCTTGTGGGCCTATGAGGTGCTAAAGCCGGGACTGAGGAAACAGCCCCCTCATTCAGCCTCCCCTCACGTTGGAACAAAGGCTTTGTCTTCAGTTCTGGTTACCTGTTTGCCTCAGATTACCAGTGATCAGAGATGCCATTCCCCGATTTCTTCCCCTGGCAGTTTTCAGTTCTCTCTGAAAGACAGAATTCCCTAGGGAGAGCTCAGAAATATCATGGCTAGGCCTCACCCCAAGCAGTTTGGTATCTTTTGGTTTGAGGTTGGAATCAAGCATCCTTAAGTGGTTCTGAAGCACAGGGTGTTTAAGAACAGTGACTTAAATTAATTACAGAATCCTTTCTGGAAGGAGGGGCTCCCATTCCCAGGCTCTCAGCTGTGTGTGAAAGTGTTATGCCCCTGAGTAGGATTGGCTTGTACTGATGAGGTTCAGGGACATTGGTGTTGTGCAGACAGCGCTACCCTCTATGGCAGTTGCAGCCCAAGGATGGGATTTGTGCGCTTGCTTTCCAGGTTGCAGATCAGCGTTTTCTTCACAGCTTCATTCAGGTCTTGTCCCTGCTATGAAGTCCCAGATGGGATGGAGATGTTGCCTTCTTCTCATACACCATGACCTGTTTCCTTCTCCATCAACAGGGCATCCGGTCCCCAAACCAGAGTTGACCCATCTACTGGAGTGTGGGCAGGAGCTATGGAAAGGAAAGAGAGGCCTCTCACATAGTACCTGCTCAGGTAGGAGCAGACAACTGGTCAGGTGGGGTCATGGGAGCCTTCAGCATGCAAGAGACCAGTGCCTCTGAACTTCTGTGTGAAACTCTTTGTGTCCTCCTGGTTACATTCATGGAGAACATGAATGAAATGGAGTCTCCTGATCTCTCAGATGAGGAATCAGGCCTTGAAGAAGAAAGTAACCTATCCAGGATCACTCACTTGGTAGAGGTGGGACAGAACAATGGCTTTCTGGCTCTGGAGGCCTCTTAACCACCACATAGTGCCTCTCAGCAGAGCAGAAGCTTGTCTTTTCTACCATATTTGTCCCTGAGTGTCTCCTTCCATCTTCCTCAGTCTTAATTCTCTTCCTTTTACTTCCTTCAGTGTTGGCATTACTAGGCATGTGGGGCCCTTTCTTCCTTTAACCATTCAGTACTGTCCAAGAGTGACTCTACCCATGGCTGCTCCTTCCATTCCAACCCAGTGCTCCTTTCTTCTTTCTTTATCTGGCAACTCTGATTCTCTATTAGGACCTAGCTCTTGGGACACCTCCTCTAGGAAGATGAATGCTTTTCTTTCATTCCATAGAGCTACTTCTATGTGCTCTCCTAACACCAAGAGATATCAATTCTTAAAGCAAATACCCCACAGACAAGTGTTATCAAAAGTGTTCTCCCTTCTCTCCTCTGGACTGTGAGAAGGGGTCTCTACTCTAGATCCTCGGTCCCCTGGTCCAGCCTGCTCTTTGGATTTTCCCTTTAATGGTGTCAAGGGTATAAGGACCATAGACAGTCCTTGGGAACCCAGGTTATAGAGCTGCAGAATGCAGCAGTCCCAGAGATATGCTGTTTCACTCTCACTTTGCCACTGAAGTGTTGAGTTTGTTTCTTCTGTATTGAGCAGTAAAAGTCCCCCTCTGTGTTGGCTTCTCTGCAGGTGACGACACAAAACTTCAGATCAGGAACCCAAGCACTTCTCCACTGGTTTTGTCTGAGGGAGCTTTGCTCCAGGGAAGCCTGACTCAGGGATCTTCAGGGGACTCCAGGTTGGCGCATGCCAGAGGTTGGGAAGGGCTTTTGAATGCCAGAAATGGTCAATTGAGACCTGGGACAGATGCTCGAAAGGAGACCCATCTTGAGAGAATGAGCCTTGAAAATGATGGTTTGGGGACAGATGATAGTCTGCACTCCAGGATATTACAGGAGAGAGTCTCTCAGGGACATGTTCTCCATGAATGTGATCCACAGGGACCAAGTAAAGGCCATATGATTCATGCAGGGAATAATCTCTACAAATGCAAGCAGTGTGGGAAAGGTTTTAACCGGAAGTGGTACCTCGTTCGACATCAGCGGGTTCATACTGGCATGAAACCCTATGAATGTAACGCATGTGGGAAAGCCTTTAGCCAGAGCTCAACCCTTATTCGGCACTACCTCATTCACACTGGGGAGAAACCATACAAGTGCATGGAGTGTGGGAAGGCCTTCAAACGCAGGTCTTACCTCATGCAACACCATCCAATTCACACTGGAGAGAAGCCCTACGAGTGCAGTCAGTGTCGAAAGGCCTTCACCCACCGCTCAACTTTTATTCGGCATAACAGGACCCACACTGGAGAAAAACCCTTTGAGTGCAAAGAATGTGAGAAATCATTCAGCAACAGAGCACATCTGATTCAGCACTATATCATCCACACTGGAGAAAAGCCCTACGATTGCATGGAGTGTGGGAAGGCCTTCAGATGCAGCTCAGAACTCATGCAGCACCAGCGGATTCACACCGGGGAGAAGCCCTATGAGTGTGCCCAGTGTGGGAAAGCCTTTCACCGGAGCACATACCTCATTCAGCACTCTGTCATCCACACGGGGGAGACGCCATATAAGTGCCTCGAGTGTGGGAAGGCCTTCAAACGCAGGTCACACCTCCTGCAGCACCAGCGGGTTCATACTTGAAAGAAGCCCTCTCAGTGCTGTGGATGCAGAAAGGCCTTCACCCACTGCTACTCTTTTGTCCTTCATAAGGGGATCCACACTGAAGGAAGAAAAAAAAAACAAAACAAAAACAAAAAACCTTTTCAGTTTAAAGAATGTCGGAGAGGTTTTTTTGGTTGGCTTTTCAAACACATGAGTTGTCACACTGGAGATGAAGCCTGTGAATGTAGTGAGCATGAGAAAGCCTCTAGCCACTGCTCTGCCCCCACTCATCATTGGATTCATACCAGAGAGAATTTCGAGAAGGCAGATCACCTGTGAGTCCACCTCTGTCAACATCAGAGAAAGCTCTGAGGAAACACATTCTGAACACAACTATTGAAGAGGTTTTAGCCAGAAGAATCTTACCTGCCATCTGAGAATTCATAACCAACAGGAGTCACATCATTGCCAGTGCTGTGAGAAAACTTAGGTCAGCACTTAACTGTTAAGAGTCAGATGGAATGGGACGCTGTGTGGGCCTTATTATGCCCATGAGGAGGATATAGGAAATGGACAGTGGGTACTGTGCACTTACAAAGACCTCCAACCACAGGTCTGCCCCTTGGTTGACACTTAGAAAGCCATCTCAGCATTATTTTTATTTTATTTTTTTTAAGATTTTATTTATTCATTCATGAGAGACAGAGAGAGAGGCAGAGACACAGACAGAGGGAGAAGCAGGCTCCATGCAGGGAGCCCGACATGGGACTCGATCCCGGGTCTCCAGGATTAGGACCTGGGCCAAAGGTGGCGCTAAACTGCTGAGCCACCTGGGCTGCCCATCAGCATTATTTTAAAAAAAATAAAAAGAAAGAGATGGAAACCTAAACTATAAATGGAAAAAAACAAATGTCTTCACAAACTTTCAGATTTCCCTGCCAAACTTATTACAGTTTTTCATCAGTTTTATTTTTTTGGTGGGGGAATGTTTGAGAGAAAGGGTGTCAGCCCTTTGTTTTTAATGTGTGTTCACTGCTATCCTGTGTCAGGAAGCTTGGACAGTGAGGGCAGCTCTCTAGACGTTTGCTGCAAGGCTTGTTCCACACATCTGTACCCACAAGGAGCATCATTCTTTGTGAGGAAAGTGAAGGCTGAGTCATAAGATACTTGAACTTAGAAGAAGTTAGAATTTTGAAAATAACATATACCATTTGCCTCTGATGCTGTCTGAGGAGAGAAGGATTCATGTACAACAGCCACATTAAAACATGATCCATTGAGACTGTTGAAAGGTTTGATTTTTTTTTAAATTTTTTACTTATTCATGATAGACATAGAGAGAGAGAGAGAGAGAGAGAGAGAGGCAGAGACACAGGCAGAGGGAGAAGCAGGCTCCATGCCGGGAGCCTGACACGGGACTCAATCCCGGGACTCCAGGATCGCGCCCTGGGCCGAAGGCAGGCGCTAAACCGCTGAGCCCCGGGTTTGATATTTATAAGTAAAACTCCTTGTTCGTGTAGCTTTTAAATGCCTGATGTTCTCCCTCCCTCACTTTTTCTTGATTCCATTCTGCTTGGTTTTTTTCTGTATCTTCCCCTGATAGTATGAGTGTGGCCTCCTCTGTTGGGGCCTAATGCCTTCCTGTTCCTGGGGGTTCACAAGTTCATTAATCCTGTGTCAGAGACTGGGCATTCCCCAGTCCCTCTCCACAGCTTTCTAGGGGTTGAATTATAGCTAAAACCATGGAAGAAAAACACTCTGCTGAGGCAAATTCATGGTAAGCCCAGAAAAACAAACAGACTATTCTCATGGTCTGATCTTACAACTGGTTGTGTGAAGTTTTGTTACAAAATAAAGTGCCAGAGATTTGAACAGAAGAGTCCAATTGTGTACATGCAGGTGTTGGATTTGTGTTGGCTTCACAGTTGCCACCGTGGACTTAGTATTCCCTGGGTGCTGGCATTGGATGTGGTTGTTTGAAATTCATCCTGTGGATATTCCTTCAAGACTAGTTTTCAAGGTACACAAGATAATGTTAATGGGTTAAATAATGTACAGGAAAATATAAAATGATCATTTCCTCACTTGGAACTTTCCTTAGCACCTTTTAAAAGACTACATACAGAGACACCTGGGTGGCTCAGCAGTTGAGCGTTAGCCTTTGGCTCAAGGTATGATCCCAGAATCCTGAGATTGAGTCCCACATTGGGCTTCCTTCATGGAGCCTTCTTCTCTCTCTGCCTGTCTCTGCCTCTTTCTCTCTGTGTCTCTCATGAGTAAATAAATAAAATCTTTTTTAAAAATTAAAAAAATAAAAGACTACATACAGTACACATTACATAGTGGGCATGTGCCTTTTCTGTGGCGCACATAGTATGACTGCACTTCTTGATGAGTTAGTAAGAACCCTAGTTTTTGTTTGGATAGTGTGCATAGTTTTCTGTTGTTTGGAAAGGAGAGTTGACTCATAGACCCACCCTCTTCCATCCTGTCTCTGGAGGGTGGTGTGTACTGTAGCTGTGTCTGTACTTGTGGCTGAACCTTGGGTTCAAGAGAGTTGGAGAAACCCCTCTGTAAACATCTTGGTTTTCATCAAAGGATTTTCCTTTGCATGCCTGGGACACTGACCCCAGTTGTCCCAAAGCATTTTCCACTATGTGAAGAAAATCTGAGAGTTTGTTCCCTCAACTTCAAGGTCCATACAGTCCTCATTTAACGTGTTCAGTGGACCTACTATATACATGGTGTGTTCAGTAGAGACCTCCATCCTTCATCCACATGACCACTTTTTGTGTTCTGGGCATACTGTGGAACGTGGGGCACCCAGGTGATTGAGCCAGGAGTCCTGTCCATGAGCAGGGAGGGACCTTAATGCCAGTGTAGGTGAGCAGAGTACACTGAAATCTAAAAAGAGAAGGAAGGTGAGCACATGGCTTTGCTGGATTCTTAATCACCTTGAAAATTTTGACTCCAGGAACACCTAGGTGGCTCAGTGGTTGGGTGTTGGCCTTTGGCTCAGGGCATGATCCTGGAGTCCTGGGACTGAGTCCCACATCGGGCTTCCTGCACGGAGCCTGCTTATCCTTCTGCCAATGCCTCTTTCTCTGTCTCTCATGAATAAATAAATAAAATCTTTAAAAATTTGTCTCTTAAAATAGGATTCTTCTCCATTCTTGAGAGCACTCAGGATATTGTTACAGAAGGGAGAGTGGTAGTGAAATAGTAAAGTTGGGATAAATAGCAGAGTGAATTCTTACAAATGGATAAGGAAATTAAAGTGATATTTAGTGCTCCCAAGGAATCATTTATTGTATATCTTATGTGAGTCTTGGACTTTTGTAGATATAGGAGATGCACAAAACACCAGAAGAATTTCACCCTTGTATAATTTACATTCTGGGTGAGGAAACAGCAATATTCCTAACTTCCATAGCATGTTAGAAGGAGTAGGTTCTGAGGAAAAGAGAAAAGCAGGACAGCGGTGAAGAAAAACAGAGGACAGGGAGGAGTCCCAACATTAAGACTGTTCACCTTAGGACTGGTGTAGATGATGTGTTCTGGCATGTATTTAAAGAGGCAAATTTATTTATTTCTTCCTTTCTAATGCATATATGAATACATTTCTTGCCATATAGCACTAGATAGTGCCTATAGAGTAATGTTGAAGGCTAGGCGATCCCAATTATTTTTCTTTTGTCTCTGATCTTGGGTGAAATATTAACATCATACATATGGCATGTGTTGCAGAATTTTTTGGATGTTTAAGGAAAATCTGTTCTATGCTTTTTTTTTTAAAAAAGGCAAGAATGTGAATTAACATCAAATTACATTTTATGCATCATCTGAGTTGATTATGATACATACCATTTTGTATGAAGCTGTCAAGCATATTGATTTTTGAATTTTTAAAGTTTTCAGTTTTAAACTTAGAGTAAGTGCAAGATAGTGCAAGATAACTTTTGTATAAAATCTGCCCAATTAAACAATAGTTTGTTCTGCATCTTTTGTTTTATCTCTCCCCACATACATACATGTGCATGTGCATTGTTTCTGAACAATTTAACTTTGGGAAATATATTGCCTCTGTACAAGTGAATGCTCCAGTGCATGTTTCCTAAGGGCACATTTTATGTTAGAATATCATAATTAGGAAATTCAACATTGGTAAAATACTATTATGTAATCCACAGTGCATGTTCAAATATTACCATTTGTCCTAATGTTGTCCCTTCATGTCTTTATGACATTCCCCCCAGAATGGCATGGGGAATTTGGTTGTCATTGCTCTCCACTTCTTTAATGAAACAGTTCATCACTATTTGTGTTCCTTGGATGTGACAGGTCATGTATTTTGTGGAATTTCCTTTTGTTTCTCTGATTCTTGATGATATTTTGCTTTTACACTGAAATCACAGAAGTGATACTGTATCTTTCATAGTACCTCATATCAGGAGGCACTTGGTATCCATACTTACCAATATGGATAGAGTAACTTCAGTCACTTTCTGTAAGTTTGTGATCTTGACTTAAGAATTACTATTTCCCTTTATTTTTGTAACATTTTTAAGTTTATTTGAGCAAAAAATGATTCAAATCAGGCAGCATCTAATCTAGCAGAAGGGAACTCCAAGGAGCTTTACAAAATGAAATACTTGTATAAAGGATGGGCATCCCGGGTGGCTCAGCGGTTTAGCGCCGCCTTCCACCCAGGGCGTGATCCTGGAGACGGGTCGGGCTCCCGGCACGGAGCCTGCTTATGTCTCTGTCTGTCTGTCTGTCTGTCTCTCTCTGTCTCTGTCTCTCTGTCTCTGTCTCTCTCTCTGTTTCTCATGAATAAATAAATAAAAATCTTAAAAAAATAAAGGAGAAGGAAGTGGGGACAAAGAAGTCATTCTTGGCAAAAAGTGGGTTGGTTTATACAAGGGCACTTTCCTTCAGGAGATGGCTGGAGTCCATCAGGCAAAGTACCTGAGTAGTACTAATCAGGAAATCCTGATGTTTATGATTCCATTTTTGGGAGATCCAAACTGTAACTTAACATAAACAATTCCATGATGGGCCTGTTATTTTATTTCCCTTTATTTTTAGTATATAATTATTCAGAAGATGTTTCAAAACTATTGATTATACTGATCCACATCCATATTCCACCCCATTATTTTAGTCACCACTGATGATTTTCAAATCCCACATTAATTATTTGGCATTCTACTTTGGAAGTAAGTTTCCCAATAGATTGTGTGTTCACTCATTTTTTATTAATTTACATCAATATGGGGATCCCTGGGTGGCTCAGTGGTTTAGCACCTGCCTTCGGCCCAGGGCATGATCGTGGAGTCCTGGGATCAAGTCCCACGTTGGGCTCCCTGCATGTGGCCTGCTTCTCTCTCCGTCTGTGTCTCTGCCTCTCTCTCTCTGTCTCTCATGAATGAATAAATAAAATCTTTAAAAAATAAAAATTTACATTAATATGGAATAATGGACACTTAAGTATGTAAGTGGGCCATTCATTGTGATGCTCAAGTCTTCCCAGGTTGGGCCCAAGGGAGCTCCTTCCAGCTTGCTGGAAGTCAATCGGAGAAGGACAAACATTATATGGTCTCACTCATTTGGGGAATATAAAAAATAGTGAAAGGGAATAAAGGGGGAAAGGAGAGAAAATGAGTGGGAAATATCAGTGAGAGTGACAGAACATTAGAGACTCCTAATTCTGGGAAATGAACAAGGGGTAATGGAAAGGGAGGTGGGTGGGGGGATGGGGTGACTGGGTGATGGGCACTGAGGGGGGCATTTGATGGGATGAGCACTGAGTGTTATGCTATATGTTGGCAAATCAACTCCATTAAAAAAATATAACAAAAAATTTTAAAAAGATCTGTCCTAGTTGTGCCCTAGTTGTTCAGGGTCTTCACTGAAGCACATTTTATAAAATCTGAAGACTAAAAACAGTGTAATGTACATTAATTGGGAAATTTATCATAATTTATGTAGTAACTACAGTGCTAAAATGGGATGAGAGACATCTCTAAATGGTATATGTGAAATAATAAAATAGGAAATATTTTGTTAGGTGAAAAAAAGTAAAAATTCTGTATACTCTGTATTATATCCAGATTTTTTAACTTAGAAAAATGTAAAGAAATGCATATGCACACATATATTTGTGTATGTGTACATGTATATTTATATATTCAGTCACTTTAGAAAACTGTTTAAGGGTGAGCCACTGTGACTTCTTACAAGAGTCTCTGATCACGGTTGAAGGACAGAAATAGACACTAGATATGAATTGACCTGATGTTATACGTTTGGTTTTTGAACAAATATAAATATTTTACATAATTACTAAACAATGTTAAAAGGAACTGAAAACCCATAAAATTCAAAGGCAAAAAAAAAGTATGTAAACTTGATTGCACAATAAATGTATAGCTTCCATACAAAGGAGTAATACTTCCAACAACACAATAAAAACCCCGAAGTTTTGACTATATGCCACTAGTGATATATGAAGGTAGAAATACCTGCAAAGGTCTTAAAATTTTGTGAATCGTCATATTATTGTTAAATATTGAAATTAATTAGGTACATGTATTTGTGTAATTGGAACCAGGGTTTTCATCAACAAAGGAGATACAGAAATATAAGGGTAACATATTTGTCCAAAAATGCTGTGACATTGGGATCCCTGGGTGACTCAGCTGGTTAAGCATCAGACTCTTGGTTTTGGCTCAGGTCATGATCTCAGGGGCTTGGAATTGAACTCTAGTGTGGGGTTCTGTGCACTGTACTGAGATGGCTTAAATTTCTCTCTCCCTTCCCTCTGCATGGGCTTTCGCTCCTGCTCTCAAAATAAAGAAATCTTAATAAAAATGTTGTAATGTCAAATTTGTATGGGAGTTAATCCCATTAATTCAGGGTGCATTTGACTTGCATCATAGACATAAGTTCTATCACTTTCTGTTGGCCAGGTCTAAACACAGTGACAAACTCTGGAGGTACTGCCACCCTCATTACCCAGACTGTGTTCTCAAAATGCCATTTCTCACTAAAAGAAAATAAATATCTTGAAAAAATTGCCAATTCCAGGTCTAGGTAAGGAAATGGCCAGAACATTTTACCAAACCAGCAAGCAAGGAAATTCTCAAAGACAGCTGGTGACATTTTAATGGGACACATCTTTCATCTTAAAGAGGCTCTAACTTCACAATGATGAGGGGATGTTAAGGAACCAATTCCATTTTTCTTTAAATGGATAAATAGAAAAAGTCAATCATTTCTCCTGCCTTTACTGAACAGACTACATTTCAGGGTAACCAAATCGATGATGAGTGAGAATTCTTCTGTATAAAGTATAATTATAAGTATAATTAATTAATTAATTAATTAAAGTATAATTAGGACCTGTATAATTCCAGGTCCTAAATACAGAAACAGTAATAACATTAAAATATGAACTTTCTGCAGCATTGAATGGATTACTTCATTGGGTCAGTGATTAGCAGTATAGGGAAACCAATGGATAAAGGCTGGTAGGAAACTGATAACAGCACATGTACCTGCTGATCAAACTTCACAGTACAGAAAGGAAAGTGGCTGATATGGCCAGCTCTGGAAAGAGGCAATAAGGAGATAACTGAGCTGCCTACGAAGAGTCCTGGACAAACCTGAACCTGAATTAGATCAAGTTTATATATACAGGGCATATGAGGATATGTGTTAAATGACATCAGCATGATACAATATACTAGCAGGATGTTTGAAATCATTCAAGACAAATGATCCATTTTTATCTTCATAAAAATGAGAGCAAGAAGGGAGAAAAGGAAAAGACACCTTAATTCCAAGAAACCTCAAAAACAAAAACATCTAAATTTTAGGTATATACATACAATGTTGGGACCCTGATTCAAACAAACCAACTCTTTAAAAGAATTTTTGGAAGAAAATTAGGAGAGTGTGAGTCCTATTTGATGATGTTATTGAATTATTTCATCCTACCAATGAGTAGAAAGTTGCAAGCAAAAATGAAGCTCAGTTATGTTCAACTATAACATATTAATTTGCTCAGATTGTATTTTGGATCAAATCCATGAGATTTAAATTTTACGTATTTTTCATTATCACAAACCAGAATTGATCAAACATGCCTTGATATTGTGAATCCTTTCAAATAGCCTGAAAATTTAAAGATGTCAAAAACCTAAGTGTGGAATATTCAAAGATTTATATGATATCTAATCTGGTATGGTTTTATAACCCATTTTTTACCTCAATTGCATTTTTAAAGACTCTTCAATTTCCATGTTTCTTGGAGACATGAAATTTTAGGATTTATAGAAATAAGACTTTTTTGGCAGTACATGTCAGTAGTTGTCTTATATTAAATCACATTGACAGTTTATTGTCATAAAATGATTTGTAATATTCCCTCATTATCCTTTTAATACCTATAGAATCTTTAATGATGTTACTTCTAACATTTCTGACATTGTAAACTTGTGTATTGCCCTCTTCTTTGTATGATCAGTTTGGGTAGAAGTTCATCAATTTATTGATCTTAAAGATTTGGGTTTCACTAATTTTCTCTAGAGTTCTTCATTTTCTGTTGCATTCATTTTTTGTTTTGATCTTTATTATTTTCTTTGGCTTTCTCTGGATTTCATTTCACTGAATGATGGAAGCTGAAATGGTGGGAGCTGAGATCCTTGATTTGAGATTTCTTTTTTTAAAGTAGGCTCCACACCCAATGTGGGGCTTGAACTCACCACCCCGAGATCAAGAGTGGCATTCTCCACTGATTGAGTGAGCCAGGAGCCTAGACACCTTTATTTTTTTTTTTATTTTATTTTTTTTTTTTAAAGATTCTTTTTTTTTTTTTTTAATTTTTACTTATTTATGATAGTCACAGAGAGAGAGAGAGAGAGGCAGAGACACAGGCAGAGGGAGAAGCAGGCTCCATGCACCAGGAGCCTGACGTGGGATTCGATCCCGGGTCTCCAGGATCGCGCCCTGGGCCAAAGGCAGGCGCTAAACCACTGCGCCACCCAGGGATCCCGACACCTTTATTTTTTAAAAGTGTTTAATGTGATAATTTTTCCTTAAAGTACTGCATGATAAATTTTCCTTAAATTACTGCTTTAGAAGCCTCCCATAGATTTTCTTATGTTGAGTGTTTTTTTCCCTATTCAGTACAAAATACTTTTCTCTGCGCATTTTTTAAAATTTGGGGGTGTGTATATGACACACCCACAGAGAGAGTCATTAAACTTAGAAAGGATCTTAAATAGCTTCTACAAAAGCGCTATTGCAAATGCCTCTTTGTCCATTATAAAATATTCCCCTGAGATTGTGAACAAAACCAGGATGCCTACTCTCTGTACTTGTATCCAGTATTAATATTGATGTTTTTGCCTAGTGCAATAAAACAAGAAAATGGATATGTAACATTTGGAAAGGAGTAAATAAGGGATTTATCACTAGCCACCTTAACTTTCTTTCCCCAAATTTCATCTTCACTGAGTCCTACTATGAAGATCCAATTTACTAATGATAATGTTTCCCTACCCCCTACACTTTTCTTCACTCAATCTGGTTCTTTTCTCTTTCCAGAAAACCTATTACCTTCTAAGACACTATGTAATTCAACAACTTAGACCCATTGCTTATCTCTTTCCCTTAATCAGCATACAATTTCCATAAGGAAACATTCCTTGTTTATGTTCTGTGTACTCATGTATCATACACCTAGAAATGTGCCTGACCCACATAAGCTACACCATAAATATCTGCCAGAGCACCAAACAATATGACAACACAGAGTTCCTGTTCATTTGCAACATCATATGTTGTTCCTAACTCTTCCCACCCATTGGTGTCTCTCCCTTCAACTACAGTACCATCAGGGCTCTCAGGAGAGGAAAGAAATCATGTTTTGGATATAAACATGGAATTGACTAAGTGGATAAGATGGGCTGAGCTTCATTCTTTCACTTACCTGATCTCAGTGTCTTCTGTTCAATTTCCATTAGGATTCTTGCTCTCCGCATCCTGTTCTTTCACTCTTGTTGGATATCTCCATCAAACTTTTAACAGCGTTCAGTGATATGTACAATTCATAAATGTTTTCCAGAAATAATGCTAAGTCCCCAGCAGACACTGTCAGTGCAGTTATAGATGAAATGATAATCACTTTCCAGCAAGCAGATGAAATCATGGAATCTCTAAACCTCTACTTCAGGGTTCAAAAGCCCCCTTTCCAGACCTGCACAGGTGCCATCCCTGCAGTCACTGCCTCACAGCACACACCAATTGGGTTATTAACTACTTTTTTTTTCCAGTTAAGTTCTTCATTATTATAAGGAGTTTATCTCAGGAAACCCGGGTATACCCATTCTCTTAAAAGCATGAGGCTTTCCGAAATTGAAACGTAAAAGACTGAGGGGTAGGGGAGCTACCACGTAACCAGCTAAGGAAACCAGAAGCCCTTGTCACCCTTGTCCACCTGCCTCAGGGCCACCCCTGCTGCTCCCTTTCCCCCAGTTACAGCCCTTGTGAAACCGTCTCTCACTTGTCTGCAGCACACTGCACCTCAGAGATTCCGCTCTAGAGACTTCACGCTGTGGGTGTGGGGGCAGCAATAACAGAAGAGGAGCTCTCAGATGGTGAATGTCTGAGTGACTGTTGGCAGGATGCCTTGGTGCTTCTGGTGACGCTGCTCTATATTTTGCAAAACAAGGGTGGCATGTAGTGCTAACTAAAGTCTAATATGTTTCTAAATTTCTCTCATTCGTAAGCATTCATATCCCATTTACAGAAAATAATGTCTTATTTGTTTGCATGATAGAAACAAAAATTTTTTGGTAACAAAATTATGTGGCAAAAAGTTTGTGGAGGACAGACAAAAGGAATAATCATGATTTTAATAGTCTCAAAATACAAATGTTACTCTGATAGGTAACCAGATTGTGAAGGGGCTTCAATAGTCTCCTTCTTGTACAACTCTGACATTCTTTCTACCCTCTAGGGATCTCAGCTATCCCTTTGGATCCATTGTATCTAAATCTAAAATCATCTATCTATCATCTTTCTACCTATATCTATCCATCCATCCATCATCCATATTTCTATCTAAATATATATGTAGTGTGTGGCCACCCTATCCACTTACCCACCTACCTCATTTTATACATTATTCTGTTTTCAAACTGAAAAAAATTCTGTCCAGAGACTCTGACTGACAGGCAGGTTCACCTTCCTCTCTCTCTTAGAGCAGGGGCACTAAATTTAGATTTTCCCCGTGACTTACAAATCCACTATGAGCACGTGGACAGCGCAAACCATTATTGCCCTGCGCATTGCTACAATTTTTTAAGATTTTATTTATTTATTTATTTATTTATTTATTTATTTATTTATTCATTCATTCATTCATTCATTCATGAGAGACACACACACACAGAGGCAGAGGCACAGGCAGAGGGAGAAGCAGGCTCCATGCGGAGAGCCCGACATGGGACTCGATCCTGAGTCTCCAGGATCATGCCCCGGGCCAAAGACAGCGCCAAACCGCTGAGCCACCCAGGCTGTCCCATTGCTACAATTCTTTATTGGTTCTGAGTGTTAATAATCACACTGATTTGAAGATTCACATGTTTCTGTTGTGAGATCTCTTCTTAAAAAGGAAAAAAATGTATTAAGTCCTACACCATGACTGTTGACATACCTATTGCTATTTAAATACATTCTATGATTTCTCCTCTAAATCATTCCTATTGTTCTCCCTATTTTCTAATTTTAGTTCTATAATATTTTATTATCTAATGTTTTTTAAATTTTAACTGTCATTATCAAGAGTCAGTTTTCTACCCCAAACCTTAACACCATTGCACCCTTTATTTCAATTACATAGTGTAGTTGATAGAATGAAATGCTGGAATATAGATGTATTAAAAAATGCCTTCTTTGTACTTAAAGCTCAATTTAATGCTTTGAAGAAAATAAACATTGCATATCCTTTTAAAAAGCTATTTTTAAAAATATTTTATTTATTTATTCATGAGCGACAGAGAGAGGCAGAGGGAGAAGCAAGCCCCATGCAGGGAGCCTGATGTGGAACTCAATCCCAGGTCTCCAGGATCACGCCCTGAGCTGAAGGCGGCACTAAACCGCTGAGCCACTCAGGCTGCCCTCCTTTTAAAAAGCTATAAAGGAGAAGTGGATGATGAAACCAGAGTGCTTTTGAGAATTGCATCATATAAACCAGTGGGCATTCTGCGCTCAATGAGGCTTTCAAATGTTTTAAACTCTTGGGGCCATTTTAATTTTTTAAATTTATTTTTTTAATAATAAATTTATTTTTTTATTGGTGTTCAATTTACCAACATACAGAATAACACCCAGTGCTCATCCAATCAAGTGCCCCCCTCAGTGCCCGTCACCCATTCACCCCCACCCCCCGCCCTCCTCCCCTTCCACCACCCCTAGTTCGTTTTCTTGGGGCCATTTTTAAAGATTTACACAGTAGTAAAACATTTGGCTAATTATGGTTTGTGATATGAAAGTGAAAATATTGTACCACAGAAGTGTGGCTTAAAAAACAATTTTGGTAAATTTATAAAAATCACACTAGAAAATAATGGTATATCATTTTCAATTCATTTCACATATTTTAGAGACAAGCATTTCATAACTTTACAATGTTTTTACTTCTAAGTACTACCTGTTCATATACACTACTGGCATTTAAAAATTTTGTTATCTATGGGATCCCTGGGTGGCTCAGCGGTTTAGTGCCTGCCTTTGGCCCAGGGCATGATCCCGGAGTTCCAGGATCAAGTCCTGCATCAGGCTCCCTGCATGGAGCCTGCTTCTCCCTCTGCCTGTGTCTCTGCCTCTCTTTCTCTCTGTGTCTCTCATGAATAAATAAAATATTTTAAAAAATAAATTAAAAATCTGTTATCTAAATGATTAATATCCATAGTGAGACCATGCTTAATATTGCTCTTCATAATCTACACATTTTTTTTAGAGATTTTATTTATTCATGAGAGACACAGAGAGAGAGAGAGAGGAAGAGACATAGGCAGAGGGAGAAGCAGGCTCCCTAGATCCTTGCTTCTTTATAGGGATTCTTCAGGCAGTGGCAGCTTTTGAAAGAATTTGTGTCCTGCATGATGCAGAATTTAAACTTTTTAAAAAAATACAGAATGGGCAGCAGGGTTTTCCTCAGCACCACCTCCCTCCTCAGTGACTTCCAGGCCAATGAGCTTTGCCCCCAATTTCTCTAGATGGATGGAGCTCAAAGGTAAATCCTCAAAGTGCATTGGCTTCTGATTGAACACACACACAGACATATGCGAACATGTATAGACAAGCATATCAGTGCAAATACATACACATACACACAGACACATACCAACAAAGGATGATACACTTCTAATTTAATATTTTTTTTAATTAAAAAAATTTTTTTTAATTTTTATTTATTTATGATAGTCACAGAGAGAGAGAGAGAGAGAGGCAGAGACATAGGCAGAGGGAGAAGCAGGCTCCATGCACCGGGAGCCCGACGTGGGATTCGATCCGGGGTCTCCAGGATCGCGCCCTGGGCCAAAGGCAGGCGCCAAACCGCTGCGCCACCCAGGGATCCCTTTTTTTTTTAATTTTTATTTATTTATGATAGTCACAGAGAGAGAGAGAGAGAGAGAGAGAGAGAGAGGCAGAGACACAGGCAGAGGGAGAAGCAGGCTCCATGCACCAGGAGCCCGACATGGGATTCGATCCCGGGTCTCCAGGATCGCGCCCTGGGCCAAAGGCAGGCGCCAAATCGCTGCGCCACCCAGGGATCCCGATACACTTCTAATTTAATTGCTTACAAGGTGATATGTCAACCAGGGCCAATCAGAAGAGAGAAACCACACCAGAATTTGAACAGTGAGAGTTTAACATAAAAGACCAATAGGGGATTGCTGTAATGACAGATTTGTCAGTAAAAATAAAAAGAGCCCTGAAACATATTAGAAGAACACATTTTAGAAGACTTTGGGCTGAGATTATGTGTCCAAATAGGATATCCTCCTACCCCACCAAAGGGACTTTCTAAGATCTTGTTGGAAAGGGCAGATGGTGATTTTTGGAATGATAGAGTTGCTTTGATGTCTCACCAGCAGGACTTCTGGAAACTGTCTTCTGGAAGTTGGGAGTGTTTGGGAAAGCTATTCTTGAGGGTCAGAGGTAGTCCACTTTAAAACTTCTCAAGGATGTGATGTTGGGAAAGCTGCTGGCTACCATGTATGCTTGGCAGGACCTGGGATCCATAGACTCAAACTGAGATTTCTCTGTTATTCAGTGGTCCAGCTGTGCGTTCGCCCACAAGGTACAGATTTCATCTTGAGATATGCTCTCTGACTGCTCTGTCTCAGGCCTAGAATTCCTTATATCTGATACTCCTATATTCTTCAGAGTTCTCACTACTTCTTACCCTCCAATCCCTTGTTAACTCCAGCCCTGTTTCTTTATATTAAACTTTCCCAGTTCAAATTTTGGCACAATAGTGACTCACTGACCTCTCCACTTCCTCTGCTCCTTCTAATTGATATACAACACAGAAGCTAGAGTGGTCCTTTTAATATACAGGTTGGATCATGCCCCTCTCTATTCCAATACTATGTATACACTGGCTCACCATTTCACTTAGAGAAACTCCAAGTTCTTTACAATGGTCTAGAGTGCCCTACATAATCTGGCTTCCTTAGCTCTTCCTCAGAGCTTTATACTTGCTCCCTTAGTAGTTATGCTCCATGCTCACATTTTCAGCAAAGATCCAGGTATGCTCTTTTCCTTCAGGCACTAGTCTGGTTATTTCATCTGTGTGGAACATCCTCCCATAAATGCAAATCACACACTCCCTCACCACTCAAATATTTGCTCACACCCCTATGAGACCAACCCTGATCACCATATTTTACATTGCTATCCACTCTATTGTACATGGTTATCTTTACATGAATTTTCTACTGTCTCTATTTGAGTGATGTAACTTTACAAATTACTATGAACCCCAATATTTCTTTTATTATTTGTTCTCTATTTCCATCAATTAGAATGTGAGCAACACACTTTTGGTTATTTTCACTGGTGTGAACACACATTTAGAATAGCATCTGAGACAGATGAGGTGCTCAATAAATATTTATTCAGCAATGAAACAACAGGACACCATCCCTTTTTTTTCTTAAAGATTTTATTTATTATTCATGAGAGAGAGAGAGGCAGAGGGAGAAGCAGGCTCCATGCAGGGAGCCTGATGTGGGACTCCAACCCCGGTCTCCAGGATCAGGCCCTGGGCTGAAGGAGGCTCTAAACCGCTGAGCCACCAGGGCTGCCCCACCATCCCTTTCTTTGTGTTTATACACCTTGGTCAATTTTATCCTCAATTTACCTTTTCTTAACAGCCAACTTTGTTTTTGTTCAGTGGTCTCAGAAATAAAAACATGCTTTAAAAAACAATTTTCTGGGAGGGGGCAAGATGGCGGAAGAGTAGGGTTCCCCGTCACCTGTCCCCACCAAATTACCTAGATAACTTTCAAATCATCCTGAAAACCTACAAATTCAGTCTGAGATTTAAAGAGAGAACAGCTGGAATAGTACAGTGAGAAGAGTTTGTGCTTCTATCAAGGCAGGAAGACTGAAAAAAAAATAATAAAGAAATAAAAAAGCATCCAAGGGGGAGGGGCCCCGTGAGGAACCGGGCTAAGGCCGCAAGGCGAGTGCCCCCAGGACAGGAAAGCCCCGGCCAGAGGAAGCAGGAGCTTTACCATTCCTCCCGGATGGAAAGGTGCTCACAGGCAGTTGGATGGAGCAGAATCCCAGGAGGGGCGGGGATGCCCTCAGGCTCCCAGGGGCACTAACAGAGGACCTGCGCGAGGGGGGGAAGGGGGGGAGGGGAGGAGAGCGCACCACACACCACAGCCAAGCTCCCTAAAGGGCCCGGGAGCAGCTCGGGCGGCGGCTCCGGCAGTGGCCCCGCGGGGAGGGGAGGAGTACTATTCCAGCGGTGCAGGCCCCAGAGCCCAGGGCGCTGGGGGACACAGCCCAAGATCCGGGGCTCCCCCCGGGATAGGCAGAGGCCGGGAGGACACAGGACAGCAAGGACGCTCCTGCCGCTGGGCTGCCCTGAGCTGTGCAGATCGTTGCCCCCCACCCCCGGAGCATCCAGGCCCCTGTGGACTGGGACCTGTAGTAGTTACTGCCGGAGCTGACTCTAGGGCTGGAGAGCTGGCCGCTGCCACTGTTGTTGTTCCTCCTGGGTCCTGACAGGATAAACAACTCCCACTGAGCCGTGCACCAGGCAGGGGGCTGAGCAGCTCCCCCAGGTGCACACACCTGAGAATCAGCACAGGAGCCCCCTCCCCCAGAAGACCAGCTAGAAGGACAGGGGAAAAGCAAGTTATTGACCAAGCAGCACTGGAAAGTTCCAGGGGAAGTCGAGGGATTTACAGTATATAGAATCAGAGGATACCCCCCTTATTTTTTGTTTTGTTTGCTCCTCCCCCCCCACTTTTTTTCTTCTTCTTTTTCTTTTTTCTCTTCTCTCTTTTTCTCCTTTTTCCAGTACAACTTGTTTTTGGCCACTGTGCACTGAGCAAAATGACTAGAAGGAAAAACTCACCTCGAAAGAAAGAATCAGAAACAGTCCTCTCTCCCACAGAGTACAAAATTTGGATTACAATTCAAGGTCAGAAAGCGAATTCAGAAGCACAATTATAAAGCTACTGGTGGCTCTAGAAAAAAGCATAAAGGATTCGAGAGACTTCATGACTGTAGAATTTAGATCTAATCAGGCAGAAATTAAAAATCAATTAAATGAGATGCAATCCAAACTAGAGGTCCTAACGATGAGGATTAACGAGGTAGAAGAACGAGTGAGTGACATAGAAGACATTTTTTAAAAAAATTTATGATAGTCACACACACAGAGAGAGAGAGAGAGAGAGGCAGAGACATAGGCAGAGGGAGAAGCAGGCTCCATGCACCGGGAGCCCGACGTGGGATTCGATTCCGGGTCTCCAGGATCGCGCCCTGGGCCAAAGGCAGGCGCTAAACTGCTGCGCCACCCAGGGATCCCCATAGAAGACAAGTTGATGGCAAGGAGGGAAACTGAGGAAAAAAGAGAAAAACAATTAAAAGATCATGAGGATAGGTTAAGGGAAATAAATGACTGCCTCAGAAGGAAAAATCTACATTTAATTGGGGTTCCCGAGGGCACCGAAAGGGACAGAGGTCCAGAATATGTCTTTGAACAAATCATAGCTGAGAGCTTTCCTAACTTGGGAAGGGAAACAGGCATTCAGATCCAGGAAATAGAGATCTCCCCCTAAAATCAATAAAAACCGCTCAACACCTCCACATTTAATAGTGAAACTCACAAATTCCAAAGATAAAGAGAAGATCCTTAAAGCAGCAAGAAACAAGAGATCCCTAACCTTTATGGGGAGAAATATTAGGTTAACAGAAGATCTCCCCACAGAGACCTGGCAGGCCAGAAAGGGCTGGCAGGATATAGTCAGGGTCCTAAATGAGAAGAACCTGCAGCCAAGAATACTTTATCCAGCAGGGCTCTCATTCAGAATAGAAGGAGATATAAAGAGCTTCCAAGATAGACAGAAACTGAAAGAATATGTGACCACCAAGCCGGCTCTGCAAGAAATACTAAGGGGGACTCTGTAATAGAGGAAATCCAAGGAAACAATCCACAAAAACAGAGACTGAATAGGTATCATGATGACACTAAATTCATATCTTTCATTAGTAACTCTGAACGTGAATGGGCTTAATGACCCCATCAAAAGGCGCAGGGTTTCAGACTGGATAAAAAAGCAAGACCCATCTATTTGCTGTCTACAAGAGACTCATTTTAGACATAAGGACACCTATAGCCTGAAAATAAAAGGTTGGAGAACCATTTACCATGCAAATGAAGGTTGGAGAACCATTTACCATGCAAATGGTCCTCAAAAGAAAGCAGGGGTAGCCATCCTTATATCAGATAAATTAAAGTTTATCCCAAAGACTGTAGTGAGAGATGAAGAGGGACACTATATCATACTTAAAGGATCTATCCAACAAGAGGACCTAACAATCATTAATATTTATGCCCCAAATGTGGGAGCTGCCAAGAATATCAATCAATTAATAACCAAAGTTAAGACATACTTAGATAATAATACACTTATACTTGGTGACTTGGATGTAGCACTTTCTACAATCGACAGATCTTCTAAACACATCTCCAAAGAAACAAGAGCTTTAAATGATACACTGGACCAGATGGATTTCACAGATATTTACAGAACTTTACATCCAAACGCAACTGAATACACATTCTTCTCAAGTGCACAAGGAACTTTCTCCAGAATAGACCACATACTGGGTCATAAATCAGGTGTTAACCAATATCAAAAGATTGGGATCATCCCCTGCATATTTTCAGACCATAAGGCTTTCAAATTAGAACTAAATCACAAGAGTTTGGAAGGATTTCAAACACATGGAGGATAAGGACCATCCTGCTAAAAGATGAAAGGGTCAACCAGGAAATTAGAGAAGAATTAAAAAGATTCATGGAAACTAATGAGAATGAAGATACAACCATTCAAAATCTTTGGGATACAGCAAAAGCAGTACTGAGGGGGAAATACATGCAATACAAGCATCCATCCAAAAATTGGAAAGAACTCAAATACAAAAGCTAACGTTGCACCTAAGGGAGCTAGAGAAAGAACAGAAAATAGATCCTACACCCAGCAGAAGAAGAGACTTAATAAAGGTTCGGGCAGAACTCAATGAAATAGAGACCAGAATAACTGTAGAACAGATCAACAAAACCAGGAGTTGGTTCTTTGAAAGAATTAATAAGATAGATAAACCAGTAGCCAGCCATATTAAAAAGAGAAAAGACTCAAATTAATAAAATCATGAATGAGAAAGGAGAGATCACCACCAATACCAAGGAAATACAAACGATTTTAAAAACTTATTATGGGCAGCTTTACGCCAATAAACTAGGCATTCTAGAAGAAATGGACGCATTTCTGGAAAACCACAAACTACCAAAACTGGAACAGGAGGAAATAGGAAACTGAAGAGGCCAATAACCAAGGAGGAAATTGAAGCAGTCATCAAAAACCTCCCAAGACACAACGAACAGTAAGACAATTATTTTTAGTTCTCATCTGCAAAATGGACACTTGATTTCTGGGTGGCAATTGCAGATATATGCAGTAGGTTTTGTTTGTTTTTAATCACTGAGAACCTGTGTGTTTAAAGGATCCTGTAATTACATTTCTCTACAATGCCTATGATTGGTGGAAGAGTATAAATCTTCAACTCCCGTGTGGAGATGACTGTTTTAAGAGAAAAGTGACTAAAGACTCCATCTTTAGAAGAGCAGAGATTATCAGGGACTTCAATATTCTCAGATTCTCAGTATTATCAGATTTCAAAATTACTGTGAAATTCTTTTTTTAAAAAGATTTTATTTATTCATTTATGAAAGACACACACACACACACACAGAGACAGAGACACAGGCAGAGGGAGAAGTAGGCTCCATGCAGGACGTCCAATGCGGGACTTGATCCCGGAAGCCCAGGATCACACCCTGAGCCAAAGGCAGACATTCAACCACTGAGCCACCCAGGCATCCTAATTACTGTGAAATTCTAATTATCCTATAAATACATAACTTTCTACCCAAGAAGAACCTCGCTGTCCCCTTTGATCCCCCTTTGAAATTCTAGTGTGTTCACCACTCACACACCTGTAGCATTAACAGGATAGTTTGTTATGACATATAAAGTTCTACCCAAGTAGCATAATGATGGACATTTCAATATTCTTTCTCTGCACAGTGCACATAATTTAGCTCCTAACCACAGCTCCATGGCCACCATTTCCTTTTTATAAAGGGAATAAAATTAATCTCTTATTTTTGCCCTTGAATGACTACACTTTGAGCATGGGAGTGGCTGGTGATCACAGCTGTTAAGGAGTCAGAGACTCCTCAAAGTTGTCTATGATTTACAGAAACTATGTAAATTCTCACTCTACATAAAATGGCATCTTTGTTGGAGAATTAAATTCATTTTATGTTTTCAAAATTATTTCTGGAACTTCCCTTTGGTTTAAAATTCTCTTTTGACAAAGTTCATATGTATATTCTACTACTTTTTCTTAAAACTATCTTTCAATTGTAATTGCTGTTATAAAAATCACAATTGTATCTAAACATTCTGAGCAAATCGACCTGCCTATAAAGTTAACATGAACGTTTTTGTCTGAATACCCCACAACTGAAGCACCTGGGTGGCTCAGTGGTTGAGCATCTGCCTTTGGCTCAGGTCACAATCCTAGGGTTCTGGGATCAAGCCCTCCTTCTGGCTCCCCACAGGGAGACTGCCTCTCCTTCTGCCTATGTCTCTGCCTCTCTCTGTGTCTCTCATGAATAAAATTGTTAAAAACAAACAAACAAACAAACAAACAAACAAACAAACCCACAATTCCCTCCTTCAATAACCCAAGGACTAAGGGTTGTTGTCAATTAGCGTGCAACCTTGGAGAAACATCATTTATTTACTACTTAGTAAAATCTCCTTTAGATAACCTCTCTGATCCATTTGTTTGTTTGTTTGGCGGGGGTAGGGGGAGGAGAGAGGGGCAGAGGGAGAGGGAGAATCTTAAGCAGGCTTCATGAGGTGGAGCTTAATCTTAGGTCCCTGAGATCCTGACCTGAGCCAAAAATCAAGTTAGACCCTTAACCAAATAAGCCACCCAGGTGCCCCCTTTTGTTTGCCTTTCAGGACATATTCTGAATGTTCTTTATGTGGAAAAAATGTGGTTAATGAAAAGCCCTACAGGAAACAGGAGATAGTAATATATACATATGGGGTTTCCTCCAGATCTTCAACTCCATCGAAGACTGATTTCCACTATAAAGAAAAGACCAATTTGCAGGGCACCTGGGTGGCTCAGTGGTTGAGCATCTGCCTTTGGCTTTGGTCATGATCCATGTCCTGGAATAGAGTCCCACATCGGGCTCCCTGCAGGGAGTCTGCTTCTCTCTCTGCCTATGTCTCTGCCTCTCCCTTGTCTCAAATAAATAAATAAACAAACAAACAAACAAATAAATAAATAATAAACAAAATCTTCAAAAATGTTTTAAAAGACTGATTTCCACTTGATATTGATATGATGGGCTCTTCCAACTTGGAAATGGGGTTCATCTTCCTCATTCAGAAGGAGTGGAGACCCTGGGAAATTCCCTCCTCTTTGGTCTTTATAACTTCACTTTGATTACTAGACCCAAGTTGAAATCCAAAGAACTGATTTTCAACCAACTGGTCTAAGCCAACTCCTTGGTGTTTTTGTCCAAAGGGATCCCTCAAGACCATGGCAGCTTTTGGATGGAAATACTTCCTGGATGACATTGGATGTAAAGTTGTCTTTTACATACACAGAGTGGGTAGAGGAGTTTCCCTCAGCATCACTTGCCTTTTGAGTGACTCCCAGGCCATTAAGCTTCATTCTAATATCCCTAGGGTGATGGAACTCAGAATATCTCCAAAGTGCTTTTATTTTGAACAAAAGGCAAACTTTCAAGAACTTAAGTAAGCATTTCTCACATTTACTATTTCTCACATTTACTATTAAGTATATTTTTTCCTCTGGGATGTCTTGTCTTTTATTTAATTCAGGCTGTTCATATCATCTTTAAGGATTTTAATTTAACCTGTTAATTTTCCTGAAGAGTCCAGATATTTTTAGAACTATTTTATAGTTAATTGTGATAAATCCTAAGACTGAATGCTGTCTTTGAGAATGTATAACCTTTTTATCATTTATTTGCACATAGAAAATGATGACATTTATAGGCCTCCGTAAGTCCAATTAATTTTTATTAAAAAAATCATGCGCCATGCAACTGTTTCTTGAGCTTGTTTCCACAATTGTCTATGATGAGGCCTTGTCCTTCCTATGACATCCACTCACACAGAATCCACTATCAGTTAGGGTGTGTTTCTCTAAATCACCCTGACTTAAATGCTTTCCAATTACCTACAGATCACCAATTAACTTTTGTCCTCTGTAGTCCTAAAGTAATTCCTAGACTAATTAGTTCTTGAATAGTTGATGAGAAAACACTGTATTTAAAATGGAACCTTAGCCCAATGACACCTAATGAAGCCATAAAGGATACAGCAGTTTCCTTCTCTGTGATGACTCTGTCTCTGACTCAGGCAGACACACCTCACAGTGAGCTTTCCCAGACCTGCTCTAATGACTGCTGTCAGTTCTTTCCTGAACTGCATGTCTGTCCCCTGACCTTACTGGTCTATAGGTTCTACAGCAGATTTCATATTTTCTAACAGTGAGTCTGAGATTATTTTATTTCTAGGGGTCTGCTAACAATGTATTCATACAACTCATCTATAAGCTAAGTATCCTCATGTTCATCTGAAGATGAGAAAACAGATTTACAACCTATAAACTCCAGCCATCATTCCATGTCACAACTCGACTCAAACTCATTTGTCCAAGTTTCTGACCATGTTCTTAATGGAAATACTTTGCATCCAGGTAACAGTGTTTTTGAAGCTGAATGAAGCATTTTGGGAGTTTTTTCTTTTGCATTTTATGGATTGATCTGTTCCACTTGATTTTCAGTCAAGCAATCACTCTCTGAGTCTGTAAGGAATTCACACTCATACTGATTGATTTTGTGTTTTTGTTTCATACCTTGCCTCTTATGAGAGATCTCATTAGAAAGAAACCTGCTAGTTAAACCTAATAATCAACCTTCTTTTTCTTCTTTCCAACTTTTAATCCTTTCGCATTTCTGTTTTCTGGGAAGGTTATGTATAATTCATCTTCATTAAATTCTTACATATTACTGTTTTTTGGTTCTATCACTTAAGGACCACACTTAGGTTTATCCCATTTTTTCTTCACACTCTTATGGTGAAATACAACATTTGCACAGGGGATTAATATATACTTAGAATTTAACAAATGTTCCTAAATAGATGCCTCTGTATCCGCCACTGAGGGAAATAAAAAGTACTAGTCAGTACAATTCAGCCATGTTGTTCAATGTGTCCGGATCGTTTTTCATTGCTGCTGAGGCGATTAAAACACAATCTGGGGCAGCCCCGGATTTCTGTTCATGTCTTCTGCCCATTTCATGATTGGATTGTTTGTTTCTTTGCTGTTGAATTTAATGAGTTCTTTATAGATCTTGGACACTAGCCCTTTATCTGATATGTCATTTGCAAGTGTCTTCTCCCATTCTGTAGGTTGTCTTTTAGTTTAGTTGACTGTTTATTTTGCTGTGCAAAAGCTTTTTATCTTGATGAAGTCCCAATAATTCATTTTTACTTCTATTTCTCTTGCCTTCATGGATGTATCTTGCAAGAGGTTGCTGTGGCCAAGTTCAAAAAGGGTGTTGCGGGGATCCCTGGGTGGCTCAGCGGTTTAGCGCCTGCCTTTGGCCCAGGGCGCGATCCTGGAGTCCCGGGATCGAGTCCCACATCAGGCTCCTGGCATGGAGCCTGCTTCTCCCTCCTCCTGTGTCTCTGCCTCTCTCTATCATAAATAAATAAATTAAAAAAGGGGGGGGTGTTGCCTGTGCTCTCCTCTAGGATTTTGATGGAATCTTGTCTCACATTGAGATCTTTCATCCATTTTGAGTTTATCTTTGTGTATGGTATAAGACAATGGTCCAGTTTCATTCTTCTGCATGTGGATGTCCAATTTACCCAGCACCATTTATTGAAGAGACTGTCTTTTTTCCAGTGGATAGTCTTTCCTGCTTTCTCAAATATTAATTGACCATAAAGTTGAGAGTCCACTTCTGGATTCTCTATTCTGTTCCATCGATCTGTGTGTCTGTTTTTGTGCCAGTACCACACTGTCTTGATGACTACAGCTTTGTAGTACAACCTGATATCTGGAATTGTGATGCCCCCAGCTATGGTTTTCTTTTTCAATATTCCCCTGGCTATTCGGGGTCTTTTCTGATTCCACACAAATCTTAAGATGATTTGTTCCAACTCTCTGAAGAAAGTCCATGGTACTTTGATTCCATATCTTGCTATTATAAAAAAATCTCCAATAAACATAGGGGTGTATGTATCTTTTCAAATGATTGTTTTTCATATTCTTTGTGTAAATACCCAGTAGTGGAATTACTGGATCATATGGTAATTCTATTTTTAATTTTTTAGCAATCTTCAAACTGTTTTCCACAATAGCTGCACCAATTTGCATTCTCACCAACAGTGCATGAAGTTTCCTTTCTCCTCCACTTCCTTGCCAATACTTGTTTTCCATGTTTTTTATTTTTGCCATTATGACAAATATGAGGTGATACTCATTCTGGTTTTGATTTACATTTCTCTGATGATTAGTGATGAGCATCTTTTCATGTGTCTGTTGGCTGCTTGAGGATTTTCTTGGTATATATAATTTTTACTTCAATACTTTAAGAACTTATCTCATGGTACACTTGCATTCATTAATCGTGAAAAGGAATGAGCCTGCTGACTTGGGTTCCTCCATTTCTCTCCTTGCACATGTGTATAACTTCCTCCTGTCGTTGATTCTTATTATAATGGGTCTAGGCAGCATGTGTTTCTCCCTTCCAAACATTCCCCCTCTGCAATTTCCTCCTTCTTTGTGTTCTATTATCTAGATATATGTCTGCTGCTTCTTTAATGTGTCAGGTTTTAGATTTCCTTTAAAATCTCCACTAGTTTTACCCCTTTAGGACTGTTTTGAGAGTTCCTCCACTGATATTTAATAATATATATTTTAATATATATTTTTTACATATGCTTTTAGTATATTATATATTAACATATATAATTTAATATATATTACTATTAATCCCCATCATATATATTCATACTTTTTTTTTCCCCCAAAATACACTCTACACCCAATTTGGGGCTTGAACTCCCAACCTGAAAATCAAGAGTCGCATGTTCTACCAACTGAGCCAGCCAGGCACCCCTAATATTTTTTATTTTAGTCGAATAGACATTCTTTTTTTTTTTTTTTTGACATTCTTTTTTAAAAAAGATTTATTTGAGAGAGATAGAGAGCATATGCACATGCAGAGGTAGAGAGAGAAGCAGACTCCACCCTGAGCAGGAACTCTGATGCAGAGCTCAATCCCAGGACCCTGGGATCACGACCTGAGCTGAAGGCAGATGCTCAACTGACAGCCACCCAGGTGCCCCTGTACAGACATTACTATTTATCCTATCCATTGTGTACTTTATGAAACCACTGTATTCAATGCCCAGCATTTCCATATTATCACAACTTTTGTATTACTTATATCCTCCTAACTTTGAAAGTAAATCTTACATTTTATTTTTTTAAAGATTTTATTTATTTATTCATGAGAGACAGACAGGCAGAGACACAGGCAGAGGGAGAAGCAGGCTTCCCGCAGGAGCCTGATGTGGGACTCGATCCTGGATCCTGGGATCACACCCTGAGCCAAAGGCAGACGCTCAACCACTGAGCCACCCAGGCATCCCTTACATTTTATTTTATAGCTATTTCTCCTGTGTTATACATAACCCCTTTTACAATGATTTTGCTTACAGGTAACTTTGAAAGAGAAAGCCAAAAGGTGACTTCTTTACTAGATATGAAGAAACTAGAAAATCATGGTAATGAAAATGTGGTGTCAAAAAGTCAAGCAATCTTTATGAAGCAGCAACTGCTAGTCTAGATTTTTGCTTGCCAATCTGCCATACATATGACTGGTAAGGAGACCACAAGCCCAAATGGATTGAGAAAGATTATTCCTTACACAGATAGCATAAGAAAACATTCTGTCACTTCCTGCTATGCCTGTCATATAGGAAGGACACCACAAAACCAAAGGGACCAGATTACAGGCAACATGTGCAGTGGGACTCGGTTGCTGAGAAGCCTATTCAAGCCTGGTTCTGAGTGTTGTTGTTTTTTAAAGATATATCCATTTATTTGAGACCCAAAGAGAGAGGCAGAGACATAGGCAGAGGGAGAAGCAGGCTCCCTGCAGGGAGCCCAATGTGGGACTCGATCCCAGGTCCCCAGGATCATGACCTGAGCCAAAGACAGATGCTCAACGACTGAGCCACCCAGGTGCCCCTCTGAGTGGTTTTACATCCTTGCAGATGGACCCTATGGAGGGAGGGATTAAGTGGAAATTCCAATGTCTCACAGGAACCAGGGAAGCAGTGAAACTCTCATATACTGCTGGTAGGAAATAGAAAAACCCTTTCAGATCACTTTGGCAACTTCCTAAAAAGCTAAATATTCACCTACCCTATTATTCAGGCATTGCACTCAGAGGTATTAACACAAGAAAGATGAAACATGTATCTGTATAAAGATATATATGTGAATCTTCATAGAAGTTTTATTTAATAGCCAAAACTTTCAAACCCAGATGTCAAGGAACAGATATACAGAGCAAATAATGGTATATCCATACAACAGAATACTACTCAGCAATGAAAGGAATGAACTTTTTAAATCTAAGTAATTATCCAGGATATATGAAATCAGAAAAAAAGAATACTTTATGATTCCAATCACATAAAATTCTAGAAAATGTAGTCTACTGTAAAGGAAAGTAAATCCAAATTTGCCCAGAGAGCCAGAGAGGGCAGAGAGAGTAATAAAAATTGAAGTAAACATGTGTGGGGCTTATATATTCATTATCACAATGATGATGATTTTGTGGATTATACTGTCAAATCTTACCAAACTATATACTTTCAATATGTGCAGTTTACTGCATGTCATTAGAACTTAAAGCTTTAAGCAATGGTTCAAAATAAAAGGATCTCCCACTCCATTAAAAAAAAAAAAATCAGGCTTGGCAACCCTCTATTATCTCCATCACTTCTCTCTTAATGCTTTTGGAGGGATGCCTTACCTCAGTAGTACTAAATATCTGAGCAATGGAAGATGTTTCTACCGTAGTCACAAAGGCCGTATCACTGGACTAAGAGATCTCCCTTCTGTCCTTGTTTTCCTGTATGTACAGTAACAGTCTTAAGGCTAACAGCCCAGAAAGCCATAGGAATCCACAAAACCTTTATTTTCTCTGCCAGTCACCTCAGCTATTCAAGATACACAGGCCAGGAGGTACATGCTCACCCGACACAGCCAGTCACCAGAATAGCTGTGGGTCCACTTTTAGGAGAGGAATGTTCCATCTAGTTTGCTGCAGGCTCCACCACTTCCTATCAATCTAGTGTTTTCTCACCAATTATGATTCCCTGATTCTTTAGTGTTAAAACCAGTGATACTACCCTACTAAATTCTGGACACCAGGGCACATGGCGCCCCTGAAGGCCCTGGAAAAGAGATTTCCCTTAACCATGTAGTCATTACATGATACGCACTATAAGCAAAGGAACCAATCACAGAAACACTGGGGATTATTGCAAGTGCCCATTCCTCAATGTGACATCTGGGCCCACAAAATCTTGGCATCCAGATTCAACAGTTTCGCTCCACTGTACAAAGCCTACAGTCTTTCCTTTGGAAGCCTTGGGCAACACTGCAAACTAGGCCCAAAATAAAGAGCTATTCTTTGCCATCATACTTGGCCTTTGAGGCACACCAAAGTTGGGAAGTCTCACACAAGCTGTTTACCCCTTCATGATGCTTTCAAAGGAACCCATTAGTGACTACAACCCCCAAGATTAGAGATGGCTTAAACAATAAGGCCTTTATTACTGCACAAATCTTAACAAGATGAGGCAGGCAGTTTATGGGTTGGTGACATGGAAACTGGAAAAATCCTTAAGTGTCATATGAAAACAATGTCCATGAAGACAAACCTCTAAAAGCCACCAGTAGAATCCAGATAAAGTCTTTTTCTTTTTTTGTTTTTAAAGATTTTTATTTATTCATGAGAGACATAGAGAGAGAGAGGCAGAGACACAGGTAAGGGAGAAGCAGGCTCCATGCAGGGAGCCCAATGTGGGACTTGATCCCAGGACTCCAGGATCACACCTTGGGCCGAAGGCGGGGGCCAAACCGCTTAAGCTACCCAGGGATCCCCTAGATAAGGTCTTTTAGGAGAAAACTGGGTCAGGTATACACATCATTATAGAGAAAAGAATGACATCACCTTAAAGGCTCAGGCTGCTCATTATTATATCCAGAGCAAACACAATCTACTTTCCTAAACATTGGGGTGATTGATGTATACCATTGGGGTCTTTTAGGCAGTAGAGCAGAGATGACTTACACCACAGAAACACAGTCACACAATTTCAGCAAGGACCCCAAGTAGGTTAGGAAGTGCAATATGGTTCCTAGAAGCTTCCCACATACCTGGAACCTATAGCGAATCTTCCCTGTGGTGTACATTCAGATATATGAGTTCAAAATTAGGAATAGGCACCCTCACAAAGGCTCTTCTCCAATATAATGACATCGAAGAAGTAAAAGGCCCGTTCCTTGAATGACTATGGCTTTGCTGTGTGAACTCTCTGGTGCCTGATGAGGTGAGACTTTCGGCTGAAGGCTTTCCCACATTCACTGCACCCATAAGGTCTCTCTCCAGTGTGGACTTTTTTGTGTCGGATGAGGTTACACCTTCGGCTAAAGGCTTTCCCACATTCATTGCACTCATAAAGCCCATCTGCATTGTGAACTTTCTGGTGCTGAATCAGCGCAGACCACTGTTTGAAGACATTCCCACATTTGCTGCACATATACGGCCTTTCTGTGAGGTCGTGAACTTTCTGGTGTCGAATGAGGTTATACCTTCGGCTGAAGGCTTTTGCACATATGTTGCACTCATGAGGCCTTTTCCTGATGTGAATTTTTTCGTGTTGAGCAAATTGGGTGTCACTAAAGAATTCTCCACATGCCTTGCACTCGTGAGGCCACTCTCCAGTGTGAACTCTTTTGTGTTCAATGAGGTCAGAATTGCGGGTAAAGGATTTTCCACATATCCTGCAGTTATAAGGTCTTTCTCCAGTGTGAACTCTCTGGTGTTGAATGAGGCCAGAACTTTGGCTAAAAAATTTCCCACATTCCCTGCACTCATAAGGCTTTTCTCCAGTGTGAACTCTACGGTGTTTAATGAGGGTGGAGGTGTCACCAAAACATTTTCCACATTCGCCACACTCATAAGGCCTCACTCCAGTGTGAACTCTCTGATGTTTAATGAGACTGGAGCTTTGGCTAAAGGATTTCCCACATTCACTGCACTCATAAGGCTTTTCTCCAGTGTGAACTCTCTTGTGTACAATAAGGCTGGAACTTTGGCCAAAGAATTTCCCACATCTGCTGCATTTATAAGGTTTCGCCCCAGTGTGAATTCTCTGGTGTTGAATGAAACTGGAGATGTGGGTGAAGAATTTTCCACATTCATTGCATTTATAGGGCCTTTCTCCAGTGTGGACTTTCTGATGCTGAGAGAGGTTAAACCTTCGGGTGAAGGATTTCCCACATTCACTGCACTCATAAGGCCTTTCTCCATTGTGGACACTCAGGTGTTCAGTAAGAGTGTATTTGTGGCTGAAGGTTTTCTTGCATTTGCACCAACTGTAACAGCTTTTCTCACTGTGAATAGCTTCCCCACACACAGTGCAACTGTGTGGTTTCTTCCCATTACAAATATCCTGGTGCTGGTGCTCACCTGAATTGGCGAGGAAGTCCTTATCAACTTCCCCACAGGTAAAGGATTTCCCTGACACAGGGAACCTGCAGCTCTTCATACATGAAGCCCATTTCAAAAGTTTCTCTCCACTGTGCTGCTTCCCATGCTGATGAAGGTTTGCAATGAAACTAATTTGTTTTCTACATGTGTATGGTCTCAATTGGGCATGTGTTCTTTGATCAAGAGTCATGCCCAAAATGTCTTTTAAGACCAGAAAACATATCCCACAGGGGTGTGTCTTCTTGGGATATGGGCCTACATGGTGAGTCCTAACCTGCGACACTTCTACAGAAGCATCCTGCTCAGAAGGTGCCTCCTCATCCTCTGCTCCATGCCAATAACCTGAAAGCAGAGAAATTCTAGTGAAGTACGTATAGGCAGTAGTGGGAAGAGGCAGCACCATCATAATTACGTGTCTCTCACACCCATCAGAATGAGCTGATGGCACTATTACCAGGATGAAGGAGCTGGGGTGAGGGTAGAGAAGCTGCTATGCAGTACTGGGCCTCTAAAGGTCAGACAGTGAGGGAGACCTCTCCAGGTGAAGAACATAAGGATGGGGTGTGGCACAGGGAGGAGCAGCAGGGTCTATAGCTCATTCCTCTGCTAATGGCTTTCAGTAAATCCTTGCTGACAACAGTGAAGAAAGGTGTATGTAAGCTCAGGAAAATCCAAGTGTAAGAGAGCTGGTGTTTAAGAACTATGTGAGGATATGTGCACACTTAATGATACAACATATGTAGGTCAATGTGAGAAAGCACTACAGAGAAAGCAATAGAGGAAGTGGTGACATATGGAGTCCAGAGTGGTGGGAATTAACCAAATTCAGAGCAGAAATGACAAATTAGCAAGTGTCAAGAAGGAAAAGTAGAAATGAGGTGGCCAATAGCCACCAGTGAAATAGGACAGATTTTTGGTACGATCTGAATGGAGCCTTGATGAGCCTTAACATTTCTCAGGGCCAAGACTCCTCTGAGTCTAACTTGCCATGGCCTGGAAGTACCCAGGACTCTCCAGAACCTCTGATTCAGGAACTAAATGGGACCTGCATGATTCAAGCTATAAGGAAAAAGGTGGGACAGATGAATGGCCAGCACTGGCCCAGAGCAACTTAACACATAAACAGACCATAGGAAAGAAAATTAATATTACAAGGAAAAAAAAATCCTCAGAGGAGGTTCCTGTGAGAACCATAGTCCACATAAGTACTGACCATGTCAGTGACTATAATTCCTGGAGCAGGCAGAGACAGGAAATGTCATCACCTATAGGAAGAGGCCAACACTGGGGACAGAGAGATGCCGTGGACTTGGACAGAGTCAGCCAGACAGTGAAAGGACAAGCAAGGTGGAAGCCATTAGCATAACTGCAAGACTACTGACCCTGAATCCTCCCTGGTGAAGTGCTGGGACAGTGCACTCAGCCCAACCCTAACGACTGCAACTAACCAGGGAACTGGGGAAGGAAGCAGTGCCCATGTTTGTGATGGGAGAAATACAGAGCTATCCCTGGGATAAATGTGGAAAGGCTTAGCCCAGATCCCTGGGGAGGGAATGAGGGCCTTACCCAGGGTGGTCACAAGTGCAAAGTTCTCCAGCATCACATCGTGGTATAAGTGTCTCTGAGCCTCATCAAGGAGACCCCATTCTTCCCAGGAGAAGTACACAGCCACGTCTTCAAATGTCACACTGTCCTGTCAGGACAGAGACAGATGAAACCCCAAAGAGCCCCTCTCACAAGGACCCACAATCCCTTCCCCCACAAAATCACCCCATTGGCACCACCGGTGGTCTCTCCTCATGGTCCCATTAATGGCTGTGGTCAGCCCTCAGCAACAACAGCAGGTCATCAGATAAACACCATCTAAACTCTGGGCCTGGCACATTGGGCCCCACCCCTCCTGTTAAGCAATAATCCTGCAGTCCTCCAGACTAAGCATCCCAGACTCAACCACATTTGAGCTTTTCATTCAACCTTAAGACTCCAATACCAGGACCTGGGGTCATTAGCTCATACTCACTCTCCACATCCCTGTGATGCATAGACTGCACCTTTTACATCTTTGGAACCCACAGATGCACTCCCTCCACCACCACAACTACCCTCCTGCCCCATAGCACAGGGATATCCCTAGATTTTCCTCATATCACTTGGCACACAGCATCGAGACAATATTTGCTTGACAAACTCAAATGGAATCCAATATTATCCAGACCTCCAATGGCTTCCAGTACCAAGGGAGTCCAGAATTCTGCTAGGAAAGCCTCCCCTTCATAGAAAGCTGGCTCTGTTCTTTGCTTCAACCTCACCAACCATAACTACATGCATACCTCAGATATCTTTGGCCCTCTTCAACTTCCTGTCCCCTCCAGTCACACCAAAACCTCATTCAAAACTAGCCCCACTGGTCCTCTACCCCAGGCCTAACAACACACAGATGACCACAATGGACTCTGAAATAACCTACCATACTGACTGAAACACCTCATGCCCCACCTAAGGGTCACCACAAAATCCTAGGGAATATCATCCTGCCTCAATTACTCCTATGCCTCCACATTCCTCTCATGTTCAATTTTCCCTTGGAAACCTTGGTCACCTGCCAGATCATCATCCTGCCCACACTTCTCCCCAGCCACTTTTCTCCATCACCTGTGTACCCAATACTCTCCACCTTCAACCAGGTGTCCAAGTCAGAGGCTCAGTTCTTGGCCCACATCATCTTCTTGGACTGCTAACAGTATTACCACCAAGATCTGAAGATTCCCCCTTCTCAATGCAACCAACAGCTCCACCCTGGCTGACACAGCAGCAATCGTCTTTGGGACGCTCCATTCTGAAACCTTCCAAACTGTGTGCAATTGCCCACTTAATGCTTCCATTCAGTGGTCTCTGAAATGTCTCAGGCTTAATATGGCTGAAACAAACCTCCTGATACCCCACTGAAAACTGATCCCACTACCAACTACCCCATCTCCGTTGCTGGAACTTACATCCTTCCAGCTGTTAAGACCAAAAACTTTGGGATCATCCTCAATTCCTTTCTGTCCTTCACCTTCCACATAAACAAATCTGGATGACCTGATTTAAAAAAAAAAAAAAAAGGGTCCAGGATCCAACCACTTCTCCCACCTCGATGGAGAAGTCCTCCCGCCTCAGCCCCATGCCCCTTCCCGCATCCAACAATACTCATCTGGCCTATTACAGCCGCCTCCTTCCTGGTCATCCTTCTCCCTCCCTTATCTTAAGAGTCCATTCTCCACTATGCAGCCAGCCACACGACACCTGTTAAGACCTTGGTAAGATCACTTTACTCTTAATCAAACTTCTTATCTCCAGAATTGACACCTGACCTCAAAGGCAGCCACTCCAGCCCTGCCTTCTGTCCTCTTGTTTCCATGAGGAAAAAAAAGGAAACTTCAGTTCCCTTGGCACTCCCAGCTAAGTTGTACCTTCCAAGTATTTGCACATACTGGCACTGTTCCAAGGATAACCTTCCACACCTCTTTCAAGAAACAAGAATCCTTCCATATAATCCTCAGCCTAGACTCAGGACTGTGCCTAGAGTTTCTTCAAGTGCCCCCAGACACAAGGGCTGGGAGAGTGGCAGGCAGAGTCCCAGGAGACCTAAATTCCAGAGACCATATGGGAGGAGTCAGGACAGGTAAGGGACTGAGACTCCCTCCATTGACCTGTGTTGGCCTCATGAGCATTTCTTCAGCCACAGAAATGTGAAAAGAGGCAGGCCTCAGAGGAAGATCATCATGGCCAGGATCCATGGGCTCAGATAGATCTCCTCATATGCCTGCCCAGCCCCGGGGTCAGGTGACCTCCGCTGACTGTCTAACCTTTGTGCCCCAGCTAGGACTCTTACCAGGGGTGTGGCCTTGCAAGAGAACGCCACCTTCCGGGGCCTCACTGTCCTCGCAAAAACCCTTCCAATCTATTCTTTCCAAGCAACCTTCGAGAAACTGAAAACAATCAGACCGTGTCCCTCTTCTCTTCACTACCATCCATGGCTCCCTCGGAACAGAGGTACAGCACCTCCGCCCGCCAATCCCGGCGTGACCCCGCTTCAGGCTACCAGTTCCCCGACCTCAGAGTCCTCCCGCCTCCGCCGCACCCCCAACCCGCCCCTCCCCCGCAGCCCGCTCCAGCGCCTCACGCCAGCGCGCCGGCGCTCACACGAGGGGCCCCTGCCCACCGTCGCCTCCCTGTCCCGGACACCGGAGCCTGGGCCGCAGGGCTGCGAGCGGGCGTCCCGCGCTCGGGCCTTGAGGGTCTGGGTGGAGGGAGGGTGGGGAGGGCCCCGGGGACG
This sequence comes from Canis lupus dingo, assembly GCF_003254725.2. Classification (NCBI taxonomy): domain Eukaryota; kingdom Metazoa; phylum Chordata; class Mammalia; order Carnivora; family Canidae; genus Canis; species Canis lupus. The sequence continues at coordinate 100,757,833 of NC_064243.1, forward strand.
AATGTTTACCTGTGCCGGGACCCTGGGCGCGGCCGCCGCCATCGGATTCGGGTTGCGGGGCGGACACCCGGGCTGGGGGTCTCTGTCCCAACCCCCGTAAGGGGCAGCCTAGGAGGCGTCGCCGAGCCGTGGACCCCAGTCTGCGCGGTGAGGACGGCGCCTCCTCCCGCCCCTTCTCTGATCCCGTCACCTCACCAGAGTTGTAGTACCTCTAAACCAAGGTAAACCCTAAGAAACCAAAATGACCGCCAAAAAGAGTACGCCAGGAGTCCCCCCGCCCCCCCAGTATGACGTGTTCGCGCAGAAGTGCCCTCTCCTGAGCCTTCATTGGCTCAGCGCCACCGGGCGTTCAGGCAAGAGCATTCTGGGTAACGTAGTTCCCACAGCTCTGCAGACTCCGTCCAGGATGTCCCCATAACTACCTCCCCGGCGTCAGGCAGCACCGCGAAGATCACGGGGAAATGGCCTCGCCCAGAAGAGACTGGAGCTTGCCTCCTTATGGAAGAGCAATATCCAAGCTTCTGGGTCCGTTGTTGCAAGCGATCGCAAAAGTGTTTTGAAACGTGTTATTTCAGACTCCATGAAGCCGAGCTTGCGTCAGAGGCCAAAGAATATTCTTTCAGATGCCCCCAAAGGGACACAGATCCAAATGGACATAGCCTTCCAGAGTTACTCTGTACAAAATGCGTTCGCTCCGTAGCTAGAAGCTAATAAAAATCATGCTATTGCTTTTCAAATGTAAGTGCCCCCGGGCATTGGAGTCAGTTTCGTTAGCTTGAGAATCTTAGGTTAGGGGCAGGAGAGAAGACTCCAGATAGGGTCGTGGTAACGCAAATAGAGGAGGAATGCATGTTGGCCACTCTAAAGCAGGTGGACAAGGGTAAGCCAGGCTCCGGTTCCCTCGGAAAATATCTTTCCTGCTTAAATTACCAGTAATTTATCCAAGCCGATGAGCAGTACCGCTTTATCTATAGCTTATTTCTGCTCCATATCCTGAAATATATTGTTCTTTTTTCGAAATGAAAACGGCACAACTCACTACTACGCCTAAAGACCTACTAACAAAACGTATTCTTCTTGTTCTCCTCTTGCTCTAAATGTATCAATAAAATGAATGAGGGAGAAGACAGAGGATCAGAAGGGAATAAAAGTTAAATCGAGAAAGGAGCCGAATAAATGTTTAAACTGAAAGGAGGGAAAAAAGAGCTCCTTTCTGTATTCTGGGTATGGGTAGCCACTTTGTGCAGCTGATAACCAAGTTGACACTGAGAGGACAAATGATGAGTCATTCATGGGCAGAGCCAGATTAAAACAATCCAACACAAAGGTAGAGAAAGTGCCAAAAACAGAAGATGAGAAGAGGCTTGGTGCAAGATCAAGTAGCCAGGAAAGGGCAAGGGGGAAGGATAGAAGGAATATGAGGGGCACAAATGTACGCACAAATGAGAGTGCCAAGTGAGGCTCAGATTTCTGATCTCACTTCTTTTGTATGTACACTTCTCACTACAGTGGGGGAACCTCAACCAGCCTCATTTCTAAGGACATTTTCTCTGTATTTATGACTCAAGTTTACATCTGTGCATCACAGTTCCTCCAGGAACTTACCTATACCTCTCTTCACCTATTCAGCATGTCCAGATGGGCTTGATTCTGCTGTCCCCAGTAGTCACCAGCTTCATGATAACTCCATTATCCTACTTCCTCAAAACACCAACCGGGAGGCCATCTTTAACCACCATACTAACCCTCATAGCATTCATGGTCAAATCATGTGCTACTTACTTTCAAAGAACAAAAATATCTATTTATATCTCTCAACTAAATATGTTAATAACTGATCCAACTGCCATCTCCTCACCCTTGATTTCTTATAGTTGTCTTTCAATGATCTCTCTACTTTCCTTGTTCATACATGGTCTAATCTTTAAATAGTAGGGAGACAGACTAATCTTTCCCAAGTAAAATCATGTCACTTCCCTTTCCAAACCTTTCAATGCATGCTTCTTTACAAATTAACACCTCAATTCTTGCAATAGGTTTAAAGAACAAACATGATCATATCTTAGCCCAACCCTACAAACTTTCTTCCTACAGGGATGGCTTGCTGCCTATTCCCTTCAAGCTATTAGCCAAATGCCATTATCAGAATGTTCTTTAATGCCCACACTGTCTAAAGTATTAATAGCTACTTCTTTGCCTTTATACAATTTTAAATTAAATTATAAATTACACGCTATAAAATATACCCTTCTGTATATTCCTCTAGGGGTTTTTGACAGCATATAGTTTTGTAATTACTACCAAAATCAATACACTGAATAGTTGGATCACACCAAAAACTCTTGTGCTCCTATGTGCCTCTGCCTATCCACAGACACTGGTAACCATATGTGATCTTTGTCTCTAGAATGTTAGAGACTCACTTTTCCAGAGATTCACATAAATGAAATCAAACAGCACAAGACCATTGAATCTAGCTTCTTTCACTTAGCTAATGCATTTGTGATTTATCCATGTTGTTTCATGTGTCAATAGTTCCTTCTTCCCATTACTGAATGGTAAATGACTCTAGGGATGCAGCCTAGATTTTACAGCTGAGATCCATTTGAACTTTGTTTACAGATTTTGGAAATTATTAGTAGAGCCACTATGAAAATTGTGAATACATATTTTTATTTCACATAGGTAAATACTCTGAATACATCACAGGGTTTTATGGTAAGTGTTTTTTTTTAATCAATTGTCCCAGGTTATGTTCCACCAGCAATGTATGAGAGTTCCAATTGCCCCACAACATCACCAACACTCGGTATGGTCAGTTGTTTTAGTTTTAGCTACTCAAATAGGTAAATAGTAGTATAGCATAGTAATTTCATTTTGCATTTTCCACAGAACGTTATATGTGCATAACTGTCATTGGTCTATATTCTTTGTAGAGAGATGTCTGACAAAATCTTTTACCCATAATTTTAAATTATTTTCCTAATATTTGAGTTTTCTAGTTAATACTTTTTAAATATTATGGATACAGGTCTTTTACCAAATGTGTGATTGCAGGTATTGTCTCCCCATCTGTGGCTCATCCTTTGTTTTTTTACAGAGCCTTTTGAAGAGTATTAGATCTTAATGGTGAAGAAGTGTAATTTCTCATTTTTTCTCTTATAACTTATTTTTGTTGTTTTATCTAAGAAGTATTTGCTTAACCATGGTAACAAAGATTTTCCTCCACGTCACTTGCTGTTTAGTATTAAGTCTATGATACATTCCTTTTAAAAATTTTATTTATTCATGAGAGACACAGAGCGTGAGAGAGAGAGAGAGAGGGAGAGAGAGGCAGAGACACAGGCAGAGGGAGAAGCGGGTTCCATGCAGGGAGCCTGACGTGGGACTCGCTCCCAGGTCTCCAGGATCACAACCTGGGCCAAAGGCACCGCTAAACTGCTGAGCCACCCGGGCTGCCCCTATGATGCATTCTGAATAAAAATTTAAAATAAGACTTACTGAAACATGGGTTAAATGATCAGGAAAAGAGATGAATTAAGGATGGAAAATTGCCACATTTTTGGAGAGCAATAAAGCAACTGTTAAGATGATGTTATTCATAGTGACAGAAAATGATTGAGACGGTTTTGAGGATAAGAGCTGGGAAAACTGCTCTATTTCAAGTACATTAAGATATCTGTTCGGGGGGCAGCCCCAGTGGCACGGCGGTTTGGCACCGCCTTCAGCCCGGGGCGTGATCCTGGAGACCCAGAATCGAGTCCCGCGTTGGGCTCCCTGCGTGGAGCCTGCTTCTCCCTCTGCCTGTGTGTCTCTGCCTCTCTCTCTCTCTGTGTCTCTCATGAATAAATAAATAAAATCTTTAAAAAGAAAGGTATCTATCAGAGAGGCAAATTGGGATGTCAAGTAAAGAATTGGAAAAATAAGTCTGGGGTTCAGGAAATATCAAGGGTAATGGGGAAAAATCTGGAGTGGGCAACATCAACCAACCTTATTGAAAACTCCCCAAAATTAATTGATCTGAGGATGCAGAAGTAATCATTGGACAAAAATGGAGTCATTGGTGACTTTGACAGGAATAGTCTTTATGGCCACAGAGCCAACTGGAATGGGCAGTGGGGAAGGAAGAGCCAGGAAACGTCAGGAATGGAATGGAGCTGTGGTGGAGGCAAGAGTGTTTTTCTTTCAGAGGAATAGATATGAGACCATATTTGGATGCTGATGGGAGATGACAGAGGAGAGATAAAGTAGAAACAGCAGAGTTGAAACCTTTCAGATGTCAAGAAAAGGTAGGATCCAGAGCCCACTTGGGGAGGTGGAGCAGAAGCCCTTCTTAAATTGTGATGATGAGAAGAGAGAGAATGGGAGTCCTGTGGTGACCCATTTCAAGTAGGGGATGGGGATACAGTTAGAAGGTACTCTTTATCCTTTTTTCTGAAGGAAGAATGACTTGAAGCCATCAGCTAAACATGAGGGAGCCACAGATCATGAGGTGGGTTTAGAGAGAAAGGAAAATCTTTGAATGAAAGTGAAGAACAAACATGGAGAGTCAAAGTGCCAGTCTTGTATGACACACATGGCATTCTGCAAAATAAACACATAATTATAAGCTCAGTGAATATTCCCAAAAGCTACACAACTCTTAAATCAGCATCTCAATCAATAAAAGGATAGCATCAGAAACCTATCATTTCTGTCAGCCTCATTTTCAATCCACCGAAGGGTTCTAACATCTATTTAAGTCAGGGGGAAAATATATGACTGCATATAGTAGGTTAAATCTCCCTACCATGTTCTAGGAATAGTATCCATTTATTTTTACACTATTGTTTTTGCTAATTAATGGACCATTCACTAATATACGAATATATGAAATTATCAAGAGATGCAGAATCCAGCAGAGGAAACAGAAGCCAATGAACTTGGTGGATTTAATCTTGAGCTCCATCCAAATACAAAGACTAGATCCTGCTTAATAACCTGGAAGCCATTGAGACAGCAATGAAGGAAACCCCTGTGCTCACCTCACTCTGTAATCATAAAAAACAAACTTACATGCAGCATCATCCAGGAAATACTGGGACCCAAAAGCCACCATCATTTGAGGGATCCCTTTGGAAAAAAGGACCACAGAGACGCCTAGGTGGCTTAGCAGTTGAGCATCTGCCTTTGGCTCAGGGTGTGATCCTGGAGTCCAGGGATTGAATCCTGCATTGGGCTCCCTGCATGGAGCCTGCTTCTCCCTCTGCCTATGTCTCTGCCTCTCTCTTTCTCTCTGTCCCTCATGAATAAATAAATAAATAAAATCTTTAAAAAAAAAAAAAAAAAAAGGACCACAATGTTGGCTAGGACCAGACAGAGAATCAGGTTTATGGGTCTCAACTTGTGTCCAGTGAACAAAGAGAATGTATAAAAACAAAGGAGGGATGGATTTCCTAGGATCCCAACTCCAGTCTGAGTGAGGAAGATAATCCCCAATTCCAATTTACCAGAATCCATTTTATTAATGTCTAAGGGTTGTTGAATTTTTTCAAAGTCAGTGGACTTAGTAGGAAAAAAAGCAAAAATAAATCTTACTATCACTATAGAGTAATTTTCTGTGCTTTTCCTAACTCATGTTTTCTCACTTGAGGCATGGTTTAACACTATATGCTTTTTTGTGCTTAATTGTGCAAAGACAATTCCCTGAAGAATTGCATTAGAAATAGCCTCAGGGGGGTGCCTGGGTGGCTTGGTAATTGAGCATCTGCCTTTGGCTCAGGGCATGATCCCGGGGTCCTGGGGTTGAGTCTGCATCCGGCTCCCCACAGGGAGCCTGCTTCTCCCTCCACGTGTGTGTGTGTGTGTGTGTGTGTGTGTGTGTGTGTGTGTGTGTGTGTCTCTCTGTGTCTCTCATGAATTAGAAAAAAAAAGAAAAAGAAATAGCCTCAGGGTCCATCATCTCTAAGGATCAGGTGAATGAATGAGGACACAATTACACAATAGACCTCCGTAACTGTAGAGACGAGTAAAGATCTCTAGACACTGATCCAGTCAGTATTATTTCAGAATTTTTCCCAACACAATTGAGAAATTATAGAGCATTTTGAGAATGAAGCAAATTTTTATGCTTACTTATGCATCTTTCATTTACAAGAAAAGTCTAGAATGCAGAAAGCTACCCAGCTGAAACAAGTCACGTAGGTGTATAAAAACACACGTAAGGAGAGAAGTCAAACATCTATGGAGTATGCCAGTTCACCATGTGTTATGAGCCAAACTCATTCACTTCTGAAGGGTGAATTTTAGGCAACCATTTGATTTTGGGTAACCCTCCTTCCATAACTTCATAGAATAACTCACTACTGCAACCCACTTCCACAAACAAATTTCTGGCTTTTAAGATTAAATGCTGTATTAAAGTATTTATGTGTTTCTCAAACTTTTAACATGTATAAAACTGTGCTATGGCATTTATTAGGATTCTATCTTCTTTTTCTATGTTTTACTGATGATATTTTGAGGATCTTTAGAAGCCCTGTGATTTTTATTTTGGATTTTGCACAGCTTTGTGATTTTTAGGAACACACGGGTTCCATTACAGCACAACGGACTTTGTGGACTTTCCTCCAGAATATATTTTTTAAAGATTTTATTTATTCATGAGAGACACACACAGAGAGGCAGAGACACAACACAGGCAGAGGGAGAAGCAGGCTCCCTGTGGGGAGCTGGATGCAGGACTCGATCCCAGGACCCCAGGATCACGCTGAGCCAAAGGTAGATGCTCAACCACTGAACCACCCAGGTGACTCTCTCCATAATATATTCTTAAGTAAAAAACTATTGTCCAGAACACATACATACACACACACACACGCACACACACATACACCGTGTGTACAACTAGAAGAATCTGTATGAGATCAGTGATAGTATTCATGCAAATATCACTGTTGTGATACTGTAATATGGTCTTAGAAAATGTCACCATTGGAGAAACTGGGTAAAACACACAAAGGATCTGTCTGTAACAATTTTTACAACTACATGTAACTTGTAATTTTCACGATAAATATTTCAATTAAAGAATCCAAAAAAAAAAAAAAGAATCCAAGGAATACATATATCAAAAAATTCCTACAAAGTATCTTAAAGCCCTTCACTTATCTTGTTTTGACAAAATCAACTAGTATTGATAAATTTTAAAAACAAGCCTTTTAATTAAAATTTGGCAAAAATAACACTAAAATTAGGTAATTTTATGGAAAATGGAAGCAAAAGTTAAAACTACTAAACTATGAGGATCAGAAGTAACAGCAGAAACAACCGTATAGCCCAAGATGATATGTGTAAACACATTTTTATAATATAAATATCTTATTTAACATAATTCATAACTCAAACATAGATATTTTGGCAATATTCCTAACATGTCCTAATTATAAAATATAAAAATTATAAGAATAAGTTAAAAACAAGGGAAATTAAGACAATGGGTACTAACATTTTATACTGAAAAAGAAAAAAATAGAAAAGTCTGGGACACAGAACTTTTCTAAAAAAGAAAAGCATCTAAAAAAAAGCATCTAAAAAAAATCACATACATATGTGTATGGATATATTTTTACTGAGAAATATAAATACCAACTTAATAAGAAACTATTTATTGGAGTGCCTGGGTGGTACAGATGGTTAAGCGCCTGAATCTTGGTTTTGGCTCAGGTCATGATCTCAGGGTCATGAGATCGAGCCCCGAGTTGGGCTCTACTCTGAGCAGAGAGTCTGCTTGGGTTTCTCTCCCTCTGCCCTTCCCCCTACTTTTGCTCTCTAAAATAAATAAATAAATCTTTTTAAAAACCACATTGATTATGTACTTCATGTGTTTCAGGCACATTTCTAGAAACATGAAATGTACCAGTGCACAAAATGTGGATAGAAATTTCCCTCCTGGGGCACTTGGGTGGCTCAGTGGTTGAGCATCTGCTTCTGGCTCAGGTCATGATCCTGTGGTCCTGGGATCGAGTCTCATATCACACTCCCTGCAGGGAGCCTGCTTCTCCCTCTGTCTATGTCTTTGCTTCTGTGTCTCCCATGAATAAATAAATAAAATCTTTTTTATTTTTATTTTTATTTATTTATGATAGTCACAGAGAGAGAGAGAGGCAGAGACACAGGCAGAGGGAGAAGCAGGCTCCATGCACCGGGAGCCCGACGTGGGATTCGATCCCGGGTCTCCAGGATCGCGCCCTGGGCCAAAGGCAGGCGCTAAACCGCTGCACCACCCAGGGTTCCCAAATAAATAAAATCTTAAAAAAGAAAAAAAAAAGAAATTTCCCTCCTGGAACTTACTCCATAGTTGATGGAAAACACAATACACAATTCATAAATGATATTGAGTTGCATACTGTTATAGAAGGTGATGGGTCCTAAGAAAAGAAGAACAGTGAATGGGTGATGAAGAAGTTAGGAGTTTGGAATGGGTTGAGGCAATAAACTGGGTATCTATATATGGCCTTGTAGTGAAGATAACAACACAGGAAATATTTTAGGTGGTTTATTTCTTCCTTGACAATTGTTACATATCCATCATCTTGCCTTACTGAATGAAACTAGAACTCCAGGATAACTGAATAAGACAAAGGAGCAACTATTTATTTTCCCTTTGTTTTAATCCCATAGGACAATCTTAGTAATGGATGATAAGGTATAATATTTGTAAGAGTTTCTTTGTAGACATCATTTATAAAATTAAGGAGGATTGCTTCTATCCTTTGTATCTATTTCAGTATAATAACGCTAAACAATTGGCAAATTGAAATTTTTTTTAGCAAATTGAAATTTGATGTAAAAATTACCATTTATAATATCATCAAATGTAGAAAATACTTGGAGATATATAAGATACGTGAGGCCTGTAAAAAAAACTAAAAAACACTGCTAAGAGGGACGCCTGGCTCACTCAGTCAGTGGAGCATGTGACTCTTAATCTTAGGGTTGTGATTCAAGCCCTGCATTGGGTGACTTAAAAATAAATAAAAAATAAAATAAAATAAAATTAAATTAAATTAAAATAAAATAAAATAAAATAAAATAAAATAATAAAATAAAATAAAATCCCCATTATGAACAAAAATTCAGTAAGATTTAAGTAAAAGGAGACATATGATGTTTATGGATTGGGACATTCAGTATTTCTTCTAAATTGAAGATTAAACGCAGTCTCAATCAAAATCCTTGTTTGCTTTTTTGTGATATAGAAATTGACAAGTGGATTCTAAAATTCATATGGAAAGGTGAAAGACCAAGAATGACCACTCAAATTTGAAAAAGAAGACAGTTGTAGGAGTACATGACCTTGGTTTCAAGACATATTACAAAAACAAATTATTCAACACAAAAAAGTATAGAATAAAATAGATAAATACAACAGAAGAGAGTCCAGAAATAAACATACACATAAATGATTAACCTTCAATGAAAATACAAAAGCCAATTTAAGGGAGAAAAAAAAAATCTTTTAAATGAATATGGGTATCATATTTTTTTTCTTACTTTTTTTTTTTTTTTTTAAGTAATCTGTATGCCCAAATTGGGGACCAAACTCATGACCCTGAGATCAAGAGTCACATGCTCTACTGACTCTACTGAGTCTACTGAGCCAGCCAGCTGCCCCTGGGTATCCTTTTTTTTTTTTTTTTTTTTTTAATTCATTCAGAGAGAGAGAGAGTCAGGCAGAGACACAGGCAGAGGGAGAAGCAGGCCCCATGCAGGGAGCCCGATGCGGGACTCAATTCCTGGTCTCCAGAATCACGCCCTGGGCTGCAGGCGGCGCTAAACCGCTGCGCCACCGGGGCTGCCCTATTTTTTTTTAAAGATTTTAGTTCTTAATTCATGAGAGGCACAGAGAGAGAAGCAGAGACATAGGCAGAGGGAGAAGCAGGCTCCTTGCACAGGGAGTCCAATGGGGAACTTAATCCCTAGACCTGGGATCACACCCTGAGCTGAAGGCAGATGCTCAACGGCTGAGCCACCCAGTTGTTCCCATATAAAATTTTTTTTTTTAATTAAGAATGTCCAAAAGTAGGGATCCCTGGGTGGCGCAGCGGTTTGGCGCCTGCCTTTGGCCCAGGGTGCGATCCTGGAGACCCGGGATCGAGTCCCACATCGGGCTCCCGGTGCATGGAGCCTGCTTCTCCCTCTGCCTGTGTCTCTGCCTCTCTCTCTCTCTCTCTGTGACTATCATAAATAAATTAAAAAAAAAAAATGTTCAAAAGTTAACTGAGAAAGGCACATTTACATCAGGAAAAAAAAAAAAGAAAAAACTTACAGAAAGAAACATAGGGGGATCCCTGGGTGGCGCAGTGGTTTGGCGCCTGCCTTTGGCCCAGGGCGCGATCCTGGAGACCCGGGATCGAATCCCACATCGGGCTCCCGGTGCATGGAGCCTGCTTCTCCCTCTGCCTGTGTCTCTGCCTCTCTCTCTCTATCTCTGTGTGTGACTATCATAAAAAAAAAAAAAAAAAAAAAAACATAGGAAAAGGGGATCCCTGGGTGGCTCAGTGGTTTGGCACCTGCCTTCCGCCCAGGGCGTGGTCCTGGAGTCCCGGGATTGAGTCCCATGTCGGGCTCCTTGCATGGAGCCTGCTTCTCCCTCTCTGCCTGTGTCTCTGCCTCCCTCTCTCTTTCTCTCTCTGTGTCTCTCATGAATAAATGGAGTCTCTATTTTTTTTTTAATGGAGTCTTTAAAAAAAAGAAACAGGAAAAATTATGTCTTTAAATTTGGCAAACTTTTTTTTATATACAAGATCAAAAGGATATTCAGTAAAAGAACAGACAAATTAGACTTCATTAAAATTTTTAAAATTTTTCACAAGAACAGTGATTGAAAAGACAAAATCAAGACTGGAAGAATATATTGGCAAATATTTAAAATAGAAGATTTTTATCACTAATCCATGGACAAATGTCAAAACTCAGTAATTACGATGGAAAATCATATAAACAGAAATTTCAAAAAAGAGATGATGGTTGGAAATTAACACACGAAAAAACCTCTAAACACCATGTCATTAGGGAAATACAAATTAAAATTACAAGGTGTCACTACTCACCTATTACATTGCTGAAATTAGGAAGCCTGACCATACCAGGTATAAAGATATAAAGCAACTGGAACTCTAGTAATGGTTTTTCTGGTGAGAATGTAAACTGGTATCACCACATTAGATTATCCTTTATTAAGTTAGACATTTAACTACTCTGTGACACAGGAATGCACGGCTACATATTAATCACAAAGCCCTGCAATCTTTCCCAGGACACCTTGAGAAGCAATACAAATTAAGCCCAAATAGGAATAGGAACTATTTTCTGACTTGTACTATGCCTCTGATATTGACATTATGACTCACAAAAGCTATTCAACCCTTCACACTGGAAACCACAATTCTATCCTAAACCTAACCCGAAAGGGCACATAACCTCCAAACTTCAAGGTGACTTAAACAATAAGGTGTTTGTCAATGCATGTCAATGCACAACAGTCAATGGTGAGGCAAACAGTTTCCTAGCTGGGACACTTGGAGTAGGCATAAATCTATCATGAGAATCACATGAAAGAATAGCATCATGAAGGAAACCTCTGTGATCCACCAAGAACCCAGACTGCTCCTATCAACAAAGCTGGGTCTCATCTACACCCCATGCAGCTCAATTAGGCTATTACATACAATTTCCTTCAGGATTTGGAGCACAAAGATCTATATCCCCTGAACACACTGGGAGACTGATGGATGCTGTGGGGACATGCAACATTGTAGAAGAGAGATACCTTCTGCCAGAGGCACTCTGCACATCCGAAAGTCAGGTTAGCTGAAGAAACAGTCGCAAGCACCTGATACCTGTAGTGATTTGGAGATCCTCATAAATAAAAGGTTCAATTGGTCAATCCCATGGAAAGTCTACACTCTGGTGTGTTGTTAAACTTGGTGACAGTGCATTCCCTTGTGGCTAAGGACTTTCTCTACTATGAACTTCACAGTGCCTGATGAAGCAGTATCTTCCAATAAAAATCTTTCCACATTTGCTGCACAAAAAGGCTTTTCTCCAGTGTGGACTTTGTGGTGCTGAACAAGTCTATCCTTGAGGCTGAAGGCTCTCCCACATTCATTGTACTCAAAGGTTCTTTCTCCAGTTTGGATTCTCTGTGCTCAAGATTTCTTTTATAAATGGAGGACATCCCAGATTCATTACACTTATTCAAGGCCTCTTTCCAGCATGAACATTTTGGTGTTGAACGTGAGTGGATCAGTGATCAGTGTCTAAAGAATTTCCCACATTCATTATATTCATATGGCTTTTCTCTAGGGTGAACTCTCTGGTGTTCATTGAATTCAAACATTTTTATGAAGGTTTTCTCATGTTTGCTACATGAGAAACTTTTCTCCGATATGGATTTTCTGGTACAAAAGAAATATTTTTCTGTGGATGAAAGATTTCCACATTTACTGCACTGAGACGGCTTTTGCCAGTGTGGACTTTCTGGTGTTTAAAGAGGGTGGAGCTGTGTCTGAAGAACTTCCCACATTTGCTGCACTCAAAAGGCTTTTCTCCAGTGTGGATTCTCTGGTGCTCAAGAAGTCTGCTTTTGTAGACAAAGGACTTTTCACATTCACTGCACTTATAAAGTCTTTCTCCAGTGTGGATTCTCTGGTGTTCAAGAAGTCTCTTTTTATAGATGAAGGCCTTTCCACATTCACTGCACTTATGAGGCCTTTCTCCAGTGTGAACTTTCCAGTGATGATTAAGACTAGATTTGTGTCTCAAGAACTTCCCACATTCGTTACACTTGTAAGGCTTTTCTCCAGTATGGATTCTCTGGTGCTCAAGAAGTATTCTTTTATAGAAGAAGGACTTTTCACATTCATTGCACTTATAAGGCCTTTCTCCAGTGTGGATTCTCTGGTGATCAAGAAGTCTCCTTTTATGGATGAAGGACTTCCCACATTCATTGCATTTATAAGGCCTTTCTCTAGTGTGAACTTTCCAGTGATGAATAAGACTGGGTCTGTGTCTAAAAAATTTCCCACATTCATTACACTCATAAGGCTTTCCTCCAGTGTGGATTCTCTGGTGCCTTAGAAGTATTCTTTTGTAGAAGAAAGACTTCCCACATTCACTGCACTTATAAAGCCTTTCTCCAATGTGGATTCTCTGGTGCTCAAGAAGTCTCTTTTTATAGATGAAGGACTTTCCACATTCATTGCACTTATAAGGTCTTTCTCTAGTATGAATTCTCTGGTGCTCAAGAAGTCTACTTTTATAGATGAAGGACTTCCCACATTCACTGCACTTATGAGGCCTATCTCCAGTGTGAACTTTCCAGTGTTGATTAAGACTAGATTTGTACTTAAAGAATTTCCCACATTTGCTACACTCATGAGGCTTTCCTCCAGTGTGGATTCTCTGGTGCTCAAGAAGTCTTTTTTTGTAGATGAAAGACTTTTCACATTGACTGCACTTATGAAGGCTTTCTCCAGTGTGAGCACTCTGCTGCTCTGTGTATTTAACCTTTTTGTGGGAGGCTTGCCCATGTTCACTGTGTTGCCCTTGCAGAGTGTGAGACACTGCGCTTCTCCCCTTGCCTCTCTGTGGATGCTCTCTGCTGGGGATGGTCTGGTGCTGGACAAGGCCCACAGTCCCCAAGGAAACATCCTCAGCCTCTCCACAGGTGAAAATACTGTCTGACACAAGGATTTTGTTCTTCATGAACAAAGCCCTGCTCTCTTCCCTTTCAAGATCCTTCTCTCCATGGTTCTGCTTCTGGTGCTGCTGTAGGTATGAACTGAATAAGCACAGTTTTCCACAAGGCCCACAAGTGCATGGTTTCAGGCCAGCGTGAGTTCCTTTGTGTTCAGCCAGGTACAAGATGTCTTTCTCCACTGAGACACACATATTGCAGGAATGAACCTTTGGGATAGATCGGCCTGGATCTGAAGTTCTGGCCTGTGGCACTCTTTCCACAAAAACACACTGCTCAAAAAAAGCTTCCTCAGCGTTTACCCCATGCCAACAACCTAAGAGCAGAAAAATGCTGGTGAAGTGTATATAGACTTTGGTGAGACAGAACAGCCCATTACAAATGTGTGTAGGACACAACCAGGACTGAGTCCATGGGTTTGTTTTCAAGACAAAGGAGCCAGGATCAGGTGGAGGAAGGGGACATTGTGTAGTACCAGGCCTCTGATGGTTATAAAACAGTGTGGGGGGAAGGAAGGTACAGAGGCCTCAAAACTAGCAAGAAAGTAGGATACAGTGATGTGCCAGCAAGACAGGTCTGGTACAACTCCCTCCTCTGCCAGTGGTTCCCAGCAGGACCTTGTCTGCTTATGACAAGTGTGTGCTATAAAGAATGTGTATCCCACCCCAGAAAAAGGCAACTGCCTCTGGGTAGCTGGTGGTCAATCATTCAGGGCTATGCACACATGTCATGACATATGGAGGGTAGGCCAATGCTACAGAACATTACAGAGAGAGAGAATTGGGTAAAGATGTGAGAGACACAGATGTAAGGGACAGTCAGGACTAGAAGTCACAGCAGAAATGACAAGTGGGCGAAATGTCAAGCATGGGGAGGAAGGACTGAAATGAGTTGTAGCTATGAGTCTTGGCACTAAAATAATTGTGAGCAAAGGACATTTTCCTGGTATGGCATATACAAAGTCCTGTAATCATGCCTTCCCACTGCTCCAGGCCTAGGATCCCATTAATCTCCTTTCCTATGGTTAGAGAAGTATCTGAGCTGTTAGGAACTCACGATTCTCCTCTACTTCTCAGCTCAACCTAGACAATTTTCTGGAACCCAGCAGATTGAAGTCCTCAGGAGAAAACAAGGCAGTTAAGTGGCCAACATTGGCCCAGAGTGACTGTACTCATAGACTACAAGAAAGAAATCTATTACTAAAAGGATTTTGAAGACAGTCTTGCAAAAAGAATTAGGGTTGCCTGTAAATACTAACCATGTCAGTATCTATAATTTCCAAGACAGGCAGTACACAAAACAGAAGGGGACAGAGCCTGTGACACAGATCTTCCACAAATGGAAACAGTCAACACAGAAAAGGTAGGGCAAAGCTAATCAGCATTGATCAGGCAGGTACAAGACTCAGAAACCAAACCTTTCAGTGAGAGGCTTCAAGGCAGAACACCCTGGAAGTTTCATAAAGCCCAGGCCCAGCAAACACAACACCCATGCCAAGAAACCAGGGAAGGAAGCAGTGCCCATGGCCCAGCTCTGAGAGGGACAGAGACCCTTGGGAAAAGGAGCAGAGCACAGCCCCACATAAGACAATGGTGTGGAAATGAGGTTCCTTACCCAGAGAGGCTATAAGTGCCAAGTTCTCCAGCATCACGTTGCAGTACAGGTGTCTCTGAGCCTCATCAAGGAGCCTCCACTCCTCCTTTGAGAAGTACACAGCCACATCCTCAAAGGTCACATGGCCCTGTTGTGATGAGGGCAGAGGAGTGCATAAGCAGCCTCTCTAACCAAGACCCCCAGGCCATGGCCATGGCTCCTCAACTCAGAGGAGATCCTAGGTCCTTCTCCAACTCAGCTCCTCAACTCAGAGGAGATCCTAGGTCCTTCTCCAAAGGTACCTGCTCTTCCTCATGTCAAACTCCTCATTCTGTCAATCATCAATAAGAATTGATGGGGAGAGAGGTTCTTACCTGTCTGTGCTCTAGGCTGATGCACAGAGTGAGTCCCTGCCACTCTCTTCACAGTCAACTCCCCTGGGATCATACAGATCATGCCCCATATGTCACTTATGCTCAGCCTTCTGGCTTAAACCCTGAGTACAAGGACACTCAGTGTGTCCTCACATTCCCTCCCCATTTGCACAGCACTCCTCTCTCACATGCCAGGCCAAGACCACTCACTCACGATACCACTGCCACTTATGGTCCTTGTCATAGGCACCTCTCTGGCTTCCCCATATGCCATTCTGCACATGGCACCCAGACAGTGACTGGCAAATGCAGCAGGATCCAGGGTTACCCCAGGCCTCTAATAGACCCTCCTGCCAAAGGCAGTCCCAGCAATGCTCTAAGGACTGTCCCACCTGGCCTGGCCCTGTCTTCCAATTTCAGCCACCTAATCTGTGTAGAATTCAGACCCCCTAAGCCCTCCTCCTCAGTTTTGCTTGTTCTGTCCCCATACCAGTCACACTTTTCCTCTCTCCACCTCCTCTCATTCACAGCCCAGTCCCACTTCTCCTACCGCAGCCCAAGAGACTATCAGCTGACCTCCTTTTCCCTTTAGCTAATCTGTTACCATCTGACACTCTTCAGGTTCCAGCAAGAGCTGTCACAAAACAACCTGTGGAGGGAAAAAAGTACCATGCCTTCCTCAGTGTCATCTGATCTCCATTACTGCTCTGCCTTTCAATAAATCTTGCATCCAACCTCTGGGAATCCTGTGCCACCACCTGGACCCCCATAGAAGGCCTGTTCCCTTATACCCCCCACCCCCATACACACACACTCATGGTCACTGTACTTCCTCATGTCTTAGTGATGACAGCCATCCCTATCCAGGTGCCCAAGTAAGTGAGCCAGTCCATGGAGAATATCCTTCCATCCTTCCCCTGTAATGGCATTGCCAACATGATCTTCAGGGTGTATCCTCTTATATGTGACATGGTCTATATGCCTGCCACCACGGAGGAAACCTGAACCCCTTCCTTGAAATCCAGATGTGTGTTTCCAGATGCCCACTTGCCACCTCCACTCAGGGATCCCTGCAATAGCTCAGATGCAACATGGCAAAAACCTAACTCCTGATAGCGCTGCTGTTAAATACTCCTGCTATGGACTTCCATCTCAGGTATGGCACTTTCACACTTCCGGCTAAAGCCAAATATCCTGGAGTAATCCCAGATTCTCTCACTCTGTACAGCAGAAAATCACCCCTACTTACAAAATAGCCTGGAAACAAAACAATCTTCTCCAGCTAGGAGCCAGTGCTATGATCCGGCTACCATTAACCTTCACCAAGACTGCAGTCTCCACTGGGGTCTCCTTGCCTCTACCTCACCCCCACAATCTATCCTCCACTCTGCAGGCAGAGTAGCCTGTTTAGACCTGAGTCGGGGGATCCCTGGGGGCGTAGCGGTTTAGCGCCTGCCTTTGGCCCAGGGCGTGATCCTGGAGACCCGGAATCGAATCCCACGTCGGGCTCCCGGTGCATGGAGCCTGCTTCTCCCTCTACCTATGTCTCTGCCTCTCTCTGTGTGTGTGTGTGACTATCATAAATTAAAAAAAAAAAAAAAAAAAAAAATTTTAGACCTGAGTCGGATCACTTCCCTTCTTTGCTCCAAACTTTCCACGGACTCACTACCCTCAACAGAGGTTCAGTTCCTCAGGCTGCTACTCGAGGACTGACTCTTGCCCCTCAATCTATTCCCAACAGATTTAATGGAGTTCTGCAGTTCAGTGAATACTCCAATGTGGACATGCTGGTTCTTGTGCCAGGAAACCTTTCATCATTTCACCTTATGGACTAGAGAAATGGGACAATTCAACACGACTTCTGACCTTGATTAAGGACCCTGCACCTGAGATGACCCAAGGGCCCAGAAAGAAGGGCCTCATCATGTCACTATCTCCTTTATGTATGTACCAGGACCATGGAGATGGGGATCAGGGTCAGTGAGCACAATGTCCCAGCACTTACTTCTATTATTTCAATGTGTTCACCATCCTGGAGGCTCCGTGAATCTCACTGCTCAACAATACCTCCAACTCCTCTCCCATCTGGGAGGTGGGGGGTAACTAAAAATTGAAATATCTTTTTTTTTTTTTTTAACATTGTATTTATTTATTTTAAAGTAATCTCTCTACCCAACTTGGGGCTCAAATTCACATCTCCAAGATTAAGAGTCTCATGCTTTTCCAAGTGTAAACTTCTAATCATCCAGTCTTTCTGGTGATCGGCCTCAACTTGAGGATATCTAGGAGCCTCACCCCAAGTCATCTCATTAAAATAAACTCCTGCGTGATAAAAGGGGACAGTTAGGATAACAAAAAACACTCCTAACACCCAGAAAATTCTAAGGGTTTTAGGAGATATATGGTGAGTCCATAACAAAATCCAAATACACACACACACACACACACATTTTATCACAAAGCCGAGTCCATAACAAAATCATACACACACACACACACACACACACACTTTATCACAAAGGCATATTGTCATTTTAATCAATTACTACTTGCTTACATAAGCTTAACTGGCTAAAGCTATACCGTTTTGAACTTGTACTTCCTAGGTGAGCTGAGGCACCTATGAGATCTTGACAGCCTGGGCTGCTCCACCAGCCAGGCTGGCCCTTCCTTGACTCCACAGGGAATAGACTGTCTGCTGAGTCTTCAGAGCAGAGAATCTCACACACTCTCACATCTTCCCTTCCATCTCCATCCCAGCACGGCTCCTTAACTCATTACACCCTCCCCACCCCCCATAAAGCCCTGGACCACGGGACCCTCCCATCTGCAAGGCACTCTGCCTGCCCTCCAGCCCCAGACCTCTCTTCATCTCCGGACCTATCTCACAGAAGGGTCCAGATTTTCCATCCTAAATTTGAGATCCAGGCTTGGTCCTGGTTCCAAGACTTAGGCTGTCATTATCCGAACATCACTGAGCCAGCTTACCCCAGTCCAGACCAGAGCTTGTATGTCACTTCTATTTTGGGAATCTCGGAAACAGTATGTCCAAAATCCAACTCCTAAACTCTCCCTGACACCTGCTCCTCACACCAGTTTTCTCGTCTCAGCGTTCTGGTCCAGAAACTAGCGTCACTGTTTCGAGTCTTTTGCAGCATTCTCCCCCGCTCCCTAAGTCCGTGCTCCCCGGAGCCTTTGAAAGACTGAAACTTCAACATCCTCCCAGGTCCCTAGAGCCCTCGCTCCGACCGCCCAGCTGCTCCCTGCAGCGGGAGTGGGACCCCAGCTCTCCCGGGCGCCCCCACGGTCCCTTCCACACACATTCCACTGGCGGCCAGAAATGGGGGCCCCTTCCTCGAACGCCCCAGGTTCTGGGACCCGGAGCCTGGACTGCAGTGTCCTGAGCAGGAGACTCCTCCTTGGGAGGAGTCCCGAGAACACACTCTCACCTGAGCCAGGTACTTTAGCCTGGCCGTCGCCATAGTAACCTGCGGGTTCAACCGGGCCAGGGGACGCGGGATAATGGCGGAGACTGGCAGGAGGCCCCGAAGTGGGTCGCTGCAGCCGCGCTCACACGGAACCTCACACCCGCTCCGTTGCAAAGCACACAAGTCTTTCGCTCCTCTAGGATCTAGTTTCCTCAGCCAGACGCACGAACGAGCAGCCCGTGGCCGGAAACACTGCCTCCAAGCGAAACAGGCGGGAACTCCCACCCCCTGGTCTTTCGTCCTCGTGGAAACTCTGCTCCCTTATTGGTCACTGTGATCCGGAAGCTTGGCGCACAGTCTTCTGGGTAATGTAGTTCCTCTAATCCTCAGCTTGCTGTGGGGGTAAAAGCCACTCCCCCTCGCCTGCGGATTGATGGCCGAATGGTCCCTAGGAGAGGACAAATTAAGACCATTGCAAGTGGGGCTCCTGGGTGGCTCAGTGGTTGGGCGTCTGCTTTCGGCTCAGGTCATGGTCCCGGGGTCCTGGAATCGAGCCCTCCATCGGGATTGCTGCGGGGAACTTGCTTCTCCTTCTCCCTCTGCCTATGTCTCTGTGGAACCTACTTCTCCCTCTGCCTATATGTCTCTGCCTCTCTCTGTGTCTCATGAATAAATAAATGGAAAAGTCACGTCGGGTTGAGTCTTAGAGTCTTTGAGACACCAAAACCTGTTAACCGTAAAACAAAACTGCCACTTATTTTACCAGCCAAAGAAGGTCTTATTTAGGAATAAAAGAGAATTATAATCCAAGATAAACAAACTACAGCAAAATCGTAGGCAGTCGAAGGACAAAGGAGAGGTTCCCAGTTTTATGGAGAAAAGGAGTGAGTTGGGAAGGCTGTTATAAACTACAAGTCCCGTGGAATAAACTGGGAGTTCGAAGAAGAGGGACTTTTCATTGGCTGAGTTGTTGAGTTGGAGGATAAGGGAAGTTTTCTTTCTTCAGCTGGGATAGTGAAGTAGTATCCATATGCTAGGTCAAGTGTATCTCTTCCTATTGGGTCTGCAATTGACTCAGTGGTAATGCGTAAGAGCTCCCTTTGCCGAAACTTCCTCACTACATTTTTTTTTTCCCTCACTACATTTTAGTGAGGTTTCGGGATTATTGCTGTTCATGTATATGTGTGAATATATATACCTATTAAAAGAATCCACTTTAACCTGATTTCTCAACATAAACATTGATGCAGGATTACAAACCATGCAAAGTATTAGAAAACTGAGGTAAGACACAGTCCTTAATTTTTGTGTTTTTTTAAAAATATGTTTTCTTTCTAAAAGACTGTCAAGAGAAAATCTTGGAGAAATTTTCAAGTAAGAAAAATCAAGGCATTGGGGCGCATGGGTAGCTTAATCAGTTAAACCCAGCTCATGCTCTCTCTTGCTCTCTAGCAAATAAATAAATAAAACCTCAAAGGAAAAAAGAAAACTCAAAGCATTGAGATTTGGAATAAAAAATGTGAATTATATACAACAAAATTCTGTTGCCTACGGTTTTGCTAGTATGCTTCATCATTGGCTACAAAGTAAAGATATAAAAGTAGATATCACATATCCATTGTTGACACTATTTGCTAATTTGCCATGATTGGTGGTGTTGCAAGGCAAAACCACTAAGATATTGTGCTAAAATACTATTTTGGGGGTGACTGGTAAGGTGAAGTGTTGAAAATAACAGTTATAAATGTAAAAATCCCAACATTATTTTGGAATTTTAGAAGCTATTCATAAATGTCATAAGTCAGTATGTATAGAAGATACAAAAATTATTTTAATATAAAAGCTCGTAGTGATTTTTCTTTTTTTCAAAAAAAGATTTTATTTATTTATTCATAGAGACACAGAGAGAGAGAGGCAGAGGCACAGGTAGAGGGAGAAGCAGGCTCCATGCAGGGAGCCTGGCGTTGGACTTGATCCAGGGTCCCCAGGATCAAACCCCGGACTGCAGGTGGCGCTAAACCGCTGCGCCACCGGGGCTGCCCTCATAGTGATTTTTCTATAAGAGATTAATGCAAGTCATAAATTTAAAATAAAACAGTGTCTTATTGGCATAGTAGCATGGAATTCAAATTCAAAACTAGCAGAGTAAATTCTAAAGGTTATAAAGAGGTGCTCACATATTTAGATTCCTCCTGCAAGACTGGGCTATGTTGGTGCTAGAAAACATTGGAAAATAGCTGCTTAAAAAATTGTTCAGGGGAAATAGGGTATCCAACTTTTAAACTCCAATTTTCATCTCTGCTCTTAATCATAGAAAAATTAATTTCAGATAAAGAAGGCTTAAATGGGAATAAAAAATACATAACTCATACAAGATCATGGAAGAAAACGTATTTGTGAAATGATAGAGCAAGAGTTCTCAAGCCAAATATAAAAATTATCAAAACATATACACAAACTATATGAAAATAATAGGCTTCTATTACAAAAAACATAAAAATTGAAATAACAAGAATGCAGATGAGAAGGTATTGAGTCATCTATAATTTTTAAAGAGTTAATATGTATATATAATAAGTACATTTAATAAATCCTACAAATAAGCAAGAGAGAGATTTAAAGCCAAAGACTGCAAAGCTCTTGCATACCACTTTAGAATTCCAAAACTCAAACAATAGTTTTAAAAAATAACTTTATTGGCACTCAGGAAAATGAAAAAGGACATTTACGTGATATGATGTGTAGTCAGTCCTGACATCATGCCTTCTTATAGCTCCAGCTCACCAGACCCAGGACTCCATTAACCTTTGGAAGTTTGTCACCCTGTTAGGCACCCAGAGCTCCCCTCCAACCTTTGGCTCAAGTTGCGTAACTAAATGGGACCTGGAAGATGTAAGTTTGAATAGAAAAACACAGCAGTCGAATAGACAACACTAGCCCAGGGTATCTCAACTCATGAGACTACTAAAACAAAAATTTATTATACAAAGAACCTTGAAGGAGAGGCTTACTGTAGCACCCTAGTGGTGTGTGGCAGTCATGACCACTCAAGTGCCTGTAACTCCCCGAGACAGGCAAGGTCCACACAATATCTAATAAAAGGAGGGGCAGAAATTGTGACACATCTGACACAAGTGGGAACAGTCACCTTACCAAGAAGGTACAAAGCCAAATGCATTGGCAGGACAGGCTACAAGACTCAGAAACCAAACCTTTCTGTGAGAGGCTTCAAGGCAGAACACCCTGGGAGTTTTCATAAAGCCCAGGCCCAGCAAACACAACACCCATGCCAAGAAACCAGGGAAGGAAGCAGTGCCCATGGCCCAGCTCTGAGAGGGACAGAGACCCTTGGGAAAAGGAGCAGAGCACAGCCCCACATAAGACAATGGTGTGGAAATGAGGTTCCTTACCCAGAGAGGCTATAAGTGCCAAGTTCTCCAGCATCACGTTGCAGTACAGGTGTCTCTGAGCCTCATCAAGGAGCCTCCACTCCTCCTTTGAGAAGTACACAGCCACATCCTCAAAGGTCACATGGCCCTGTTGTGATGAGGGCAGGGGAGTGCATAAGCAGCCTCTCTAACCAAGACCCCCAGGCCATGGCCATGGCCCTCCTCCTCAGCTCCTCAACTCAGAGGAGATCCTAGGTCCTTCTCCAAAGGTACCTGCTCTTCCTTATGTCAAACTCCTCACTCTGTCAGTCATCAGTAGGAATTGATGGGAAAAGAAGTTGTCATCTACTTTCTAGAACTGGCATATAGAGTACCTACCGCTCTCCTGAGAGTCCATTCCCCTGGAGTTCCTCAGATCATTCCACTTGTGCTCATCCTCTTTGCTTAAATGCTGAGAACAAAGACCCTGAGTAATCCATTCAAACTCCCTTCCCATTTGCACAACATTCTTGGGACTGCACCTGCTCTATCTTCATCCTATGGCTGCTACATCCCCAACACCATTGCCACATTCTGGTCCATGTCACAGGCACCTCTCTGGCTTCTCTACAAGACATCTGCATGTGGCATCCAGGGAGTGCTTGCCAACTGCAGCCAGATTCAGAGGCACCTCAAGCCTCTGATGGACCCTCCTGCCAGAGGCAGTTCCCGCCTGCTCCTCTGCTGCTCTGAGGACCACCCCACCTGGCCTGGCTCCTTGTTTCATCTTCAGCCAACCAGACCCTCCATGGACCTCAGGTAGCCTAAACCCCCCTTCCTTTTCAGTGTTGCATGTCCTATACATACACTCATAACCTCTTTTCTCTCCACCCACACTCATTCAAAGCCCAGCCTCATCTGCTCCCATCACACGCCAGTGTAAAAATCATTGCTTCCAGTAAAAATCATTTGCTTCCAAGCTTGTCAGCTTGTCTGAAATTCCTCTGGCTCTACCAACAGTTATCAAAAAAAGAAAAAGAAAAGTCTGAGCCTGGAGAGGGAAGAAAAAGTATCAATACTGACCTCTGCATCATCTGACTCCCATTACTTCCTTGTCTCTGAACAGATCCCATAACCACTTCCCCTTGGAAGCCTGTGCCAGTAGCCAACACTTTCCCCTCTCACCACCACACCCCCCACGGTCAGTACTGTCCAGCTTCTGTTAATGAAGACTGCCAGCACTACCCAGATACCCAGTCCTTGGACAATAACCTCCACATTCTTCCCCCTAATGGCACTGCCACCATAACTTGAAGAGGTCTCCTCTGAAATAGGACATATTATATATGCCGTTAACCTACTCAGATATCTTCAATCTCAATTCCTCCTTTAAATTCCACATTTGTTTCTAACTGCCAACTTGACATCTCCACTGAGGGGTCCCTGGAATATCTCAGACCGAAAGGGCAAAAGCTAACTCCGTGTAGTGTGCTTCTGTTAAGTACTCCCACTACTGACTTTCCATCTCAGTACCCAATGCTTCCACATTTCAGTTGTGAAGGCTAAACATCTTGGGGGCATAACTGACTGTTCTCTCATCCATATAGCAGAAAATTGTCCCTGCTAACCAAACAGATTGAGAAACCAACCTCTTCTACCAGCTTCAGAGCCATTGCTATGAACCATCAACTTTCCCCTGGACTATTATAATAGCTTCCCCTGGAGTCTCTGACCACCTTAGGCTGCCATTCCAGGGCTGACTTCTGCCCCCATCCGTCAGTTTTCTGGGCCCAGCAAATAGAATAGGGACCCACAATTCATTCCCTGAACACCCAACTCACTGTCATCTCTAAGCATCTGAACTCACTGGTTCCTGTGGCCAGGTAACCTTTCATCACATACTACTGGTTGAGTATTGCCCCAGAAAGTGAGTCCTACCCCTGACCCCATCTCAGTTGATGGTGTTTCCATTCTTGCAGGTGTTAAAGTCAAAACCCTGCAGTTAGCCAGCTCCCAGAGATCCAGATCCAACCACCTCCTCCACTTCCACAGCCACCCCTCTGGTCCAGCCACCGTCAAGGGTGTTCCAGGGTGCTCCAGACTACTGCAATTATCTCCTTCCTCATCCCCACAATCTGTTCTCCACTCTGAACTCCTTAGAGGACTTGTTCATGATAAGTCAGATTACCTCCCTCTTCTGTTCCAAATTTTCTGTGGCTCCCCAGACCCTCAGAACAGAGGCTCAACTGTTCAGCCAGCAGTACTAGTTCTGAATCCTGCTCCTCCCTGTGCCCTCCTCATTCCCACTAAAGTAGACTATGGTTACTTGAACACTGTCAATTCAGCCTCATCTCCAAGTATTTCATCTCCAAGTATTTGCAGAAGACTCTTCCCATCCCAGGGACAACCTTTGGACTCATGTTACATTGGTTGCCAGAAATGTGGACTTTATCATACAAGCCCAGGACTGGATTCAAGATTCAGGAATCTGGGCCAAGGGAAGCCCCCAAAGTCCCCAGACCTAGAAGTGGGAGCTAGGAAGGCAAAGAGTTCATGAAACCACTCTCCCGGGGATCCCTGGGTGGCTCAGCGGTTTCACGCCTGCCATTGGACGGGGGTGTGATCCTGGAGTCCCGGGATCGAGTCCCGCGTCGGGCTCCCGGCATGGAGCCTGCTTCTCCCTCTGCCTGTGTCTCTGTCTCTCTCTCTCTCTCTCTCTGTCTATCATAAATAAACAAAAATAAATCTTAAAAAAAAAAAAAAAGAAAGAAACCACTCTCCCTCAAACAGGGAACCATGCAGATGGGGGTCTGGATGTGGGAGGGCTTGGGACACGATCCTTGCTGTGCCAGCTCCATGCGGACTGAGAAGAGTGGGGCAGGGTGACCTTCGCTGAAGGTCACAGTCCTGCAAAATGGTAACCCTGCAGTCCTGGGAAAGCTCAGCTTAGCCCTCCATCATGGATTTGGGGCAAACAAAGCTCTTTTTCCTTATAGTGCAGCAGTGATGCCCCTACAAGCTCTCCTTCCACGTCCTGGATTAGAAGCTAAAATTCACAATTGTTCTTTTGCATCTGTAATAAAGAAAACAAATTCTCTGTATGTCTAGGGAAAATACTTTTGGTAATATGGATTTGGTTTAAAAAAACAAATTATTTTTCAATTCTGCTTCATATGATGGATCTGTTATGATTTTTTTAAAGATTTTATTTATTTATTCATGACAGACACACACAGAGAGGGAGGCACAGAGACACAGGCAGAGGGAGAAGAAGGCTCCACAGAGAACCCGACTTGGGACTTGATCCCAGGTCTCCAGGATCACGCCCAGGGCCGCAGGCAGCGCTAAACCACTGTGCCACAGAGGCTGCCCTCTGTTATGATTTTTAATTGTAGGTTAATTTTTTAAATTGTTTTATAGCTTGGTTAATTGTTTTATATAATATTGTTGCACAGTGAAAATTGTAATTAATGTTGATTCCTAAGTCTGGCTTTTGAATGTATTCCTTCAAACTGTTCTTTCTTCCTCACTAACACATCTCTCCCTTTATTTTTCATTTATCCTTGAACTGTTTCCTTATGTAAGCACACACAAACATACACATAAACATATATACTTTTCTTCTCTCCTATAGAAGTAGAAAATTGTAGGAACTATTCCTGGTGTATAAAAACCTGCTTCTTTACTTTTTACAATCAGTAAGTAGTACTTTGTGTCAATGAGTCTTTGTTTATCTGACAAGTTATTTCTTGTGCTTCCAGTTCTTTTTTCTTTTCTTTTTTTAAGAATTACTGCTTCAACTAATAAACTCTTCCATGTTTCATAATATATTTTTATGCTTTATTTTATGTGGGCATTGTGGGTTCTGTTCCACATTGAGGGAAACGTGAAGATGGTAATGCATATACTTTTATTTTCCCCTATGTTCTGGAGTGTGATTAAAATCCATACCCCTAGACATTGCTGTCATGGGTTTGGCCAGCTCAGGAATTACCTTCTTTACTCAGATGGAAGCTGGGATCCTGGAAAACGCCATTCTCCTTTTTCTTTCAACTTCACTGTGGTCTCGGGGCATGATCTCAGGCCCACAGTCCATAGTCTTAACTGACTAGTCTCAGTCAACCCCTTGGTGCTTTTCTGCAAAATGAGACAATGGCAGCATTTGGGGGGAATATTTCCTGGATGAAACTAAATGTGACTGTGTCTCCTGTTTGCAAAGAATTGATGAGGTTTTTTTGTTTTGTTTTGTTTTGTTTGTTTGTTTGTTTGTTTGTTTTCAGTACCACCTACCTTCTTAGTGACTTCCAGGGTTTTTTTTGTTTTTGTTTTTGTTTGTTTGTTTTTAAAGATTTTATCCATTTATTCACGAGAGACACGAGAGACAGAGACATAGGCAGAGGGAAAAGCAGGCTTTCCACAGGGAGCCCGATGCAGGGCTTGATCCCAGGATCCCAGGATCATGACCCTAGCCGAAGGCAGACACTCAACCTCTGAGCTACCCAGGCGCCTTGGCTTCCAGAATGTTAAGCTTTGCCCCAATTTCTCCAAGTGAACGGAGCTGAAAGTTTAATCTTTCTGTTGTCTCACATATCAGTTTGTTGTATTTATACCAATACTTCCATGTGCTAATGAATGTGTTTTTATAAAAAGTCTTAAAATCAGGGTTGTGTAGTCTCTAACGCCATTCTTTTTCTTTTCTTTTTAAAGATTGTTTTTATTTATTTATTTATTTATTTATTCTGTGTCTGAGAGACACAGAGAAAGAGGCAGAGACATAGGCAGAGGGAGAAGCAAGCTCCCTGTGGGGAGCCTGATGTGGGACTTGATCCCAGGACCCCAGGATCACAACCTGAGGCAGACACTCAACCACTGAGCCACCCAGTTGCCCCTTTGTTCTTTTTCAAAGTTATTTTGGCCATCCTTGGCCCTTTATATTTACATGTATATTTTAGAATCTGCTTGTTAATTTCTACTGGAACAAATCTACCAGGATTTTGTTATAGATTGCATTTTATCTATAGGCTGACTCTGAGAGAGTAACATCTTAATAGGAAGTATTCTGGTCCATAAATATGGTATATCTCTCCTTTTATTCAGTTCTTGAGTAGCTTAACTCCAAGCTAAAATCCTATATGTGAACTTTCAGGCCAACTATAGGCAATTAGAAAGACTTCACCTGGCAAGCCTTCTGGGAGAAAGCTGCCCTCCCCACAACAGACCTGGTGCACACTCAGGGAGTTACAACCAATGAATCATTCTCTTTCTGCCCACAGCCATGCTTTTTTTTTTTTTTTTTTTTTTTTAGATTTTTTTTTTTTTTTAATTCATTCATGAGAGACAGAGAGAGACAGAGAGAGAGAGAGGCAGAGACCCAGGCAGAGAGAGAAGCAGGCTCCATGCAGGGAGACTGACATGGGACTCGATCCCAGGTCTCCAGGATCAGGCCCTGGGCTGAAGGTGGTGCTAAACCGCTGAGCCACCCAGGCTGCACCACAGCCATGCTCTTGTGGGTATCTGCATTCCTAGACTAGGGAACTCCATTCAGAGTCCTTTTCATAGGTGGGAGCAAAGGCAGGACTCCACTGAAATAGTATTCAGGCACCTCTACCAAGACCCTCTTATGGGGGGGATTTGAAGACCTTCCACACTTTGACTTAGTACTCAGCACTCCCAGTACTCCTAGCCATTTCTCCTCCCCCGCCCCCCCCCCCCCCCATACACTGAGTCTGTTTGTACAGGGCTACCCTGGCAGTGAGATCCTTAATCTGCACTAACCTAACTGACCCTCACCCAGTGCAGTTCTGGCAAGTAAAATTCATGGAAGCCAGCACCCTTTTCTCTTTTGGGCCTCTCATTTATACTATCTTAGTAAGTGAATAAAGACTTGTTACTTTTTGTTTTCCTCAGTATCCTATTTGACTTTCACCAAGAAGTTAAACATCTTATTTATCTCTAAGTGTTAATATATCTGACACTATTAGAGGCTGCAGTATTTTTAAAATTAGCAGTTATTTATTGCTATTATGTAGAGTAACACTTAATAGTTCTAGTAGTTTTATTTTTAGTTTCTAGGGTTTTGTAGGTCCTATAGGATTTTCTCCATATACCATCACGTCCTCTGTTAATAGACGCAATGTTACTTCTTTGTTTCTAAACTGGTCACATCATCATTCCCTTTTTCTTCCTTCACTGCCCTATCTAAAAACCTTTAGCAAAATACCTTCCTTTAAAGAGAATTACTTTAGCAGCATCTCACAAATTGTAATGTGTTGTGTATTTGTTCTGCATAAGGTAGAATTAATTCACTTGGACTGGAAAACTTCAGTGCTATGTCTAGGAACTCTGGATGTCTGGCTTTGAGCGTTTGTTGAGATAGGGCAGTGGGACTTATTATGTTCTGTTTAAAGTCCAAAAATCCCATGGGGGCACCCAAGGCCAGTTTGTTTACTGATGGTTTTCAAAATTGCATAATTGATTAGGCATCTTGATTTTACTTTTAGCAGAAGGGCATAAAATCCTTTTTGGGAATACTGACTCAAATTATCCTTGATCTGAAGATGAATCATATCCATGTGCAAATAACAATTCTGCAAAGCTGTGCCTGGGTGACCCACACTCCTTTTATTTTACTACAGTATGTCCTTTAACTCTCCTCTCCCTCCCAGCATAGGGTCCCCCTGCCTTTTTTTAGTTTCAGGTGTAGAATTTAGTGATTCATCACTTACATAGTGATGAAGTTTTGGAATATAGGTGAGATCCAGAGCCTATGACCGAGAAAGAATTCTTGAGACATCTTTGGTGCAAAAATGGTGGTTTTATTAAAGCACGGGGACAGGACCCGTGGGCAGGAAGAGCTACTGCCACAGGCCTGTGAGAAGTTCCTGATTATAGACCTGGGAGTTGGGAGGGGTTTGGGGATAGTGTACTCTCTAAAGAATTTTGGAAGCAAAGTTTCCAGAACCTTGAGGGGGCTAGCTATTGTTGGGAAAAGGTCATTTATTACCACCTAATAAAACATTTGTCATGAGGCCCTTCAGATGTACATCGGTGGGCCATGTGCTTGGCGGATGATTGCCAACATGTATCTTGTGGGGGGGTGGTGTTTAGAGATAAAGGAAACTCCTAAAGGAATTTTTTTATGTTAAAGTAGACCTACAGGATCCTGGGGTCAGGCTAAGATTGCCTTTTGCCCTTAGTAAAGTATTAACATCAAGGCAGTTGAGTCTCATACAGGAAAGTCACTGCCTATTTCATGGACTTGTCAATGTGCTTTGTTCTCAGCTAATCCTCTGCTCCTCCATCACATAGGACATCCAGTGCTCATCACAAGGGCCCTCATTAGTACCCATCACCCATTTAACCCATCTACCACCCACCTCCCGTCCAGTACCTTTTAATAAAAGCCTCACATCTGGATGTTCTGAAGACGTGTGAGTCTTTTCAATTATCTAGACTCATGAAATGTTTGCAGTTTATGATACAGATAGGATAATTCATATGATCCTCAACTCTAAATAATAATGAGAAGACAGTTTGGGGGGAAAAGAAAATTGGCAGTACTGGAGTAGTGGGTGAGGAACCATTGTTGCTGTCTGGATGGCTTCTGGACATTTGTGGTTTGTGGTTGTTCAAGGACTACAGTCTTGAGAGGGAAAGTATAAATATAGGACCTGTAGTCAGTAGGTGTAGGATTGGGGAGATAAAAAATAAGTGAATGTCAAAATATTTTGAAAGTTAGGGAAAGTCATTTAAGAATACACTGTCTTGGCTAGTTTTCTTTGTCCTAGGGAAAGTGAAGGCAACAGAGAAGATACTATAGCTGAAGAGTTATGGGTGGTGATACAGTATGATACTAAAGCTTGTCCTGACTATGCCTCTGATCCAAGTCTGATCCAAAACAAACTTTTAAATACAGAGAACAAACTGGTGGTTGCCAGAGAGGAGGTGAGTAGGGGTATGGGTAAAAAAGGTGATGGAGATTAAGAAACAAGATAAATAATGCCAAATAAACAAAACCAGGCACACTGTTGTTTATAGCTGCTTTAGCCACAATTGCCAAGACTTGGAAGCAATGAAAATGTCTTTCAAGGGACACCTGGGTGGCTCAGCGGGCTGCCTTTGGCTTGGGGCATGATCCCAGGATCCTGGATCGAGTCCCGCATCTGGCTCCTGTGGAGAGCCTGCTTCTCCCTCTGCCTATGTCTCTGCCTCCGTGTGTGTGTGTGTGTGTGTGTGTGTGTGTGTGTGTGTGTCATGAATAAATAAATAAATCTTAAAAAAAAAAGAAAATGTCTTTCAGTAGGTGAATGGAAAAATAAACTGTGGCCCACTAAGACAATGGAATATTATTCAGTGCTAAAAATAACTGAACCAATCAACCCTGAAAAGACATAGAAGAACCTTAAAATCACATTACTAAATGAAAGAAGCCGATCTGAAAAGGCTACATACTGTATGATTCCAACTATATGACATTCTGGAAAGGGTAGAACCATGGAGAGAGTAAAAGGATCAATGGTTGCCAGGGATAGGGAAAGGGATTGAATGAATGAATAGACAGAGCAGGGAAGTTTAGAACAGTGAAAATCCTATGTATGAGAGTATAATGATGGAGACATGTTGTTAGACATTTATCCAAATCCCACTGATGAACAACACCAAGAATGACCCCTAATATAACTATGGGCTGTGGGTGATAATAACATATCAGTGTAAGCTCAACAATGGTCACAAATGCACCATTTTGGTGGGGATGTTGATAATGGAAGAGGCTGTGGATAGCGGCAAGGAGAACAAAAGAAATCTCTCTACCCTCCTCTCAGTTGTGCTATGAATCTAACATGTCTTTAAAAAAATAATCTTAAAAAAGTTTAAAAGACAACATAACAAGGTATATGGTAATGAAACTCTAGATGGTTTGCAATGAAATAATGGTACAAGGCAGGGATTTATGGATGCCTTACCTTTACCCAAATGAATTATTGTAATGAGTATAATATCTAAATAAGGAATTCTCTTACTGAAATTATTTTGGAAAGGGACGATGTGAAAATCTGCAAAAAGAAAAAGTTCTAACATTTACTTAGTGCCTTGTGAGAGGCTGAGAGCCAGAGAATGATATCATATCTTTGCTTTATCTACATATGGCCATAGTGGTGAGACTATTTGTCTTCAGATACCTTCTCATCTGCTTGAAGCTAAAGGTCAAGGACTGACCCCAATGTATTTAAGATGAATACAATCTGGATTCATCTATATAATGTGTTTCTAATACTAACAGATTAAAATGTGAAATAATTCTAATATTACTTAGTTTTTAATATCCATTTGTCTGGCTATATCTATTTCAAAAAAACCCTTTTGGGAAGTAATATGCAGGGATTGTTGCCTCCTAACTACACCCAAAATGCTGTGTTCTACAGCAGAGCCACAGATCTATGTGGAGTTTATAACCAAGGAAAGAAGCCATTGAAAAAAGTGTCCAAGGATGCCTGGATGGCTCAGTTGTTGAGCATCTGTCTCTGGCTTAGGTTGTGATCCTAGGGTCCTTGGATGAGTCCCGCATTGGGCTACCCACAAGGAGCCTGCTTCTCCCTCTGCCTATGTGTCTGCCTCTCTCTGTGTGTCTGTCATGAATAAATAAATAAAATCTTAAAAGAAAGAAGAAAGAAAGAAAAGGAAGGGAGAAAGAGAGAGAGAGAGAGAGAAAGGAAAGAGAAAGAAAGAAAGAAAGAAGAAAGAAAGAAAGAAAGAAAGAAAGAAAAAGAAAGAAAGAAAACGTTGCCCAGATACATAGATATAAAATTCTCTGTATGTCTGGCTTGTGATATTATGTACCCTAATGGTTATAGTCCATGTTTTGTGGATAGAGGACAAGAATCAAGAAAAACAATATTTGCTAAAGAGTGTCATAGACTATTTGGGCTCATATGCTTAGTAATAATAGCCCCAGAGGCCACAGTGTGTACTTATGAGAAACTCACTGGTATGTGCAAATTAAAGAATTGGGAGTGACTGCTTCCCATATGATATCCTAGAGACATTGAGCATTTTGGAGCCCATAAAATGTACTCAGGTATCACCTCAACAATAAGCAGCCTAAGGCAGGGATGCCTGCATGGCTCAGTCCCTTAAGGGTCAGACTCTTGGTTTCAGCTCATATCATAATCTTGGGATAGTGGGATCATCAAACCCCTTGCTGGGCCTTGAGCTCAGCATGGAGTCGGCTTGAGATTCTCTCCTTCTCCCTCTGCCCCTGCTCGAATTCTCATTTTCTCTCTGTCTAAGATAAATATTTGCTTCTCCAGATGGAAGCAGAAGTAGATCAAGGACAATAGCCTGGAATCTTGTCAGCTGTAACAGCCAGGTGCCAAGCAACTAGGGACCACTTACAAAGCCAAAGCCTAAACTTACTCATACTAGCCAATCCTAAACTGTTTACCTGGTCTGCCTTGCCTTTCTCCCAGAAACCCAAATAAAGGTGGTACCCTAAACCTTCCCCTTGCTCCTATATTTTACCTCCTGACCAACCCGGTGTCTTTCCCATGTGGTCCTCTGTGGCATGTCTCCTGTTTCTAGAACATGTGAATATCATAAACTTTGTTTTCCTGAGCCCCTCCCTTATCTCCCCTTGTGGCCACACCTGATTGACCATTTCTTAAAAGAGTACAAAATAATGAGGAAAATAATTTTTATACATTTTCAAAGAACCCTTCCCCTAATCACTTACAGTTATACCAGAAAAATAGTAACTTTTGTGTAGGGAGATCAGAGGGACAAAGTGAAAAAGTTACTATTACCAATAAAGGGAAAACAGACACTATATGCCTCCTAATATAGTGCATTGAGAAGGACAAAACAATATTTCTGTGTTTTCAGTACTCTCAGCAATGGAAAGGGATTATTTTCTGTAAATAAAGCCCTCAAACTAAGACATTCAATCAACATCTTCTCTCACTGATTAGATAAAATGGTATTCTTTCACATTCCATTAGGATTAGATTATTTCAAAAGTAGATTCCATCTTTTTCTGCCACTCTTTTTTAAACAATTTTTTAATTTTTATTTTTCTTAAAGATTTTATTTATTTATTCATGAGAGACACAGAGAGAGGCAGAGACACAGGCAGAGGGAGAAGAAGCAGGCCCCATGCAGGGAGCCCGATGTGGGACTGGATCCCAGGACTCCAGGATCACACGCTGGGTGGAAGGCAGGCACTAAGCTGCTGAGCCATCCAGATGTCCCTTTAAACAAATTTTTAAAAAGATCTTATTTGAGAGAGAGAGTGCCTGTGCCCGTGTGTTTGAACTGGGGGGGAAGGGCAGAGGGAGAGGGAGAGCAGATTCCCTGCTGAGCAGGGAGCCTGGTGCAGGGCTCAATCCTAGGTCCCTGAGATCATGACTTGAGCCACATAGGCGCCCTCTGCCACTTTTAATGAATATCCTATTAACACTTTTAATAGCTTTCAGAAGTTTGCGAAATCCCAAATATTTTTTAGTTATTTGGGGATTAATTAGAATTAATCTCTACTCCTCATGCAGACACTGTCACTGAATTTACAGGTGAAATGATATTCACTTCCTGGCAAGCAGATGATATCACAGAACAAACCTTTTTGTCTGGCATATGTGTCCTATTGAGATACTTCACCGATGCTGTGGTAGCAGTCCCTGTCCTGGGAGCCTAAACTGTGTAAATAGCTTTTCTTTTCAGGTAAGTATCATGCTCTCAGGAAATACTTATCTCAGGAAATCCATGATTATTATTTTAAAAATTGGCCTTCTGGGGCAGCCTGGGTAGCTCAGTGGTTTAGCGCTGCCTTCAGCCCAGGGTGTGATCCTGGAGACCCAGGATTGAGTCCCACACTGGGCTCCCTGCATGGAGTCTGCTTCTGTCTCTGCCTCTGTCTCTGTGTGTGTGTGTGTGTGTCTCTCATGAATAAATAAATTTTTAAAAAAATCTAAAAAAACCCTGGCTTTCTGATCTGGGGTGGGGAAGGAGTCTTATGTAGATGATAGGTAGATAGACACATAAATGGTGAGCGCCCACTCTGAGTAGTCACCTAGTATCTGTGTGATACCTGCTGCTGGTGTATGTGCATGTTGTTTTGGTGTTCTCTTCTGTTTTGAGTGGGGGTATGTTATGCTAAATGGAATCTTCAAAGATGTGTCTCTAAATTTCTATCATCAGTGGGAGATTGTTAACCATATTTCTCATATAGACCAGTGAGAGACTCGTTTATCTATCATGTACAGAAACGCAAAAATTGTGTAAAGATAAATAGGGCAAAAAGATTGTGGGAATATGAATAAAAGAATAACTAGGACTTGAAATCTTAAATGGAAATGTTATCCTGGAATTTAAACAGATTTTAAAGTGCCTCATTTGTCTTGTTGTCATACTAATCTGATACTCTCCACCCTCCAATGACCATCCTTGTGGATTGACCCATTCCTGTTTCTCTCTCTCTCTCTCTCTCTCTCCCTAGCCATAAAATCTCTTAGCTGTAGTATGATTGTACCCAAATGTATGTCCATTTATATTTCTTTTTCAAACAAAAAAATTAAAATGCTGACCAGATACTCTGTTAGAATAGCAGGAGGCACTTAATTTAGACCCTCCCTAGGTCTCCACAGAACCCCTAAGATTTGGGGAAATTATGAGCCTTTTTTGCTTTCAAATCACTACAAGTCTTTAGGGGCCAGAGGGATGTATAACCCAGCAATGTCTTAATTGTCAGGCTTTTTGTTTTGTGCAAATATTTTAAACTTCCACAGTCAACTTTATTATTATAATTATAAATTATTATTTATAATTTTATTAAATTATTATTATTATTTATTATCCCACATGTTTCTATTATTTCACTTCATTTTGTGATTCTTCTTGAAGATGATGCCTGGTTCTTTCCTTTACCCCTTCTCTTATTTTGTTTCACTTGTCTTTTTTGTAACCTAGGTTCATTACTCTAGTGATTTTCTATATTTTTTGTTTCAACCTTAAATGGTGTTATAACATTATAGCTTTCATATGAATATATTTTTAAAATATTTTATTTATTCATGAGGGACACAAAGAGAGAGACGCAGAGACGCAGGCAGAGGGAGAAGCAAGCTCCTTAAAAGAAGCCTGATGTGGGACTCGATCCCGCATCCCAGGATCACGCCCTGAGCAGAAGGAAGATGCCCAACAGCTGAGCCACCCAGGCATCCCTCATATGAATATTTTTAACAAATCCACATATAAATAAAATTAAAGTATATATTCACTTTGACACACTATCTCCCTCCTCCCTCCCACATTCTTCAACTCTTAGAAAGAACATTGCTGCCAATGGCTCCTTCCAGATTTTCATATATATATATATATCCAGTAAAATCTCTGAGAATGCTCCTCTAACTGACCTTGTGCCAATTCCTTCTCTTTATTCTCTTGTCAAATATCCTAATCAATGTCAGTGGAATGCATGTGATCACTGCTAATAGGATCACTACTTCTGTCCTCACACCATGTCCCTACCAGGTGACATATGTGCTAACTCAGTTGTATTCCTCCAAAGTTAATGACTTGCATTACATAATGTATTTATTATGAGCAAGGCAACTGAAATAAAATCGTTAAAAAATTAGATCTATATCTCCTTGATCCAAAATAAATTGTTCTAAAAAAATAAAATAAAACAAAATAAATTGTTCTGGAAAAAATAACTTTTTAGGTTCTAAAAATAAGTACTATTGAGGTAAAGGGTGTGAGTCAAACTGGCAAGCTGAAAGAAAGCATGAAAAGTTTCAAAATGTCTTCTAATTTTCAGGCACCTTAATGGCATAATATTTAATTAATTATGGTTTGTGATAGGAAAGAGAAATAAAATTTTGTATCAGAAAAAAAATGAGCCATAACGTTTTTGCAAATTGATGCTAGAGTTGAAAATAACAGAACATCATTTTCAGTTCCATTGCATTTTTATGATCACATATGAGACAAACATATTTCATAAGTGTATAAGGTGTCTGTTGAGTACTGCACATTGCCATCATTTGTTTTTGGTTTCAATAGTCTAGTTTTTTTACTGAGGTCGTGGTTGACAATTCCTCTTATATATATGTATATATATTTTTAAAGATTTTATTTATTTTTTCATGAGAGACACAGAAAAAGAGGCAAAGACATATGTAGAGGGAGAAGCAGGCTCCTCTCAGGAAGCCTGATGCAGAACTTGATCCCCAGAATCCGGGATCATGCCCTGAACCCTGAGCCGAAGGCAGATGCTCAACCACTGACCCACCCAGGCATCCCCCTTTTATATTTTTTATTTAATTAAATATTCTTGTGTTTAATTTTAATTTGTTTGTTTAGTATCTACTAATATTTTTATTATATTATAATATTTTATTATTAAATTAAAATGCCATTGGTATGGACAACTCGAAATCATAAAAATGCACTCCAATATTTTTATCTAAAAGGTCTGTCATTCTTTACAATTTAAATACAGCGTGTTATTTAGTTCTAATTATGAGGTTGAAATAACTGTTTCTATGTCCAGATAAGTTAATATCATGCAATAAATAACATAATTTCCCCAGAAATTGGTTATATTTATCAGGAAAAGTATATGCATATGCCTATTTATGTATTTGTTTACTATGGTTTTCATTTTGTGCCATGTGTTGGCTTTGCTTCTTGTTTTGACTTTTCTACTTCTATCCATTTTCAGCATAAAGCTTTTGTTTGTACCCATTATCTTCGTTCTCCTTTCATTTTTATATTTGATAATTACTTGAGAAATGTTAGAAATATCCCCATTAAGATTGGAACTGTAGTGTAATACTGTAACAGAATCTTTACAAATATTATCTTGGGCTGCAGCTTCTTCTGATAGTATTTATTTCCTCATATTTTATTCTATTATTTTTTTTAAGATTTTATTTATTTATTCATGAGAGACAGAGAAAGAGGCAGAGACACAGGCAGAGGGAGAAGCAGGCTCCATGCGGAGAGTCCGACGTGGGACTACTTGATCTCGGGTCTCCAGGACCGTGCCCTGGGCTGAAGGCGGTGCTAAACCACTGAGCCACCAAGGCTGCCCAATTTCCTCATATTTTAATAGAGTTTTATTTTATTTTATTTTTAAGGTAGCAAGATATCTTTTTATAAAGATTATATTTATTTATTCATGATTGATGTAGACAGAGAGAGAGAGGCCGAGACACAGGCAGAGGGAGAAGTAGGCTCCATGCAGGGAGTCCGACGTGGGACTCGATCCCGGGACCCCAGGACCGCGCCCTGGGCCAAAGGCAGGCGCTAAACCGCCGAGCCACCCAGGGATCCCCTTTAATAGAGTTTTAAATTTTGTTTCTGTTTTTTTAATTCCCTAATTTTGGTGTAATAGTGCCAAATTTTAACGTATCAATTTTAAGATATTTTTGCAGGTATTTTTGCAATGTATGTATCCCTTAGATATTTTATAAGTTGAGATTTTTATAGATAAACTAGTGATTCACATGCAGTTATAAGAACTAATACAGAGAAAGCTGGTGAATACTCAGTTTCTTCCAATGGTAACATTTTGCATAACAATGATAGTATACACTGCTCCTATTCAGATTTCATTACTTTTATTCAGTTGATTCCTGTGTGTGTGTGTGTGTGTGTGTCTGGGATTTAAAGCCATTTGAAGGCTTTTTCTTTTTCTAGATAGGACACAAGGCCAACACACAATAAAGCTCACTTTTTCTTTCATTTTGCCCTTCATTTTAAGGATTTATTTATTTATTTATTTTTCATTTTAAGGATTTATAAGTGTCATTTTGATTTGACATTGTATAAAAACTATGTAAAATATTTAAATTTCTACAAACGAAAGAGAAAACACAAGAAACTTTCAAAAGTTTTCATTTCTGTCTCTCTACCTGTTTACAGTTTACATTTTTTTCCTTTATTTAAAATTTTCTATTTGGTTGAAAAAAATATGGCATACTGTGTACACTGTTTTGAACTATGCCTTTTCCTTTTTAGAATATATCCTGGAGGGCAGCCCTGGTGGCACAGCGGTTTAGTACTGCCTGCAGCCTGGGGTGTGATCCTGAAGACCTGGGATTGAGTCCCATGTCAGGCTCCCTGCATGGAGCCTGCTTCTCCCTCTGCCGGTGTCTCTGCTTCTCTCTCTCTCTCTGTATCTCTCATGAATAAATAAATAAAATCTTAAAAAAAAAAAAAAGAATATATCCTGGAGGGACGCCTGGGTGGCTCAGCGGTTGAGCATCTGCCTTTAGCTGGGGTCATGCATGATCCTGGAGTCCTGGGATGGAGTCCTGCATTGAGCTCCCTGCGAGGAGCTTGCTTCTCCCTCTGCCTAGGTCTGCCTCTTTCACTCTCTGTCTCTCATGAATAAATAAATAAATCTTTAAAAAAATAGAATATATCCTGGAGAAAACTCCATAGAATCAGTTCTGCTATGACACAATGCATATGTTCCTGAAAACCACTGCGATATACAGGATCCAAAATAAAATCACAGAGTTTATTGGGACGCTAAAAAATGTCATCAGTGAAACATAAAAAAGAAGATAGAAGCCTATTAAATGTAGAAACACAGTTTTACACATTTTAAGTGTTTAAGAAATACACAAATATTGCAATAAATATAACATTTTACTTTAAAGAGCTGAAATTTGCATGAGGTAGAGTGTCAGAAGGATTATGGCTTTTGAGTTATTGTGAAGTAGTGAGTAGGGATGGACAAAACAGGTGAAGGGAATCAAAAGGAACAAACTTCCACTTACAAAATAAATAAGTCATGGGGAACTGATGAGCACCATGGTAACTATGGTTAATAATATTGCATTGTGGGATTCCTGGGTGGTGCAGCGGTTTGGCGCTTGCCTTTGGCCTGGGGCGCGATCCTGGAGACCTGGGATTGAATCCCGCGTCGGGCTCCCGGTGCATGGAGCCTACTTCTCCCTCTGCTTGTGTCTCTGCCTCTCTCTCTCTCTCTCTGTGTGACTATAAATTTTTTTAAAAAATAATAATATTGCATTGTGCATTTGAAAGTTGCTAAGAGAGTAGATCTCACAGTGAGATCTCACAAGTTCTCATCATAGGAAAAAATTTGTAACTATGCATGGTGATGATGTTAACTAGACTTATTGTGATCATTTTGCAATATATACAAATGTCAAATCATTATGTTATACAGCTGAAACTAATATAATGTTGTATAACAATAATACCTCAATTTTAAAAACGTAAATAAAATCAGGCAGAAAATTGTAGCACTAGATGTGGGTGTATGAGGCTATACTGCACAGTAAACTGACATGCTTGGCAGATGTTTTAGTTGTGTCTTAGTGAGCATTTTTTTAATTCCTGCATAGCATGCTTCATCTGAGGGCAATTTTTGCCATTTATCCAGTCTTTCTTACAGATGAAAAACACCCATAAGCAGTTATAAAATTTGCTTTATGCTCATGATGTTTCCTAACTTCTCAATCATGTTGGAAAAAAGACTGAAACAATACTGACTGGCTTGGTATACAAAAATTTCCTGTCCCTACTTCTACAGATATTGAGAAGTGAGTGCAGTTATGCCCTCATTCATTCACCCAGAAACTTATAGATGGAAACTGAGGTTATTTCTTTTATTTGTTTTTTTTTTTTTTTTGGCAGAGTTCTCTCTTCTATTTTATTTTTTTTAAGATTTATTTATTTATTTATTTATTTATTTATTTATTTATTTATGAGAGAGAGAGAGAGCAAGAGAGCAAGTGAGCACACAGAGGGAGAAGGGGAGGGAAAGGGAGAATCAGGCTCATCACTGAGCAGGGAGCCCAACTCAGGGCTCAGTTCCAGGACCCTGGGGTCATGACCCAAGCTGAAGGCAGATGCTTAACCAATTGAGCCACCCAGCACCCTGCAAAGGAATTTTAGTTAGATAATATGCTTTAAAGTTTTTAAAAGTTGTATGTCACATTCCACCTTAGTTACTACTACAGTGAAAAAGCATGACTCAAAAGAGGCAAAAAGGGAACTAAAAAATTGAAGAGACCCTGATAATTTGGTGTCACTTTAGTTGTTTCTTTTTTACAATGACTCATTTTTATGTGTATATAATAAGAAAAAAATAATCTTTCAGTATCATTTGGGAGAGTACTACTGACATTGCAATCTATGTTCCATCTATTTAGATTTTACAAATTATTGAATGCTTGCTTCTTCCTTAATCCTTTTGCTGTTATGAAAAAGTTTGTTTTGCTAAGAACTTGAGATCCATCTCACACAGTCACAGCAGAGAACATCATGTGCCATGTGCATCAGGTATTGACTAAGGAGGCAGGCACTCTCCCACGAATAGATTCACCATCACATTCTAACCATCCTCTAAAATTGCAGAGCTTTGTTCATTTCAGGACACATTTAAGCAAGTTTTCTTGATCTTCTTTGCTCACCTTATTATGGAGAAGAAACCTTCATATCCTGGATACACTTCATATGATTACTATTTCACATTTTGGCCAGATGTGTCCTGTCTGAGGTTGGGTTTTGTGGAAGCAGAAGCTGGCACAGGATTCAATGACATGTGATTTACAGAGGAGTAATTATCAGGAAAAATGGAAGGCTGGAGAATGAGGCAAGGAAAGGAGCCACACAAGGGATGTGATCTCATCTGGAATCTATGCCAGCCTGATCTCACATAGAGATCTAGAGTGTAAATGGTACCACAGGTGGTCCTGGTTTGAGACCTAGGAACACTCCTTTTGTACTCCAGGTCAACCAGTATTTAAATACTCCTCAGCTAAATTGCTTCTACGTTTACTTTTTCTAAGATATTGGACTTACCTACCTATAACTGCAAAAATCCATATATGAGACATTTTACTTTGTGGTATTTCTGAACATTAATTTCTTCTTCTGTTGAGGAGTCTGGATTGCAGAGTATGAGCATTCAAGAAATCACTCTATCAGTGCATTAAAATGCTGACATTTTTACCAAAAAATTAGAGTTCTATATTGAAATGTCAACAGTCTGCCTCATTTGGATATTTAATGTTTCTAAAACAAAATACGTTCAAAAGTGAGATCCCAATGCTTCCAAGCTCTTTTATCTCCACCACCAACACCCCTTCCCATCTGTTAAGAACAAATCTATCCTTCCAGTTGGGACACAACCCTTGAGTCATACTTGACTAAGCTTGACATAAGAAGTCTGGTGGAAGAGAAGTCACATTCTGATCTGAGGACATCGAGTTGTGTAATCATGTGCAGCTTCTCAGTAATAAAGATGCTGGATAATGAGAACACAGGGTACCTTCTCAAAGTGAATTTTTTTTTCCAAAGATTTTAGTTATTTATTCATAGAGACAGAGAGAGAGAGAGAGGCAGAGGGAGAAGCAGGCTCCATGCAGGGAGCCTGATGCGGACTCGATCCCGGGTTTCCAGGATCACACCCCAGGCTGCAGGCGGCACCAAACCGCTGCGCCACTGGGTCTGCCCTCAAAGTGAATTTTTATGTAATAAATGTTAATGGGTAGCATGAGGTAATTAGTAACATCGTGCATAATTTTGCTAGTGATTAAAACTGGTAGGGAGTAAATTTACTTTTCACAAATGGTTTTCAGAGATCATTTCAATTCCCCAGACAGATGCTATCATTGCAGTTACAGCAGAGGGAGATCAAGAAAACCCATTTATG
This sequence comes from Canis lupus dingo, assembly GCF_003254725.2. Lineage (NCBI taxonomy): Eukaryota > Metazoa > Chordata > Mammalia > Carnivora > Canidae > Canis > Canis lupus. Next base: position 100,800,027 of record NC_064243.1, read on the forward strand.
TCGGGGTTCAGATGGTCACTTTCTACACATTCTATGCCCATGACCACTACAGTCACCATCACAACAGAAAATGAAATTTGGCAAATACTTCTCGTTTTCAAATACATCTTAGATTTCACACTACTGAAAGAAATAGGGTATGTCTTGGAATGTGCAGTAAGAAATACTCCATTATGAGAAGGTCCTGCTTGCCGGGTTGAATAGGAATACAATCTGTGAGTATGCAGACAGGGGAAAAAATGTTTTCTGAGGGAAAAGGAGCCAGCACCTTGGCCACGCGATTTAAGGCTGTCTGATCATTCTGCCCTCTCCCCCTCGACCTGCACCCCGTATTTTCGCTATAATCCCACAGGATTAGCTCTCAAATTCAGTCTCCCTGGAACTAAAGAGCAGCAGGACAGTGCTTATGAGGTCTAATCTCTGAGTGGAGGGCTCATTTTCTGAGCGCTATCGCAGTATGCCATGTCCCTTTGGGAACCTAAACTTTGGGCACACACGAAACAACACGTCCCGGAAGCCGAGAAGCAGTGCCCCAGAAGTGGGGCGAGGGCGGATTAAGCCGTGAAGCAGCCTCGCCCCGCCCTCAGAGCCCAATTATGTCATTTCCCAAAGGCCCTTACGTGGGCCTCACAGGTTCCTTGCGCTGATTCCCGGAAGGGCGCCCCTTGAGGCCACAGGAGGAGCTGTGGGAACCGTACTGCCCTGCAGGCTCAGCGGCAAGAGGCGGTAGCGCTGGGCCAATCACAGCACAGGGCTGGGATCTGGCCTCACGCGAGACTTACTGGCGCTGTCCTCGTGGAGGTTGTATTGGGTGCTCCTGGGTCAGCTCTCGAGGTCGCAGCTATAGGACGGTCGGCAAGCTTGAGAAAAAGTGTCCCCTTTGTGCCGACGCAGGGCTGAGGGTGGGTGGTGCAGGTCAGCGGAGCCCTTGAGACCTTTCCCAGCCTCCCGCGGCCTCCGGTCCACGCACGGGAGGGGGGAGGGGTCCCGCGGAGGCTGCAGAGGCACAGATGGACCCGGCACAGGTAAGTGGGGGACCCCCCAGCACCTCTGTATGGAGGATAGTGTTGCCCTGGGTCTCATCACTTTTCCAGGCTGTGCCGCCTTGATATGGAGGCGTACCCACCTCAGTGCCATGTGGAGGAATGATCTAGGGGCCTGCACCAGGGGTGCACATGCAGGGAGTTGAGGCCGACCTGGTGTGCGGGTGGGAACAGACAGCACTGGGAAGGGAGGCGAGTCTGGAATGGCAGGCTGCAGAACGGGCCTCCTTGAGGTCAGTGGGAGCCGTGGAGGATTTGGAGGACAGGAGGAGTGTCTTAATAGGCTTCCTCTGGCAGCAGGGTGAGAGGAGGCAGGGATAGCAGCCCCCACATCGCACCCGGAATTCTGTTCCCCAGGTCACCTTCAGCCACCCTCCCAGCTGAAGTGTGTGTTACGGCTGTGCAAAACAACATCCAGCGCCTACTGTCTAGGTTCAGCTGCAGGCTCTACCCACCCCTCCCCGCACAGCCGTGGGAGAGTTGGCTTTCTTGGCTGCAAAATGGGCTAACCGCAGTATCTTCCTTCTGGGTCCTGGTGGCAGGTGTGGGAGGCAGTGTGAAAGGTAGCATACAGGGAATATCCAGTAAATGCTGCTCATAGGCATTCATTTCTGTGATCTCTGGGGTCCAAGGAGGCCTGTGCCCTGGTCTTGTCCTTGTGGCAGTGTGAGTGAGAGAGACACGGGGCTTCTCAGGATCCCCCATCCCTTCACAATCTGAATGAGCTGAGTTTCAGGAATGAGCTCATTTAACTGTAGACTTCAGGGGCCATTCTGGCCGTGCCCTTCCCAGGGCTGTGACCTTGAGTAAGTTTCCTCAGTCCCTTTGTCTTCCATCTCTTGAGGGTCAGTGGGAATATTGACATTTTGTCCCTGTGGCTTGAGGGGATCAGAGAGGGCATGTGTGTGATGTGTGTCCTCCAACGTCCAACACTGCCCAGGTAGTATCACTGTGGACAGTGTTTTTCAGGAGCAGATCCCCTTGTCCTGTGATGATCTTAGGGGCTTATCTCAGGGGAATCCTGCTCAGGCTGTATCCAGCGGAGGACTAGGGGGAAGAGAGAGCCTAGGGGCAGACTCACAGTGCCAGAAGTATTTTTGGAATTACTGCTTCTCTGCTGGGATGAAAAGGGTCCTCAGACATTGGGAGCCACGAAGGTCACTGGATTCATCTTTGTAGTTGCCATCTGTTTATGGCAAGTAAGCTGGCTTGCTACCTATGGTGGCAAAATTATTTTTCTGTTTAAGATACTTACTTTTTAAAAAAATTTTATTTATTTATGATAGTCACACACACAGAGAGAGAGAGAGAGAGAGAGAGGCAGAGACACAGGCAGAGGGAGAAGCAGGCTCCATGCACCGGGAACCCGATGTGGGATTCGATCCCGGGTCTCCAGGATCACGCCCTGGGCCAAAGGCAGGCGCCAAACCGCTGCACCACCCAGGGATCCCAAGATACTTACTTTTATGTGAAAAGTAGATGCATTAAAGATTCAGTGGTGGCAGTATGCAGTACTGTGATGTGCGTTTAGATGTAAACACACAACAGACCCCAGGTTCTTCTCCAGCATGTGACTCTGTTTACTCCCATCAGAGCCCCCATCACTGTTAGGAGTTGTCACATCCATCTGTTGTTCCTGTGGCTCCCCTCCCTTCATTCCAGCCATTCCAGTAGCCTGTCTTCAGCAAGGCCATCCCTGGCTTTCTTTCTCAAATGGCCCCATCTCTCTAATCTTGTCACTTTTTTCTTGGCCTCAGAATTCTTAAGGCCATCTACATTGTCTTGTTTAGTTATTTAGGTCCTTGTTGGGGATCTTTCTCCAGCAGGGACTGTAATTTCCTGTTTGCTGCTCTGTCCCCAGGCCTATAATGGGGGCAAAGCTGTAACAGGACCTTGATAGGTGGGAGAATGAGACTCCCCTCAGTGGACTCTCATTACACTGTGATCAAACCCCCACCATGGCCTGCTACACCTGTACCTGCTCTGTGTCTACCCATGTGTCTTCCCTTCCTTTCTTCCCCATCTCAGAGCCCTGCAGCTTTGCCATCCTCCACTTGCTAAAATCTTGCTCACTTCCCAGCCTTTGCTCATGCAGTTCCCTTTGCCTAGGACAGTCTCCAGAACCCGGCAGGCATCCCTGTGTGTTCCTCTGGTCTCTGCTCAAATGCCACTTCTTTGTCTTTCTAGTTTTAGCTAAAATACTCCCTGAACCCACAGGGTTGGGATCTAGCATTTTGTGCAGAGTTGAGTGCCAGGGTACTTGAGGAGCAAAGAGGAAAAATAATCATAACAAAACAATGATAATAGCTGGATTTTACCAGGCCCTTGATTTGCTCTGAGGGACAGTTACTATGTTTCATTCAGTTCCCATCTCCTTAGAGTTAGGTTCTATCATCCCTGCTTACAGAAGAGGAACTGGAGGCTTAGAGACATACAGTTACCTATCCAGGGTCACACAGCTCTTTAGTAGTTGAAACTCACATATTGCCCATTGGCTTCCAGAGCCTGTATTTCCCAACCACAGTGGGCTGGGGAAGCCTGATGGTGACACCTATTTTAAACTTTGTGAGGTGGGCAGGGCTTTCTCCTCCAGGTGAGCTTGGGAACAAGGAGGGAAAGAGGAGCCAACCCAGGATAGGGAACCTTGTCACAGAGGCTGTGAGTACAGAGTTGTTTAAGGAGTCACAAGAGGACCTTGTGATTGCCACACACCCCCAACCGCCAGCTGAGATGTGGGAAGGGGAGCACAGGTGGTCATTTGCTGGATGTTCACCTTGCCCTCACCCAGGACACACATCACAGCCAGTCAGAGGCTGCTGCCTGTGTTCTTATGGCCACTGTGGCATTGTTCTCATGCACTTGGGTTCCCTGGTTCTTACGGTATCCATGAGTCAGGGATGCATGCTTCAGGACTCAGGAAGGGGAAGTTGACAGATAGTTCGCTGTGGAATCTCCTGGGGGTTCTGAGAAGGCTGGGGGACCTGAGAAGGCTGGGGGACCCACATGGGCATGGGGAGCTGGCCCAGGCGCTGCCACTCCCAGGATGAGTGGCACCCCCTTCAGTGGCTGTTTCATGAGGTGGGTGAGGATGGCTCCAATCCTCTGCCCGTGTCCATGGAAGTATGGCCAGAATGGCAGAAGTAGATTAACAGCAACATTTGTTAGAAGTGCTTCACCTGCAATAATGGAGCAGTGTGGGGGTTACAATAGACCCAGGCCAGAAGGACCTAGGTTCAAATCCCACCTCTGCTGTGTAGACTAGGAACTCGCAGGGTGACTCACTAGAGCTCCCTGAGTCTCAGCTTGCTGACTGTGATGTGGAGCTGATGAGGCATTTATGCTCATGGCTATGGTAGGATCAATATAAATAACAAAACATACAGAGCACCATCATAAGCCAGAGACTCTAGTGTTGGCTTTCTAAATGTTTTTTCTTGAATTCTCAAATAACCTGATAAAGTGAGAAGATAATTATTTTACTGACGGGAGCTCAAGGCTCAGAGAAATAAAGTGGCTTCCCTAAGGTACACAGCAAGCAAGTGTTGGTTCAAGAGGTTGAATTCAAACATGGGCATCTGTTCCAGAGCTGTGGACATTTATTCCCTTTACCACAGCATGTGAAGCTCACAGCCCCCAGTGGGCACACTGGAAGGACCAGGGATGCTCAGCCTTAGCTGCTGCTGTTCTAACTGTTAGAATTATCATCACGATCATTTCCCTGTACCTCTGGCATCCCAGACCACTTGCCATCTGCTCCCATGGTCCTCAGAGGAATGCGGTTGTCTGTGTCCTTCTCTGTTGTGTGCACCATGGAGGGCTTCTTGGTCAGCCATGTCTGCCTCCCCCTTAGGGCCAGCTCATAGCTTGGCCCTCAGGAGGCCTTGGTGGAGGCCTCGGTGATTCAGGCCTAGGTCTCTCTGTGCCTTTACCAGAGACTGAGTTACAGGCTCTGATCCCACCCAATAATTGCCTTGAAGCACATAATATGACTGTGTTTGACTTTCCAGGCACCGGTGACCTTCAAGGATGTGCTTGTGACTTTCACCCAGGAGGAGTGGGAATTATTAGACCTGCACCAGAGGACACTCTACTGGAAGGTGATGACAGAGACCCGCAGGCTTCTTGTCTCACTGGGTAAGTCTTCTCCTTGCCTCTATGTGGGGACATGGCAGCCTCCTTCTTGGTTTCTTCCTCTCATTTGAGATATGGCTTATGGAGAAGGCCTTCAGAGCAGACTGCCATCCTTCCCACAGTCCTTCCTGCCATTTTCTGGGCTTACCTCCTCCAGCCTGCTCTCCCTTTATCTCCACCAAGAATCACCAAGATGATTGCTCTTCCCTTTTTGATTTCTCAGATTTTTTTTTGTATATTCCTGATACTCATCTTTTACCTATTTTGTGTGCTACAGTTGTATTCTATTAGCTTTTTAGAAATTTTCTTTAAGCATCTTTTGATTAAGAGAAATTCATATTTTATTTAGTCAGGTTAGTTTATCTTTTGTTTTATGATTACTGCTTTTCATATCTTGCTAGGAAATCTTTCCTTACACCAGGATGAAATTATATTCATTTTCTGTTGCTTACTAATCTGGAATTAACTTGTGTATGATGTGTGGTAAAAATGCAGTAACTTTTTCCTGCATGTGGGAAACCAGTTTTTTTAGCTCCATTTACCATATAGTCCCTTCTTTTCCCATTAATCTGCTATGCCACCTCTGCTGTCTGTGATAGCTGTATGTGTTCAAGAGTCTGTGTCTGAGCACTGTTCTATCCTGTTGCCAGTTTTCCTTATATCTGTGCCAATACCACACTGTCTTGATGCCTGTACTTTCATCCTAACCCTAATCCTGGGAAGGCAAGCCCTATCTCCTTATGATTCTTTTTTCCAGTGATATTCTTGGCCCTTAACTCTTGCCTATAAATTCTAGAATCAGCTTGTTGAGTTTCGTGGAAAATCATGTTTTCTGGCGTGATGATGAACTTATCTATGGATATGAGGAGAGTTAACAACTTTGTTATTAATTTCTCCCATTTGCACAGCTTTTCTTTAATATCTTGACATAAATATTTCAGATTTCTCTACTAGCTTTTGTCTATGTTTTAATCACCTAGCTGTTCCTCACACACAGTAGATTTAATATGTGCCCCCCCCCCCCCCAGTCCTGCTCACTCTCAGCCATGTAGACACTGTCCTGGGAGCAGAAATGGCTATACTTACTCTTACTCTTCCAAACTCTGGAGTCTACACCCTGTCTGCATCTCCACCCACATCTCTGCCATCCCTTCTCTCATGCCCTGAAGTTCCCTCGGCATCCAAGATCTCTCTAGAATCTGTACCTTTGTATACTTTGCCTCCTTTGACTGCAGTGCCCTCTCACTTCCTGTATTTGGTAACTCTTGCTTCCTTGGGACTCATATCTCAAGACACCTCCCAGCTGTCTTTTTCTTTCAGTTGGGCTGGGTTAGATGCCCCATCCTGTGTCCCCTGTGACATCCTTTCTCAGAACAAACACAGCACATGGTGCAATCATTTCTCTCTGCTCTGGATAGGGAGGACAGGATTTCATTCTGGCCTCTACCCTAAATTCTCCCCAAAGTTGTCCCTTTAAAGATGTCAAGAATCCAAGAACCAGCAAAAACAAAAAAACACCTGAGTTTCAGAGATGTGAAAATCCAGCAGGTGTCAGGGGCCTTGTTTCCATCTTCCTTTCTCCACTGGCTTGGTAATTTTGCTCCTTCTTTGTTGGTATTGCTAATGGGCCTCTTTTGTGTATTGGATTCCCTTCAGATGACAAAGCAAAAGCCAATACCACAGAGCCTTCTGCTTCTCAACCAGCCTTGTTTGAGAGATTCTCACCCCACACATTACTGACTGAGGAAGACTCCAGTGTTTCCACATTGGGAGAAGCCAGGGAACAAGAAGGACCATCAGAAAAACAGGGAGGGCACATAAGGACAGGGACAGACCCCTACAAAGAATCCCTCCCTAGAAAGGTTAACCCTGAATGTGATGATTTGGGAACAAGTAAAAATCTTCCCACAAAGGATTTACGGGAGCAAGACTCTCCAGGAGATGCTCTCCATGAGTGTGAACCACATAGATCAAGAAGAGACCCCTTGATTCATGGAGGGAAGAACCCCTACAAATGCAAGGAATGTGGGAAAGAGTTTATCAAGAATCACTTCCTCCTTCAACATCAGTGGATTCATACTAGAGTAAAATCCTATAAATGCAAAAAGTGTGGGAAGGTCTTTCTCAGGAAGGCAGATCTCACTGGACACTACAGCATTCACATTAAGAAGAAGCTCTATGAGTGCATTGAGTGTGAGAAGGCCTTCAGCCGCAGGTCACACCTCACAGAACACAAGCGGATTCACACTGGGGAGAAACCCTATGAGTGCAACGAATGCAGGAAGGCCTTCAGCCGCAGGTCACACCTCACGGAGCACCAGCGGATTCACAGTGGAGAGAAGCCTTATGTGTGCAATGAATGTGGAAGGGGCTTTGCCCGCCACTCAGATTTTATTCGGCATAATAGAACCCACACTGGAGAAAAACCCTTTGAGTGCAAAGAGTGCGGGAAGGCCTTTTGTAACAGCTTCTCTGTAACTCGACACATGAGGTCTCATTCTGGGGAGAAGCTCTATGAGTGCAGTGAGTGTGGAAAGACCTACAGCTACAGCTCAACCCTCAATACTCATCAAAAGATTCACGGTGGAGTAAAATCCTACAAATGTAAGAGATGTGGGAAGGCCTTTCACCAGAAGGCAGCCCTCAGTCAGCATCAGAGAACTCATACTGAGTTCTTTTTAAAGTAACTACGGTGGCAAATTGTTCGACTGGAGGGAAAATGTTACTTGGCATCTGAGAGTTCATACCCAAGGCTTTCCTGCATACTGTGTCCTCCACGTGCACAGTTTGTACTGTGGCTGTGGCATTACCTTCACCTGTGGCTGAGCCCTGGCACTGCAGAGACTGGAGGCCAGTCTCCCAAAACAGAACTTGATTCTCTGCAGAGGGACCTTCTTTCCACACCCGTAAGTGCTTTGCTATCACATGGCTTGCAAAGAGACCTGGCCTCAGTGTATCCCAAAGCAGAAGTGATGCGCTTTGCAGTGGATGAAGGGCCCTCTTCCCTCATGGTCCCTGTCTCCCATCTAACTTCCTGTGTTTATAGGAGTCTGCTGTGCTCTTGCTGGTGTGAAGGGCAGGGGTCACAAGAACCCCATCCTTTATGCCCATTACCCTGCATGTGCCTTGTGTCATGGATACGTGGGTGACTGAGACACGGGCCTTGCTCTTTAGAGGGGAGAAAAGTGGTAGCACAGAGGTGTGGTATCGTAACTCTGTTGCTATGATAATAATGTGCCTATAACCCTGTGTATCAGGGTCGAAACTTAGGTGTGGAGGACAAATGTGCATTGGGAAGAGTGGTCCAGTGGCTAAGGGCTTGGACCCTGGAGACAATTGATATTCCAGCACTTCTGAGCTGTGCCCATCACCTCTGGGTGACCTTGGTCATGTCATTTCTCCACAGGCCTCTCTTGTAAAAGTGGGAAGATTAATTTAAAATGTAAAGCACGGGCAGAGGAACAGACAGTACACAGAGGGTGATACCATGCAGATCCATGAGGTATTGAGGAGCCCCAGCCACATTTGAAAATGAAGAAGAACATTTCTGGCAAAGGGAACAGCATGTTCTAAGACCTTGAGGCAGGCAAGAGTTGGGCTTATTAGAGGAAACAGCTGAAGGTCAGTGTGTCTGGAGGAAATGAATAGTGAGCAGTGAGATGGACAGAATAGGCCCAGATGCACAGGGCTTTGTGGGTTTTATTCTGACTGTTCTGGGAGGCTGAGAAAGTGGTTGAGCAGCGCAGTGGCATGATCTTGTCTCTAAATTTCTCCTTGTTTGCTGAGTGGAGGGTGAATTAAAGAGGGAGTAATTTATGTGGGAAAGAGAGATGAGGCCACTCTGTGGTCCAGGAGGGCATTGTCATTGGACTGACCCATGATGGTGGTATGGGAATTGGTGGGGAGATGACTTGGGACATGTTAGGCAGAGCCACAGGACATGTGCATAATTGGGATGATGAGTGAGCCCCAGGAAATGATTTCCCTCCTCATTCCTCAGGAGAGAGCCTTTTGCATCCATGGGAATGTGCCATGGCCTGCCCTGTGTTCCAGGTTTTCAATCAGCACCTAGTGTGTTGAGTGAGCAAGTGGAGCTGAAGGCTCCCTTTCTTGAACAGAAAAAAGGCAGAACTCCCTCCCCGCTCGGTGGTTACATGGGTAGTCAATCTGCCATAGCTTTATTTCTCTGATGCTGAGGGGCCCTGGCCCTTGCCCCTGCTCCTGCCCAGATTGAATTTGGGCAGGAAGCCATGAAGGGCAGTGATGAGCCCTACATCCCTGTGAGCACTGTTCTCACCTGTGCTGCTTACTAGTGGCCGCAACAGGCCAGTTTAGGGACTTTTTGGGGTTCTTAGTTTCCTCCTCTGTAAACTGAGTGATCTAATATCCTGTGTGAGTTGCAGATTCATTATCTATGAAACAGGAATGTTGACTGATGCACCTCACAAGGCATTTATGCAGGTCAAAGGGTAGTGTTGTACCTGGTATCAGCTTTGTGGATATTCTTAAATGTTAGCTGTTGTTAAAATTGTTTTCACTAATATGTTATATTTTCATGCCATCCTATTCCTTTCTTATCAGGAGATGTGCTGATGGGATTTGTTTGTAAAAATATACTGAAAGTCCTGATGACATCTTAGCTGATTTTTGGCCTTAAGAAGCTTGATCATAGATTCTGGTGACCCCTCAGCATAAGGTCTTGGGTCCTCAGCACCAAAGCCAGGACATTCTTGCCCCCTGGTTTCTTTCCCTCTTAGAGATAGAGTGGCTGAGGATGCCAGAAAATGTTGGTTTGCTTTGAATGGAAATTCAAAAGCTGCCCCTGAAATTTATATTAAGTATCTTATAAAGGGAGGTTTTAACCATCAAAAGGTACTGACTGCTAATTTAATTTAATTCCTACTTACCTAATGTAATATTATATATATTTGGGTATCAATATATCCTCTAATTTTGTGGCTTTCTTTGCCTCACTTGTTCTTTTTCTGGTCCTTTAAGAAATAACAACTGTGGCTGCTTGCCGGCTCGCGGACCTGTTGGCTGGTGGTACCGGGCATGGCACGGGGCGCCCGCTGCGATGGCATGATCTAGCAAAAAGATGGCTACCATTGGTTACTTTATTTTTCTTTCTGTGGCAAGACTGTTATGGATCCTGGATATTTCAGGAAATCCAGTATCAAATTGACTGCAGAAGAAAGAACCTAACAGACCAGTAACAATGGAAGAAATCGAGAAAGTTATCAAAAAGCTACAATTCCCCAAAACACCAGGCCCAGGTGGTGTTACAGGTTAAAAATACCTTCATGAAGAAGAAAGATCTTAAGCAACATGGTGGATTCAGAAGCTCATGAAAAGAGACCGCCCATCCTAACATCTTCAAAACAAGATGTCACCTCATATTGCAAATGTTGGTGAAATGAAGCATTACTTGTGTAGCTGCTGTGCAGCTTTCAACAATGTAGCAATCACATTTCCCATTCAGAAGGTGCTCTTTAGGTAGCAGCTGTATGGAATCAAAACCCGGGATGCAGTGCTTCAGTTGAGGAGGGATGTCTTTCGCAACTTGTACCGTGGAATCCTTCCCCCACTGATGCAGAAGACAACTACACTGGCACTTATGTTTGGTCTATACGAGGGCTTATGTTGCCTTCTCCTGAAGCATATCAGTACCCCTGAGTTTGCAACCTGTAGTGTGGTGGCAGTACTTGCAGGCACAACAGAAGCGATTTTCACTCCATTGGAAAGATTTCAGACATTGCTTCAAGACCATAAGCATCATGACAAATTTACAAACACTTACCAGGCTTTCAAGGCACTCAAATGCCATGGAATTAGAGAGTATTATCGAGGCTTGGTACCTGTTCTTTTCCGTAATGGATTCAGCAATGTCCTTTTCTTTGGCCTTCGAGGTCCCATTAAGGAGCATCTGCCTACTGCCAAAACTCACAGCGCCCATTTGGTCAGTAATTTTATCTGTGGAGGTCTGTCAGGTGCCATGTTGGGAATCTTGTTTTCGCCAGTTAATGTTGTGAAAACTCACATGCAGTCTCAGATTGGTGGGGAAAAGATTTCAGTCTTTTCCCAAGGTTTTCCAGAAAATCTGGCTAGAGCCGGACAGGAAGCTGACAAATCTTTTCAGAGGTGCTCATCTGAATTACCATTGATCCCTCATCTCTTGGGGCATAATCAATGCAACTTATGAGTTCTTGTTAAAGATTATATGAAAGAAACTATCCGTTAAGTGCCATTTATTAACTGAATAGACCTAAGAAGAATGTGGTTTGGCATTGTTCCTAATTGGCCAAATATAAGTTGGTGTCATTAGTTCAGGGCACAGTGAATTATAGGCAAAGCTGTTTTCTTGAAGCACCAACAAATTCAGAATAAAAGATTCTAATAGGAAAAAAAAAACTGTTACTGTTAAAAAAAATCCAGATTTAAAAAAAATTCTAGTTTAAAAAGCTTATTCTGTTTATTGTTTAAGCTAAAATCTACAAACACTTAAAACAGCAGACTTATGGGGGATCCCTGGGTGGCTCAGCCATTTAGAGTCTGCCTTTGGCCCAGGGTGTGGTCCTGGAGTTCTGGGATTGAGTCCCACTGCAGGCTTCCTGCATAGAGCCTGCTTCTCCCTCTGCCTGTGCCTCTGCCTTTCTCTCTCTCTGTCTCTCATGAATAAATAAATTTTTAAAAATATTTAAAAAAAGACTTAGGAATCCCTGGGTGGCGCAGCGGTTTAGCGCCTGCCTTTGGCCCAGGGTGTGATCCTGGAGACCCGGGATCGAATCCCACGTCGGGCTCCCGGTGCATGGAGCCTGCTTCTCCCTCTGCCTATGTCTGCCTCTCTCTATGACTCATAAATAAATAAAAATTAAAAAAAAAAAGACTTAAAATGTTTTTCTTTCTTTCCAGGCAATATAAGGGATTTAGAAGATGAAATAGTATGTTCTATCTCAGTATATATTTTGAGATTATGTATGTTAATTCCATCAGTCTGACTTCACAAGGAAATGTTATTCATGTTTAATACAAATAATGAGCAGATGTATCAATAGACATAGGCATTCCCCTCTTTGGTCCTCATTCCTTTAATCATTGTAGATGTTTCATCTGAGATCACTTTTTTAAAAAGATTTATTTATTTATTTATTTATTTATTTATTTATTTATTTATTTATTTATTATAGACATAGAGAGAGAGAGAGGCAAAGACACAGGAAGAGGGAGAAGCAGGCTCCATGCCGGGAGCCCGATGCGGGACTTGATCCCGGGACTCCAGGATCACGCCCTGGGCCAAAGGCAGGCGCAAAACCTCTGAGCCACCCAGGGATCCCCCTTATTTTATGGTTTTAATTATATTTTTTTCCCTCAGAGGTTGAGGAGTCTTGCCTAGGGCCACAAGGAGAAGTCTATTACAGCTTTCCCAGGATGGGCCTTCACTCAAGATGGCCACAGAAACCTGGGCACGGTCGTGTATTTGGAACTGGAGAGCATTATTTCCCAAGGTCCCTTGCAGTGCTGTTTGGCCAAGATTGCGGAGAATGAGAAAGGCCCATCCCAGCCTGGCCACGTGCAGGACAGAAACTACATTACCCAGCAGGCTGTGCATAGGCGGCCGGCGCTCATCCAATAACTACCCAGGAGTGAGGTGTTTCCTGCAGAAGTGGGGGCAGGGCTTCCAATGATGTCATAAAGGCTGTGGTGGGTCTGGGCAAGTTGGGTGAAGAAGGAGGAAGAAAGGAGAGTAGGCACACTTCTACACTTTTGTGTGAGCCATCACCCTAGCCTAACCCACACCCCTCCCGTACCAGTCCTCCTTCCTCAGGTGCCTGGAGGCAGGACCCTGGGCCTTGAGTGAATTTTTTTTTTTAGATTTTTTATTTATTTATTCATGATAGTCACAGAGAGAGAGAGAGAGAGAGAGAGAGAGAGAGGCAGAGACACAGGCAGAGGGAGAAGCGGGCTCCATGCAGGGAGCTGATGTGGGATTCGATCCCAGGTCTCCAGGATCGCGCCCTGGGCCAAAGGCAGGCGCCAAACCGCTGCGCCACCCAGGGATCCCCCTTGAGTGAATTTTAGAGGACAGCAGCTGAAGCTGGGAAGTGGGGGTCAGCCGAGGTCACGCCCCACCTGTGGCTGGGCAAGATGGTAAGTGGACTAAGCTCGAGGGGCCTGCAGGGGCCGCCTGGGCGGGTGAGTGGGCAGCTGGGGAATGGAAACCAGCCGCTGGGACCCTTGCCCTGCTGGTCTCAGGGATCCGATAGGAGGCTGTGACCTAGGGCTTCTGGCTCTCCCCTCCTCTCGCCTCTGATATTGGGCTCCTGGAGTTGCTGTTGGCTCAGGGCCCTTAAGGGAGACCAGGAATTGTAGAGCACATTTCCCATTTCTGGAACCCAGTAGGATGAAGGAGGATTTTTCCAGTCACAAGAACGAGCATGAATATATGGTTGGAAGTGGTACTGAACTGGGGATGTTCGAGAATGCAGGTCCATGCAGTGTCTTTTAATGGTTCTATACAAATTTTAGAATTGTAATTCTGTGGAAAATGCTTTTTTTTCCAAAAAAAATTTATTCAAGAGAGACACAGAAAGAGAGGCAGAGACACAGGCAGAGGGAGAAGCAGGCTCCCTGCAAAGAGCCCGATGCAGGCCTCTATACCAGGACCCTGGGGTCAGGGCCTGACCTGAAGGCAGTCCCTCAACCACAGACCCACCCAGGAGTCCCTGGAAAATGCCTTTGAAATGTTGATAAGGATTGTGTTGAATCTGTAGATTGCCTTGGGTAATATGGCAGTTTAACAACGTTATTTTGTCTAATCTATTGGCACAGAACATCTTTCCATTTAGGTGTGTATTTTTCAATTTTTTTCCCTCAAAGCCTTCTATAATATTCAGCATACAGGTCTTTCACTTCCTTGGTTAAGTTTGTTCCTTGGTCTTAAATTATTTTTGATGCAGTTGTAAATGGGATTGCTTTCTTAATTTCTGTTTCTATTTTGTTAGTGTATGAACACATGACTTTTTTTTTTATTTATTTATGATAGTGACAGAGAGAGAGAGAGGCAGAGACACAGGCAGAGGGAGAAGCAGGCTCCATGCACCGGGAGCCCGACGTGGGACTCGATCCCGGGTCTCCAGGATCGCGCCCTGGGCCAAAGGCAGGCGCCAAACCGCTGCACCACCCAGGGATCCCCATGACATATTTTTGTATATTGATTTTTTACTTTACAGAACCTTAACTGAATTTGCTTATTTTAACAGTTTTTTTAAGTGGAGTCTTAAGGATTTTTTAATATATAAAATCATGTGTGCAAACAGTGACAGTTTTATTTCTTCCTTTGCAATGTGGATGCCTTTTACTTCTTTTTCCTGTATTACTGCTCTGGCTAGAAGTTCCAATGCTATGTTTTTTTCTTTTTTAAGATTTTTATTTATTCATGAAAGACACAGAGAGAGAGACAGAGACACAAGGAGAGGGAGAAGCAGGCTCCATGCATGGAGCCCAATGCGGAACTCGATCCCAGGACCCCAGGATCACGCCCTAGGCTGAAGGCAGGCGCCAAACTGCTGAGCCACCCAGGGATCCCCTCCAATGCTATGTTGAATAAAAGCGAGAGTGGGCATCCTTCTTCCTAATATTAATGGAAGAGCTTTCAGGGTGCCTGGGTGGCTCAGTCAGTTGAACATCTGACTCTTGATTTTGGCTCAGGTTATGATCTCAGGGTTGTGGGATCAAGCCCCAAGTCAGGTTCTGCACTCAGCATGGTGTCTGCTTTAGATCCTCTACGCCTGCCCCCCTCCCTCCCCACATGCTCTAAAGAACTCTTTAAAAAAATAAAGGAAAAACTTTCACCTTTTGTGTTGAGTATGATAGCAATAGGCTTGTCATATATGGTCTTTATTATGTTGAGATATATTCCACCTATACCCACTTTGTTGAGAGTTTTTATCATAAATAGATGTTGAATTTGGTCTGCTGTTTTATGTCTATTGAGATAATTGTATGACTTTTATCCTTCATTTTACCACTGTGTATCACATAGGTTGGTTTGCTGGTGTTCAATCATCCTTACATCCCTGGAATATGTATTGTATTCTCCAACTTTTTGACTTCTGTTTGGTATTTTCTTATATTTTCTCTTTGTTGGAGTTCTCATTGAATTCATCCATTCTTTTCCCAAGTTCAGTAAGCATTTTATGACCACTAAGAACTCTTTATCAATTGAATTACTTTTCTCTGTTTCATTGTTTTTTCCAGGGTTTTATCTTGTTCTTCATTTAGGACATATTCCTTTAGTTTTTCATTTTGCTTGACTTTGTTTCTTTGTTTGTTTCTATGTATTAGGCATAGTAGCTGTTTCTCCCAGTCTTGAAGGAGAACTTTACCACTTAGCCTTCCCTTAGCTCTTGATTATCTCTCAAACATTTGTCATTGTCTAAATAGCCTGATTTATTCTATGCCAGGGCCCATGAGTCTTCCAGAGGGAGGGATAGTCTATACCTAGTTTCAGCCTAACTGGAAGCTACATCCTAAGGCAGCAGTTTTTATGGTATGCAAGTACATACAGTCCCACTGGATCACAATCATAAGCCCTTGCTGGCCTTATGATCATGTGATCTACAGGTGTCCCTTTCATGACAGTTGCAAAAGCTGGGGCTCCAGACAAGTGCCTAAGCTCCCTTCTGGGAGGTAACTGGCTCACTGTAGGAAGACCAAGGAAGAGCACAAAGATGCTGTCCCCTGGCCTATGTTCCCTAGAAGCATTTCCATAGCCTCCAGATGTGTGGTAAACCTGAAGCCTGCACTTCTAGGATAAGTAAATAGGTTTTTTCCACAGGAAGATGGGGTATGTTTCAGTCTCCTGTCTGTGCAGTGTCCTATGGGTGGTAGCCTGCCACTTTATCTGATTGTGTCAGGCTTTGTGAGAGCCAGAAATGCTGTTTCCCTGGCAACAAGAGCCAGGTGCTCAAGGGTGCCCCTTCTGTGGGCTGTGCTTGCAGCATTCACACACCTTGCTTTGGTGGGGCCTTAAAAGTGGGGCAGGGGAGAGGTTCACACACTGGTGCTAGCAGGTTACAGGAGAGTATAAAGTTGGTGCCCACCATTGCTGGTACTAGTAAATAGAATGCAAAAATGGTGCCCACCAGCATCTCCATCCCAAGAGAGAGTTCTAGCATGCTACTGCCCATCCAGCAAATGCTTTTAAGATTAACAAAGGAATCTCCTTTACCTGTAGTCTTAAATTTTTTCAAAACTGCTGCTTTTAGGGGACCTGGGTGGCTTAGTTGGTTAAGCCTTTGTCTCAAGTCATGATCCCAGGGTCCTGAGGTTGACCCCCATGATGGGCTCCCTGCTTAGCGGGGAGCTTGCTTCTCCATCTCCCTCTGCTCCCCACTCATGCTTGCTCTGTTTCTCTAGTGCTCTCTCTCAAATAAACACACTGCTGCTTTTGTATCAGATCCTGGGGTGAATGATTCTTCATGCCAGCCTTTTAGGAGCAGAATCTCCATTCCCTACAGCCCTACAATGGACATAAGCTCTACTGGTTTTCAAAGCCAGATGTTTGGGGGTTTCATCCCTCTGGTGTAGATTCCAAGAGTTGGAGTGCATGACATGGGGCACAAAATCCTCACATCTCGGAGAAGCCAGTGTTTATGAGATTCTCCCGATTATGCATTACCATGCCAAGGGTAGGGTTTTGGGCAAGACTGTGTCCTCTGCCTCTTCTGCCTGTCAGTGTGTCTCTTGTATTCTTTGTTGTGGAGGAGCTATTCAGCTAGTTTTCAGAGGGAATTGTTCGATATGTAGTTGGAGATGTGTGATGTCCATGGGAGGAGAGGAATTTAGGATCTTCCTATGCTGCCATCTTGAACTGCTTCTTTTTTATTTGGCCTCTTAAAAGGAGTGGAAAGATTTGATCCTCTTTTCTGACAGGATGTATTATTGTATTATTTATTCTTTACATCTCTAGAATTCGCCAGTGAAACTAGTTAGGCCTTTTTTTTTAATTTTTATTTATTTATGATAGTCACACACACACAGAGAGAGAGAGAGAGGGGCAGAGACACAGGCAGAGGGAGAAGCAGGCCCCATGCACCGGGAGCCCGACATGGGATTTGATCCCGCGTCTCCAGGATCGCGCCCTGGGCCAAAGGCAGGCACCAAACCGCTGCGCCACCCAGGGATCCCTAGTTAGGCCTTTAATGTCTCAGTAATGTTTGATAATTTCTTATACCTCTTGAACATATATTTTTAAATTTATTTCTAAATATCTCATATTTTGATGCTATTGTAAAGGGATTTTTTCAACTTCCAAACATTCATAGCTGGTATATAGAAACCAGCTATAGTATACAGGCATACCTCATTGCACTTAAGAAATTGCATTTTTCACAAAATTAAAGGTTTGTGGCAACTCTGCCTTTGAGCAAGTCTGTCAGTGCCATCTTTCCAATGGCATTTGCTCATTTCATATCTGTGTCACATTTGCTACCTATATTTCTAAATTTATTATTTTTAAAAAAGATTTTTAATTTATTTATTCATGAGACACAGAGAGGCAGAAACATAGGCAAGGGAGAAGCAGGCTCCCTGCAGACCCCAATGCGGGACTCAATCTCCAGACTGGAATCACACCCTGACCCAAAGGTAGACACTCATCCACTGAGCCACTGAGGTGTCCCTAAAATTTATTATATCTATTATGGTGATCTGTGATAAGTGATTATGACTTGCTGAAAGCTAAGATGATGGTTAACATTTTTTAGCAATAAAATACTTCTTAATTAAGGTGCGTACATTTCTTTTAGACAATGCTATATAGCACACTTAATAGACTATGGTATAAACATAACTTTTATATGATTGGGAAACCAAAGAATTCATTTGACTTGCTGAACTGAATCCACAGGATCTCCAAAATATGCTTGAATTTTCCTTTTTATCCTGGGACCTTGCTAAACTCAGTCATTAGACATAGTAGCTTTTTAGTGGATAATTTGGAATTTTCAACATAATCATGTCATATATGAATAGACAGTTTGGGTTCTACATTTACGATCTTTAGACCTTTTTTTTTTAAGTCACTAACACCGACTTACAGTACAATATTGAGTAAAAGTGCTAAGCACAGATATAGTCCCATTACTGCCCATAGTGGGGAGGAAAGCACACAGGCTTTTGCCATCAAATACGTAAGCTTTTGGTTTTTCATAGGTACCCTCCAGCAGGTTGAGGTTCTTAATTTGTTAAGAAATTTTATCATTTCTTAACAGTCATTTCAAAACCATGACTGGTTTTGAGTCTGTGAAATGCTTTCACAATGTCTTTGATGATTTTTATTTTCCTGGTAGTTGAGACTCCATTATAAACTCCATTATTAAGTAAACCTGGATACCTGATAAACCATGCTAGGTTATGACTTATTGGGGCTTATACATGTATATACAAATATGGCAGGATTCAATTTGCTAAAATTTTGTTAAGATTTCTTGATTGCTTTTTTAAAGTTTTTATTGAACTCCAGTTAGTTAACATACAGAGTTATGTTAGTTTTAGGTATTCAAGCAGTGATTCAACAGGGACGCCTGGGTGGCACAGTGGTTGGGCGCCTGCCTTCAGCTCAGGTCACGATCCTGGGATCCGGGATTGAGTCCCACATGGGGTTCCCTGCAGGGAGCCTGCTTCTCCCTCTGCCTGTGTCTCTGCCTCTCTGTCTGTGTCTCTCATGAATAAATAAATTAAAAAAAATAGTGATTCAACAATTCCATACATCACCCAGTGCTCATTTTGACCAGTACATTCCTTAATCCCCATCACCAGTTTCCCCTATCCCCTCACCTACCTCCCCTCTGGTAACCATTAGTTTATTCTTTATAGTTAAGAGCTAATTCTTGGTTTGTCTTTTTCCTTTTGCTTGTTTCCTAAATTCCTCAAAATAAGAGGTGCCTGCCTGGATAGCTCAGTTGGTTATGCAACGGCCTTCAACTCAGGTCATGATCTCAGGGTTCTGTGATCAAGCCCTGAGTTAGGCTCCCTATTCAGCAAGAAGTCTGCTTCTCCATCTCCCCCCTGCTTCTGCTGTCTCCCTCTTTTTCATTCTAACAAATAATCTTTTAAAAAATTCCTCATGAGTGAGATTATGTGGTATTTGTCTTTTTTCTAACTGATTTATTTGCCTAACATTATACCCTAGCTCCACCTGTGTTGTTGCAAATGGCAAGATTTCATTCTTTTTGATGGCTGAATAATATTCCATCATATATATCCATTTGCCAATCCATGGACAGTTGGGCTGCTTCCATACCTTGGCTATTTTAAACAATGCTGCTATAAACATTGGGGTACATGTATCCCTTTGAATTAGTGTTTTTGTATTATTTGGGTAAATATTCAGTAATATGTTTGCATATTATTTTTTGCAATATACTATTGCAAGGTAGTTCTATTTTTTTTAAGGTAGTTCTATTTTTAACTTTTTGAGAAGCCTCCATACTATTTTCCACAGTGGCTGCACCCACAGTTTGTATTCCCACCAAAGGTGCATGAGGGCTCCTTTTCCTCCTCATCCTCTCCACCTGTTTCTTGTACTATTTTAGCCATTCTGACAGATGTGAGGTGATACCTTATTGTAGTTTTGATTTGCTTTTCCCTGATGATAAACATCTTTTCATGTCTCTGTTGGCAATTTGTATGTCTTCTTTACAGAAATGTCTTCTGCCCATCTTTTAATTGGATTGTTTTCTGGGTGTTGGATTTTATGTTTTTTATATATATTGGATACTACCCATTTATTAGCTGTGTCATTTGCAAATATCCTCTCCCATTCTGTAGGTTGCCTTTTAGTTTTGTTGATTGTTTCTCTCTGCAGAAGCTTTTTATTTTTATGTAGTCTCAATTGTTTGTTTTTTAAATTTTCCTTGCCTCAGGGGACCTATTTAGTAAGAGTTACTTTCTCTTTATTCTTTGCATATTACTTTTTTTAAAAAAAGATTTATTTGAGAGAGGGAGAGCACGTGAGAGTTGGAGGAGGGACAGAGTGAGAAAGAATCCTCAAGCAGATTCCCTGCTGTGCAAGAGCCTGACGTGGGGCTCTATCCCAGGACCCTGAGATCATGACCGGGAGCTGAAATCAAGAACTGGCTACCCAAATGACCAAGCCACCTAGACATCCCTAACAAATTAGCTTAAAAAACAATTTTTTTTTTTAAAGATTTTTTTTTTATTTATTTATTCATGATAGTCACAGAGAGAGAGAGAGAGAGAGGCAGAGACACAGGCAGAGGGAGAAGCAGGCTCCATGCACCGGGAGCCCGACGTGGGATTCGATCCCGGGTCTCCAGGATCACGCCCCGGGCCAAAGGCAGGCGCCAAACCGCTGCGCCACCCAGGGATCCCAATTTTTTTTTTTTTTTTTAAAGTAGGGTCCATGGGAGCCCAATGTGGGGCTTGAACTCACTATCCTGAGATCAAGACCTGAGGTGAGGTCAAGAGTTGGGACGCTCAACTGACAGCCACCCAGGTGCCCCACGTATTACTGGTTTTTTATTTGTAGTTACCATTAAGTTTATGTATAACATCTTCTGCATATAGCAATCTATATTAAGTTGATGGTCATTTAAGTCTGAACCCATTCTTTACTCCTTGTCCCTTCCCCCTCCCCATTTTAGGTATATGTTGTCATACTTACTACTTTTGCTTTCTACCTTCATACCGTCACTTTTGGTCTTTCCTTTCCACTGAGAGTCCCCTTTAATATTTCCTGCAGAACTGGCTTACTGGTCATGAACTCCTTTGTTTTTTTTGTCTAGGAAACTCTCTCCTTCTATTCTGAATGATAGTCCTGCTAAAGAGAGTATTCTTGGCTGCAGATTATTCCCATTCAGCACTTTGAATATATCATACCACTGCCTTCTAGCTTGGAAAGTTTCTGCTGAATAATTCCCAGATAGCCTATGGAGTTTCTCTTGCATGTAACTGTCTTCTTTTGTCTTGCCACTTTTAAAGTTTTTTTTATCACTATATTTTGCCATTTTAATTACAATATGCCTTGGTATAGATCTGCTTTTGTTGGGATCCCTGGGTGGCGCAGCGGTTTGGCGCCTGCCTTTGGCCCAGGGCGCGATCCTGGAGACCCGGGATCGAATCCCACGTCGGGCTCCCGGTGCATGGAGCCTGCTTCTCCCTCTGCCTGTGTCTCTGCCTCTCTCTCTCTCTGTGTGTGTGACTGTCATAAATAAATAAAAAAATATTATTTAAAAAAAAGATCTGCTTTTGTTGATTTTGTTGAGGGTTCTGTGTTCCTCCTGGATGTAGATATGCTTCTATCATCAGATTAGGGCATTTTCCAGCTATCATCGCTTCAAATAAATTTTTTCTTCTCCTCTTCTTCCTTTTTTTTCCTCCTCCCCCTATAATGCAAATGTTAGTATGTATGATGGAGTTACTGAGTTCCCTGTCTATTTTTGTTTTGCTTAATTCTTTTTTTCCCCTCTTTTGTTTATCTTAATTACTTTCCATTACTCTTCTAGGTCATTAATTCATTCTTCCTGCTATGCATCGCATCAGATATGTGTCTAATCTCGTTTATTTCACTGTTCATCTCTGATTGGTTTTTAGCTCTGTGTTAAGGGTCTCACTGATGTCCACTCTTTTCTGATGTCCAATGAGTATTCCTTATGATTGTTGCTTTAAATACTCCATCAGACATGTTGCTAGTATCTGCTAACTTAGATCTCCAGCTGAGGCCTTGTCATGTTCTTTCATTTAGGACAAGTTTGTCTTCTCATTTTGTCTAGGTCTCTGTGCCTCTGTGTATGAGTAAAGTCAGCTATGTCTCCTGTTTTTGAAGGTTTTATGAGGAAGAGGTCCAGTAGTGCTCTGCTGTGTAGTGTCCCTTTTTTCCCAGGGCCTGACACTTCTGCAGTTGTCTCTAATGTGTGCTGTGTGTGCTCTGCTCTTTTGTCTTGGATGGTTTTTCCTTCAAGGCCACTCATCTGCAGAGGCTTTTTGCCTGTTGTGGGCAGCATTTGGTCCCTGGCCAAATGTAGTGGATGTGCTCTGGTCTGCTATGAATTGAGACTTGTCACCACCATTGCCAGAACCAAGGCTCTGAAAAACTCCTGAGTTGGGAGATGCATTGTTGGCAGAACAATCTTCTGGGGGAGGGGCAGCTGCATTGGGACTGAGGCAAGCGTGACTAGCAAGGGTGGTTCCACCAGAGTGTGGGAGGGGGTTGCTGGGTTTGGTGTAACTAAGTTAGGTAGTGAGTATTCATGCTACACTGGCTCCCACAGGTGGCCCTGTGTTTATGCCAAGGTGCAGGGGAGGGAAACGGTGACTATCAGTTCTTCTGTTCCTGGAGGGATCTCTCTATAAATGCTGCCTCTCTGGGACACACTCCAAGATAAGTCAATAGCCTTGGCTTATTTCCTGGCCCCTGGAATTCATCAGATCATTGTTTCCATGCTGTATGTCCAAGGTGTTTGCCCTGCTATCCTCCAAGAGGAACCTCAAATGCCTCGGGGCTCTATCTGATCTAAGCGCACTAACCTTTAGAATTCCAGGCCTTCAGCCTCTCCTGATCCAAGAACTCATAAAATTTGGCCCCTCGTGCTTTCCAAGCTAATTGATATGGGTATTTGTTTTCCCTGTGCATACTCCTCTGTGGGAGTCTGTCTCTAGACCTTTTCCATCAGTGCAGCTCTCTCTCCACCATATTGGCCACAGTCCAGTTCTCTCCCAAATCATGGCTCCACACTTCCTACCTTCTTTGATGTGGACTCTTCTCTACTTTTAGTTGTGGAGTTTGTTCTGCCAATCTTCAGGTCAATTTCTAGGGTATTTAGGATGCTTTGACATTCAGTTGTATTTGTGGGATGAGGTGACCCTAGGATCCTCCCTCTCTGCCACCATCATTCCCCCACCTCCAGAATTTTTTTTTTAAGGTTTTGCTGTATCTGTGTTCATGTGAGTATTGCTCTGTAATTTATTTATTTTTTTAAAGATTTATTTATTTCTGAGAATACACAGAGAGGAGAGAGAGAGAAGCAGAGACACAGGCAGAGGGAGAAGCAGGGGCCATGCAAGGAGCCTGACGCGGGACTCGATCCTGGGTCTCCAGGATCAGGCCCTGGGCCGAAGGCGGTGCTAAACCGCTGAGCCACCCAGGCTGCCCTGTAATTTGTTTTAATATTATCCACATTTAGTATCATGTTAGTATTGGGTTCACTTAATTACTTGAGAAGTATTTGAACTTTGTTTTGGAAGATTTTGTATACAATTGGTACTTTTTTTTTTTTTTTAAGATTGATTGGTTGATGATAGACACACACACAGAGAGAGAGAGAGAGAGAGAGAGAAAGGCAGAGACACAGGAAGAGGGGGAAGCAGGCTCCATGCCGGGAGTCTGACGTGGGACTCGATCCCGGGACTCCAGGATCGCACCCTGGGCCAAAGGCAGGCACTAAACCGCTGAGCCACCCAGGTATCCTGTTTTATCTTTAAATATGCTGTAAAAATTCTTACATATTCCAGGGATGACCCTAAGCTGACGGCCACAAAGAAAACAGGAACATAAGACCTACAAACACAGGAACTGAAATTGTCCGACAACTCAAATGAGTAGAAAACAGAATCTGTCTTAGAGACTCCAGAAAAGAACACATCCCTGCCAGCACCTTGATTTTAACTTATTGAGACCCATCCTGTGTGGGACTTCTGCTCTACAGTACTATAATGTAATTTGTGTTGTTTCAGCCATAGGTTTGTGGTAATTTGTTAGGACAGCACTAGAAAGCTAATAAATCAACATCATTCTGTGAGCATTTTTTGACTAATCCAAGAAAATTTCCTAGGCTCATGTACCTTTCCTGAACCAACCTGGAATTAGCCTCTAAGAAGTTCCAGTTCTTTTTACTGAAAAACTGCACCAATAAGAGGGCATTAAATATGCTCATGCCTACTGGATTCCACTGCTTTCTAGGCTCTCTTAGAAGAGACAGGGGATATGTACACAAGTAAATATTTCTACATACATTGAAATCTTCATGTACATTTAAATCCACAAAGATTTCACAGGATTGGATAAGGACTCCTAAGACTCCAGCATACTCAGATAAGGCTTTTATTTACAAACAAAGATAGGGTACCATAAGAGAAAAAGAATATAATACCAAACATGTAGTCCCTAACCAATACATAAGCTGAACTTCCTGAAAATTAATAAATTCTAACCTAGGAAAGAGACTGTTAAGAAATGAAAATTTTAAAAAGAAAGAAAAATTAAAATCAAAGGCATAGACTATGAGAAAACATTGGTAAAGCATATATCAAATAGAGAACTTATATGTAGAATATATATCAGAAAACAGAAACCAATTTTTCTAAAAGTAAGCAAAAAACATTAAACGATAATTCACTAAAGAAGATATATGGGTGGCAGATAAACACAGAGACTAATCCTCAACACTGAGTCATTAGGGAGACAAGTCAAAACCACACACCTACTAGAATGGCTGAAATGAATGGCATGTCTTATATACAGTCATCAGCAATAAGGTGAAGAAACTGGAAACCTAATACTGTAGGAGTAAATATGAAATGGCATTACACTACTTGGCAAGTTCTAATAAAGTTAAATATTTAGATCAACTTCCTGTATAACAATGTGAGGAGCTTTGCTGGCCTGCTTCCCATTAAAACTGGGGAAAATTATAAAAACACAACTTAAAACTCTGGAAATGTCCTCAGATATACAGCAAATGAAGAAACCCTTAAGAACATCTGATTATTTGTAAGAACAGCAAGAGACAATCACATTTGAACTAAGACCATTCCCTTTCTCCCCACTCCAGTGATAGAGCTGGAAACTCCACTCCAGACTAATACATCCAAGAACACAGGACTCCCTCTCCCTGGAGCTCCCAGGCAGAGGCCTATCTTCACAGGAGACAGAATGTCAGGATATTTGGATCAATGATGTTCAATTGCTGTCTCCCTCAAAAAGGCTACCTTTAGAGTTCCTCTTTGTTTTAAGTTAGGTTGAACATGAGACTGCATGTGTGCTGCACTCCTAAGGCCTCTCTTCAGTCTGAACATTTTGGTGCTTAACAAGGGTAAGCCTTTGGCTGAAGCCTTTCTTCACACTTACTGTATTCATGAGGCCTACTGGATTGTGATGTTTCTGTTGCTGAACCAGAGCGGACTTTTGGTTAAAGGCTTTTCCACATTACCCACATTCAAGACTTTTCTCCACTGTGAACTTTCTGGTGTTGAATGAGGTTGAAACGCTGGCTAAATGATTTCCCACAACTGCTGCACTCATAAGGCATTTCTCCAGTGTGAATCCTCCGATGTTTAACAAGGCTGGAGCTGTGGCGAAAAAATTTCCCACATTCTCTGCACTCATAAGGTCTTGCTCCAGTATGAACCCTCTGATGTTTAACAAGGCTGGAATTCTCACTAAAATATCTTCCACATTCATTGCACTTAAAAGGCTTTTCTCCAGTGTGAACTTTCCGATGTTGCATGAGGCTAGAGCTTTGGCTAAAAAACTTCCCACATTCGGTGCACTCATAAGGCCTTTCTCCAGTGTGAACCCTCCAATGATTAATAAGGCTTGACTTGTGGCTATAAAATTTCCCACATTCACTGCACTTATAAGGTCTTTCTCCAGTGTGAACTCTCTGATGTTTCATGAGGCTCGAGTTAAAGCTAAAGAATTTCCCACATTCACTGCACTCATAAGGTCTCACTCCAGTGTGGATCCTATGATGCTGAACAAGTGTGGAATTATGCCTGAAGGCTTTTCCACATTCACTGCATGTAAAAGGCTTTTCTCCAGTGTGAACTCTCTGGTGTTGAATGAGGTCAGCATTGCGGCTAAAGGATTTTCCACATTCACTACACCCATAAGGCCTTTCTCCAGTGTGAACTATTTGATGTATAAAAAGATTTGATTTATGGCTAAATAATTTGCCACATTCACTGCATTCATAAGGCTTTTCTCCAGTGTGTAGTCTCTGGTGCTGAACAAGTAAGTATTTCTGACCAAAGGCTTTTCCACATTCGCTGCATTTGTAACGCCTTTTTCCAGGGTGAAAGGCCTCCCTGCTCTTGGTGCTTCCTTGTGGCTCCCCTCCGTCACAGGTCACCTGATGACTGAGAAAACCAGAACTAATTGGGAAGTCCTTTCCAACCTCTCCTGCCTCTTCTCTCCTTAATGGTTTCTCTCCACAGTGCAGCCTCTGGTGTTGAAGTTTTTCTCTGAGCACTCCTTTTAGGTAAACATTCTGCTCAAGAGGTCCTTCCTCAATCTCTGCTCTATGCCACCAACCTGAAAGCAAAGAGATGCTGAAATGTACATGGACTTCAGTGGGAGGAGGTAACCTGCTTACAATTGTGTCTCACACACCCCATAAACAGTCCATCACATTACTGGCAGAATCAGGCCTGAGGTTCAGGGTGAGGAAGGGCTGCTGTGTGGTGCTAGACCCAGCAAGCTCGCAGATTGGTGGGAGCCTCATGAGCAGCAAGGACACAGGATGGAATGGGTCTCCAACACACTCTGCAAATAGCCTTCCACAAGGCTGATGATGACCCAGTAACACAGTGTGAAAAGGCGTGTCCAGGCACAGGAAAGAACCAAATGCAACTGAATAGCTGGTGTTCAAGGACTATTAAGGATACATGCACACCTCATAACATATTCAGCGAAAGCCTGTATCTGACCTTAAAAACTTCATATTCTGTTGCTGCCTCAGTCTCCCCACAAACAGGCTGTGAATTCTGCAACCATGCACACTAGTCTGATAAGGTGGGCTCCTGCCACAAGTCCTCCTTCCTACCCTCCCCTGACTGGGAACTAGCACCATTCAAATGCACCAGTGCAGTCCCCTCATTCCTTTCCCTGTGCATCCCACCCTGACTCCCAATAAAGGCACCTGCCTGCAGGTCTCTCTACTTCTCCCCAGCGTGGTTGAGCCCACTCCCATGGCACTCCCTCCCAGGGGACCCTCCTCCCAGAATTCAGTGACTGTCTCTCAGACCTGCGAGTACAATAAATTTTGTTTATTCCTGAGCCTCTACTGTCTCCTCCTATGGCTGCACCTGTCTTATAAGTGAATACAAAATGACTGGCATCACAAATAGGATGGTTTGCTCATGGATAAGGGAGGATTTAGGAAATGCCCCTTAACTGCTTGGCTTACTAACCAGCTGTCCCAGTTGGGCCCTACCATCTGGGAAAGCTGAGTGTTGTGCTGGCATTCCTGTGTGCTGCCTTGTGCTGCTCTGTGTTGCCTCTCTCAGGCACTGCCAAGGCTTTCCATCCTAAATTGTGGAGCTCATTCTCCTACAATACCCTGAGACTTCACTTCTAGCCAGTTTTGACTCCACAGGGTGCTAGTGAGGTAGAGGGCGTGTTCTCCTGGTGCTCTCTGTTAAGGGATAGACTGGTATAACTGGATAAAAATATTATGAAGTCTCTACTGGGATTGAGGTTGAGAGTGAAAGGGTAACCTTGCACCCACCAAAGAAACACTGTATGTCAGGTGTTGGCTATTAGCAGATCTGTCAACAGAGAAGGGCTGGGTAGCACTGGGGAGATGACTCCTGTGGACTTGTGGCACCAAGACTGGGAGGTTTTTTGTGTTCCCATTCAAGTCCATGTTGCTCCTCAGTCCTAAGCAGATATACTGCATCACCTTCACAGGAAGTCTATCATGGCACCCTGTGAGGGTCAGTACTGCTGGCAACTCCTCCACTGCGTGTGTTGCTGCTGTTGCTCTTTGCCTCCCAATCTCATGGGTATCAATCCCAGGTCTTACCTCTGGAGATAAGTGGCACAACATCTAATGGCCTAGAAGCTCAGCAGGAACATTTCATTCCAGCACTCTCAATAACCAGAGGAAGTTAGCTAATAATTCAAGAAAGGTAAAAACCTTTGAAACATTTCTGCTTAGTGACGCTGTCTATCAACTTGCCAACTCTGCTCCCAAGGTCCAGGGCCAATTCCCAAAGGACATCAGGCCACCATAGCTCTCAATGGATACCAATCCAGCTGAGCTCATCCTAAGATATGGACAGGCCCATAGGAAGGAAGCATCCAAGGTCTTTCCAGACCCAGCAGGTCGAGAATACAGAAAGTAGAAATTAAAATTCATAACTTCACAAGACTGGAAATCCAAACTATTCTGAAAGATTTCATGTAAAGAGAAGGGGGAAAGGAGCTCACTGGTTACTGAGAACATTCAATACAGGCTTGCAACTCCTGCTCAGAGCCCCAGAGATGAAGCAGCTGCTGACATTACTAAAGAGCCTAAGATGCCTAATTTACTTTTTTTTTTTTTTAAAGGTTTTATTCATGAGAGACACAGAGAGCGAGGCAGAGACATAGGCAGATGGAGAAGCAGACTCCTTGCGAGGAGCCTGATGTAGGACTTGATCCCAGGACCCCAGGATCATGACCTGAGCCACCCAGGTGCCCCGCATTAACTTACTTAAAGATCCTCTGGCCCACCAAGTTCAAGTCCCACATGACATTTTTAGCTGAAGGCACCCAAATGCCAGAGCAGGAGTGACAGGCCAAAACTTTTGATGAGATTATAAAAGCCTCAGATGAGAAATCTGAAACTTCTACTACCGTTCAGGATTCAGAAGCCCTGCCTTTACTGACTTGGATTTTCATGGCCTAGAAATGGCCAACAGAACTATCAAGAAGAAAAAAAAAAAAAAAAAAAAGAACTATCAAGAAGCCCTTATGGTCCTCCACAAAAGTTGGAATGGTTGAATGGATCTATCAGTACTTTGAACACATAGACAAGAAAAATCCTGAGTGGTTTTTATCCAGAGGAGGCCTCCTTTGTCACAAAGTCTAGGAGTTGTTCTTGTAGGTGGCCTTCTCAATGCAGGACAACATTGCTTAATTTTATTGACATGTCCCACACCAAACAGAATGGAACTAATTTCCCAACATGCTGTAAGGGCTCCACCTACTCTGACTCACAAAGTCTGATTTACCATACTCTGCCTCCTAGTATGCAGGACCCCCATCTATAGCATTCAGTCTGCATCTTTCCCAACTTCCTCTCACCCCTACTGCCCCCAGGTGACTTACTGACAACAGAGACCCCGCGAACTAACTACTAGGCAAACCATTCCCAAATTACAACTAAACGAAGTATTTAAAAAGCCTCATCAGGGCAGCCCGGGTGGCTCAGTGGTTTAACGCTGCCTTCACTCCACGGCGTGATCCTGGGGACCCGGGGTTGAGTCCCAATTCGGGCTCCCTGAGTGGGGCCTACTTCTCCCTCTGCCTGTGTGTCTGCCTCTCTCTCTCTCTCTGTCTCTCATGAGTGAATAAATAAAATCTTTTAAAAAGCCTCACCAGGAGCACCTGGGTTGCTTAGTCGGTTAAGTGGCTCCCTTCAGCTTAGGTCATGATCTCAGGGTCCTGAGGCTGAGCCCCATATTGGGCTCCCTGCTCAGCAGGAAATCTGCTTCTCCTTTTCCCTCTGCCTCTCCTCCCTGCTTGTGTTCTCTCAAATAAATTAATCTTAAAAAAAAAAAAAAAAAAAGCCAAAGAGCCTCATTCATATTACCCACAGGTCTGGTGGCTCAGGGAACCACTCCTCTGGAATCACCCAAAGATGCTTCGAGCTCCAAAAATGGCAACAGTCAAGGCCTCCAGTGAGGATTCAGCTAGTCCTCAGGCCTTGTCACAGTCCCCAGGACAATTACCCATATACAACTCTGCTAATTCACTGGAATTCTTAAACATTTCCTAACTTTATGTACGACTGGAGCCCAAGTCACCACCATTCCAAGCCACCTATTCAGACTTAAAGGAAGTGCCCCTTTAAACTACAGGGTAATGCCAGTAAAATTACTTATGGCAAAGAAATTTCTCAATGTCAATACTGCAGTGGTCTTTATTAAATTGCTACCTGTCACAGTGACCCCTAACACTGAGTTTTTCTGTTCTAGACAAAGATGCCAGTGCACACCACATACAAAGCTGAATGAGCCAAGGTCCTCCGTCCTGCCTGTAAGAATCACCAAATGAGAACCTACAGGCCTGCTCCTGGTGGTGAAGGTCGAAAACGCACCACAGTATCATCTGAAACTACTGCTGGCCTTCAAGAGTGCTATACAAGATCTACTAAATGAAAGGGTGATTATTCCCATATCGCCTTTCAATAATCATATTTGGCCAGTCTTCAAGGCTTTTACCCACAGTGCCACTTACTATTGATTATTAAAACCCTAAAGTTTAAGTTCTCCCCATCAAGGCTCTAACACCTAACATAATTGAACTAACTGAAAATACCCAAGTGTGCCCAGTGACAACTTTGCTGTGATAGATCTGGGCAATATAATTTATTCAGTGCCTATTACCAGCCACAGCCCCTGTTTGCCTTTATCTTTCAAGGAACCCAACATACATTTATTGAGTTGTCCATGAATTATTTATTTATTTATTTTTTAAGATTTTATTTATTTATTTATTCATGAAAGACTGAGAGACAGAGAGAGAGAGAGAGAGCCAGAGACACAGGCAGAGGGAGAAGCAGGCTCCATGCACCGGGAGCCTGATGTGGGATTTGATCCCGGGTCTCCAGGATCGCACCCTGGGCCAAAGGCAGGCGCTAAACCGCTGCGCCACCCAGGGATCCCTGTCCATGAATAATTTAAACAGCCCAGTGACTCCACAATCTATACTGTCAGGACCCAGACAGGGTCCCCCCAAAGAACCTTGTTTGCTTACACCATCTGCCTTTGTTCCCAACTATACTCTCCTAGATGGCTGCACTTTATAATCAAGTCACCCCCACAAACGTACTGCTTGTGCTCAGGAGCCAACTGCACTTGACCGATTTCCCATGTTAGGTTTTTTTGCCCTCCTTAATGCTAACTACCTCACAGGCCCATATACTTTAAATAACAGCACCTCAGGGGCACCTGGGTGGCTCAGTCGGTTAAGCATCCAACTCGTGGTTTCAGCTCATGATCTCAGGGTCGTGGGATCAAACCCTGCATCAGGCTCCCCACTCAGCTCAGAGTCTGCTTGGGATTCTCCCCTTCTGCCCCTCCCCCCATTTGCATGCTCTCTCTCTCCAATAAATCAGTAACTAACAGCATCTCTGGATTCTACTGCAAGCCAAACCCATGGGCATAGCACTTTATAAACTTTTCCCTACTGACTCCCAATGAGTCCAAACCCCAAGGTGCAGTGGTTACAGAGGATCCCCATGGTTCTTTATCCACCAGGCATCTCCCTTGTGCTATTAACCCCAGGCAAAACTGGCAATATTTATTCCTATCTTAACAGGATTCGCCACAGCCACAAGAGACACCAGAGCTGGCCCCAGTACAGCAGCCTTTGTCAAACGAGATTATATCATGAGTGCCAACCAGCACCTCTTGCGACCCTCTCAAGATCACATACAGAAGCTACATTAAACACTGTCCCTCACCTGCACCCCAATGTTTATAGCAGCAATGTCCACAATAGCCAAACTGTGGAAGGAGCCTCGGTGTCCATCAAAAGATGAATGGATAAAGAAGATGTGGTATATGTATACAATGGAATATTACTCAGCCATTAGAAACGACAAATACCCACCATTTGCTTTGACGTGGATGGAACTGGAGGGTATTATGCTGAGTGAAATAAGTCAACCGGAAAAGGACAAACATTATATGGTCTCATTCATTTAGGGAATATAAAAATTAGTGAAAGGGAATAAAGGGAAAGGAGTGAAAATATCACTGAGGGTGACAAAACATGAGAGACACCTAACTCTGGGAAATGAACAAGGGGTAGTGGAAGGGGAGGTGGGTGGGAGGTTGGGGTGACTGGGTGATGGGCACTGAGGGGGGCACTTGGTGGGATGAGCACTGGGTGTTATGCTATATGTTGGCAAATTGAACTCCAATAAAAAAAACTTAAAAAAATAAAATAAAATAAACACTGTCCCTATGCAACAAGCAAATGAGTCTCTCTAAGCCCAGAGAGCCATAGATAACAGTCTGGCTTAACTGTTAACTAGCCAGGAAAGAAGGTGTTGGTGCTATTCAGGGTACCTCCCGCTATATGTAAATCAATCATTCTAAACAGCTACAAGCAAAGCTCTGATTAGGCCAAGAGGTAAAAATCTTCCATAACATAACCAAAATCTCCCAGCAGATTCCCTTAAACCAAGAGGTACCTAACTTGTTCTCTTGGCTTTTCCCCACTAAGCACAGTGCCCACCTGTGGCCTGGGTTTCAAACCCTCATCATATGTCTAATAGTACTCCTCTCAGTTGTCACCTATGTCAGAGCTTGCCTTTGATGGGTAGACCAAGCTATTCCAGTTACCTATAACATCTCCACAACTCAGGTGGCAAGCATTACCCGTCACAGTATCATTAATGATGTTGAGACATCACAGGGTTCATTGTATTATAACCTCTTAAACTTCATGTTGTCCTGTTGACTCAACATCCCACAAACAGGCTGTGAGCACTCCATTCAGGTGACCAGCTTAACCAAGTGATAAGGCTGGTCTCTGTCACAAGTCCCCCTTCTTGCCCTCTCCTGTGACCTAGTGACATTCAAATGTTCCAAATGATATCAGCTTATACTTAACTCTGTGTACGCCCCTCCTGGCCCCGGAAAGTCACTTGCCCATAGGTCCTCACTCACTCTCTGCTTCCCTCTGCTTGATTAAGCCCACTCCCTGGGTGCTCCCTCCCATGTGAACCCAACACACATAGACCCCACTGTGTGTCATGACTCTCTCTAGACCTGTTGAACATAATGAACATAAAGAATACAAAACAAGGCTACTGCTGGGGAGCATTGCAGAGGGAGCAGTGGGGAGGACCACATGAGATACAGAAGACAGAGATGGGGAATAGCCCAAGGTCAGAAATCATAGTAGACATAAAACGTGTGCAACTGAGAAAGAAAAGATGGGAATCAGCCATGGACTGTGCCTTGGCAACAAATCATCAGGGCTCAGTAGAAGGATTCCTGGTATGACCTGAGCCCATCACTGAGTTCATACTTGCCCACCTCTGCCCTCCAAGTACCTCCTGGCATGGCTGCAGTCATGACTCCACAGGGAGGCAAAAAGGGTTCTCTCCACCACTCCAATCGGCTAACTTCATGAGTCCTGGAAGATGCAAGTCCTAAGGAAGAGACAACAGGTGGGTCAAAGTGACCCACTCCACAACAGACCACAGGAAAGAAAACAAAAGTATTACAGAAGAATCTTGGAGGAAACTCTTACAAGAACAACCTAGTCAAGCAGTGGCCATTTTAGTGCCTCAATTGCAGGTATAGGCGCATCCCATGGCAGCCAGAGGAAGAGAGCAGAACCTGGGGCATGGAGCTGCCATAGATCTTTACAGCATCCCAGGCCAGGGAGAGGCCAAAAGGGTGTGATCCATTAGGCTGACTTCAAGACTCCTAATTCCCAAATCTTTTCCTGCAGTTTTGGGGCAGCAAGTACTGAGGCAGCTCTAGAAAAGAAGAAGTAGTACATACAGTCCAGGCTCTCACAATATCTACTCAAGAGCATGAGGAAGGAAGAAATACCCACAGTCCAGCTTTGGGAAGGCGATACCTGTCCCTAAAGTAAGGAGAAGAGCAGAACCCAGCCCAGGACACTGGAGTGGGTTGTAAGGACCTTACCCAGAGAGGCCATCAGTGAAAAGTTCTCCAGCATCACATCACGGTATAGGAGTCTCTGGGCTTCATCAAGGAGTCCCCACTCCTCCCAAGAGAAGTAGACAGCCACATCCTCAAAGGTCACATGGCCCTGTCAAAAGGGACAGTTGAATTTATGTGTGTAGCTTCCTTTCCCAGGACTCTAGGCATCCCCACAAATGTCTACCCTCCTCCAGAGTTCCCCACCTCAAAGGAGATACCAAGCGCTGTGCCACTGCTGCCTACTTGTTCCTTACTATCCCAGTCAGCACTATGTTCAGTCCTCAGCAACAACAGGTGGGCAGATAAATGCCATCTGAGCTCTGGGCCCCTGAGGCAGAGTCTCACCCTTCTGCCAGACAATTCACTTGGGGTGCCCCAGATCGTGCTTACCAAACACAACTAACTTTGGGCAACTGTTCTTCAACCCCCAGTACAAGAGCCTGGAGCCATGAGTTTATACTCCTGCCCAACATGCACGTCACTCCACACTTGCCTTCACTGCCACCCCTCCAACCCCTCACTGCCACCAGTACCCCCTACATCACATCATGCATCTCCTTGGCCTCACCACATGCCAGTGTGCACATGCCATCTAGAGGGTGCTTGGCAAACATAATCAGAATCCCATCCTGTCCCAGAATTCCAACGACCCTGACTGCTAGAAGCAATCCCCAAGCCTGCTTTCAAGGCCTTCCTGCCTGGCCCATATCCTTGCTTCATCCTCAGCCACCAGGAACCACACAGATTTCAGACACCCTCAGCCCTCTTCCACTTCTTTTTCAAGTTGTGTTGCAAAGGTGTTCCCTTACCTGTCTCAGTTTCCTCTGATGCTTATTCGAAGCCCAAGCCCACTTGTCTTTCATGCTAGGCCTACAATTGTCCCATTGGATCCCATTTGATCTTGAGCTAATCCCCTGGTCCAAGCAAGGGTCAGAACAAGAGCCTGTGAAGCCCAGAGCTGAATGAATAAGCAGTAGCACCAGCTTCACTGTAACCTCACTACTCTGTCTCCATATCCATCTCATGTCCACTGGCCATCAGCTAGACCCACTTCATGCCTACACCCTGTCGCATGGACACTACTCTCTCTCTCACGTGTCTTTGGAAACCCCACTACCCCCATCCAGGTGTCCAACAAGAGACTCAATCCTTGGCCCCACACTCTGCTCCTTGTTATCTGAAGATGCTCCTGCCAACTCTGATCCACAGCTCATCTTAGTCCACATACCATCCATACTATGGGTATCCAATCTGACTATTTCACCTCAACTCCAGACTTGTGTGTCCCGGTGCCCACTCAACACACCCACTTGTGGGTCTCTGAAGAAGCATCACAGTTCAACATAGCCCAAACCTGACTTATAAGCCCACTGAAAATGACTCTTACCACCAACTCTGACATGGTGGTACTTGCCTGCTTCTAGCTGTTAAGGCCAAACATCCCTGAGTGACCATTGCCTCTTCCATTTCCTTCTCCCACCCTCCACATCAGAAAGTCTGCTTGGACCTACTGAAGAAACAGACCCAGATTCCAACACATGTCTCATCTCCACAGCCCACACTAACATTCACCTGGACTACTGCAGCTGCTTCCTCCCCACAGTCTGCTGTCTGCTCTGCAACAGGAACAGCTCATTAAGTCTGGTCCTGTCACTTCCGTCTTCTGCTAACCTTCCCTGACTCCCACCACTCCAGAATAGGGGCCCAGCTCCCGGCTTCCATTCTAGGTCTTATTTGTTTCCTACTGTTTCCACCAGACACAATAGAGACCTAAAGTTTCATGAGTATTCCCAGCCCAGCCTCTCTTCTAGCATTTTCTAATGTCTATCACCATGACTGTAACATCTTATAAACATCACACCATTGATTGCCAGAAATGGGAACCAATCCATAGAATTCCTGCCCTGGACTCAGGCCCCTGATCTTAGGCGATCACCTTCCAGGGATCTAGGATGGAAGAGTAGAGATAATTGCAAGCAAAGAGTCACAGAATCCAGCAGCCCATACAGGTGGGAACTGAAGAGGGTGAGGTTTGAAGATAACCCCCACTTACCTCCGCATGGTATGGAAGCAAATCTGCAGCAATAGGAACCTACAGAAAAGGAAAGCCATGAGAGGCAGGCAACAGTGTTGCGCCACAAAGGTCAACCCAAGCCCCTCACACCATCTGGTCTTCAGTCCTCAGGGATGCCTCTTACCAGCTGTGTGACATTGGATACTCAACCTCCCTGTGCTGCAGTGTTGTCATCTGTAAAATGAGGATAAATAGTGGTACCCACCTCATGGGGCCATGATGTGTATCAAATTCATTCCTATGTGTCAATTAGTAGTGACTTTTACTGACCTCATAATTAAAACGTTTGTCAACATTTTCAGTGCAAATAAACTGATACGTATTGAAAATGAGTTTTGTACATACATTTTAATTAAGAGAATGTGATATTTAAGGCCCTTGATTTTAATCAGTTGCTTAGCAGTATATTTAAAACTTCAACCAGGGGATCCCTGGGTGGCGCAGCGGTTTGGCGCCTGCCTTTGGCCCAGGGCGCGATCCTGGAGACCCGGGATCGAATCCCACGTCGGGCTCCCGGTGCATGGAGCCTGCTTCTCCCTCTGCCTGTGTCTCTGCCTCTCTCTCTCTCTGTGACTATCATAAATAAATAAATAAATAAATAAATAATTTAAAAAAAAAAAAAAAAAAAAAAAAAAATAAAACTTCAACCAACATGAAGTACTTACATCAATTTAACTTGTTAAACCCATGCTATTTTAATGCCTACATATGTATATATATACACACATGTGCAAATGTATATATATGTATACATGTATTTTTATCAGTTAATGTTTAAGTAAAACTTAATTCATATAACTCACAGGTTAATAAAATGGGGATTGGGCCTGAGCAAACAGTAGATACTAGTGTGGTGGCAACTTGGCTGCTTACTACACACACTCCTAAAAGCAGTCCTGCTGGGGGTCTTTCCAGCTACTCATCCCTCCTGCTCCAAAGGCTGGGGGAAGGTAAGAGCCAAAAGGCTACCCTACTCACCTGACTCTTCCTTTTCTCCACAAGGACTGGACATGAGGGCTTGCTGAGTCCAGAGTGGCAAACCTAAACCACTGAACATCTCAGGCTCCATTCCAGTCCTGGGTCCTTAGATCCTATAACCCTGCACTTCTGCACACACTAACCAGAACCACTTGGGATTACCCTTCTGAAAGTAGCCAACACCCCACCCCCAAGCCCATCTGAAAGAAGAATTTAAAATTCTCCCTCCTAAATAGGAATCCCCACCACATCTTGGGTATCTTCAGCCAAGACCCATCCCCAGGATTTAGATGTGAGCAAGCTACGCCAATGACACCTGCACTTGACAGGGTAATTCCAATCACCGTGTCCCAAATTCAACTCCTACTCTTTTCCCTGAAACCCGCTCCTTGTACCGACTTCCCCATCTACATCCTTCCCCGTATTTTCAGGAACCATACATACATGCATGCATGCATGCAAACACAGATGGTCCTTCCTTCTCTTCTTTCTGTCACAGCCACATCTGGGCATCCAGGAATCCTGCCCAGTTTTTAAAATCCCTGAGAGACCCCATCCGTCCGCCCCCTCGATGGCCGTCAGTACGTCCAGTTCCGGCCACCATGCTCCGACTGTCTACTGTACGGACTCCTCCACCCTATCCTACCCTACCCTCTCCCGCAGTGTTCCCTCAGAAGCTTCTGAAAACTCTAAGCAACACGTGGGCGTCGGTCCTCTGTTCACTACAGTCCGTGGCCATCCGAGCCCTCGGAGCCCAGGCCCAGCCACTCGGGTCTCCAGTGCACCGGGACCTGCTCCTTGCGGACACGTGACCGACCGTAGCTTTAGGACACGAGTGCGGGCCCTGTCCCCGTAGCCCTCCCGCACCCCTCACACTGGCTGACAGCAGTGCGGCCGCTCTCTCCAGCTGGGCGCGGGCTGGGAGGCCCAGGGACCCGCGGCCGCCTACCTGAGCCAGGTCCCTCTGCGCGGCCGCCGCCATCGGACTCTGCGGGCGGAGCGGCGCCGGGGGAGGAGGACCAGCACCGGGGGCCCCGATCCCGCGCCGCTGCGGTACCGCAGCCCCACCTCTTGTTGCAGCTTCCCGCTCTCGTCACCCCAACCCCACAGCTCCCTTCCTGAACTTCAGTTCAGACCAACCGGCCCCAGAGGCCCGAAAACGCCCGCCCCTGCAGCCGCGCCAGAAGCCCCGCCCACCGCGTTCCGCACGCTAGAAATCTTCGCTTTCATTTGCAGAGCGCGGGCGGCGCGGGGCGCAGCGCCTTTCGGGTAATGTAGTTTCCACCGCGCCCCGCGTGGAGCAAGTGGGCCCACAGGCAGAGATGGCAGGCAAGAGAAGTCTGGCTCAGAAACTGTACGAGGCTCTCCTCCAGAGACCATCCTAAATGCAGATGGGCCTAGATTTGAGTTTTCCTACGCAGCTGGTACTACAGTCTTTCCTTCTGTCAAAGGACTTCAAAAGTCTTGAGAGCCACGATAAAGCGGCTTCCTTGGATTGAACTAATTGTCCGTTACCAAATTTCCCTTGCTAAGGGGCTGCCAAATATCAGACAGCAGTGGTGAATCAATGTCTGATATGTGAGGAAAAATGATGCAGTTCTGAATGTAGGTGGGGAGATAGGGATCCCAACTGTTCACCTTTCTCCCTCATCCCACATATCTGTGCCCTTTCCCTTTTAAGGGCCCAGCATTGGTGTTCAAGTAGGACAGTGGGCCTCAAACTTAAAAGCCAACATGCCTCTCACTCCTAGATTTCTCCCCGTCATCCCTTTTTACTTAGTATTCCCACTGCCCTTTCATTCCCATATACAAAGCAAACTCCCTGCAGGTAGGAAGGATGCTGGACTGTTGATACCAGGAAGCATTGATAAAAGAAATGCCACCACTTTAGTATGTTTTCTCCCAGTACCTCCCTTACCACTGGCTTCATTTATTTCGTGTCAGTCTTCCGGTTCCCCAATTCTTCTGTCCTTTTTATCTGTAGGCTGAGTAATGACTAAATCCACCACTGCTTTTGAACAACTCATGAGAATAAAAGATGATGAAGCATTCACTCTTTCCTGGGATTTTTCTGGAAGTAGGTATTAAGTACTAGCTGATTCTGGAAAGGAGGTGGTACATCAGTATTGGAGTTGAGAACATGAAATGATAGAGACCCAAGTGGCATTAGTTATTTAGATTAGGCCGCAATGTAGCATGTGACTATAGACTACCATTTAAGGAAATATACATAAGTGGTAAAACTGTAAAGACATTAAGAGTATGATTATTAAAATATCAGGTGAACTCTAGGGACCAGAGTTCTGTTTTACACTGGGTGATAGTTTTATAGGTATGGTCATTATTTTTTTTTAGTTTAATTTATTTATTTATGAGAGAGACAGAGGCAGAGACATAGGCAGAGGAAGCAGGCTCCCCCATGGGAATCACAATGCAGGACTCGATCCCTGCAGACACTCAACCGCTGAGCTACCCAGGCATCCCTAGGTGTGGACTTTATTAAAGAAAAAACATGATTTGTACATCTTATTAACACTCAACTGAATGTATGACAGTTTTTTAAAAAAGAAAGAGGAAAAGCTATTTAGATAGTTTATGTCACAATAATAAACAAATGGATGATCTCAACAGGCTGAAACACCTGACATGGTCCAGAGTCTTTATTGGGGTTCCCATCGGAAGACACAAGCAAGACAGGTAGGTACATTGAACAAAGCTTAGATACTTTGAATAATTTTAGCAGACTCTGGGATATAGTCAGTAGGACTCAACAACTGCTACTCCTGGGTGAAATCTACAGTTCCATTCTGGAAAGCTGTTAGTATTTTGTTTACTTCAAAAAGAAGAAAGAGGCCTCCACTCACCTGAAG
Organism: Canis lupus dingo; assembly: GCF_003254725.2. Taxonomy (NCBI): domain Eukaryota; kingdom Metazoa; phylum Chordata; class Mammalia; order Carnivora; family Canidae; genus Canis; species Canis lupus. Next base: position 100,839,821 of record NC_064243.1, read on the forward strand.
GGAAGCCATATAGCAGAGAGCATAAGCTACATATCCCAGTCTACTTCATGTTGACTGTGCAGGACTTCAGGGTGTAACCTGACCCAAGTCTGTCTACCTGATGCACAGCAAAGTCAATCACTGAGACATCGGGTATGCAACAGAAAAATGGGAAACTGCACTCTTTAACTTTTATCTTTATAACTCTGCCCCCTTCCTTGTCTTCCTCAGAACACTATCCAGGTTTCTACCTGAATCTGTGTCTCCTGAATTGCAATTCTAATTGCCCACGTAAGAGTCTGTTTGCTTTAATTTTCAGTGAATTCTTTCTTTTTTTTTAAGATTATTTATTTATTTATTTATTTATTTATTTAGAGAGAGAGAGAGAGAGAGAGAGAGAGAGGCAGAGGGAGAAGCAGGCTCCATGCAGGAAGCCTGATTTGGGACTCGATCCCAGGTCTCCAGGATCATACCCCAGGCTGCAGGCGGCGCTAAACCGCTGCGCCACGGCACTGCCCTTCAGTGAATTCTTTCTTGGTCAACAAGTTGTATTCCAAATTTGTCCTCTTCTAGTCTGAAGAGTATACACTCTGATTCTATTTATTATATTTAAACTAAAAATCACAAACATGTATTTAATACATTCAAGTTGTGAAAATTAGTAATGAGAAGTCTCACTAAAATGGAATTAGGAGGTTTCTGCAGGAGAAGCGCTCATTCCCTCCCAATTGCAGTCAATTGCAGACCCAACAGGAAGAGTTGGACTTGACCTTACCTGGACAAGATCTTGCATATTGATACTACTCTACTACTCCGGACACAGGAAGAAACGCTTTCTTCACACCTCCTCTCCAGGCAACAGGTCCACCAATGCAAAGCCACATTGCTTTGAACTCCCAGTTTACGGCAATGGACTTGTAGTTCATAACAGCCTTCCCAACTTCCCCCTTTTCTCCTTAAAGAATTGTGCCTCGGGATGCCTGGGTGGCTCAGTGGTTGAGCGTCTGCCTCCAGTTCAGGTTGTGATCCCGGGGTCCTGGGATCCAGTCCCACGTCAGGCTCCCCGCGGGGATCCTGCTTCTCCCTCTGCTTGTGTCTCTGCCTCTCTCTGTGTGTGTCTCATGAATAAATAAATAAAATATTTAAAAAATAGAGAATTGTGCCTCTCCTTTGTTCCCCAGACTTGCCTATGGTTTTGCTGTAGCGTGTTTGTCCTGAATTGCAATTCTCTTTTCCCAAATAGACCCATCTTTTGCTGGTAAAATATCTGGCAGCTTCTATTTTTTTTTAATTTTTTTTTATTTATTTATGATAGTCACAGAGAGAGAGAGAGAGAGAGGCAGAGACACAGGCAGAGGGAGAAGCAGGCTCCATGCACCGGGAGCCTGATGTGGGACTCGATCCCGGGTCTCCAGGATCGCGCCCTGGGCCAAAGGCAGGCGCCAAACCGCTGCGCCACCCAGGGATCCCTGGCAGCTTCTATTTTTAAAGTTAACAGAGTTATAAATACATTTACTTCCCATTTCAAATATAAGGGATTTAGCACATTAAGCAACTAGCCTTCTCTCAATGGATGTTGTCTGATAAAATGCTTGGGAATTCTGATGGAGAGAAGAAAGGAAAAAGAAAAAGGAAACTTTCCCTACAACTTAAAGCTCATTGACAAGTCCTTGGGACAGGCAGTGACCTTCCTCTAGGAACTCAACTGCCTCAATGTTAATACTTTGCTAAGGGCAAAAGACAATCTTAACTTAATATTATCTCAACCTCCAAGATCCTGTAAGTCTCCTTTAACATACAAAAATACTAGGGATGCCTGGCTAGTTCAGTCAGTAGAATGTGTGACTCTTGACTTCGGGGTTGTGAGTTTGAGCCCCACTCCTAGAGGTAGAATTTACTTGAAGGTAAAAGCATATAAAAATTCCTTTGGAAAAAAAATTCCTTTGGAAACTTCCTTTATTTCTACCCCACCAAGATATATGTTAGCACTCATCCTCCAAGCATATGGCCCACTGATATACATTTAAAGGGTCTCATGACTAAGGTTTTACTATGTGGTACTAAACAACCTTTTCCTAACAACAGCTAGCCCATCAAGGGGACAGTCCCTCAAGATCCTGGAAATCTTCCTTCCAGTTTCCTTAAGGACTTAGGCTTTCAGTCACTCCTCACAACCCCAGTGTAACTCTTTCTGCCCACAGCTTCTGCCCCCATGCTTTAATTTTAATCACATTTTTGCACTGGCAATGTCTCAATAATTTTTTTTGACCTTTCACTCCAAACCCCAACATTGGCATATCAATTCCATCATTTTAATTCCATAGATAGATAGATAGATAGATAGATAGATATCATATATAGATACTGAACATTTATTTTATTTTTTAAGATTTTATTTATTTATTCATGAGAGACACAGAGAGAGAGGCAGAGACACACACAGAGGGAGAAGCAGGCTCCCCGTAGGGAGCCCGATGTGGGACTCTATCCCAGGACCTGGGATCACGACCTGAACCAAAGGCAGACGCTCAACCACTGAGCCATCCAGGAGTCCCTATTTATTTTATTTTAATCAAAAGCTGTACCTCTCTCTCAATCTTAATTCCTTCTCTCATTGCAACTTTTCATCTGGGATCAGACTTCTTTGGACTTGAATATTTTGTTTAGAATTTTATTTTCTATGGGTTTGTTTTCCATTAAATTAATAATTTTGGAAAAAAAAATTTTGGGCTTCAAATAGTCTTATGTCACACTTTCTTAAGAGACATTTTCACTATGCATAGAAAATTAAATTCGTGTCTATTTCTTCTATATAGAATCTGTTTTTATTGCCCTCCTGACTCCCAAATGACATTTGGTATATCACCTTTCTCTCAGACATTTGTAACACACAAGGAATATAAGGAATATAAGGAATTGAATACATCGCTGTATAGAGAGTATGAAATATGATCTTTTAAGAAAGTATTACCACTGTGTTCTACACAATCACTTATTATACTGGCAGGGGGAATGATTTCTGAGGTAACCACAGACACAAACATTGCCCATGTGCTTTAGCAGTGCTTAACATCCGTCTCCATGTTCCACATCTTCTAGGTGTCTGTTGTCTTTTCTTTCTTGGTCCTGACCCTCAATGCTGAGTCTCACAAAACTAACTCTAGAGCTGCAGGCTACAAGTTTATTTGATAGCAATATTTATTAGCCTCCAGCTATAAAAATCTGAGTGGCATAAGCATATGATGCGTCTATCGAATTTTTGGTGAGCATTCTCGGCGTAAAGAGTCCTGAAATAAATCTCTAAACATTTCTGTAACTTGGTACAGACTACACTGGTCGGAAATACGGGAACAGATGATTTAAGGGAGAGGGAAGCTCCGCCTAATCCTCAAGACGCAATTTCTAGGCGCCGCCAGTTAACGCGGGGGCCTATCCTCCCGCGGTGGCTCAGATAGCCTTCTCCAAACGTGGTTGCTGAGGAAACTACATTACCCAGGATTCTCCGCGATGCTGGGTTAATGAAGGCCCGATAGAGGGGCGTTTCCGTTGGTGCGGGAGACGTCAGGGAGGGATTTCCGTTCCCTTCTTGAGCGGACATTTTGTTTGCTTTTGGATTAGCCCGCCAGGTCAGACTTCAGATCACCGTGTCAGGCCTGAGTGACAGGAGAGAGCAAACGCGAGAGGGGGCGTTGTCTTCTAAACAGAGGCGGGCCCACTGGCCGTTAATGACCCCTTCCCATCAGCGCGCCTTCCCCGGTCCGCAGGTTCCGGTGGCGGCGGCGGCTCTGAAAGACCTGGCGCAGGTGGGTGCCGCGCCCTCGAGTCCCCCCGCGGCCTCCGTTTCTGAACACAGAGTCTCGAATGAGGGCCGCCTCAGGCCCCCACAGCTCCGGCCTCTGTGTCCAGGCAGCAGGACGCTCCTATTGGGTCCCATATCTGACAGCCGTTGTGGTGGGGTGTGGAAGGACGTTGTGGAAGGCGGAGGGACGGGCGTATGCAAAGGCTGGGGGCGGAGGGAGGGCGACACTGACCGAGCATTTGGGAACTCCGGAGTCATAGGTGTGTGAAAGGGTCAGAGGATGTGTGAAGAGGAGTCACACCTGCAGTGTCAGCCTGAGCAGTTGTGCCTTCGTGGTGCGCGTGCCGGCAGCTAACGAAGAGGGACTGCTTCTGGAACAAACTTGGGGTGGAGGTTAGATGATGAAGACGGTGAAGCACAGAAAGCCTTAGTCCAAGGTAACACAGCTGTTAGGTGGCCCTAGAGACCGAGGCACAGAGGTGAGCCAGTCAGCCCCGGGTCTTTGTGGCCGGGCAGGAGTAGGGGATAGGCATGAGCTCCTTCGTGGTTGTTTGTCTCTCACAATCTTCCTCTTCTTACAGGTTCGGATGAACTCGGAAGTAATTATGGGCCCTGCACAGGTGAGGGAAGGGCACCTGTGCTCTCATCCATCCCACTCCCACCCTCACCCCCAATGGTCTCCAGGATTGTGGGATCATACAACACTCTACGTATACTCTCCCAGCTCTTGATTCTGAGGAACCTGGAGAGAGCCTCAGCCCAGGGTTTTGAGTTCAGGCCAGGGGTTATATGGAAGGATTCCCGTTTTGGGTAACTGCTGGAGTATGATGTGGACAGTTTTTCCAGGTACAGGAACCAATATGTGCAAATACTTGGAGGAGAGACTGAGATAGAAGTTTTCAAGAAACAACAGTTCTCCCCCATGTGTGATAGGAATCAGGAACAGGTGGACAGGAGTCAGGTCTGGAGTGGACAGCTGACAAGCTGTGTCTCTGTTCTGAGGATTGTGTAGCCATGTGGGTACCAAGCAGAGGAGGGAGGTGATCTGATTCAGGTTTTAACAGGACCCCTCTGGATGCCAAGTGGAGAATGGACTGTGTGTGGTGAGGGTAAAGGATATAATAATATAGACAAGGAGACCAGGAGGAGGCTGCTTCAAAATTCCAGGTGACTAAAAAAAAAAAAAAAAAAAAAAAAAAAGATTCCAGGTGACTCATAGTGATGGATGGGCCAGAGGGGAGATGTGTAGAATGAAGAAGTGTTAGGTCAGATTTTTTTTTTCTTCTTTTAAATGTGTGTGAGAGAGAAAAACCCGAGGTTTTAGCCCTTATCAGCTGGAAGGGTAGATGCTCCATCACCTGAGACAGAGAAGTCAGGTTGGATAACAAGATTTTATTTGTTGCTCATGTCTAAGTTGTTCCAGAGAACAGTGAATGGAAGTGATAAGTGAGCTGCTGGACACAGGACTGGACTTCTGTGGAGGGGTTCATGGTGACGACAACCACAAAGTAGAAAATGGTGTACAGGTTGGATTAGGAGGAAGAATATACACATCACAATGACAGTGCAGTTACTGAGTTAGGAAGGTGATGGTGGAAGGCCAAGGACTGGGTGGGGGACCAGAGTTGTGAGACACAGTATGATCCAAAAGAATACTGTGTACATGGAAAGTAGCATGGACTGATGGCTTCTGGGTCCTGGTATCAGGGACTTAAAGGATAAAGATGAGCCCAACTTTGGTTGTCTGGTAGCATGATCTTAGCAACCCCAGGAGAACTGGCTGGCAGGAAGGGGTGGAGGCGGGGTACAGTGCAGCCCTGCAGGCCAGGCCCAGAGCTTAGATGGTGCCTCTCTGAGGCACCACCTGCCTGTTGTTGCTGTTAGTGGGCACAGTAATCAAAGGGACGATTAGGAGAGAGCAGACACCTTTGGCACCTAGTCTCTGTGTTTCCTCTGAATTGAGAAATTAGGTAGGAAGGAATGCAGGGGGGAGATCTGTGGAGGCCTGGATGGGTGTCCTTGGGAGAGAGGCTTCTCATGGACTCGGATCTCTCCATTGGGACAGGGGCAGGTGAACTTTGAGGACGTGGCTGTATACTTCTCCCCGGAGGAGTGGGGGCTCCTTGATGAGGCTCAGAGGCTCCTGTACCGTGATGTGATGCTGGAGAACTTGGCACTTATGGCCTCTTTGGGTAAGGCCTCACACCCACCCCAGGGTCCTGTACTGGGCTCTTCCTCTCCCCTATTTCCCAAGGGCAGTCCAGCCCTTCCTGAATCAGAGCTTGTCTTCTCCCGGACTGGAAGCCTCTGTTCAGATCCATGTACCTCTGTGCCCTAATTTGTGCCACCTCCTCTAGCTGATGTTTCTAGTGGCCTGCATGGGTCAGGAATTGCAGGGACCATTTTGGTTACTACTTGTTGAGACCATGAACTATTCATCCAAGACCCTTCTTTGAGGTTATTTTTATAATACATAGTTTTCTTCTCTGAGGGGTGGGTTACCCAGGCTAGTGCTGGCCATTTACCTGTCTTGTCTTATCTTTAGGATATGAATCTTCCATGTCCCATGGATTTGCTTCACTGGAGCTGGGCAGCAAGCCCTGGGGATCTGACTGGGCAGATGTTACTCCAGCCAGGACCAGAGACACTCAGGGTGGGTATGACCTGGGGAATGGGAATGGGGAAGGATGTGATGTTGGGGCTGGGTTCCTGTCATTCCCTAATCTCTCTCCCCACACTTTACTTTGCCATGTACACACTTGTCATTTATGCTCTGACCTTTGGCCTCTGGATGTTCCCCACCTCTGCCTCCATATCTGACCTGTTCCTCTCCATTGCTCCTGCTGCAGTGCTCCTCAACATTGGCCTATACTTAGTGTGTTATAAGATGTGCACATACTCCAAATAGTTCTTAAATACCAACTGTTCAGTGGTAGCTATTCAGTAGACACAGCTCTCACCTGTCCCCAGCAGCAAAAGCCTCACTGACATCCTGAAATATTCTTTCTGGGCTGTACCCCACATTTGTGTCCTCTCCTAGTCAAAGCCTCTTCCATTCCTTTATTTTTTAATTTTTTTAAGGACTCTTACATTCTATGATCTTTAGATGTCAACTACTGCATAGCAGCCCTTTACTCAACTTGAATTTGGGCCTCTTGTTCTGACAGCAGTCCTATGACCTAGATCTTATTTCTGTTAGACACACATTTATAATGAGGCTACCCCTTCCATCAGTGTCAATTTGTACTTCACCAGCATTTGTCTGCTTTCAGGTTGTTGGCATGGAACAGAGGGTGAGGAGATAGCTTTTAAGCAGAACATTTCTGTGGGAATGTCACAGATCAAGACTCCCAAGACAGGTCCTGCTACCCAGAAGGCCCACCCCTGTGAGACCTGTGGCCTGGTCTTGAAAGACATTTTGTACTTGGCTGAGCACCAGGGAGCACACCCTGGTCAGAAATCATACATGTGTGGGGCATGTGGGAAACAATTCTGGTTCAATGCAAACCTTCACTACCAGAAGCAGCACAATGGAGAGGAACCCTTCAGAGGGGATAAGGGCAGCACCTTACTTGTGAACAGCTGCCCTGTCAAACCATTGGAGATGCCTTTTATGCCAGGGAAAGGTTATAAGGACTTGCCAACTAGCTCAAGCATTTTCCAGCACCATCCCTCTCATAGTAAGTGGAAGCGAAACAGTAATGCCAAATGTGTGGATGCCTTTCACAGTGGACAGAGGCATTATGAGTGCAGCGAATGTGGGAAAACCTTCAGCCGCAAAGACTCACTTGTCCAGCATCAGAGAGTCCACACTGGAGAAAGGCCTTATGAGTGCAGCGAATGTGGGAAAACCTTCAGCCGCAAACCCATACTTGCTCAGCACCAGAGAATCCACACTGGAGAAATGCCATATGAATGTGGCATATGTGGGAAAGTTTTCAATCACAGTTCCAACCTTATTGTACACCAGAGAGTCCACACTGGAGCAAGGCCTTACAAGTGCAGTGAATGTGGGAAAGCCTATAGCCACAAATCCACACTTGTTCAGCATGAGAGTATCCACACTGGAGAAAGGCCTTATGAATGCAGTGAATGTGGGAAATACTTTGGTCACAAATACAGACTCATTAAACACTGGAGTGTTCATACTGGGGCAAGGCCCTATGAGTGCATTGCATGTGGGAAGTTCTTTAGCCAGAGTTCTGACCTTATTGCACACCAGAGAGTTCACAATGGTGAAAAGCCTTACGTGTGCAACGACTGTGGAAAAGCCTTTAGCCACAAACATGTACTTGTTCAGCATCATAGAATTCACACTGGAGAAAGGCCATATAAGTGCAGTGAGTGTGGGAAGGCCTTCAGGCAAAGAGCTTCTCTCATCCGACATTGGAAAGTTCACACTGGAGAAAGGCCTTAGGATGGCCGGTAATATACCATATTTCCTTGTTCAACATAGTGACTGACAGAAGCTGTGAGATTAGCCTTTGTGAGTAGCCATCAGCCAGAAGTTGAACCTCCTGCATTTAAACATCCACTCTGTTGAGACTTCTGAATGCCAGCTATGTGGGAATCTTTCTGGTGCAGTGTTGCACTTTGTAACCTCACCAGGAGCCTTGCCAGAATTCTGTCACTGCCAGTGTCTCTGAAAAACAACAACAACAACAAAAACAAACAAACAAACAAAAAACAAGCTATGTATGGAATGGCAGAGTCCCACATTGTGCATAAGTCATCCCAACATGTTCTAATAGCCAGACATCTGCTTCTCCTCCCTTCCCTAGAGGGAATCATCAGTACCTAGAGCCCATTAAAAATCCTCACTCTTTCCTGCCTTCTCCTCCAACTGGTTTAAGCATGGACATGACCCAGTTTTGGTTAGAAGGTTGCAATTTTTTTTTCTTTCTGCTGGTTACTTATAGAGAAGATTTCCATTTTTCATGGACTTGAACTGATTTTGTTGGTCTCATTTTGTGCTCATGATGGATTCGTTCAGCCTCCAAGTCCCCTACTTTGAAAATTGCCATCTCATCTTTTTCTGTTTTTGCAACAAATGCCTTAGTTTTAAACTACCTTTAATTTGGAGGATTCTGTTCGCTCTGTGGGTTGTATTGAGAAGAGAGTTGGGCGCTGCCAGCGTGAAGAAAGGAACAACTTTTGTGAGAGTTCAAATGTTTCTCCGTGGTATTAGCAGAATGGCAAGGAACAACTCTCATTTTAGCCTAACTTGCATTACTGCTCAAGGACTCCTATGAATTAGGCCCAGATTGCCAGGCCTAATCTTTTGGCCTGTATGCCAAGGTTTTTTGTGTGATCAAGGTCACCCTGAGCAGTGGGCAGTTGTGACAACCTCTGGTGTATCTGGGAGTGGTATGAATTGGTTCCCTTGTTCCAGAGGGATGTTTCATATTCCCATATTCTCTTTATGGGAACTTGACACACACATCCTGCCCCCAGGACTTGCCGATGCCCCTGAAATCTATTATTTAGTAGGCAGACGTCACTGTCCCCTAAAAAGATAGTTAGGAATCATAATAGGCACAGAGATACTGATGAATTGGGAGTTGGGAACATACTGTAGAGAATGTGACTTTTATACAGGTAAATGCACATATGTTTCTATCACTATGGCTTTGGTATGCAGGTTTACAGAAATTCTCAGGATTCCCGTATTTGTGTCTCTTTTATGGCTACAGTCCCTGTCTGAGCAATTTAAACATTTTCTGCAATAAACTGCACATATTTATAGTATACAGTTTGATAAGTTTTAATACATGTTTGTGAAGCCAAGTTTTCTGAATTGCCTTATAATCCCTCCTCCCCTTACCCATTCCCAGGCAGCCACTCATCTTGCTTTTTAACTGTAGATTTTTGTTGCATTTCCCAGAATTTTATGTATATGGAAGGATTTATGTACACAGGTAACACTTTAATATATACTGTTATATATCTGGTTTTAACTGCATAATTGCCTTGTGATTCATCAGTTTTACATGCATCAGTAGTTCATTCGTTTGCATTCATACTTTTGCTGAAAGTTCCATTTTTAGAGAAAGAGTTCTTTTTTTTTTTTTTTTTTTTATGATAGTCACAGAGAGAGAGAGGCAGAGACATAGACAGAGGGAGAAGCAGGCTCCATGCACCGGGAGCCCGACGTGGGATTTGATCCCAGGTCTCCAGGATCGCGCCCTGGGCCAAAGGCAGGCGCCAAACCGCTGCGCCACCCAGGGATCCCTAGAGAAAGAGTTCTAAATCAAGTGATCCAATAGAGAGCTCACAAAAAAACAAAGCCATGGTGTCTGTTAAAAACTTTACCTGGAAGTGATGTGTTAACATTCCTGACTTATCCTGTGAGTAGTACAGACTAATCCCAGTATAAAGTGGAAGAGGACTGGGCAGCCCCAGTGGCACAGCGGTTTAGCGCGGCCTGCAGCCCAGGGCGTGATCCTGGAGTCCTGGGATCGAGTCCCACGTCCGGCTCCCTGCATGGAGCCTGCTTCTCCCTCTGCCTGTGTCTCTGCCTCTCTCTCTCTCTCTGCATCTCTATGAATAAATAAATAAAATATTTTAAAAAATAAAGAAGAGGGCTCCACAACTGACAATACAAGAAGGTAGGGATTTCTAAGAGGATCTTGGATAGTAGTTTCCACAATCATAGGGTTTTTTTTTTTCTTTACATTTTTGGTCTTTTAATGAATGACATTGACTAGTTTTAAAATGTTAACCTTACATTTCTAAGGTGAGCCCTATTTGGTCATCCTGAATTCTTTTTTATGTACTGTACTTACTTTTTTTTTTTTTTTTTTTTGCATCTGTACTCATGAGGGATGTAATCTCTAATTTTCCTTAAACCCCTCCTGGGTTTAGTTGGTATCACCATAATGCTGGCTTTACACAATAAGTTGGTTAAGTATTCCCTGATTTTTAATTTTGTGAAACAGTTTGTGAAGAATTCGTTATTGTTTCATTATTGTTTTGTAGAAATCACCAGTGAAGTAATTGGGCCTGAGGTTTTATTTTAGGGGAAGATTTATAATTACAAATTTAATTTTGATTGTGGATGTAGATCTTTAGTAGGAGTTCTTTTTATCCCAGCAGGAGGAAGGAAGATTTCTTCCTCCTCTAGCAATAACCCAGCCAATGAGAAAGCACTATAGTTACAACTCCTAGTTACTCCAGTGGACTTCTCAACTTCCTTTTCCCTCTATAAAAGAGCATTCCTCACCTTTGTTTTCTGGACTTGCCTATGGTTTTGCTAAAACTTGCTTGCAAATCTCAGCTATTCCCAAATAAACCCATTTTTTGCTGGTAAAATAACTGGCAGTTTTATTTTTAAGATTAACAAGAATAAGAGAGGTGGCATCAGTAAAGACTCTACAGGTACTAAAATAAGAATAGTTTGACTATTTAAATAAAATGAACTTCTTGAATGACACAACCACCAATGCTCACTGTAGGGGATAGAATAGTTTGACTACTTAAATAAAATGAACTCCTTGAATGACACAAACCACCAATGCTCACTCTAGGGGGAAAAAAACTTACTGGTTTAGTCCCTCAGTACTGGGAAGGTCGTCATGCCCCACATTGGAAGGAAAGTGTGTTGCAAGTGGAAACCACTTAAGGCGACATTTGAGAAATAAGGACAGTTACGAGGGAGAAACAGATTATTGAAGCATCAAGCCAGCATCACCTTATTGAGTGGTCATTTAATAATAATAATAAACCCTCAACAGTCAACAAAATACAAAACAATTATGTACACATCAGAAGTAACATAACTCCAAATTGTATGATGGTTCTAAACAAGGACCCTAAGTCTGAAAGTCAAACGAAATATTTAGTGGCACTTACCCCAATTTAGGGGAGAAAGGTTCTCCCTATGAAGGCAAACCTGGAGTGATGTATTTCTCTTGGAAATGTTTGTTAAAAGTTACCATGAAAACAGACTAGTGAATACTGCAAGAGCACAATAGAGTGAACCATTTGGGAGGACACAGTGCAGGTATAAACATGAAGCAACAGCTGATGAACTTTTTGCAAGACAACAAAACTTCAAAGATGTTTTAAAACAGTATTATCTCAAAAAACTATTTGAAAAAAAAAACTATTTGGAGGCAAATGTGTTATTGCTAATACAGCCTATAACATTGCAAATTCAGAGACCATGAATTTAGAGATGAATCCAAAGTCAGTTAATAGTTAAGATGAGACTTCTGAATTCTGAACCTTCTAGCCCCTCAGAAAAAGCAAATGAAAATTATCTTGACCCAGGATAATGATGCTGTTTCTGAAAGGCCACAATCAAAAGATGTTTCCCTTTTTGCAAGGGCTTGGAAAAATGCAGACAGGGTACTGTCTTTCCATAAAAGAAGCAGCTACAGTGAAAAAGGTATACGGGTTTGTTTTACACATCTTGGGAAAGCTGTCTTCAGATGTCTGTTTCAATTCCAAGAAATTTACTTTCAGGTCACCAAATGATGTGCAGATCCAATCAAAGTTTTGGTGCTTTCTTTAGATGTGTTACAGAAACCCAAGGGTCTGTTCCCTGGAGTTTGATGGCATAAGGATTGCTTAGCACTTCCTGACCAGGGCCTTTCCAGTGAGGCTGATAAGTCTGAAGGTGTCTTTTCCAACAACACCTGGGAGCGCACTGAGAGAAGACTGCTCTACCAAAGCATAGTTAACTTTTTTAAAAATATTTATTTATTCATGAGAAACACAGGCAAAGACACAGGCAGAGGGAGAAGCAGGCTCCATGTAGGGAGCCTGACATGGGACTTGATCCCAGGTCTCCAGGATCAGGCCCTGGACTGAAGGCAGCACTAAACCACTGAGCCACCCGGGCTGCCCAGCATACTTCTCTTTAATATAAATATCAACTGTGAGTCAAAGAAGGCTGGAGCCAAATGCTTTGAATGTCCTTTGACTACCTCAAAGGGTAAAAGTCTGTGAGTTCCCTAGGGGGTGGATCTGAGGTTTAGAGGAATTAACAGCCATGCTTTTGGCCAAGGTATTTGAGAGTCTCTAGAAGTTTTGCCAATTGAGTTTTAATAGTGCCATTAAGTGGATTTAGCTAACAGGATTAAAGATGATAAGCAAAAACTGGGAAAACAGCACAAAATCATCAAAATACCTGACCACTATTTCAAATGGGTTCTCTGATCACTATGAAGTTTGAGAGAGATTCCACATATAGGGATAGTATCTTTGTTTAAAGAGATTTATTTATGGGGATCCCTGGGTGGCTTGGCAGTTTAGCGCCTGCCTTTGGCCCAGGGCGTGATCCTGGGGTCCCAGGATTGAGTCCCATGTTGGGCTCCCTGCATGGAGCCTGCTTCTCCCTCTGCCTTTGTCTCTGCCTCTCTCTTTCTCTGTGTGTCTCTCATGAATAAATAAATAAAATCTTTTAAAAAATTATTTATATTGGAAGGGGTGGGAAAGAAAGAGGGAGAGAATCTTCAAGCAGATTCCTCGCTGGGTATGGAGCCTGACATGGGGCTTGATCCCACAACTCATGAGATGACCTGAGCTGAAACCAAAAGTTGCAACTCAACTGACTGAGCCATACAGGTGCCCCTAGGGATAATCTTTTCCAACAGTCACAGAAGAGACATTGGCCTATTTTCAAGGGAAAGCTTTGATCCGTAAGAAAACCCAAACCATAACTAAAACATCTAAATCCATGAGATGGGGTGAGCTGTATGAAATCCATTTGCCAAACCTGAAGTCTGTTGGGTAATTTGAAATGCCCAGGGTCAGTATGGACGGGTACCTAAGACTATATTTTGAACAGGTGGGACAAGTGAGGTAGGTACTTCTGTGGACTTAGTAACTGTTCCTCAGCAACATTGGTTTATGAATGCTATCATTTTCTCAGACAAATGGTTTAATGTGTATGCATTTGGGTTTTTTTTTTTTAAGATTGATTGACTTAGAGAGCCCACAGGTGGAGAAATGGGCAGAGGGAGAGGGAGAAAGAATCCTCAAGCAGACTCCCCACTGAATGTAGAGCCAGACATGAGGCTCAATCACAGGACCCCGAGATCATGACCTGAGCCAACATCAAGAGTTGACCAAATAACCTACTGAGCCACCCAGGCACCTGTAATGTGTATGCATTTGTAAGTAGTGGAAATTTTAGAACTTCTGATATGGCTGAATTGTTATGTGTCCCAAACCAAAGTTATCTCTTTTTATTAAGGGAACAATTATATTTCCAATATTGTCTTTCCCCCTTTGTTGCCAATTGCTGGGTATCTCCTGTCAATTTTCCCAAAATTTATCATTTTGGAGAACATCCCTTTGAACCACGACAAAAATTTGGCTATTCGTTTCCTTGAGAGCAGCATTTGTGGCACAGATACCAGTGAGGTGGGTTGCTTTGGCCCCCAGGGAGTTGGGTCTGGAATGCCCAGAAAATTTACTAATATCCAGAGTAGCTGGCAGAAGTATGGCATCTAAAAAATTTTGGATATAGGAACCATTTTTAACATTATTCCAATTGGAGGTAAGGACACATTGTTGTTTCTATAATATTCCAAAAGTCATAAGCTACCTCAAAGACATATCGGCTATAGGTATAAATGTTTGTGGAGTTTTACTCTTGGGTGAGATACAAGCTCAAGTGAGGGCATAGGACTCAGCTTTTGGGCTGAAGTAGTCAAAAGTAAAAGTTCTGCCTCAGTGACGTCAAAGGGTGTTGTAGTAGCATACCCAGCACGATATTTACAATTTTCATTCTTTAAATAAGAACCATCAGTAAACCATGAAAAATCTGCATCGGTTAGAGGAGTTTCCTGTTAAGTTCTCATGAAGATTCAAAAAGTACCTGTCAACATTAAGCAGTTGTGAGGGGTTTCATCTGGATCGAAATGTAGTCCTTGTTTCAAGATCAGACACCCTAAGTATCTAACCTGAGACCGAGTAAATTGCATTTTTTCTTTGAGGACTTTATGTCCTTTTAAGGCCAAAAATTTTAACAGGTGGGTGCTGTCTTCCTGTGAAGAGATTTGAGAAGGGAAGCAGAGAAGCAAATTGTTTATATAGTACAACAAAGTAGAGCCTGCTGAGGACTTTCTATAATCCAAATCAAGTTTTAAAATTTGTGAAAAGTTAAGAGGGACTCTGTGATACCTTGGGGCATGACTCTCCAGGTGTATTTCTGTTCTTTCCAAGTGAAAACAAAATTGGCTATCCTTATCAACAGGAATACTAAAAATGTACTGCATAATCAATTACAGTGAAAATTTTGTTTACCACAGGAATGGATGTTAGTAGCAGATGGGCACTGGGGACAACAGGGTCTGAGGAGTGGTTATTTGGTATTTATTGCTCAGAGATCCTGGATAAACTCCCATTGTTGGTTTTTGGGTTTTCTCACAGTTAAAATAGTGTTATGGGAAATAAGGCGGGGGTGGGGTGGGGTGGTGGGTGGGTAATGAGACCTTCCTTAATCTATTATGGGCTTGATACCCTGGCAGGCTTCTTTATTTCTAGAGCACTGATTATAGGAGGAGGTTTTGGTTTTTTTTTTTTTTTTTTTTAATTTTTTTTTTTTAATTTATTTATGATAGGCACACAGTGAGAGAGAGAGAGGCAGAGACACAGGCAGAGGGAGAAGCAGGCTCCATGCACCGGGAGCCCGATGTGGGATTCGATCCCGGGTCTCCAGGATCGCACCCTGGGCCAAAGGCAGGCGCCAAACCGCTGCGCCACCCAGGGATCCCCTAACAGGAGGTTTTGAATCTTGATAGAAGCTACTCTGTGGATTTCCCAATATTAGTTGAGGATTTTTCCCAGAGAGGATGGTAGCTGTTACAATAGGAACAAATGCTCAGTATCTCCAGAGTCTGCTATAGTGCTGTCAGAGACAGAATAAAAGATGTCAAATGGTCATTAAATTCCCTTGGTTGGCTATTTTGATTACCACTGTAAAATTCTAGAGTTATTACCCCTTTTTGGGAGAAAGCCTGGCATGATACTTTTATAAGAGAACTCAGCCCAATAAAATGAATAGGGGCAGAATAACTAAGGAAAAATGGGTGAGAGTAGCTCTCCAAGGACCTAGACAAAAGGGAGTAGGTACAGACACAGGAACCTGTTGAAGTGTGTTAGAGACCCCCACTATTTGAACTACTCTAGTACTCTGGAACAGAGGCAGCTTTACAGCAGTGGGGGGTTAAACACTGAGAGTGTAGCTTTGGTATCAAAGACAGAGATTCGGGGATCCTTGGGTGGCGCAGCGGTTTGGCGCCTGCCTTTGGCCCAGGGCGCGATCTTGGAGACCGGATCGAATCCCACGTCGGGCTCCCGGTGCATGGAGCCTGCTTCTCCCTCTGCCTGTGTCTCTGCCTCTCTCTCTCTCTCTCTCTGTGACTATCATAAATAAATAAAAATTTAAAAAAAAGGAATATTAAAAAAAAAAACAGAGATTCATTCCCAACTGTCTTGACTGTCCAGTGAAACGACGACGCTGAGAGGGCTTCAGAAACTGCAGTAGAGGGAGCCAAGGATGACGGCCCGCAGGTCACAGCAGGAACTGCGTCCTGGCAGCGCTGGCCGCTCCTGAGCGAATCCGCGTCTCCCCTCAGTTCCTCCAGACGCGCATTTTCTTGAATTCCCTTGAAAGCCCCACCTCAGCCACAGACTCAATAATTAAAGAAATAGCCTGTTTTGGGGAAAGAAAAAAAAAGTTTCTCTAAGCTGTTTTAAGAAGGAGGATTGGGAAGAGCCCCTGAAGTTTCTCATACCTTCGTCATTGGGAATTAGGAAGACACTAGAAAGGCTGGCAAAGGACTGAATGCACCTGGAACACTCAAATTTATAACAATCTTTTTTTTTTTTTCCAGTACCCTGGCTTTTTGCAAAAATAGCAACTAGAAAGGCTTTTGTTTTGTTCACGGACTGTCATTTGTGAGAATCGAAAATTGAGAATTTTAGTGGTCTTTCTTTTAGGCGACTCATCTGGGATGTGGGTGAGCTGGTTTGCCATATTAACTAAATCTGGAGTGGGAAGTTTCTCATTCCATCCTGGTCCTTTTAACTAAAAGAGAAAGATCCTTGTTCAGGCCATTAATAAACAGAGTCAGATGCTACCCAGGTGGATTATTCAACATCTAAAGGTAGACCAGAATAGTCTTTTTTTTTTTAAGGTATTCATTCATTCATTCATTCATTCATTGGAAACAAAGAGAGAGAGGCAGAGACATAGGCAGAGGGAGAAGCTCCCCTGCGGGGAGCCTGATGTGGGATTGGACCTCAGGACCCCAAAAATCATGCCCGAACCAAAGGCAGAGGCTCAACCACTGAGCCACCCAGGTGTCCCTAACCAGAATATTCTTGAGACAATTTTGTGTTGATTGTAATTGTCATGATCACAATCCTTGATTACAAATCTTTTATCAGCTTTCTGTGTGCAAGCCTGAATTTTGTTGCCACATGTCTGCAGACAAAGAAGATGAGACAGAAGGGAAAAAGAGGCCTCAAGCCATTTTGACTTATTTTAATTGTTTGCTTCAGTGAATTTAGAAATAGTATTTTACAAAGAGACAAACTTAGAACACTAAAAACAACTGGAAGCCTTGAGATAACCATTTAAAATAGGCATCCCATTTAGAGTTTTTTATTTTAGGAACTGCAGCTTTCTAATTGAATTTTGAGTAAAATAAGTAAGCTTGGGGAGATCAAAACTTCCTCATAATGGCCACGGAAGCTCCAAATTACTTTTGATTAAGTTAGTCTACTTACTCATAAATGCACGATCATAGTTTTTAAACATAAAACTAGAGTCCCAGTTGGGAGGGGTGCTCTCAAAAGCATTTTGATGACTGGGATCCCACTTCTTAGAGGTTCTTCTGGAACAGTCTGGTTCTAGAAGGAATCTGATTGAAGGCTACAGTACCTACAGGTACAGTAGTAAAATCCGATCCTGAACAGGAGTTGAACTGAAGGCTGGCACCGTTTCAACCAGAATAATCTGATTCACAAGAAAAACTGGGACTGAAGTCCTACACAGTTCAAAAGGGCACAGTTCCTAAAGGAGCAGTCTAGTTCCAAAAAAGAGTCATACCAAAAGCTAGTTCCTATAGTAACATTCTTATTCCAAACATGACTTGGACTGAAGTCAACACAGTCCCATCAAAAATGGTTGAATTCTAAAAAAGGAGTTGCACCAACGATCAAACAAGTATTCTCAGAGATAATTTTTTAAAAGACAAGGTCTTAAAACAGATCCTGGGGATCCCTGGGTGGCGCAGCGGTTTAGCGCCTGCCTTTGGCCCGGGGCGTGATCCTGGAGACCCGGGATCGAATCCCACGTCGGGCTCCCGGTGCATGGAGCCTGCTTCTCCCTCTGCCTGTGTCTCTGCCTCTCTCTCTCTCACTGTGTGCCTATCATAAAAAAAAAAAAATAAAAAACAAAAACAAAAAAAAAACAGATCCTGAATAAGTCCCAGAGGGCTCAGACACAAAGCATGGAGCTTAAAATCCAGAAGAAAATTTACTGGCAAACCCCAGGGTTGGTGAGAAAGCAATGAGAACAATCAGCTGTGTGGGTACCAGCACATTTGTTCACCAGCCTCAGAGTTGTTGGGAGTCTTCTCTGGATCCCAGTTTGGTGCAACAACTAACCTTAACTTTAAAAATAAAACTGCCACTTATTTAACCAAAAAAGGGGGGGGGGTGTCATTTGGGAATAGCTGAGAACTGCAATCCAGGGCAAGCAAGCTTCAGCAAAACCATAAGCAAGTCCAGAGAAGAAAGGTGAGGAATGCTCTTGTATAGAGGAAAAGGGAATTTGAGAAGGCTGTTATAAACTAGAAGTCCACTGGAGAAAACTGGGTAAGTATGGTGGCTTCTCAGTGATTGAGCTGTCACTATCATTGGCCAGGCTGTTACCAGGAGAGGAAGAAATTGAACTTCCTCCTGGGGATAGTGAAGTAGTATTGGCTTGCAAGGTCCTCTTTTCCCATTGGGTCTGCAATGGACAACTAGTACCAGGCATGAGAGCTCCCCATGCTGTGCTCCTGACTCCATCCTAAATGAGGTTTCCTTTTTGTGAATTTTCACACCTTATACTGATAATATCTATACCTCTTTTTCTTGATCAAAAGTTTATCAGTTTTATTATCTTCTTAAAGTAATTGGTTACACTGATTTTTTCCCAATTTGATTTTTTTTCCCCTACCGTTGCCTTTTTCTTTATTTCTCTCTCTCTCTTTAAATCTCTATACCCAACACGGGACTGGAGCTCACAACTTTGAGACCAAGTCCATACTCTTCTGACTGAGCCAGCCAAGCACTCTGCCTTTTACTTTTATTAGATTTCATTTATTTTGCTACTTTTAAACATGGAAGCTGAGATCCTTTGATCTTTGATTTGAAATCTTTTTCCCCCTAGTATAGATGCTTAATACCAAAAGTGGTTCTGTAAGAACTGCTTTAGTTGCCTCCCATAGAAGGCATGTTTTTTTCATTTTAATTTAAAATATTTTCCAGTTTCCTTTCAAATTCCTTCTTTCACACCTAGCTCATTTTAGAAGTATATTATTATATCAAACATTTGGAATTTTCCTTATCTTTCTTGTCATTTATTTCTTATTTAATTCTATTGCATTCAGACTATATACTTTATGGCTTGAATTATTTATGTTTATTGAGATTTTCTTTATGGCTCAGAATATGGGCTGTCTTGTATTTCATGTTAACTTGAATGTTATTGTATTGTTTAGTGAAGGGTTCCACAATTGTCAACTAGGTTAAGATTGTTGATAATGTCTGTTTTCTGTGTCCTTACTAATTTTGGGGTGGGGGTGGGGTCCATCAACCTCTCTTTGAAGATTATTGACATCCCTGAATATAAAAGTGGATTTGTTGGGTGCCTGGTGGCTCAGTCAGTTGAGCATCTGACTCTTCTAGTTGAACAGCCACTATTCCATTCTTTATATTAGTCTTCAAATTATTTCATCTTACCCTTTTTGGTGTTTATTTTTTTTACCCAGCCTTTGGTGGTTTCCTACATGCATATACAAATTAGTACTCAGCCAAATATTTGAGGATGCCCCAGTGTATGACCCTGAAGTTTTCTCTCTCCTGCAGTGCGCACTATGGATTCCAGACACTTTGGCAGACCCAGATTCCAAACTCTGTGTCCTTAACTTAGAGTGACTTTGGGGTTGGCCTGCAGTTCCCATCCTTGCATTAGGTTGCTTGACTAATGTCCTGTGTATTGAGAATCAGTTTAACAAACTTTGTTAATTTTTTTTAAGTTTTTCAAAAAACTTCTGAACCCTCAAAGAAGATAGCTTGAATAAATTAGTAAAATTGAAACACCTCCAGACACAACAGGAAAAAGACAAAGAAACAGCATATTACAAATATAAGCAAGGAAAGGAGGTATAGCACTAGATATCTTTGAAAAATATAATGGATAATGGGTACTTATTTTAAACAGCTCTTTCCCAATAAATGGAAATTTGGAGGACAAAAGTTCTTTGAAAGATACCAACTTACCAGTCCCACTCAAGAAGAAATAGATAATCTGAAAATCCTTGTACATTAAAAATATTTAATTAGGGGCACTTGGGTGGCTCAGTGGTTGAACGCCTGCCTTTGGCTCAGGTGGTGGCCCCCTGGGATTGAGTCCTGGATCAGGCTCCCCGAAGGGAGCCTGCTACTCCCTCTGCCTATGTCTCTGCCTCTCTCTGTGTGTGTCTCTCATGAATAAATAAATAAAATCTTTTTTAAAAATTTAGTATCCAGGCTTCTAGTAATGCAAATCTGTGTATAAGTGTAAGAAACCTTCTTGCTAAAAACTTAGGCCAAGATGGCTTTGCCAATGAATCCTACCAAATATTTAATGAAGAAATAAAGATTCTATCGAACTCTTTTTTTTAAAGATAATATATGGAACACTTCCCAACTAATTTTATAAAGCCAATTTTGTTCTGATTGCAAAACCAGGTAATGATATGAAAAGAAAATTCCAGATCAATATATGAACATAGATGCGTATGTGTGTGCACGCACACACACACACACACAAATCCTTAAAATTTTAGGAAATTGGATTCCTGAAACTGTCATAATCTATTGATATTTACCAGTAATGTAAAGTTGTTTTAACAATTTAGATTATATTAAATGAATGTATATTAGCTAGAAAGTGTAGTATAATTAAAAGCACACCTGCATTTTGTCCCAGGTTCCTGGCAGAGAGCTTTAAAAATCTTGTAATTCCTGGAGTGATAGGAATCTTTCTTATGCTAACAGGTGACTAATGGTAGGCTACTAGAAAGTTTCAGGATGGAAACTTGTTACCAGAAAGACCAACTCTGTGACTAGAAGTTTGAAACTTTGAGTCCGACAGACCTTCCCCTAGAAAGGGAAATGAGTCCAGTCATGTGGCCATGATCTAATCAATCATGCCTGTATAACAGGACCCCAGTCAGAACTCTGGACACCTAGGCTTGGTGGAGCTCCTGGTTGGTGAACACAGTGATGTGCAGGAGAGTGCTGTGGCTTGACTCCCTAGGGAAAGGTCATAGCAGCTTCACAGCCAGGACCTGCCCAGACTTTGCCCTATGCATCCTTTCTATTTTGCTGTTCCAGAGTTATATTATTTACAACAAAACTGGGGCCATAGGTATACCACTTTTAGTTAGTTCTATGAGTCATTCTAGTAAGTTATTGAACTTGAAGGGATTGTAGGGACCCCTGGAATTATAGCCAATAGGTCAGATGTATAGGTGGCCCCTGACACTTGCCACTTTTGTTTGAGATGGGGGCTTTCTTGTGGAGGACTAAGCCCTTAAAGATGTTGGAGATCGTTGCTAACTCTGGGTAGTCGGTGTCAGAGAATTGGTGTCAGAATCAATTTCCTTAACTTGATTTAGGGCATCTATTAAAAGCCTAAAGCTAGGGGCACCTAGACGGCTCAGTCGGTTAAGTGTCTGACTCTTGATTTTGGCTCAGGTCATGATCTCAGGGTTGTGAAATCAAACTCCACACAAGGCTCTGTCCTCAGTATAGAGTCTACTTGAGATTCTCTCCCTCTGCCCCTCATGCCCCATGCTCATGCTCTCTCGCTCTCTAAAATAAAGAAAATCTTAAAATAAAAACCAATCCCAAAGTTAACATGATGAAAGTCTGAATGCTTTCCCTCTAATATTAGGAATAAGCAGGGATATCCACTCTCACAACTTCTATATGGTATTGCACTGAAGATCTATGCCCATGACATAAGAAAATTAAAGGAAATAAATGGTTCACAAATTGTAAAGGAAGAACCAGAAGAGTCATTATTCACAGATGAATGCTTATCTATTTAGAAAATCCTTAGATACATGCTTAAAAAGTTAATAAATTCAATGAGTTAATCAAAGTCCCAGGATAAAAGGTCAATAAACAATGAATGTGCAGATATTGAAAAACTATACCCCTTCCAATACCATTAAAATATGAAATATATAGGAAGAAATACATTTAACAAAATACATTCCAGAACTATAAGGCAAATTTACAAGACATTACTGAGGCATACCACGTTTCTGAATCTAAAGATTTAATATTTTAATTTTCTCTCTCCTAATTTTAAACATTCACAGAACTACCAAATTTTCACTGTTTGTTTCTTGATGGAACTGGACAAAATTCATATGAAAACCCAAAGGACCTAAAATATCCAAAATAATTTGGAAAGAACAATAATTTTAAAAGAGTTTACCTGATTTTATGATTACTATAGAGCGGGGCAGCCTGGTGGCTCAGTGGTTTGGCGCCACCTTCAGCCAAGGGTGTGATCCTGGAGACCTGGGATCGAGTCCCATGTCAGCTCCCTGTGTGGAGCCTGCTACTCCCTCTGCCTGCGTCTCTGGTTCTCTCTCTCTCTCTGTGTCTGTCATGAGGAAATAAATAAAATCTTTTTTTAAAAGAAGGTTACTATAGAGCTATAGTAATCAAACGTATAATATTGATGAAAGGATAGAGAATCCAAAATAGACCCATACATGTGTTGTCAATTTATTCCCCACAAAATTGCCAAAGTATTTCAAGCCTGAAATGATGTTTTCAAAAAACTGCTCTAAAGTTATGACATGGGATCCCTGGGTGGCGCAGCGGTTTGGCGCCTGCCTTTGGCCCAGGGCGTGATCCTGGAGACCCGGGATCGAATCCCACATTGGGCTCCCGGTGCATGGAGCCTGCTTCTCCCTCTCCCTCTGCCTATGTCTCTGCCTCTCTCTCTCTCTCTATCTGTGACTATCATAAATAAAAAAATAAATAAAAAATAAATAAAATAAATAAAGTTATGACATGCATATGAAAAATAAAAATCTTTTTTTTTTTTAAAGATTTTATTTATTTATTCATGATAGTTACACAGAGAGAGACAGAGAGGCAGAGACACAGGTAAAGGGAGAAGCAGGCTCCATGCAGGGAGCCCGACGTGGGATTCGATCCTGGGTCTCCAGGATCGTGCCCCGGGCCAAAGGCAGGCGCCAAACCGCTGCGCCACCCAGGGATCCCGAAAAATAAAAATCTTAAAACATCTCAAGTCATTTACTAATTAAATTGAAATGGATCATAAACCTGAATGTCTAAGATAAAATATATACATGTCATATGAAATAGTATATAAGGAGCACTCTTTGAATGTGGGCTAGACAAAGACTTTTTCACAATAAACATAAAAATCAAACCCAAAGAAGATAATAAGTTGGGAATTTATCAAAATTTTAAAACTTTACTATTAAAAAGACACATTTAATAAAGTTAAAACTGCAAGCTTTAGCCTGGTGAAAAATGTTTTAAAGTATATTGATAAAATAAGTGGTATCCAGAATTGTAAAATAACCTTTACAACAGTAATTAGAAAAACAACCCAACGTGACAAGAAAAAGGACAAATTTGAAATCATATTTCACCAAAGAAGATACCTAAATGATAAGCATGTGTGAATATGTTCAACATCATTAACCATCAGAGGATTACAAATTAAAACCATAGTGAGCTAACTAGAATTTAAATAAAAATTTGAGATTAACCACCACCACCCCGAAAACAACAACAAAACAACCATAGTGAAACACAAGTACACACTCATTGAGGTAGCTAAATTCAAAGACTGACAAGTGAAGTTGTGAGACAGAACTCCCATACATTGCTGGTGAGAATGCAGAATGTTTTAAAACCCAATTTACAGAGGCGCCTGGGTGGCTCAGTCAATGAAGCATCCAACTCTTGCTTTCAGCTCAGGTCATGATATTAGTATTGTGAGATCGAGCCCTGTGTCAGGCTCTGCACTCAGCACAAAGTCTGCTTTGGATTCTTTCTCTCCTTCTCCCTCTGCTCCTTCCCATGCTTGTGTACCCACTCTCTCTCTCTCCCTCAAATAAATAAATAAATCTAATACAACCCCACTCTACAAAACTCAGTGGTTCTTTCTATGAAACTAAACATGCTCTTATCATGTGACACAGCCATCTCACTTGTAGGGTATGTCCCTAGTGTCTGTCCATAGAAATACTTGTATTTGAATGTTCATAGCAACAGCAATATTACTGATAAAAGACAATGGCTAGGAACAAAATAACAACAACAAAATTCTGCAAGTACCTATTCATAGGTAAATGGGTAATATATTAGTTTGCTATGGCAGTCATGACAAGATACCACAGACTGGGTAGCGTAAAGGACAAATTTATTTTCTCATAGTTCTGGAGGCTGGAAGTCTAAGATCAAGATGCCGGCAAGGGGGAGTTTCCCCTGGGGCCTCTCTCTGTGAATTATAGTTGGCTGTCCTCTTGCTTACTCTTCACATGGTCATCCCTCTGTGCTTATACACCCTTATGTCAGTGTGTGTCCTAATCACTTGTAAGGTACCAGTTAGATTGGATGAATGCCCACCCTGGTGGCCTTATTTTAACTTAATTACCTCTTTAAAGGCCCTATCTCCCAATACACTTAAATTCTGAGACACTGGGGTGTGTTTCAACATATGAATGTGGGGAAACACAACTCAGCCCTGTAATGAGAAAATAGTTGTTGTGAGTTGCTGCCCAGGCAGTTTACAGAATGACAACTCTGCTTACAATCAGGGTAGACATGTAGCTAAGGACATGAGCTTAGGATTCCTGTCACAAGTCCTGCTTTGCTTTTCCTGGGGCATCTGTTAAAATAACTGCTCAGAGTTGAGCCTCAAAAACTAGTGACTGCTGCCCCAACCACCTTTAAGTAATAAGTGCTTGCTAACCTGCTTTCTTTCTCCTGCTCATTGTGATCTGGGACAGAGGACTGCCTTTCCCCTGACTCACTGTATCCCCACGGAGGGATTTGTAAATAATAAACCTTGTGACTTTACTTCTTTTATGTGAATGCACTGAAACTACACCTTCAATCAAAATGACTGTGGGGAGGGGCACATGGGTTGCTCAGTTGGTTAAGTGTCTGCCTTAGCGTTTGGCTCAGGTCATGATCCCAGGGTCCTGGAATGGAGCCCCACATGGGCTCTCTGCTCAGCGGGGAGTCTGCTTCTCCCTCTCCCTCTGCTTGTGCTCTATCAATCAAATAAATAAATAAAATCATTAAAAAAATAACCGTAGGTTTCCACTTCCCTAACATGGAGGCTCTGATGCTGAGGGAGCTACCTGCCAAACTCATGTGGGTGTGCCCCCTCATTCAGCAGGTCATAATCTCTATATTCTTAACACACCAGCCCTAGGTTTCCCAACACAGCCCCATCTTTTATTTACTGTCGGCTATCTTCTCTATGCCTTACACCTAAATGTTTATCTTCCCACTTTTACTATGAAGAATACTGAGGTTTAGGCAGAAGTGACCAAATGACATTTCTATTTGAAGCACAACTAACAGCTCATGGCACCCTCCACCCCCAAATTATCAGCAGAGCTTAGAAGGGTCTGAATTCCTCTCTCTCTCTCCCCAGAATCAAAGGTCTCAGACATTAGGGAACACTACCTTTGCTCACCTGTGCTGGGACCCCAAGATCTGATTCTTCTCTCCCTCGTGAACTCTGGGTGTGCTGAGAGCAGCATAATTATTTCATTGCATCTATGTGTGTTGTCATGTATATTTATAATGATCTGCTCCCTCCCTGTGCAAGGATATGTCCCATAGCTCTATATCATCCATGTCCACCCACTCTCCAGAACAGGGTTCTTAGTGTGTGAAGAAAGGACAGGGATCTTATGAGACTCTTACTCATAGCAGCATGGCCACAGCAGACCTCTCTCTATGACCCCATACATGAAGACTAGACTGGAAGAACTGGATGATGAGGGACTAACCCCTAGTGCATCATTCCCCCAACAGGATGCACCTGACTCCTGCTTCCGGCAGTCTGGTGCCCAGGTCTCTATGATATTAGAAATGATGCCAGAGACTGGGTGTTTTTGGGCCCTGAGACCTCAGCCACTAGTCAGTGCCAGGCTCAGTGACTTCCCTGAGGGAACGGATTTAAGGATGAGTCACAGTAAAGTATAGCAGAAGCAGCTTTATTGCAAAGCAAATGTACACACTTGAAGAGGCAGGGAGTGCAGTCACAGACACAAGATCTGATCACCAGGTACATGTGGGGCTCTGATCTTTATGGAAAGTTATAATAGAGGGGTGGAAAATTCATGTAGGGTTCTGGAAATAGGTGGGGACTTCCAAGAACTCTGCATATTATCACACTTGTTCTAGGCCAGACAACGCGCATGCGCAGTCTGAGTTTTCTCTTGGGCATACTCCTTATGTGAAGGTCTACTAGGAGTCCTCTAGCGGCCCCCCGCCCAGTGGAAGGGTCATTCTGGGGTCATTTGCAGACTAACTGGGTCTTTGCGTGCATGTGCCATGTAGGCTTTGTAACAGCAGGATGCTTCAGCCCTGAGAAACCAGAGCTATCACAGGATTTATTCGGTAGTCACAAACACCCTCAGGTGTCAGACTTAGTTATCCATGTTTTGATCTACAATTACCAAGCGTTTCCTTATTCTTCTTGCCTCAGAAAGAATAACCCTGTGCTTTGAGCCAAGAGTGGATTCTCTGACTCTCATGGACTCGAAGGCTCAACTAAATGCACAGCCACAGCTACCGCCAAAACATACTTCCAGAGAGGAAGTAAAAGAGGTTAGAGTCCTCAGAAGGCCACTGGCTTTCCTAAAGAATATAAGAACTGTACAAGCTATCCTAAAAACAGAAATTTGGAGAAAATTTTGAAACTTTTTCACTGAGAGATATGTGTGCAATAACAGTATTGGATAAAACACACAAAAAAAGGTTCTTGCCAAGCTTAGCAACACAAACTATGTATGTCATCATATAAAAGGCTCCCAGAAGGGCTCAAAATGAAGATATGATTTTATTTGAAATTTTAAAAATATTCTATTAATTTATTAGGGAGAGAGAGCACACTAGAGAGAGAGCACAAGAGAGGGATAGCAAGAATAGGGGCAGAGAGAAAGGGAGAAGCAGACTCCCCAGTGAGCAGAGAGCCCAATGCAGGGCTTGATTCCACAACCTGGGATCCTCACCCAAGCTGAAGGCAGACGCTTAACCAACTGAATCATCCAGGCACCCCCAAGGTACGGTTTTAGTATCCTTTTAGACAATACCTTTTTTAAACTAAAGGTCACATTGATTATTTTGTAAAGCTTTGAAATTAGCTCCAGAGGCGATCCAAAGGAGGAATTTCAAAACATCCAACTGATAAAGTATCTTGAGAATAAGTCTATGGTGGTAACTGTGAAACCCACACAGAGTTCATAGAGAGCTCATGCATAATGGTTTGCCTGTGAACATTCCAGGCAATTTAAAACACTTCACAAAAACTTTCATAAAGTTAAGCAATGAGATTTCTTCTCCATATGTGTTTTCCTGAGTGAACTGGGAACTTTACTCAGCTACATGTGTTTTATTGTGTTTGTTGTAGCTGTTGTAATTTGACGCCTAGAAAATTCTGAGGTAGACTTAGAAACAGTTGGCTACTCAGGAGGAAAGCACCTGAGGAACACCAGAAGACAAGAGAATTAGGACTTGGCTGGCATGGCACACCTGATTATTCCCTCCCCTGATTATTTCCCTTCAGGGAAAATGCAAATCACCTGAACAATGGCTAATAATTCACCAAAATGGCCCTTCCCCTCCCCCAACCACCCTTGGTCCACTATCCCTGAAACTGACTCAGTGCATGCTGAACCCTCCTCCAATAAAGCCTATAGCTTCCCCTGACTCCACCCCTGCCCTCTGCACACTGTGCTCCTTAGCAGGCATTTCCAAGTTTAAGTTTTCAGGCACTGCAGCTTGAGTTGATTTGCTCCCATCACATGTCCTTGAAGGCTTACATTCAGTATTTAAACCTGTATGAGTCTCCACACTGTGCCAAGGTGTGCACCCAGTTCCCCATTCTGACCACCATCAATGCATCATCAAACCTGCAGGAATGGGGCTAGGATGGGGAAGAGGTGTGATTGTTCTCTCCAAGCCAGGTTGAAATCACCTTGTCACACTCAGTCCATGGAGATAGTTTGATGTGTGTGTGTATGCACACACCAGGCTTTTGGGTGTACCTATGCCATGCCAGTCTCATAAGTCTCCCTGCAGTATTTGTACATCTGTGTCCTCATACCTGCTAGGGTGGGTCAGCACCTCCCTCTGTTTTCACAAGTCCCTGGTGCAAGCTGTATCTACCCCGTTGTGTGTCTCATGTCCGTTGCACATCTTTTCTGTCATGGGCATGGTAAAATGCATGTGTGTGCATAGTCCTGTTGAGGGGTGTCAGCATGCTTCACTCATCATACAGTGTCCCTAGGATGTATGTGTAGGGGTTTGCATGTTCCTCTGAGATGTCATAATCTCACACTTGTCACACTTCCTGTATCTCCACGAGTGTCACCATCGCACAACTGTCCCCCTGGAGTAGACCCACACCACCCATCTCACCGATATGAAGAAATATGGAGGAAGGTGTGGAGGTGTGAAAGCAAATCAAGAATAAAAAAAGAATTCTCTTCAGTGCCAAAAAAGGAGAATTTCCTCCAATCTTTCGTTAGAGCACTTCCCTTGGGAAACATATGCCAAACCTTTTGAAAAGCTAAATAAACCTCCTGACAGTTTCACAGAGGCGCTCCAACATCTGTGCCTCAGGTAGTGCTCCCTCGCCGTCCCGCGGTGATGATCCGTCCCGCTGACGTTCGCGCGGTTCTCGGGCGCCATCTGGTGGGGGCCGCGCTTAGACTTTCCTCCCTCCGGAGCGCGGACGAAATCGACGAGGGACGGGATTCGGTCGCGACACGCGACGCAGGGTTCCAGGAGGCCGGCGGCGCTGGCCGGATCCTCCCGGTCTCGCCGGCGCGTCGTCGCCATCCATTCGCTGGAGATTGGATGCGCAGTTCCACCGGGCTGCAGCTGCGGTGAAGAACGGACTTGTGGGGCCGCAGGGACCTCGACCAGCCCCGGCTTGCGGGTCCTCCGCCCGCAGGAACTGGCTGCGATACCGCGGGGGAACGGGAGAGGGAGCCCTGCACCCAGGGCCGGCGGGGACCCTGCCGGGAGACCGGGGTAAGTTGCCAAGGGCCCGGCTGCGGTTCCTCGTGGGGTCCGGTGGTTGGGGACTCCTCTGCGGAAGTTCTTCCAGGTCCCAACGGGTAGGCGTGCATGGACGGCCACACCCCACACGGCTGGGGAGAGGGCAGGCCTTGGCGGTGCACGTACCCGCGTCGGTTCCAGGCGGTTACGCTCGGTTTTCCGAGGTTTGTTTTGATCCAGAAGTGAAGACGGTCACGGGGTGTGCAGGGTGGCCAGGCTGAGGGACCAGGGCCGCCCGCGGCTCTGCGTGGGGTCGGGGAGTTGGGGGTGCCTCTGCGGTTCTCCTCAGGCCCCAATCTGGAAGCGGGGACTCGCAGGCATCCCGCGAGGGAAGGGGATCACCTAAGCTTTCCAGGTCGGTGGTACCTCCGTGGGACTCACGCTCCCATCCAGGACCCCAGTGGATGGGCCCCAACTACACGGGCAGCTGGGAAGAAGGTCTGCAACCTCTATAGCGTGGGGGGTCTGTGCCTATGCTCCAGGGTCAACCAGATGGCCGCAGGAGCCCTGGAGCTGTGAAGATTGGGTCTTGCTGGGGACCAGTGGTTGACCTACGGTTACAAGAAACCCATGGAATCCGTGAGTCAGCTCCATCTCCGAACAGAGTAAAAAAATTTTTTTTTCACGTGAAATTGACACTTTTTGTGGCTGTGTAGCCGGGGTCAGGGGTCTCGGCAGCTAGCAAAAGAAGCTAGATCTCAGATCGCGTGTGGGAGCTTTGAGGCTTGATTTTGTTCCTGTTTGAGCTGTTCGCCTGAGTCATCCGTGAGCTCAGGCCTCCCAAACGTGGTGCAGGAGGTTGGGGGTGATGTCCTGCTGCAGGTACTTGGTTGCCTTCGCAAACCTGCTCTGCCATCCCTCATGGTTCAGGGCTGTCAGGTGACCGTCTCCAGACTACCGATCTTTTCTCGACGACACAGGGCTGGGGGCCAAAACAGGCCCAGGACGCTTGTCTCTGCTGGGCACCCTTCAGGTTCCTGGAGCCCGCCGCGGTGGGGAGCGCCTCTTCCGCACTAAGCCCAGCTCCAGGCGGAGGGGAGACGAATATTGGAATATCTGCCGCCTGGGACACTCTTCCCCTTTCCCCGCCGGGGTAGGGGCGGTGCGGGGCCCAGCCAGCCTCGCTCTGCTCTCGGCCACACTCGGGTCAGGGCCTCGTACCAGCAGATACTTCCCTTCCTTTCCTGGTTATCTCCGCGGTGGAGACGCCAACCTGCCGCCCTGTGTGCTCCCCGAGGTCCACTACCAGGTGCCCGTTCACAGTGGCCCCTCAACCACTTGTTCTCCCGTGCCTCTGAGCGGGAATTGAGTGGGTGAGGAAGATGCGCCATTCCCATGTGGGGTGGGCACCTCGCTTGGCTGCCCCGGTGGCAAGCCGGAGGCGACGATGTGGGGTTCGACAGCCTTGTTCCGGAGTTTTACCGCTTCTGGGAATAGAATCTGAGCAGCGAACGGATGAGCTCCCAAGGCAGCACAGTTCCTCAGCAGCTGAAGGGCCCCAGTGCGCTCACCGGCAACAGGGAGTCCCCAGCCCGTGCGTCTGGACATCTCTGCCGCCCTGCCCGGCCCTGACCTGGGGGGATGCGCAGAGACCATTCCCCCCAACTTTCAGGGCCCTGACACCCTTGCGGCCACCACCCCCATGCCGAGTACCACTTGGGGGCACGCCGTTGCGAGTGGGCAAAGGCCTTTTCCCGCCGTTGACCCCACAGGGCCCTCGGTGGGGGCCGAGCACAGCTTTCCCTGTCGTGAACTGTGAAGCCGCCTCCAAGGCCGGGCATGGCCTGCGGAAGCTGGACCAGCAAGGACCGTGCGTACCGGTCTCCTTTCCGGGGCCCTAAGTCTGTCTCCAGCACCCTGACCCCTGCTCTTGGCTGCTCCTGGCCCCTGACCTGGCGGGATGGCTAGTGAGCCCGGCTCGGGCCACCTCGCTGGGGGTGCTTCCCGGACACAGTCCCAGAGCGGAGCTCCGGGTGGCCCCACAGCGGGGCCACCAGGCAGGGAAGGAGGGTGCCGAGGCCGACGTGCGCCCCAGGTATCCCCGGATTGCTTCAGCGGCTGCCGTTGAGGCGGGCGTGCGCCCCAGGCATCCGCGGACAGCTCCCGCGGCTGTTGTTCAGACCACGTTGGCCTGAGCACAACCGAATTGGAGGTTCTTCCTCCGCCTTCTCGGTGTGTGCACCCGTTCCTCTGAGTCTTCCTGTGCGTTTCCTGCCCGTCAGCGCTGACTCTCCGTCTGCCAAAGGACCCGCGTGTACCCCGCCTGCTCCCGCAGCCAGCCCTGGCGTGCGGATGTCACCCTGGTCTCCCCCCACCCCCCACCAGCTGGTAGCATCCAGGGTGCGGTTGGCATGATGTGGGCCCCGCGCTGCGGGCGAGGTGCACGTGGTCGGGAGAGCTCTCCAGGGCACGGTGGCGGCTGGGGGAAGGGCTGAGCCTCCAGACGTGCAGGGGTCACAAAGGCCAATGTGGGTGTTCTTGGTGCCCAGAGCCCCCACCCCTTCGTACTAGGCCCTTTTAGGTTCTGAAACTCTCGAGTGCCCAGTGGCCGACTTACAGCCGCGGTGCTGCCAATCCGCGGGTGTGGCTCAAGGCCCCTTGTCCCCTCACCGCCCTGTCCCTCCCGCCTCGCTGCCCACCTGAGGCCGCGGTCCAGGGCATCTTACCCTGCCCCCCGAGGCTCCCTCCGTGTCGGTCTACTGTCAGCTCGACAGTGGCGATGTGTGGGCGGCAAGGACGCTTCTCTCACCGCTCCTTCTGCTGAGGGAACGCGGGTGGAGTCCTGTCCACCCATCCTGGTTCGAGGGCCCGGCGCTCCTGGGACTGGACCGTGGGCTGACCTTCGTCCGTGCGAGATGCTGGCCTCGACGGGATCGCCCGGCACCCCATGCTTGGCTTCTGCGCTGCGGTCCAGGCAGCTTCGGGGGAGGAGGGTGTGCTGGTGCTCAGTAAAGGCGCAAGAAACCCCAATCTCGTTCTACTGGTTGCTTGTCTCTCCCCCGGAAAAGAGCCTCTTCTAGGGCTAAGCTGAAGCAGATCCCTCCGGGGTGCACACTAATCAGAACAGCCTGATCAGCCACCCCAAGTGCTGTGTTCCTCTGGTTTTGGTGATGGGACCTCAGGGTGGGTGCTCGGCCCTGGGCAGCAGTAACCCATCTGAATGAACATCTGTCCTATTGCAGGTCGTGGTAGTTCTCGTGACTCTGGAGGCGGCGATGGTGGACCAGGGGGTAGAGCCCCAGAAACGGCCACCATGCCCGAGGGCCGCAGCTGGGGCTTACGTACCCTGCTCCCTGCCGCAGACCTGGGGGGACGTCGTGCAGGACATTTGAAGGGCCCTGTACTGAGAGCGAGGCCGCTTTAGTTCCTTCAGCCTCCGGGTGAGGGTGGGGCCAGTAGCCACAGGGATGCCGCCCTGGGCGCGCCTGCGATGCAGGAGGACCAGCTCCGAGGTGGCCTTGCGGGGGCAGAGGGAGCCGCTGCCGTCCCCACCCCTCACCCCTGTGCGTCCCCTAGGCCGATTTTCTCGCTGCCCTCCTCACCCCCAGCTCCCTAAGACACTTTCCAGGCCGGCCCTGCACCTCACAGCCGGTGCTTGTAGACGGTGGGACCCGACTGTGGTCAAGAGGGTTTGCTGAGAACGGCAGTACCATCCTCGCTCTGCCCTGGATAATCTCCTGGGACAAGGCGACGGTGACCCCGTGACCCACCCAGGCACCTGCTGGAAGAACCAGCTCTCTGCGCTTCGGGGCGTGCATGGCTACAAAGCTGGACCCGAAGCAGGGTCAGCATCAGGAGGTAGCATGTGGCTGGCGCTCTGGTAGGGCAACCTCAGGGTTGGTAGTGGGGGCATCTCGGAGCCGAGCCCTGGGCAGCACCTGAAGGTCTCCTCAGGGCGATGGGAGGAACACGGGTCTGAGAAGGGTATGCTGGAGGGTTCACGGGGAGGCGGGGGTCACCTATAAGTCCCTGCCCCCACTGCCCTCCCCACCTTGTGCTGCAGCCGGCAGCCACTTTGTGCCCAACGCCTCTGGCATCCCCCCCAAAAAACCCATCAAAGGTCCCACCTTTGTTTTCTGTCCCTGCGCTGAGATCGTCCCCACTTGCAGGTGTTTTGTGGTGCGTCTGCTTGCGGGGGGGCTCCCTTCACCCCTGTAGTTCTTGGTCTCCAGCCATCTGCCGGGATCCTCCCAGAGGCTCTCTCCCCACTCTCCAAGCCTTGGGACCCCGGTGGCCCTCCTCGAGATGGTTGACTGAAAAGTTACTGCTTGAGAATAGACCTGTAGGTTGATAGGCTTTGTTAGGGGGTTGGCTGTTAAATGAGCTTGCTTTTTCTGCATTTATGATCTCTAGTGTATGTTGTGTTGCAGTACTGTTTATAATAAAGTGGTTTTCTTTTTACTACTAGTGTTGAGTTTTTCATTGGCGGGGGTACCCTCAATGGTTTTAGCACTACCAACATTTATTCAAGGGAGTTGAAATAAGCAAAATTTAGAATGTGGAATAGGCATTGTAATAGGTTCAATGACTGTAGTTAACTTCAAATTAGAATAGCCAAGCCTTTTTGAAAGGTTAAGATTTGAGACACATCTTACATGTTGTGATGGAACATTTTTTCTATATCCTGATTTTGGAATGAATTAAGACTTTAAAAACCTGCTAAGACCAATGGTGTTGCAGGCTGTTTCACCGGCTCTGAAGATGTGTATCCTTGTCCCTTGACCACATTTGAGAGTCAATAACTTTAAGGAGCAAAACTCTGCAAAGGTGGCTCTCAGCCTTTACCACCATCTTCCTGGAAACCTCCATGCTAGGAGAGCCAAGCAGAGGAAGGAAATGCACAGGCTGAAGCATAAAAGATTGAGGGGGAGAGCTAAGTTAAGTTGCTAGCAGGTGACACCCCTACTACCCCAGGACCATAAACCAAGGAAAGCCACAGGCCAGGGCCATTGGTAACAATTGCTGGGAGTGCAGACCTTATGTTCTAGAGCTTTGATTAGAGCAGCCATTGGCATCTGGTTGCAGCAAGACCTGCCCTTTTGCTCTCAAAGCCAAAACCATCCCTTTTGGTCCTTTGCTGTGTGGACCTGAGACTTTTGGGACAAATTCTGCTTTCATTTATGGCTGATTGTAACATGTCTACAAATAAATTCTCCCTTCTGTCTAGTGGACGGGGGGGGAGGGGGGGGACGGGACACTTAGCAAATGTAACTTTTGAGATTACCGTTGATATTTAGGTGTTTTCCCAGTGTGATATAAATCCCAGGAAGGAGGGGGAGGACTACTCTACAAAGGAGTTTAAAGGTGGTGACTGGAAATGAAGGTGCTCAACTGCTGACTTTGATGAACATGAGGGGAAGTGATCTTGAGCCAAGGAGCCAGAAGGAAGGTGGCAGCTCTGGAGGAAAGGTGTAAAGGATGAGGATTTGACCCTAAAACCTGTGCCTCTATAGATGCCTGGACTTTAATGTTATCCTCTACATGACCACATTCCTCTGAGCCCTAGAACCAGTTAAGAGGAACAGGTGTATGTTTTTTTTTTTTTTTTTAATTTTTTTTTAAATTTTTTATTTATTTATGATAGTCACAGAGAGAGAGAGAGAGAGGCAGAGACACAGGCAGAGGGAGAAGCAGGCTCCATGCACCGGGAGCCCGACGTGGGACTCGATCCCGGGTCTCCAGGATCGCGCCCTGGGCCAAAGGCAGGCGCCAAACCGCTGCGCCACCCAGGGATCCCCAGGTGTATGTTTTATACCACAAAACTGTGGTAATCAGTTTCAGTAGCCATAAAGAAGTTAAAAGTTTATACTTGTTTTTGGTGTCAAATTACATGAGAAATGCATTTTGAAAAAAAATGTACTTCATTTTTAAAGAATTCAAGGATGTTACTACATAAATTGGGTGCATGTGAGATAGAATAATGGTAGGTAAAAAGGATGAAAGAGGGAGGAGGAGTTTCAGAATCATTCCTTTCCATTTTGCACGTAGAACATGAAAATCACCTATGAATGGAAAATTAGGCTATAGGTCTCAAGGATTTTTAAAACAGAAAATGTTCATTTTAGAAGTGTATGTGTCAAAACTTACCCACATTTCAGGGGCAGTTTCTATTTAAATTTTAGTGGAAAACTTTTTTTTTTACTTTTTTTATTTATTTATGATAGTCAGAGAGAGAGAGAGAGGCAGAGACATAGGCAGAGGGAGAAGCAGGCTCCATGTACCAGGAGCCTGATGTAGGATTCGATCCCAGGTCTCCAGGATCGTGCCCTGGGCCAAAGGCAGGCGCCAAACCGCTGCACCACCCAGCGATCCCTAGTGAAAAACTTCTATTTTAAGACACAGATAAATTTTGTTCTAGAATACCCAAGATCACTCCTCAGGTTCAGTGATTCACTAGAAAACTGTTTGGATAGTTAGTTAAACTGTTTGGATAAGGACTATTCAGCATAGGGAAAGAAGGGCAGAAGCTGGAAGAGATCTCCCTGGTGTCTCTCACGCAATCAGGAAACTGTAGTGACAATACCCATGAAGTTTGGCCAGCACAAAAAAAAAAATCTCTCTGGGTTTTTTCTGTGTGTGTGTGGGAGTTGTGTGTGTGGGAGTTGTCTTGTGGGCAAGGAGTCCCTCTGGGCTTGGCTTTAGTCTCCTCAGCTGCTCCAGAGGTCAAGCTGACAGGCCTTAAGCTCCCCACTATCCATAAATCATATTAATGAGCACACACTATTGGGTATGGGTGGTCCAAGACCCCAAGTAGTTTAGCAAAGGTATTTGTTTATCTGCAGGTAAAATGTTCCCAAAGGCTCAGGGGTTAGCTCCCAGGACTAAGGCCAAGTTAAGTGCTTAAACCTTCCTTTGGAAGGTGGAGAGGTCAGGAGAACTTAAATGGTAATATTTTTAAAAGTCGTCCCTTCGCATCATTGAGTGAATTTTACTATTCCCTATGTTGTGTAGCAGTAGCTGGCTGAAAATAGACCATTTTACTGTCCTTTCTTCTCAAGGCACATTTTGGTTGGCAACTTTCATACTCACAGCTGCAAATGCTGGAAATTAGTTAAGATAAAAACAATGGTTGGATTACTCCTCATTTTTAGCACCAGGAACTAAAGTTTAAAGTGTATGTGGCCCATCATACTGTTAACAGCACAAACAACTGGAATAGTTATTAGATTCCTTTTTTTTTTTTTTTCTTTAGCAGCACTCAAAACAACTGGAATTGGCAAATATTTATGTGAGGAAGAGGTACAGGAAGCAAACTGAATTGTTAGGGGAAATACACCATTCATGGTAAGATACCACTACACACCTTTTAAGCACACCTTTTAAAACCACTAACACCAAAAAGACTTGAACAAATATGATCATATTTCAATTGGCGAGAACAGTAGAAGAACTGGAGCAACCATTAGCACCTTAAAGACTCGGGCACTGCACTGCTAGGTGTATTAAACACACATTTTTCATTTCAGCAGTTAAAAAAAAAGGTCCCACTATTCAATGCTGATTGTCACTATTAGTTATGGTCTGTTAATTCGGTTCCCTTTTAAGAGCCAACTTAAGACTAGTAGCCATATTAATAGTAATTGCCTGGGAGTCCAGACAGGTCAGAAGATTAACACACTTTATGGAGAAGTCTGATGGTTTCATGTCAGCACATGTTAAAATTGACCAGTACTAGCTGCTGCACTTTTTTAAATGCGTACCAATTTTAAGTGACCTTACAAAATACATTTTTTCACATAAAAATCTGAACCTTTTTGGAAAGTAGGAATTTGGCAACCCTAGGTTCTATAGCTCCACCCCTATCATGAGGGGGAGCTCTGCTGCACTAGCTTGGCAAGCAATGCCACTGGAGTACAGGTCAACTGTGGAGCCAAGTCTCCACTGCTCATAAAAGTCACATGCCTGCTGCCTTCATAGGTCTGAACTTCTAATTCTGTTTGTAACTCCCTCTCCCCCCACCTTTAACTGTAGAGCGAGGAGCCCTGGTCACACAACAGTTAGCTATAAAGGGCTCCAGAATTTCTGCAACGACCTTACTGTAAGCCAGCTGTGATGACTGGAAATGTTTGTGTAGGCATCACAGACCCTCCAGTTTGCTGGTTTTCCACACTCTTTATTTCACTCAGTGTTTTTGTACTTGAATATGGTTCCTGCCTGGAATCAGAGATACTGGCCTACCAAACATGGCTCTTTTTTGAGGCCTGGGGGCATTATGTGACCTCCAATGTGAAAAAGAGAAGCTAATCCAAAAAATACATGATTCTTAACAACTGTCCTCTCAGGGAGACTTCCAGACCCACAGAAAATGCTGACATCTGGATTACAGAATTGGTCACACAAAAAGGACTGCCCTGTAATCCATTCTAGGAGACCTTGGGCCACAATGTAAATTAGGCCAAAACTGTCTATTCTGTGCCATGATACTATATCCCCACCGAGGCATACAAAGTTGAGACATCCACAAAAAAACTTGCAGTGACAAATGTGGCAAGAGCCCTGGAAAGGTTAGAAAATATAACATAGCTCCCTACATGTTCAGATATGCAGTAGTGTTACTTTAAACACCCAGCTGGTTCTCTGCTATCTCCATATCATTCTAAATCCTTTCTCCGGGGTGAACTTTCTGGTGTCGAATGAGGTTAGACCTACGGCTAAAGGCTTTCCCACATTCAGTGCACTTGTAAGGTCTGGCTGGGCTGTGAAGTTTCTGGTGGTCAATCAGAGCAGATCTTTGGCTGAAGACTTTGCCACAGTGACTGCACTCATGAGGGTTTTGTGTGGCATGAACTTTCTGGTGCTGGGAAAGTTGTGTGCTCTGGCTAAAGAATTCTCCACATTCACTGCACTCATAGGGTTTTTCTCCAGTGTGAACTCTCTGGTGTTGAGTGAGGCCAAAGCTTTGGCTAAAGAGTTTCCCACATTCATTGCACTTGTAAGGCCTCACTCCAGTGTGAACTCTCTGGTGCTTGATGAGGGTGGAGCTCTGGCTAAAGAGTTTCCCACATTCACTACATTCATAAGGCTTTTCACCTGTGTGAATTCTCTGGTGTTTGATGAGGCTAGGACTTTGATTAAAGAATTTCCCACATTCACTGCACTCATAAGGCCTTGTTCCTGTGTGCACTCTCCGGTGTTTAATTAGGTTTGAGTTGGAGGTGAAGAATTTTCCACACTCACTACATTTATAAGGCCGTGCCCCTGTGTGAATTCTCTGATGTTCACTAAGGCTGGAACTTTGGCTAAAGAACTTCCCACAATCACTGCATTCATAAGGCCTTTCTCCAGTGTGAATTCGCTGGTGCCGAACAAGTGTGGGTTTGTTACTGAAGGCTTTACCACATTCATTGCACTCATAAGGCCTTTCTCCAGTGTGGACTCTCCGGTGCTGAACAAGTATATGTTTGTAGCTGAAGGTTTTCCCACACTCACTGCACTCATAAGGCCTCTCTCCAGTGTGGACTCTCTGATGCTGAGCAAGTCTGTATTTTCGGCAGAAGGCTTTCCCACATTCGCTGCACTTATAGTGTTTTTGTCCGTTGTGAAAGGGCTCTGCACAGCTGGTGTTCTTAGGTAGTGTCCCCTGGCTATGAATGAGCTGGTGCTGGAGAAGGCCTGAGCGATCAGGGAAGGGCTTCCTCGACATGTGGGCTATGCAGCTCTTCACGTTCCTTCTGAAAGATTTCTCTCCATTGTCCTGCTTCTGGCACTGGTGAAGCTTCCCCTGTGTCCCGCACAGTTTCTGGCCAGGGTTTGCTTCCAGGCTCTCAGCTGGATGTAAGTCACCTTCTGAATCCAGGACACATGTCTCCTGGGTAGAATTTATCTGTGACTCTCCTACAGAAATATTCTGCTCAGAAAGTGCCTCCTCATCCTCTGTTCTCTGCCCACAACCTGAAAGCAGAGAAGAGTCAGGAGTTTTGGTAGAAGAAGACCACAAATGTGTGTCTGAAATCCCAAGAATAATGCCAGGGGATTGGGACAAAAGGAGCTTGGCGGAATGGGGTAGTTTGAAGGAGAAGGCTGGGTCACAGAACAGGGAGGACTCAGCAGGCAAAAGTCACATGGATGGAGTGTGGCATGGGGAGGAGAGGCGGAGTCCACAACTCACTTCTTACGAAATGTGTTCTTGCCAGGACTTTGGCTACCAGTGTTCAAGTATTATTTTAAGGGCATGGACACATTTAGTGCAGGCCAATATTGGAGAGCATAGCAGAAGGAGCGATAATTGGTGGAGGACCCAAAGAAGGACAGAAGACAGGGGAGGGATATATACACTCAGGTCTCTTCTGAATGGAAAAGTAACAAGTGGGCAAAGTATCAAGAAAGAGGAGGAGCCTCTGACCTTGGCATCAAACAGTGTAGAGCCCAGGCCATGTCATGTTCCTGACAGGATTCCCAGCTATACATCACATCTTCCCCCATTGGGGGTCATATCAACTTTGTCATGTATGCAGTGTTCTAGCTCCAACTGGACAACATGGGATTTAGAAGATGCAAGCCTTTAAGGGAAAGACAGGCCAGCTAAGAGGGCAGCACCAAGGCAACCAACCCCAAAACAACCTCAGGAAACAAAAGTAGCATGGAAACCTTTACTGAAAGAACTTCAGAACGGGGAGGATTGGAGCTATTTGTGAAAAGAGCTGTAGTATATATGCCCCAGCCTCGGCACCCAGAAAGAGGAGGAAAGACAGATCAGCCCAGGGAACTGGGGCTGGTGTGAGGGGGCCTTACCCAATGATGCAAAAAGTGCAAAGACCTCTAGCATCACATCACGGTACAGGTGTCTCTGAGCCTCATCAAGAAGCCTCCATTCCTCCTGGGAAAAGTACACAGCCACATCCTCAAAGGTCAAAGAGCCCTGTGATGATGAGGACAGTTGTGTCCATAAGCAGCCTCTTCTGCAGGACCCTGTAAACTACCCTAAACCCCAGCCCACATTCACTCACTTTCCTGCTCATCATCTTCCTTTGTTCTCCAACTTAAGCAGTATCAACAAAGAGGCAAGTGCTCAGACAGATGCCTTCTGAGCTCTGGGCCTGAGATGCAGGATCCCCATCCCTTTCCTCAAGACATCTAAGAGTCCCAAGAATCATGCCTCCCAGACAACCATGTTGGGCCTAGCATTCTCTTAAATTTCTACTCATTGGATCATACCTCCATCATACAGCAAGCATCTGATCCCCATCACTACTTGGCCCATGATACTGACTTTTGTCTGTGTGTGAAATCTAGGAAATGCTTCAAGTGCAATAGATCCCAACTTCCAATGGCCTCCAGCCCTGCACAGAAGGGGCTTCACCTGACCTTGTTCTTGGCTTAGACCACATGCAGATCTAAATACCCTTGGTCACATTCCACTTCTATATTGCACATTATGTCTTTTTGCCAGTTCACCAGGTACAACCTATGTCCCAATAACACACTTTATGTAAGCTAATCTGATGACCTCCTGACAGAACCACCACAAAAGCCTGGTTGGCTGAGTGCACAGAAGAGTGAGTAAAGACCAGTGTGACTTTACCAACTCACCTCCATTATTGCTGTGGTCTCACGATTACTCCCATGAAAATC
This sequence comes from Canis lupus dingo, assembly GCF_003254725.2. Taxonomy (NCBI): domain Eukaryota; kingdom Metazoa; phylum Chordata; class Mammalia; order Carnivora; family Canidae; genus Canis; species Canis lupus. The sequence continues at coordinate 100,880,751 of NC_064243.1, forward strand.
TGGCTACCTGTCGGAGTTTCCTCTCCCCATACCTCATGCTACATTCCTGCTAATTCTATTCTGGCTTGTCTATCTTTGTGCCATCTATCCTCTGCAGCTCTCCTCCGTTGTCCTCCAATGGCAATGCCACTATGATCTGAACATGCCTCCTCCTCTATCAGATCCAGAGTCCTATCTCAGGATACACACCAGATGCCAGTGTGGATGTCTTGGGAGCTGTATGACCAGCTATCCATTTGCCACCCATCCGTGGGAGTCTCTGAAACATATGAGACTCAACATAGTCCAAACCTAATTTCTTGATAGTCTCACCCAAATGTATCCCTACAAAAGCCATGGAGTCATCTTTGAGGTCAGCCCTACATTAAAAACAAATCCAGAAGCCAAATATTTCTCCTACCTCATCTACCACTTTGGCCCAGCTACAATGAATACCAATCTAGACCACAGTACTAGCCGCAGTAATGACCCCCTTGTCTCCCTCTCTCCCAGTCTTTGGTGTATTCTATCATCAGGGGTGGCTTCTGAAGACCTTAGCCAGATTTGGATTTCTCCTCTGCTCCCAAATTGGGTGGCTGCTACCATCACTATCAGAGCAGAACCCTGACTCTGATCTCCTTGCCTTCTGTTCTCAGCAGACCTAACAAAGACCTATGAGACCTAGAACACTCCCCTTAACACTCGCATCTCAGTCTTGCCTCCAAGCCCAAGGCTTGGTACATACTGATCCCTAAGACAATCTTTCACAGCTTGCCCTGTTGCTGGCCCAAAGTGAGAATCTCTCTCCATACAACCTCTGACCTGGGCTTAAGGGGTTATTTAGAGTCTCTAAACACCAAGGGCAGGAAGAGTACAGGAAAAGTTCCAGGACACCTGACACTCACCAGTGCAGGGTCCATAAGTGCTTCTGCTGAAAGCAGAACCTGCAGGAAGAGCAGGGCCATGTTAGTTTAATTCCCATCAGGAATACAGACAAAAAAGTGAAACATTTAATAATTTTAGGTAAAGGAAGCTGAAAGGGATAAAGAAAGCACTTATAAAGGAAAGTATAAGGTGTTATGGAGTTATGCCAAAAGCATGCACGCATCCTCAGGAAAGTCTTTCTAGGAGTACAGAGCCTGTTAAGGTTGTGTTGTGTTTGAGTAACATCCCTCAGGTTAATGAGTAACCAGAAAAAGAGATAAATTATGTCCAAGTTTATGTCTGGGTGGGCCTCTGACCCTTCCATTTTATTCCTTATTATTCTGATTCTTCCTGTGCCAAAAATACATTCTTCTCTTTCTCTACTTTGTAGTTGGCCCTAATAGCTGGTCAGGTACATGACTCCTTATACTTCTTTTTCAATTTTTTCAATAAATGTTCAGAAAAATATTGCGAATATATTCTCTCCTGTGGTAGAGAACTAAACCAAACTACTATTTACTTGATTATCCATTCCAAATGAATGTCTGATAAAGAGGTTGTTGCTGGAGCTCCAGGAAAGGTGCTTTGGCCTCCTGCAGTTCAGAGTAATTGCATTTCTCAACTTACAGGAAAGGAAACAAGCTAGGACCTAACCTTGTTCCATTCTCCATTTTATCCTTACAATTATTGAATTTTGCCTATTTTAGCAAAATATCCTATCATCATTTCCTCTAGCAGTAGTACCAGAGGAAGATGATAAAAAATGATAATCACTTAAAAAGCAAAAATCTTGTGGGTGTAGAGTATAAAAATTTACGATAACATTGTTTATCAGATAAACACTTTACAGTGTTTACAGATAAAATTTGTAACATGACATAAAGATCAGAAAGGGAAAACAGTTTAACTACAATAATTTTAATAAATCTAAACAATTTAAGAAAACTACATCATTAGAGAAGAAGAATCTCACAGAAAAATGCAGCCAAACAGACGTAAAGGGTAAGATTAAATGAGAAAGAAATAACAAATCTTGACAAAATTCATAAGAAAGAGTACCAAACAAAACGAACAAACAAAAGACTGTGGAGAAGAGAACACACATCTAGAGTTCATAAACTGGAGCCAGAAAACCCAAACCCAACAGTACTAAAAGATTCAGAGCAACCAAAGCTAAAAAGCTTGATGTTATGCATGTTACTTAAGGATGCCAGGGGGCACCTGGATGGATCAGTCCACTAAATCCAACTCTTGGTTTCAGCTCAAGTTGTGATCTCAGGGTTGTGAGATGGAGCGCCCCCCTCCCCAAGATGCCCGGGATTCTCATACTCCCTCTGCCCCTCCCCCAGCTTCGTGCTCTCTTAAAATAAATAAATCTTTAAAAAAAAAGATTTAAAGATTTATTTATTTAGTCATTATTTAGTCATGAGAGAGAGAGAGGCAGAGACACAGGGACAGAGGGAGAAGCAGGCTCCATGCAGGGAGCCTGATGTGGGACTCGATCCCTGGACTCCAGGATCACACCCTGGGCCGAACGCAGGCGCTAAACCGCTGAGCCACCCAGGGATCCCCTAAATAAATCTTTTTTTTTTTTTTTTTTTGTTAAAATACCTGTGTGTCCCAAATATTTTAGAATTTGAGAAGTTTCTTTTAAAGTGACAAGGCTACGTAAGTAAAAATAAACATTAAACATCACTTTAGCATGCAAGAGTAATTGTTCCTAAAGAGGTGATAACATTATAAGGCTGTTCTGGTAAGAAAACTATACACACAAAAATTAGGTTGAAAAGACCAGAGCTCATAAAATAGGGCACTCGTGGGTCTTGATGCTTCAGTGCCAGTACAGAGCATTAAAACAGCAGCTTATAAAACTGCTGTGTAGCAAAACAAATTTAGACCTCCACTTCAAATGCACACAAAAAAGTAATTTCAGCTGGACATGCTTAGCTGGGAAGACAAAAATTACATCTTGTATGAATGAAGAGAATAGATTTTTTAAACCAAAGCCTCATAGTAAAGAATCCCACTACAATAAAGGGCTCCTGTTGTCATAATAACTGAAATGGCAAGCTAAACAGTTGAGTAAAAATTACACAAATTCTTGAATCCTCCAAAATTGTTAAAATAAATTTAAAATTTTAACACTTAATAAACTGAAATCTTCTGTATGTAAACAAGAATTCCGGCAAGCACTTTCTAAGAAGGCAAAAGTAATGGTAAGCATTAAAAGCAAAACTCAGTAAGGCTGACCTCACAAGCCTGACACTGCCTAGAACTAATAAGACTGTAGAAATTCATAAATATTGTAAGCTGCTACTGGTATATAGATTGGTAACATTTTGGAAAGCCAGTTTGGCATTATAAAGTAAATTTAAACCTCAGACTGTGGAAATCCATATTTAATATATATATGCTAGACAACTGTGTGCTTGTATATCCTAGAAAATGTGGATATAGTAGCAATGTTTTTATAAATGCAGAAAACCATGGGCAAAAACAAAGACATGTTTTCCAAGTATCCATACCATAGAATATGGCACAGAAAAATGGATATATGTAAAAAGTTAGTCACAATATACTATTGTGATGTGATTGTGATGTCAGTCCTTTCATAGTGTTTGAAGTCACATGGAAACTATTAATACTAGATGCTGAGTATTTCCCACATAGTTGCTCAAACTGTCAAGACAATAAAATATGCTTACTTGAAACAGACAACAGTCTAACTTGGGAGACTGGGATAATAGTGGAAAGACTTGCACAGCTGGCTTCTCGGTCTTATTTATAACTCATTTCTTCACTTGGCCAGTGTGAATATAATTAGAACGGAGAGATCAGGTCGGCAGAAGCTCTCAACCCTACAAATGCTGTTTTCTTGTGCGGACTCACAGGAAAAGAGGTGGACTCTCCCAGGAGCTACTACTTGACTATCCCTGCCAACAGCCCAGCCAAAGAGAAACCACTATACTCACGACGCCCACTTTGCCCAATGAGCTTTGTTCAGAGCAGCCCTTTCCAGACTTGCCTGGATGCAATACTCTTGTATTCCCGAATTAAACCCAAATAAACCCATTTTGGGTGGTAAAAAAAAACTGCCCGTTTTATTTCTAAGGTTAACAGCAATAATTACAGGTACTAATTTTACAGGTGGTTATTCAACTGCACACGTACATTCTGTGCAAGTCTTTTCAGGCAAGTCTTATTTCAAAATTTGGAAGATCAAAGTAAATAGGACCCTCCTGAGGACAAAAACACGAAATTCTAATGTAGAATGAAGAGTTGGGTGCTGGCCCAGAGAAACGCAGCGCTTACCTGAATGGGAATCGCCACGGCAGCTGTGGCCGGGTGCGGGGGGGAGGGACACCGTGGCAGCGTAGCCCTCAGTCCCGGCGACAGCTACGCCGAATCTCAGCGGAGCCGGCGCAGCGCATCCTGAGCCCTCACCTCAGGCGGGCCAAGGATCCCGACCGGAGACAGGACCAAGTTTACAAGATGTCGCTGGAGGCCTACGCCGGAAAGCTCGCCCCGTCGCTGTCCATCGGGCGGAAGTGCCTCTCGTCGAGCCCTCATTGGTCCAGTGGAGGGGACGCACGGCGCACTGCCTTCCGGGTAATGTAGTTCTGACGGAGCTACGGAACCCCTACAGGTCTCCATTCTTCCTGACCCCGGGGTGTTTTCTAGCCACACCAAGAAAGGGGCTGGATCGGGATCTCCGCAGGTTTTGAGGGCGGAGCGGGGCGGGGCTCTGGCTTCTTGGAAGGGTCACACCCAGATTTCCGTGGAACGTAGCCTGTGCTGATCACAAAACAGACACGTTTTCAGACATTCCCCAAAACTACAAACGGTCACTCAGACACAAAGTGCATCCACCCACAGCTGAGACCTAAAATACTCTTACTGCTTTTCAAGTACATGTTAGAGCGGAATCAATTGATTCTGTAGTTTTTCTGTTAGAAAAAAGGTAGAGAGGTGCCTGGGTGGCTCAGTTGGTGAAACATCTGACTTTGGCTCAGGTCATGATCTCAGGATCCTGGGATTGGCCTGCTTCTGGCTCCCTGATCCGGGGGAGTCTGCTTGACCCTCTCCTTTTGCCCCACCTCAACTGGTGCTCACTCTCATATAAGTAAAATCTTCCTGGGGATTATGTCCAGCCCTTTCTCCAAGTATTCCATTCCCTACTCCATCCATTCTATTCTAAGATTCTAAGCCCCATCTGAAAAGAGCGAGTGACTTACCACATGGGGAAAGGAGGCTTCTGAACACTGAAAAACAGAAAAGGATGAAGGCTGTAAAATGGTGCAAACATTATGAAAAACAGTTCCTCAAAAAACTGACCATATTGCCATATGATTCAGCAATTCTTTTTGAGGATATATGCAAAAATAATTGGAAAGCAAGGTACTGAAGAAATCTTTTTTGGAAAGTAAGGTGTTAAAAGAAATATTGGTATACTCATGTCCATAGTAGCATTATTCAAAATAGCCAAAAGAGGTAGAAGCAACTCATGGTCCATGGGCAGATGAATGGATAGAGAAAATAAAGAAAATGATGTGGAAAGGCCAGGGAAGGCAAAAATGGCTAGTTAGGTAATGGAATTAGGTTTAACAAGATGAAAAGAGTTACGGATATCCATGGTACAAGGTGACCATACTTAACATTCCTGAACTGTACCCCTAAAAACAAGATGGTAAATTTCACATGATGTGTAATTTACCACAACTTTTAAAACTATGTATTAGCTTTTTTTTCCCAGTGCTAATTTAAAACATACTTTTGGCAGAAATCTTTCCCCATTTGCTCTACTCACAAGTTCAAATTCTTTCTCTGGTCCTGAATGAGATGGGAGTCTTGGCTCAAGAATTTCCCACATTCCCTGCACTCCCAATGCCTTTACCCAGTGTGAATTCTCTGATGCTTAACGAGATTGGTTTGCACTGAAACACTTCCCCACATCAGCTGTACTTGTAAAGTGTCCTCCAGTGTGCATTTTCTGGTGACCAATGATGCAATACTTAGTAGCAAAGGCCTTGCTATATGCTGAATTCATAAAACCTTATAAAACCTTGGCCTGGTGTATTCTCTGGCGTTCAGTAAGACCAAATTTTCCTGTAAAGAAGTCTCAAAAAAAAAAAAAAAAAAAAAGGAAGAAGTTTCCACATTTTCTGATGCTGAAGGAGGTGGGACTTTCTGATGAAGGCCTTCCCACATTCCCTGCACAAAGAAGGCCATTCTCCAGCGTGAACTCACTACTGTTTAAGGAGACTGGAGTTATATGTAAAAGACTTCCTGCATTCACTGCACTCTTTCTACAGTATGAACTTCCTGGTGACTAGTAAGTGTGGATTTTCCCACACTGGCTACACTTCAAAACCCTCTTCACAGTGATTGCTAAAATGTTTACTGAGGTTAGAGTTGTACCTAAAAACATCCCATTTTCACTGCACTCCTAAGGCCATTCCCCAGGGTAGACTTTCTGGTACCCTACATGTATATCTTGAGGCTGAAGGCTTTCCCATACCAAGTCCACTTACAATCATTCTGTCCACTTTCAAAGCCCTCTCTACTTGGTGTTCCTGTGTGGCTTCAACCCACTGTGAGTGGCTAGCAGGGTAGTAAGGCTGTGAAGTCCTCTCTACTCTCCCTCCATGCCAAGGTCTTATCTGCCATATAAGCTACAAGGTCCAAACAAAGGGCTCCCTTCATCCTTTATGGAAAGTTACCTCTAGTCTGCTTCTTTTGATGCTGCTGCAGGTTTGCCCCATGAGTGCACAGGCCTTGCTCAGAGTGTGTTCCATCATGCTCAGCCAAGCACAAAAGGTCTTTTAAGAGCAGGCCACACATCTCACGGGCTGGGCCTCCAGGATGGATGGGCCTGGCTTTGGGGTCCTGACTAGTGACGCTCCTGCAGAAACACCTTGCTCTGAAGGTGCCTCCTCATCCTGGGCTCCATGCCAGCAACCTGGAAGCAAAGAAATGCTGGTAAAGTGCATACTAACTCTGTTGGGGAAGAGACAGCCCCATCAGGAATGTGTGTCAGACACACCCATGGATGAGGCCATGGGCCTGCTGATGGACAGGGGGGCCTGGAGACAGTGAGAGGAAGGCCTGCTGTGCAGAGCTCAGCCTCGCAAGCTCCCATGATGAGAGAGCCCTGGGGTTCTAGGGAAGGAAGTGAGGGGGAAGTGCAGGAATGAGAGGTGGGCTCCCAAACCCCTCCCCTGCCAATGACTTTCAACAAGGCCATAGCTGCTGGTAACTGGTGAGCACTGATACAAGACTGGGTACAGACAGAGGAGTGTGTGATTCCAACACAGTAGCTGGTATTCAGAGACTACTTAAGGATATTTGCAGCCTTCCAAGGAAGCAATGAAAGGGAAAAGATGAGAGCCGAAAGTAAGAGTAGAAATATTAGTGAGGAAAAAAAGGTAGAAATGAGATGTGGCTACTGTCCACTGTCTCCATCACACAATGGAAGATGTAGAAGAGATGCTCCATGGGACAGCCACATTCTTTTGAGCCTCTCTTGATGTTGCAGAAGTAATGTCTACCCTATCAGGTGTCTGGGGCCCTCCTATAGCTCACTGTGAGCAACTGTCTGGGCCAGGAAAAGGACGGTCCTAGGGGAAAGACAGGGAAAGGGAGTGGCCAACACCCACCCAGAATGACCTACTCCACACTGACATCCCACATTTTAAATTTGCAAAAACTTCAGGGGAAATCTGGCATTGTGATGCCCCCAGCTATGGTTTTCTTTTTCAATATTCCCCTGGCTATTTGGGGTCTTTTCTGATTCCACACAAATCTTAAAATAATTAGTTCCAACTCTCTGAAGAAAGTCCATGGTATTTTGATAGGGATCCAGCATCTGGGTGACTCACATGCCCGGGGGCACGAGGGTTAAGAGGGTTCCCAGTCTGAGGGATCCTGGTAGGTTCTCTGTTCTGGGGAGTGAATTTCTCCATGTCCTGCTGTGTTCGAGGGTTTGTGGTGTATGGGCGCCTGGTCAGCCAGGGATCTGGAGCATCCATTTGTCCACTACTGAGCTGGGGCAGGCAGCTTGTGGTCTGAGGGCCCGTGTTCTAATGGCCCCCACTGTGTCCAGTGATGTGGTGACTCCTTCTCCCGGGACTTACTTGTTTCATACAATGCCTTATCTGCCGGGTGCCTGGAGGCACTGCAGACACTGTACACATGGGGGTGGAGTGGAGGTTTAGGGCATTCATGTGCCCTGTACTGAGCTGGGTTGGAGAGCTCCAGAGAAGCAGTGAGTGCCCTGGGTTCCCTCAGGACGGGGACTCACAGCTTTCCTGTGTTGAGCCCCAGGTTGACCCCAGAGGTGTCGGAGAGGCATTTCCCCTCTGCCTGAGTATCCATGGTACCGATTCCCGGTGTCCCACTCCCACAGTCCACATGAGAATATGTCCGTGAGCAGCCAGGCCAACCTCTCAGTGGGAAATGGGAGCAGGAGTCGCCTGCTGTCGGTTCCTAGACTCTCAGGACCACAGAGGGGGATGAATGGATGTGCAAACATGCAGGTGGAGCCCAAAGTCTTGGCGAGAGGACTGGGGCAGGAGGGTGGTCCAGGGGGCTTGCCATGGGCATGGGCAGAAAACAGGGCAGACAACCTGAGGGAGAGCAGGAGATCTGTGGCTGAAGTGCCATCTCTGTCATCACGGGGACCTGCGCGGTTGTCATGCTTTCATATCAGCCCAGGTACATCAGAATGCCTTTCTGTGATGTCACCGCCATGCCCTGGCCAATCACGCACGCTCTCGGGGTGGCCTGGTTCAGGTGGCCAATCACCATGCAGCTCAGGTGGCCAATGTCAGATGGCTTTCTCATTGACCCTCCTGAAACTGTTGCCTAGAAACAATTTTAAACGGAAAACAGAGTAGGAGGGGGCAAGATGGCGGAAGAGTAAGGTCCCCAAGTCACCCGTCCCCACCAAATTACCTAAATACTTTCAAATCATCCTGAAAACCTACGAATTCAGCCTGAGATTTAAAGAGAGAACAGCTGGAATGCTACCGTGAGAAGAGTTCACGCTTCTATCACTGTAGGAAGATGGGGCGGGGGAAGAAAGAAAGAAACAAAAGGCATTCAAGTGGGAGGGCCCCGCGAGGACCCGGGCTAAGGCCACAGCGAGTGTCCCCAGGACAGGAAAGCCCCGTCCTGGAGAAGCAGGGGTTTCACCAATCTTCCCGGGAGTTGGAGCAGGATCCCAGGAGGGGTGAGGATGCCCTCAGCCTCCCTGGGACACTAACAGAGCACCAGCGCGCCAGGGAGAGCGCGCCACACACCACGGCCGAGCTCCCTAAAGGGCTGCGGCGTGCATCCGTGCATCCGTGCATCCGGCGGGGCCCGGGAGCAGCTTGGAGGCGGCTCAGGCAGCGGCTCCACAGGGAGCTAGCTGTGCGGCCCGGGGCGCAGCTCGGAAGCGGCTCAGGCAGAGGCTCCGCGCAGGGGGCTGCACGGCCCTGGGAACTGCTCAGAATGCGCTTGGGCAGAGGCTCCACATGGAGGGGGCTGGGCGGCCTGATTCTTCACATTTCCTCCGAAAATCCCTTCTACCATGGACTTGACATCCTACTTGATAGAATATTCATCCTTCCAAACAAAGCCAAAAATCATGGGCCCATCCCTGATTCCACCTTTCCATGTCATCTCCCAGCCTCCTCACTCTGTGGCAACTCTGTGCAGAATGCACCCAGAAAGCAACCCCCCTCCTTCCTGTCTGCCACTAAGCAGCAGTCACCTGCTGGAGTGTCTATCTATAGACACCAGTCTATCCTCCACTCTGTAGCCATGGTAATCTGTTGAAGTTTTGATCAGATCACTACCTCCTCAGCTCCAAACTTTCCCTAGGTCCCACTGTCCTCAGATTAGAGGCCTAGACCCCAAGGCTGTCATGCTAGGCCTGATCGCTGTGTGTCCTGACCTCTCACCCTACCAGTTGCCACCTTACCCCCATCCCAACAGATATAAACAGTCGGGAAGCTTCCTAAACAATGCCAGCTAAGTCTCAACTGCAGGCATTTGAACACTGGATCTGTTCCCAGGATGCACAGTACATCTTACCTGGTTGGTTGCCAGCAATGGAACTGACCTGCAGAACCCAGATTGAGTTCAGGACCCTGGACTTTGTGGTACCACAGGACTGTCAGCCCTGAAAGAGAGAGAAGAACAGATGAAGATTCTTGGAACATCACCATTCCCTATATTGGATCACTTGAACCACTGGGGTGGAAGTTAGGGTGGGTGAGAGCCTGGGACACTCTCATCTCATTGGTGCAGGGTCCAGAAGCATTTGTCACCACAATGGGACCCTCTGGAAGGAGGCAGGCCAGGAGAACTGGGTAACCAGGGTAGGATCTTATCAGCTGAACCCCCACCATGGTCCAAACTGAGCTCCTCAGGCCTCAGTGCTGCCTCTGACTAGCTGTGTGACTCTGGAAAAGACTGAACCTTCCTAAGCATCAGTGCCCTTATTCCATAAGATGTGAATAAGACTGTTTTGCACCTTGTAGGGCTGATATAGATACCACACATATGCAGTACACACTATGTAGCCACTATCACTGTCCACAGCACCAATGGTTTTGTCTAAGTTCTCAGTGCAAGTGAAGTGGTTGGGCTTTAAAATTTTGATTATGTATTTTTCCCACATTTTAAGATTTTAAGAGAATGTGATACACAAAACTTACATCATAAGACAATACTCAAAGGTAAGTTAACATTTAAAACAATGGTTAGGGCAGCGCTTTAGCACTGCCTTTGGCCCAGGGCGTGATCCTGGGGACCCAGGATCGAGTCCCATGTAGGGCTCCCTGCGTGGAACCTGCTTCTCCCTCTGCCTGTGTCTCTGCCACTCTCTGTGGGTGTCTCTCTTGAATGAAAAAAAATAAAATCTTTAAAAAATAAAAAAAATAAACCAGTAATTAAAGGGGATGCCCAGGTGGCTCAGCAGTTAAGCGGCTGCCTTTGACTCAGGGCATGGTCCCGGAGTCCCAGGATTGAGTCCCGACTTGGGCTTCCTGCATGGAGCCTGCTTCTCCTTCTGCCTATGTTGTCTCTGCCTCTCTGTGTGTGTGTCTCTCATGAATAAATAAATAAAATCTTCTTTAAAAAAATTTAGGGCGGGGCCTCGGGAGCAGCTCAGGTGGCAGCTCCACACAGAGGGGGATGCGGGGCCCTGGGAGCGCAATTCCAGCGGCACAGGTCCTGGATCCCAAGGCCCCAGGGGACATAGCCCAGGATCTGGCACTCCCCTTGGGACAGGCGGAGGCTGGGAGGACACAGGACAGCAAGGACGCTCTTGCTGCCCCGTGACCCCAGGCTGTGCAGATCAGCGCCCCCCCACCCCTGGAGCATCCAGGCCCCTGCGGACTGGGAGATTGCAGTAGTTACTGCAGGAGCTGACTCCAGGGCTGGAGAGCTGGCCACTATTGTTGTTCCTCCTGGTGTCACCTTGTGCCTGGCACTGAGCGGGGCTGCCAGGGAGCAGGGGCCTCACAGGATAAACAGATCCCACTGAACCATGCACCTGGCAGGGGGCGGGGCATCGCCCCCAGGTGCACACACCTGAGAATCAGCACAGCAGACCCCTCCCCCAGAAGACCAGGTGGAAGGACAGGGGAAGAGCAAGTTCTTAACCAAGCAGTGCTGGGAAACTCCAGGGGAAGTCAAGGGACTTACAGTATATAAAATCAGAATATATAAAATACCCCTCCTTGTTTTTTGTTTGTTTTCCCCCCTTTTTCCTTCCTTTTTCCAGTACAACTTGTTTTTAGCCACTCTGCACTGAGCAAAATGACTAGAAGGAAAAACTCACCACAAAAGAAAAAATCAGAAACAGTACTCTCTCCCACAGTTACAGAATTTGGATTACAATTAGATGTCAGAAAGCCAATTCAGAAACACAATTATAAAGCTACTGGTGGCTCTAGAAAAAAGCATAAAGGATTCAGGAGACTTCATGACTGCAGACGTTAGATCTACTCAGGCCGAAATTAAAAATCAATTAAATGAGATGCAATCCAAACTGGAAGTCCTAATGATGAGGGTTAGTGAGGTAGAAGAAAGAGTGGGTGACATAAAAGACAAGTTGATGGCAAGGAAGGAAGCTGAGGAAAAAAGAGAAAAACAAAAGATGATGAGGAAAGATTAAGGGAAATAAATAACAGCCTCAGAAGGAAAAATCTACATTTAATTGGGATTTCAGAGGGTGCCGAAAGGGACAGAGGTCCTGAAACTGTATTTGAACAAATCATACCTGAGAACTTCCCTAACTTGGGGAGGGAAACAGGCATTCAGATCCAGGAGATAGAGAGATCCCCCCTAAAATTAATAAAAACCATTCAACACCCTAACATTAATAGTGAAACTTGCAAATTCCAAAGATAAAGAGAAGATCCTTAAAGCAGCAAGAAACAAGAGATCCCTAACCTTTATAGGAGAAGTATTCGGTTAACAGCAGACCTCTCCACAGAGACCTAGCAGGCCAGAAAGGTCTGGCAGGATATATTCAGGATCCTAAATGAGAAGAACATGCAGCCAAGAATGCTTTATCCAGCAAGGCTCTCATTCAGAATAGAAGGAGATATAAAGAGCTTCCAAGATAGGCAGAAACTGAAAGAATATGTGACCATCAAGCCAGCTCTGCAAGAAATATTAAAGGGGACTCTGTAAAAGAAAGAGGAAGTCCAAGGAAACAATCCACAAAAACAGAGACTGAATAGGTATCATGATGACGCTAAATTCATATCTTTCAATAGTAACTCTGAACGTAAATAGGCTTAATGATCCCATCAAAAGGCAAAGAGTTTCAGACTGGATAAAAACGCAAGACCCATCTATTTTCTGTCTACAACAGACTCATTTTAGACCTAAGGACACCTCCAGCCTGAAAATAAAAGGTTGGAGAACCATTTACCATTAAATGGTCCTCAAAAGAAAGCAGAGGTAGCCATCCCCTTATCAGACAAATGACAGTTTTTCCCAAAGACTGTAGTAAGAGATGAAGAGGGACACTATATAATACTTAAAGGATCTATCCAACAAGAGGACCTAACAATCATGAATATTTATGCCCCTAATCTGGGAGCTGCCAAGTATATCAATCAATTAATAACCAAAATTAAGACATACTTAGATAATAATACACTTATACTGGGAGACTTGAACTCAGCACTTTCTGTAATTGACAGATTTTCTAAGCACAACATCTCCAAAGAAACAAGAGCTTTAAATGATACATTGGACCAGATGGATTTCACAGATATTTACAGAACTTTATATCCAAACGCAACTGAATACACATTCTTCTTAAGATCAAATGGAACTTTCTCCAGAATAGACCACATACTAGGTCACAAATCAGGTCTTAACTGATACCAAAAGATTGGGATTGTCCCCTGCATATTTTCAGACCATAATGCTTTGAAACTTGAACTCAATCACAAGAAGAAATTTGGAAGAAACTCAAACACGTGGAGGTTAAAGACCATCCTGCTAAAACATGAAAGGGTCAACCAAGAAATTAGAGAAGAATTAAAAAGATGCATGGAAACTAATGAGAATGAAGATACAACCATTCAAAATCTTTGGGATACAGCAAAAGCAGTCCTGAGGGGGAAATATATTGCCATACACACATCCATAAAAAAAACTGTAAAGAACTCAAATATAAAGCTAAACTTGCACCTAAAGGAGCTGGAGAAAGAACAGCAAATAGATCCTACACCCAGCAGAAGAAGAGAGTTAATAAATATTCTAGCAGAACTCAATGAAATAGAGACCAGAAGAACTGTAGAGCAGATCAACAAAACCAGGAGTTGGTTCTTTGAAAGACTTAATAAGATAGATAAACTATTAGCCAGCCTTATTAAAAAGAGAAAAGACTCAAATCAATAAAATCATGAATGAAAAAGGAGAGATCACCACCAATACCAAGGAAATACAAATGACTTTAAAAACTTATTATGGGGGATCCCTGGGTGGCACAGCGGTTTAGCGCCTGCCTTTGGCCCAGGGCGTGATCCTGGAGACCCGGGATCGAATCCCATGTCGGGCTCCCGGTGCATGGAGCCTGCTTCTCCCTCTGCCTATGTCTCTGCCTCTCTCTCTCTCTCTGTGTGACTATCATAAATAAATAAAAATTAAAAAAAAACTTATTATGAGCAGCTATATGCCAATAAATTAGGCAATCTAGAAGAAATGGACGAATTTCTGGAAAACCACAAACTACCAAAACTGGGACAGGAAGAAACAGAAAACCTGAACAGGCCAGTAACCAGGGAGGAAATTGAAGCAGTCATCAAAAACCTCCCAAGACACAAAAGTTCAGGGCCAGGTGGCTTCCCAGGGGAATTCTATCAAAGGTTTAAAGAAGAAACAATACCTATTCTACTAAAGCTGTTCGGAAAGATAGAAAGAGATGGAATACTTCCAAACTTGTTCTATGAGGCCAGCATCACCTTAATTCCAAAACCAGACAAAGACCCCACCAAAAAGGAGAATTACAGACCAATCAATATCCCTGATGAACATGGATGCAAAAATTCTCAACAAGATACTAGCCAATAGGATCCAACAGTACATTCAGAAGATTATTCACCATGACCAAGTGGGATTTATTCCTGGGATGCAGGGCTGGTTCAACACTCATAAAGCAATCAATGTGACAGATCATAACAACAAGAGAAAAAAACAAGAACCATGTGATCCTCTCAATAGATGCAGAGAAAGCATTTGAAAAAATACAGCCTCCATTCCTGATCAAAACTCTTCAGAGTGTAGGGAGAAGGAACATTCCTCAGCATCTTAAAAGCCATCTACAAAAAGCCCACAGCAAATATCATTCTCAATGGGGAAACACTGGGAGCCTTTCCCCTAAGATCAGGAACACCACAGGGATGTCCATTCTCACCACTGCTATTCAACATAGTACTAGAAGTCCTAGCCTCAGTAATCAGGCAACAAAAAGAAATAAAATGCATTCAAATTGGCAAAGAAGTCAAGCTCTCCCTCTTTGCAGATGACATGATACTGTACATAGAAAACCCAAAAGACTCTACCTCAAGATTGCTAGAACTCGTACAGCAATTCAACAGTGTGGCAGAATACAAAATCAATGCCCAGAAATCAGTGGCATTTCTATACACTAACAATGAGAATGAAGAAAGAGAAATTAAGGAGTCAATCCCATTTACAATTGCACCCAAAAGCATAAGATACCTAGGAATAAACCTAACCAAAGAGGTAAAGAATCTATACCCTAAAAACTACAGAACCCTTCTGAAAGAAATTGGGAAAGACACAAAGAGATGGAGAAATATTCCATGCTCATGGATTGGAAGAATTAATATTATGAAAATGTCAATGCTACCCAGGGCAATTTACACATTTAATGCAATCTCTATCAAAATACCATGGA
The DNA here is from genome assembly GCF_003254725.2 of Canis lupus dingo. Taxonomy (NCBI): domain Eukaryota; kingdom Metazoa; phylum Chordata; class Mammalia; order Carnivora; family Canidae; genus Canis; species Canis lupus. The sequence continues at coordinate 100,896,088 of NC_064243.1, forward strand.
GTTTCTTCAGAGTTGGAACAAATCGTCTTAAGATTTGTGCGGAATCAGAAAAGACTCCGAATAGCCAGGGGAATATTAAAAAAGAAAACCATAGCAGGGGGCATCACAATGCCAGATTTCAGGTTGTTACTACAAAGCTGTGATCATCAAAACAGAGTGGTACTGGCACAAAAACAGACACATAAATCAATGTAACAGAATAGAGAATCCAGAAGTGGACCCTCAACTCTATGGTCAACAAAGCAGGAAAGACTATCCACTGGAAAAAAGACAGTCCCTTCCATAAATGGTGCTGGGAAAATTGGACAGCCACGTGCAGAAGAATGAAACTATACATTCTCTTATACCATACACAAAGATAAACTCAAAATGGATGAAAGATCTAAATGTAAGACAAGATTCCATCAAAATCCTAGAGGAGAATACAGGCAACACCCTTTTTGAACTTCGCCACAGCAACTTCTTGCAAGATACATCCATGAAGGCAAGGGAAACAAAAGCAAAAATGAATTATTGGGACTTCATCAAGATAAAAAGCTTCTGCGCAGCAAAAGAAACAGTCAACAAAACTAACAGAACCTACAGAATGGGAGAAGATATTTGCAAATGACATATCAGATAAAGGGCTAGTGTCCAAGATCTATAAAGAACTTATTAAACTCAACAGCAAAGAAACAAACAATCCAATCATGAAATGGGCAAAGACATGAACAGAGATTTCACAGAGGAAGACATAGACATGGCCAACAAGCACATGAAAAAATGTTCCGCATCACTGGCCATCAGGGAAATACAAATCAGAACAACAATGAGATACCACCTCACACCAGTGAGAATGGTGAACATTAACAAGACAGGAAACAACAAATGTTGGAGAGGATGTGGAGAAAGAGGAGCCCTCTTGCACTGTTGGTGGGAATGTGAACTGGTGCAGGCACTGTGGAAAACTGTGTGGAGGTTCCTCAAAGAGTTAAAAATAGATCTGCCCTACACCCCAGCAATGGAACTGCTGGGGATTTACCCCAAAGATACAGATGCAGTGAAACGCCGTAACACCTGCACCCCAATGTTTATAGCAGCAATGTCCATAATAGCCAAACTGTGGAAGGAGCCTCAGTGTCCATCAAAAGATGAATGGATTAAGAAGATGTGGTATATGTATACAATGGAATATTACTCAGCCATTAGAAATGACAAATACCCTCCTTTTGCTTCGATGTGGATGGAACTGGAGGGTATTATGCTGAGTGAGATAAGTCAATCGGAGAAGGACAAACATTATATGGTCTCATTCATTTGGGGAATATAAAAAATAGTGAAAGGGAATAAAGGGGAAAGGAGAGAAAATGAGTGAAAATATCAGTGAGGGTGACAAAACATGAGAGACACCTAACTCTGGGAAATGAACAAGGGGTAGTGGAAAGGGAGGTGGGCGGGAGGTTGGGGTGACTGGGTGACGGGCACTGAGGGGGGCACTTGGCGGGATGAGCACTAGGTGTTATATGTTTGCAAATTAAACTCCAATAAAAAATTTTAAAATAAACCATGATTAAGTATTTGAATAAATTTAATAAGTCAATGGGTTCATTTCTAATTGCTTGCCTATGTGTACCTATTTGCAGGGATTTTGCTTCATTAGTGTTCAAATTAATAACTGTTTTATACATTCTTAAGTTAAAGGGAGGCACTGAGCACTACTAGTCCTTGTACTATAATCCTTTGAAGACAGCAATCAGGGAGTCCTTGACTGGACAGTGGATGGGAGGAAAGGCAGCAGTGGCCTGGTTGGGGACCCAGCTGCTCCACTAACTCAGCTGACTTTTGCCTTGTTCCACAGGGAGTGGTCTCAAAGGTTTGCTTAGCCTACAAGGTGGAGAAGTTACACCAACTCCTACAGCAACTCATACCTCAGTCTCCATGCCAGGCCTGCACCTTACCTCACCCGGACCTTCCTTTCTACATACACATGCCAGAATTCACCCTAAGCCGGAACTGCTCCTCTCTGAAGGAACATCAGGGATACACACACACCTGTGTCCTGCCCTCTGGTCTCAAGCCTCAACCCTCACTGCAGAGCCCATCTAAAATAACAATCTTAAGAGTCTCCTTCTTTAGGGGTGCCTGAGTGGCTCAGTCAGTTAAGTATCCAATTCTTGATTTTGGCTCAGGTCATGATCTCAGGGTCAGGGGCTCAAAATCCAGGTCCACCGCCATGCTGGGCATGAAGCCTACCCAATACTCTCTTGCCCTCTCCCTCTGTCCTTCCCCTCCCCTTCTAAAAAAATGAACTTCAGATGGTCTTCTAACTCCCTCCTTTTACTCACAGACATTGGATGCAGCAGGAAACCTTATAGACTCTATGATCTATCCAAGCTCTTATCACATCTCTCCTCTAGTGCTGCTCTGGTCTAGCTCTACCACAAATTCTCCTAGATCTATTGCAGTGTCTGTCCTTTTCGTGGGTCTCCTTGCCTCCATATACCATGCTTTATTCAACAACTTAACATTTCAAATCTGGATATGCCCCTAAATTAGGTTGCTGGATTCCAAGAAGTGTGTGTATGTGTGTGTTTGTGTCTGTCCTCACACAATACCAAGCAAAAAAAAAAAAAAAAGATTTATTTACTTGGGCAGGGGGTGGAGAGCGGAAGGAGATGTAGAGAGTCTTAAGCAGACCATGTACTAAGCGCAGAGCCTGAGGCGGGACTCAATCTCATTACCCTGAGATCACGACCTTAGCCAAAACTAAGATTCCAAAGCTTAGTAGACAGTGCCAGGTGCTCCAACACCAAGCAATTCTTAAAAGCCAGCAAGATGGCTTTTCAATTCTGACACTAACAGGAAATAAATTCAATTCTGACACTATCAGGAAATAAATCAGATTCGCAGGTTAAGCGTTCAGTCCTACAAGACTGTACCCTCACCTTCAATCTCCTGCCATTTCAGATGCCATTTGCAAGTCAGGCTGTTACTTGTGCTTCTCACTGACTGGTTAAAAATCAGAGGTTCTCAAGATCTCCTCATGTTTACCTCATCTTCTGGAATAGCTCACAAAACTCTTGCTAGATTGCCAGTTCATTACAAAAGGACAGAACTCAGGAAGAGACACATATGGCCAGGTATGAAGACAGGGCACAGAGTGTCCATGCTCTTCTCCAGGTACACTACACCCCTGAAATCTCAGTGTTCACCAACCTGGAATCTCTCTGAACTCCATCCTTTAGGGTTTTTATGGAAGCTGCATTACATAACCTGGTAGATTAAATCACTGGGTATTGGTTCAACCTCCAGCCCATCTCGCCCACCCCAAAGGTGGGGAGAAATGAGAAAGGAGGAACTAAAATGTCCAACCCTCTAATCACAAGGTTGGTTTTCCCAGCAATCAGCTGAGGTGCTAGCAAAAGACAACTTTATCACTGTCAACACTTAGCAAATTCCAAAGGTGTTGGAAGCTGTGAGCCAGGAACTATAGACTAAATCAGATACATACAAAAATATATTTTGGCCATCTGAACAAATACATACTTTTTGTAAGTCACCGCATCGTATCCCCTCCCTCCCCACCCCCTTTTCGACCTCTAGCGGACCCTGGCTGACCACGTCACCACTGCAGGCGACACACTGCAATGCAGACAACCTCATATTCCTTTAGGGGATGGCGAGGGCCCATGTGGTGGATTACTTCATTGGTGCGGATTCCTGGAAAATTCCTGGCTGGTTAAGACTACATTTCTGGGGCAGGTGGAAATTGCAATTAGATTAGACATTAAGTGCCAGTTTGGGGACTCAACCTGAGTTGACATTTTGGGCCTGTGGTTTTCTTTTTAACTCCACAATAACACTCATCACCCACTCACAGCTCTCTATGTTGTTCCTTGGAAAATACATGTTGACTGAAGTTTTGGAGACTGCTTTATGACTTTCAGTATGCTAGGACAGGGACAAGAAAGACAAGACCCTAGACCGGGCACAATGGGGAGTTGGAGGGGGATGTATTTCTGGCCTGGGTAAATCAGTGACTGTTACAATCTAGCAAGCAACATTTTTATTGAGGTAGTATTTAATACTTCCTATTTTTATCTTCCACCCCTTTTCTCCCTTTTGTAGTTTTAATTGTGCATTTTATAGATTCCATTTTCTCTCCTTTTTAACATAACTTCTTTTTTTAATTTTGTGTAGTGGTTGCTGTAGAGATTATAGTATATATCTACAGCTAATCCAAATCCACTTTCAAATAACCCTACCATTTCACAAGTAGTGTGTGCGTCCCTTAATATAACAAAATAATACTAATTCCTCTGTCTCAATTCTTGTATCATTGCTGTTATTCATATCACTTATATATATATTCACATACATACTCAAGTATGTTGATGCTTACTTTTGGGACAAACTAGATCAGTTAAGAATAAGACAACAAGTTCTTATTTTACCTCACTTATTCCTTTTCTGATACTTTTTTTTTTTTTTTGTAGACCTGAGCTTCTGAGCCATATCATTTTCCTTTTCTCTAAAGAACTTTTTTTTTTTTTTTTTTTTTTTTTACATTTCTTACAAGGCAGGTCTACTAGCAACAAATTCTCTCCACTTTTATTTTTCTAAGAATTCTTTATTTCTTCTTCACTTTTGAAGGATAATTTCACAGGGTATAGAATTCTAGGTTGGTAGGGTTTTTCTCTCAACATTTAAATATTGTACTCCACTCTTCTTACTTGCATGGTTTCTGAAAAGTTGGATGTCGTTATCTTTGCTCTTCTAGAGGTAAAATGTTTCCTTCCTCTGACTTCTTTCAGGTTCTTTTTCATCTCTGATTATCTGTAGTTTGAAAATGATATGCCTAGGTGTACTTTTTTTCTTTTAGCATCTTTTCTGCGGTGTTCGCTGGGATTCCTGGATCAGTAGCTGAATATTTAAATTTGATAAATTTGGGAGAAAGTCTCCATCACTATTGTTTCGAACCTTTTTTCTGTTCCTTTCTCTCTTTCGTTTCTTTCTGGTTTTACCATTATTCACCTTCTACACTTTTTCAGTTGTTCCATAGTCCTTGGATATTCTATTTGGTTTTGTTTTTTTATTCCTTTTTTTTGGTTTCTTTTAGTATTTTGTGTATTTGTTTGCTTTTATCTGAGCCCTTATCATCTTAATCACAGTTGTTTTAAATTCCTAGCCTGATAATCCCAACATCCCTGCCTTATGTGTTTGGTTCTGATGCTTGCTCTGTTTCTTCAAAATTTGTTTTTAGTCTTTTAGTATGTGTTATAATTTTTTCTTAATACTTGGACATGATGCAGTAGTAAAAGAAATCACTGAAAATAGACCTCTAGCAATGTGGTCATAAGTAGTGGTAAGTTATCAGAGGAAACATGCTACAGGACAACAATTAGGTCTCAATTGTTCAGTGAGCCTTTGCTTCTAGGCTGTGAATTTCATGCATTTTTCCCCATCCCCCCCATCCCCCCCCCGCCATGAAAGTGGGACAAGATGCTAGAGTGGCCGGGATTGGGATATTTTCCAGGCTCTGAAAAATCCCCAGCTGATTCTTCTGAGAGCAGTCCTTTCTTTGGTTCCTTTGTCCCTCTCCCTGCACATGAGTGTTTTTCTCTGATGTTCACTGTGAGGACAATCCCCCAAAGTGTGATGATTTAGGTTCTCCTATCACAGCACCAGGGCTCCTGAAGGAGGGTCAGCTCCTGGGTTTCCTTCATTCTGTTCCCCTGTTGGATTAATTTGAGGAAGAGCAGTTTGGCTTGCCACTCACTTCTCTTATGGACCTAAGAAGAGTTGATTTTCTAGTATTTCCAGCTTTTTGTCAGGATGGAATGGCAATTTCCAGCTTCTTACAGGCTGGAACAGAAAACAGAAGTCCCTGTCTTCTCATGTTTTGTTCTAGTCTCTTGTGCCTTACTAAGAATTTAAAATGTGCATGTCTATAATTATCTAAAACTAGGCTCATTTAGGATTTTAAATATCTTCTCAATCACCCAAATCTTTAATGCTGTCATGAAGCTTTGAAGGTTTTTAAATTTCAATGTATTTAAATTCTAGTTAACATATACAGTAAAACTGATTTCAGGTGTAGAATTTAGTGATTCATAAACAAAGTTTTAAATGTAAATATAAATTTAGATAATTTTTTCATTAAATATTTTGCACATGTTGAGATTTGAAAAATACAGAGTGGAATTGAGAATTGTTTCCTATGTCTCACTCTCAAACTGTTTTCTTTCCATTTCCTATTGTATAATGTTTGTTTCTGCCCTTTCTAAATTTCAACTTTCTCAATGAGCCACCTGGTTTGAAGATCACACAGCAAAAAGATGATCTCAAGAAGAAACCCTCCCAGCAGTCTGCCTTTGGGCCTGAACTGCAAAACTTCCTTGGTCCCCAGCCTACTGGCCTATTCTGCAGATTTTCAAATTGTTGGGCCATTAGCAAAACACAAATCCCCCCCCCCATACACACACCTTAATGGTTCCTAATATATCACACACTGAACACTTAAAAATAACAAGATAGTAAACTGTGTATTTTACACAATAAAAAAAAATTAAAAACACCCTAAGAATTTTCATGATACAAAGACATAGCTTTAAAACACTACTAGAAAAAAGTCAAGCAAGAATTTTTTAGAATTGTGGTTCAGATGGTTCAAAAATTTTTGATAATGAATTCAAGAAACTGAGTTTAAGTTTACTTTATCTAGGGATCCCTGGGTGGCGCAGCGGTTTGGCGCCTGCCTTTGGCCCAGGGCGCGATCCTGGAGACCCGGGATCGAATCCCATGTCGGGCTCCCGGTGCATGGAGCCTGCTTCTCCCTCTGCCTGTGTCTCTGCCTCTCTCTCTCTGTGACTATCATAAATAAATAAAAATTAAAAAAAAAGTTTACTTTATCTAAATCTCTTTATTTATTTTAAATTTTTATTTTATTTTATTTATTTATGATAGCCACACAGTGAGAGAGAGAGAGGCAGAGACACAGGCAGAGGGAGAAGCAGGCTCCATGCACCAGGAGCCCGACATGGGATTCGATCCCGGGTCTCCAGGATCGCGCCCTGGGCCAAAGGCAGGCGCCAAACCGCTGCGCCACCCAGGGATCCCAATCTCTTTTTTTAAATAAAGATTTTATTTGTTTATTCATGAGAGACAGAGAGAGAGAGGTAGAGACACAGACAGAGAGAGAAGCAGGCTCCATGCAGGAAGCCTGATGTGGGACTTGATCCCAGGACTCCAGGATCACATCCTGGGCTGAAGGCAGACATTCAACCGCTGACCCACCCAGGCGCCCCTCACTTTCCCCTTCTAAACAACTCTTTCACTCAGTGATTAGCACCTTTGTTGTTTATAGACATTGCAGCTCTAATACATAACACAGAGCCTTGTTAGATGCCATGCTTTTATGCACACAGCATGGATAATACTAAAAATACATATATGCACTTAGTGAAAACAGCATACAAGAGTAACTGTAGGATTCCCTTTATAGAAAATTCTAGAAAATGCAAACTGGAGTGTCCACTTGGGGATGGCAAGTTGGGTAGGGCTGGGACAGAGAATATGAAAAAGGGTGCATGGAAACTACAGGGGCTATGAATTATTCATTATCACGACTCTGGTGATGCTCCCATTGCGGACACATATATGAAAAATATATTTTATACTTTTAATAAATGCAGTTTTAATATATGTCAATACATCAATAAAGTTGTTAAGAAATAAAGATTCCATATAAAATCTGGACCTCCTCTTCTTCTAGAAATAATTTAACATCTGGCAAATCTGTATTGACTCCACCATCACCCTTCCCTGTATCTTAGGTATGTCAACTGATTCCTTCTCAAAACAGAAGGAAATGCTGACAAATGGAGAAATCATGCTAAGCAAAACAAGCCAGTCACAAAAAGACAAATACTGTATGATTTCACTAACAAATAGTAAACAGAGTAGTCAAATTCATAGATGGGGTATAAAAAGTTTCCAGGTGTGGTAGGGAGGGGCTAGAAGGAGCTGTTTCATGGGTATAGTTTCAGTTTTGCCAGATGAAAGGAATTCTAGAAATTAGTTGCATAAATATGTGAATTTTTTAACACTACTAAACTGTACAATTCAAAGACAGTGCAATGTGTGCTACATGCACTTTGCCATAACATAAATGTAAAATTAAAAAAACTATATTACAGTATTTCCCAGGGACAAAGAGCAGATATTTGAAGTCTTTCCTCCTCTGCAATACTCTAATGTGGTATGAACTTTTGGTGCCAAATGAGGTTAGAGTTTTAGATGAACAAATGCCATTTGTTGCACAAAAAGGTCTTTTTCCATTGCAAATTCTCTGATGTGTAATGGGGCTGGAGTTGCACCTAAGACTGCATATTGACTATACCCAGGCCTTCGTCCAGTGATCTCTTGATGTCTGATAAATGGCAAGCTGTGCCCAAACAATTTTGCACATTTACTCTACTCATAAGGTGCTTCCCAGTGTAGAGTTTAGAGTGGTACCTAAAGGCTTCGCCATATTCTCTGCACCCATAAGTTTTTTTACCAGTGTAATTCTCTGGTTAATGGCTTGGAGTTTTATCTCAAGAATGCCCCACATTTATGGCACTCCTAGGTCTCTCTTCATTGTGGATTTTCTGGTGATGAACAAGATGGGACTTTCTAATAAAGGCCTTCCGACATTTGCTGCACTCATAGGGCCTTTCTCCGGTGTGGATTTTCTGATGCTCAACAAGTATATGTTTGTGGCTAAAGGCTTTCCCACATTCACTGCACTCATAGGGCCTCTCTCCAGTGTGATTCCTCCAATGTTTAATAAGGTTGGAGTTATACCGAAAGAATTTTCCACATACACTGCACTCATAAGGCCTTTCTCCAGTGTGAACTCTCTTATGTCTAATGAGTCTGCAGTGGTACCTAAAGGATTTCCCACATTCACTGCATTCATAAGGCCTCTCTCCCGTGTGATTCTGCCAATGTTTAATGAGCTTGGACTTGTACCTAAAAAATTCTCCACATAAGCTGCACTCATAAGGCCTTTCTCCAGTGTGAACTCTTTGATGTCTAATGAGTGTGGAGGTGTACCTAAAGAATTTCCCACATTCACTGCACTCATAAGGCCTTTCTCCAGTGTGAACTCTCTGGTGTTTAATGAGTGTGGAATTGTACCTAAAGAATTTTCCACATTCACTGCACTCATAAGGCTTTTCTGCAGTGTGAACTCTTTGATGTCTAATAAATGTGGAGCTGTACCTGAAAAATTTCCCACATTCGCTACATTTATAAGGTCTTTCTCCAGTGTGAACTCTCTTGTGTCGTATCAATCTGTAGTTGTACCTAAAGAACTTCCCACATTCTCTGCATTCATAAGGCCTTTCTCCAGTGTGGATTCTCTGATGTTTCATGAAGTTGGCATTATACTTAAAGAATTCCCCACATTTGTTACACTCATAAGGGCTTAATCCAGTGTGAATTCTCTGGTGACTAATGAGCGTGGAATTGTACCTAAAGACTTTCCCACATTCATTGCACTTAAAAGGCCTCTCTCCAGTGTGAATTTTCTGGTGCTGCACAAGGTGAAACTTTCTAATGAAGCCTATCCCGCATTTGCTGCATTCATAAGGTCTTCCTCCAGTGTGGATTTTCTGGTGTTCAAGCAGTATTTGTTTTTGGCTGAAGGCTTTCCCACACTGAGCGCACTTGTAGTCATTCTGTCCAGCTGCAAAGGCCTCCCCACACTCAGTGTCCCCATGTGGTTTCACTGCATTGTGATAGGCCAGGTGTTGGAGAAGGCCTGTGCTGCCCAGGAAAACCTTCCCACCTTTGCTGCACGTGAAGCTACTGTCTGCCTTGTGAACACTGTTGTTCATTGCAAAGGAACACCTCCCCTCTTCCCTTCTGGAAAATTTGTCTCCAATCTGCTCCTTCTGGTGCCAGTGCAGGTTTGCCCCACAAATGTATAGCTCTTGATCGGGGTACAGTCCATCATGCTCAGCCAAGCGCAAAAGGTCTTTCCATCCTGGGCCACATGCCTCGCAGGGCTGGGCCTCCTGGATGGATGGGCCTAGCTTTGGAGTCCTGACCTGTGATGCTCCTGAAGAAACACCTTGCTCTGAAGGTGCCTCCTCATCCTGGGCTCCATGCCAGCAACCTGGAAGCAGAGAAATGCTGGTAAAGTGCATGCTAACTCTGTTGGGGAAGAGGCAGCCTCATAGGAATCTGTGTCAGATACACCCACAGATGAGGCCATGGGCCTGCTGATGGGCAAGGGGGCCTAGAGACAGTGAGAGGAAGGCCTGCTGTGCAGAGCTCAGCCTGGCAAGTTTCCATGATGAGAGAGCCCTGACTCTGGGGAAGGACACAAGGGGTACCGTCTGGGACACCTGGGTGGCTCAGCAGTTTGGTGCCTGCCTTCAGCCCAGGGTGTGATCCTAGAGTCCCGGGATCAAGTTCCACATAGGGATCCCTGCATGGAGCCTGCTTCTCCCTCTGCCTATGTCTCTTCCTCTCTCTCAGTGTTTCTCATGAATAAGTAAATAAAATCTTAAAAAAGAACAACAAGAGGTACTGTCTTAGTTCACTGGGGTTGCCACAATAAAATACCACAGACCACGTAGCTTATAGACAACAGAAATTTATTTCTCACAGTCCTGGAGGCCGGAATTCTGAGATCAGGGTGCCAGCAAGATGCCACAGGGTGAGGGCCCTCTTCTGTGCCATATCGACTTTTCACTGTGTCCTCCCATAATGGAAGGGGCTAGGGGGCTCTGTGGGGTCTCTTTTATAAGAGCATTAATCCCATTCATGACAGCTCTGCCCTCATGACCCCCACGGTGCAGAGGCACCATCTCCTAATACCACCATACTGGGAGTGAGACTTGAAACATGAATGGTGATGGGGTGGTGGGGCACAGGTATTTAAAACTGCAGGTTCTGTGTAGGGAGGAGAGGCAAGGTTTTCAAGGCACTCCCATGCAAAGGGCTATTGCTCCTGGTGACTGGTGAGCATAGTGTAGAAAACTGTAAACAGACCTAGAAACCCCTAACCACACACTATAGTGATAATGCAACTCAAGAACTACTTAAGGATGCAGGCAGGCCTCACAATATCCTAAGTATAGGTCAAACTTGGAGAGCCCTGCAAAGGGACCAGGACAACAGGATGAGGGGTGAAGCCCAATGGGTGTGAAATTGTGGCGGAAAGGGGATTAGTATTCAGAGTAGACATGAAAACGGAGAAGAAAAGGTAGAAATGAAGTGTGGCCCCGGGGCGCCTGGGTGGCTCAATTGGTTAAACAACTGCTTTCAGCTCAGGTCATGATCCTGGGATCCAGTCCCACATCAGGCTTCCTGCTCTGCTCAGGCAGGAACCAAGAAATGTCAGCAAGAGGAAGGGGGGAAGCCTGGGGCACCATGGTTCTGAGCATCTTGACTAAGTGACCCAACCAGAGACAAGCCAGGTCTGAGGGATCTCTCAGATAAACTTCAATATTTTTGACCTCTGAGCCCTATCTTGCAAATATTTAGGGCAGCAGGGATGGGACTCCTTGGGGAGAGTGCACACAGTACAATGCACACAGCCCAGTCCTGGCACCAGTAACACATATGCCGGGAAAGCAGGAAAGGAAGTATTACCCTTGGTCTTGTGGAAAGGACAGAGCTGCTCTTGGACAAAAGGGTAAGAAACAGAGTCCAACCTAGGACATGGGTGTGAGGGCCTTACCTAGGGAGGACAAAAGCGCAAAGTTCTCCATCATCACAGCATGGTACAAAAATCTCTGAGCTTCATCAAGGAGGCCCCACTCTTCCTGGGAGAAATATATGGCCACGTCTTCAAAGACCACATGGCTCTGCCAAAATTGGAACATTTGGTTCATGAGTTGCTTCTTGTGTTAACTGTGTCTTATGGATTCTGTATTCATCTGACTGCCATTCATTAATTACAGGGCTAAACTAACAGCCAAATTTGTTTATATAACTCTCCCTTCCAGTCTGGTGCCCATACTCTGAACCATTTCCTCTACTAACTCACACACCAAGTCAACACTTTCCCTGTCCTAAATCAACCCAGGCCAGGTACAGATAACCAGACACATCCCTTCTACCCCAGGTACACTAACATTATATAAAATAGCCACCACTAAGCTTTTCACTCTACCCTTCCTGCATTTCTCCCAGAGTCCAATAAAGGCTCTGACATAAAGATTCCCTTTGCTGGTGTATATGCTCCTAACCAAATCCAGGGCTTCCCCATGTGGCCCTGTGTTACATGGTGTGCTCCCACCCTCTAGAGAAATAGAGTAAGAACCTTTTCTCAGTGTTATTGGTTTCTCCATGTCATCATTCACCCACCTCCTGTAGGTGCAATTATCAATATGCTTCTCTCTCAAGAGGCCCTTCAGTCCTTCCACACAGCCTTCCCTGCTCATCCTCCTCCCTGACTTCCCAATGTGGGAGCGTTACCAGCTGCCAGTGGCACTGCTGCCCACTCTCTCCTCATTCCCATTGATCACTGTGTCCAGAACACAGCATAAAACATGAGGAAAGGAGGGGCAGAAGACATCACCTAGGTTGTGGGCCTGACAATGTAGGGCGCTCCCTTTCTCCCACTAGCCACCTACCTGTGTGAGGACCTCACACACTCTCAGCCCTTTCTCCCTTCTATATACCAACTGTCCCATAAGCAGTCAGAACCTACCTCTCTCATCTGAAGCCCAGGTACACTTACCTCCCCACCCACATGCCCACTACACATGAGGTCTAGCAATGCTTCAAGCTAACTAGTTTCCCCCTCAACATCTATCTCATATGCCCTCCAGTCTCAGAAGACTCTCTCTCTCTCTCTCTCTCTCTCTCTCTCTCTCTCACACACTCACACACACACACACACTCGGCTTCCTCAGCCTTGTGATGCCCATGACCATCACCCAGGCGCCCAATTAAGAAACCGAGTACTCAGGGCACCTGAGCAACTCCAGTCACTTAAGCATCCAACTCTTGGTTTCTTTTTTTTTCAACTCTTGGTTTCAACTCAGGTCATGATCTCATGGCTAGTGGGATCCAACCTCATTACAGGCTCTGCTCAGCAGGAGTCAGCTTGAGATTCTCTATGTTCCTCTGACCCTCTCCCCACTCACATGCGTGCTCTCTTTCTCAAATAAATAAATCTCTTAAATACAAACAAAAAACCCCAGTACTCAGGCCCTTCATTCCCATTCCTGCTCCTCTAATGGCATCGCCACCATGATCTAGAGATGCTGCCTCCTAAATCTGCTCCATAGTTTCATCCTAGCACACACCCAGTCGCTATGTTGTGGCTGTCTCCAATTTGAATCTATTCTTGGAACCCTAGGACTCTGTCTTGTGCCTACTTGATACCTCTCCTTGGAATCTCTGGGGCATTTGTGACATAGACAAAAACTAACTCTTCATGTTCCATCTGCAAATTCCTCATACCACTGACTTCCTCCATTTTTATTAGGAAGGATGGGTGCTTGAATAAGGCCAAAAATCTGGGGGCATCCCCGGTTCTTCCCTCCATCCCATCTCTCTTCTCCCTGAGTCTCAATATCATAAAGTATGAGTGGCTCTAGTTCAAAACCCATCCAGAAACCAACTACTCCTCTACCTCCATAGCCACCACTCCTGTGTAGCCACCACTACAACACTTACCTTTACTGCTACAAGAATTTCACTGATATCCCCCTGTCTGTCCTTAACTCTGCAGTCAAGGGGAACCTATTAAAATCTGAGTCAGCACCTTCCTCTTCTGTTTCTAACCTTCCCTACTTCCCACCAACCTCAGATTAGAGATCCAGAGCCCCAACCTGTCACTTGAAGTCTGATACCATACTCCTATCTAACCCCAAGGTGGCTCCCCATTCTCACCAGATATGAGAGACCAGCAGTCTCCTGAACATCCCAGCCAAGCCTCACCTACAAGCATGTGAATGTTCTGAATCCTGTGGCCAGGACTTCCGGCCACATCTTATAACATCAGTTGTTAAAAACATATACAATCTAAATGTAGGATCCTGGGCCTGGGGAAAGCACATGGTCTTCAGACTCGAGAGAGTGAGAAGGATAAGAGAAGTCTCAGGAAAGTACCACTCCCTGATATAGATATCAGGTGCCAAAACCACCTGTGTGACAACTGGGATGTTTGAAAGGTGGGACACCCTCCACTCACCTGCCCAGGGTCCATAAGCATCTCTGCCACCTCCATGGGACACTACGGGCAGAAGGAGACCATAAGAAACAGGTAACCATGGAAGGATCCCATGAGCTGAGCTGGACCAGCACCCCTACCCTGTCCGCCCTGGAGCAAAGTGATCTCAGCGTGACAGTCAAAGTTCAGTCCTCTAGAAAACAGTGCTGCCTCTTATCAGCTGTCACCCAGCGCTTCATTCCATGGGATTGACAGTTTTGTGTATATTTTCAGTGCAAATGAAGTGCTGGGATTTTGAAATCTGAGGTCTTTATTTTTACCACTTTAAGATTTCATAAGATACCATACATAAAACTTTACATATAAACAAAAACACTAAGAGGTAAATTAATGTCAAATTAATTATGAAGTGTTTACACACATTTAACTTGTTGAATAGGCTCATTTCTAATTGTTTACCTCTGTGTACATTTTAAAAGGGATATTGATTAATTAATATTTAAGACCACAAATTTTTTATACATTAAGTGAACGAGATCCTAGAAAAGGTTGCGCAGGCAGACAAGCAACTAGCACATATAGCAACAGGGTCTGTCTGTTACAGAACCCTCAAAAGGGAGCTTGTTGCAGGCCCTGGACTGGATAGCCGCTCATACCTCATGCACTGAAGGGTGGGAGTAAGGAAGCAGTCCCCTGTCATGGAGCCTGAGGCTCCATCAGCCTGGCTGACTTTTCCCTTGTTCCATAGTGAGTGGCCCTGAGGGTCAGCTGAGTCCCCAAGTGGAGAGTCAATACCAGCACAAAACACCAGTTCCACCAAAGGGAAGCTCCTCATCCCAACAACGTCTTCCTAAGGACATAGACAAAAGATCTCTCTTACAGCAGCTCTTTTCTGAAGCAGCAACAGGGATGCCAACACCTGGTTCCCATACCCTGCCCGCCATTTCTCAGCCCTCACCTCCCTTACCATCAGAAATCATCTGAAGACTCCCTCTTTGATGTGGTCCTCAGGCCAACCTCTGGTGCAGTCCACCCTCCACAACTCTGACAACACAGCCCCCTTCTCCGCCCTCCAGATCTCTACGTCCATATATTCACGTCATGTCTCCACCTGAGCTATCTTAGCATCAACACGTCCAAAATCAAGCTCAGGATTTCCGAATACCTGCTCCTTGGGCTCGCTTCCCCACCTCCATCTTTTCAGATGCTCGGGTCTTGACGTGGCCCTTCACTCCCTACTTTTGCTCACACGTGTATGTGATGCAGCAGGAAATACTGTCCGCTCATCGTGTCTCCCTCTCCCGCCAGCGCCCGGGTCCAGCCTCCACTACAACTCCTCCAGAGAGGCCTGCGGTGTCTCCTCAGCAATCTCCCCTCCCCGCCATTCCCCGTCCAGCTCTCCCCTACCCTAAACTTCTGACTCTAGGCAAGCCCCGCCCCTCCTCGCCTCCCTGCGACCTCCCACGGACCCTGGCTGCCCATGCCGCTGCTGCAGGAGACACTCCGCCTCGCCCTCTGTTTCCCGCATACACAGGGGGCACTGGTCCCCTCATCTCCCTGCCCGGACTCAGGAGCACCCGCCCCCCCCCCCCCCCGCACCGGCGGAACCGGGTCCCCACGCCGGGCCCCACCTCCCCCATCCCCGCCTCTAGGGCATGGCTGCGGGGAGCTGAGCGGACGCCCCTCCATCCGGGCTAAGGCGCTCGGGGCGGCGGGGCCAGCGGGGCCAGCGGCCTAAGGGTCCGAGGGTCCAGAACCCACCTGAGCCGGCTTCATCAGCGCGGCCTCCGCCTCCGACCAGTGGGAAGACGGAACGAGGAGCGGCGGGCAACCGGGAGGGGACGAGGGCCCTGGCAGCCGCTTTTGCGGCGGGTACGACGCCTCTCCTCACGCTCTTCCGCTTCGTCACCTCCGCCTCCGCCTCAGCCAAGCGCCTAGAAAGCCCTGAACCCCCGAGCCGGACAGCCACCAAACTGACGGGAAGGAACGCCGGAAGTCCCGCCTCCACACGATGCGCACTCAAGCATTCTTCTCTCAAGGCTTCATTGGCTCAGTCGCCGCCGCCACCGCCCCGCACCGCAGATTTATGGGTATCGTAGTTTCCGCTATCGCTACCAACTTCCGCAGAAGACGAAGGCCCTCCTCCTTACGTGGCGGGTGAAGGACCAGTCCAGGCCTCCGCAGGGGCTCTGGGAAATGGAGTTCCGTGGCTCCACAGGTGGTGTGGGGCCTCGCCTGTTCTTTAATGGGACTTACCCAGATTTCTTGGAGCTTAGTCTGGAAGTCACAGAAAGATTAGAGACCTGTTACTCCATATGCTTCGAAGCTTGATAGGTTCCCAAAGGCTATCAGATCCAAAGGGACACACCGTATCACGATGCCACCTCGACTCATAGCTGTCAACGACCTTGTCACTTTTCAAATGTAGACTGGATCTCTGGAGTTAGTTTTAACGAGTAGCATATTTGTCACAGGATAAGAAAGAAATGCTTCAGACAGAGCCATGGAGGAGAAGATATGATGGGGCACTGAAGTAGGTAGGGTGAACAACAAGCAGGATGAAGCTGTGCTGATTCCCAGGAAAACATCATTCATGCCTTCAGAGTCAGACAGTGATTGTGTTTGAACCACTGAGTGAGTAGTATTTCTTGAAACGCTACTACTACATACCTGAGGTATTTGTCAATTCCTTTAAAAATCTGAAATGTGAGGATCCCTGGGTGGCTCAGCGGTTTAGCGCCTGCCTCCGGCCCGAGGTGTGATCTTGAGGACCCGGGATCGAGTCCCACGTCGGGCTCCCTGCATGGAGCCTGTGTCTCTGCCCCCCCCCCCCCCCTCTCTCTCTCTCTTTCTCTCATGAATAAATGAATAAAATCTTTTTTAGAAATCTGAAAAGAACAGTGATCTGAGACATGCCATCTTCTGCCAGAATGGTGTGTGCTCCTTTCGTAGTTGGGGCACCTGTAAAAAGGGAGCATCCTGTTCTTGAGACAAAGGTTAGGGATCCACTACCTATCTCATATCCTTTCTGGGAAGGAGTTTATTGTTTCACTAAAATTCTAGCAACAGTGCCATCACAGGGAGTGGAAATTATCTGTGAAAAACATTTGTGAATTGGAAATTACTGACATGATCAGTTTTTCAGAGTGTAGCAGAAATACTTCTAAGGAAACATACATGTAGTACGTTAAAAAAAATTAAGAAAGGCTAAGATCTCAGTGAAGGTTGACAGACCATGAAATCTGAAAAGCAAGAGAATGAAGCTAAGCCTGTGGCTGTGCTTCAATCTGGGCCACACTCATGTTTTTTTCTCCAAAATGAGATTTTTTTTTTTTATACTTGACAATGTGGCCAGTAACTGCTTGGAGGGATAGAGACAATATTTTGAAAGACTTGCCTAAAAGGTGAAATGAACAGGCAAACTGTGCTGTGGTATGTATTTACTGATCTAAATAATGTGGTGTATACCTACTGGGTTTCAGGCACAATAGCGGGTGCATAGGACACATTGGGGATAGGGTTGCCAGCTGCTCTCTGTATTTAGGACTGTCCTGTGTTTGTCTATTAAACATTCATTTATCTGAAGGCCAAACTAATAGTCAAAGATGTGTACTTCTCTCTTGAAAGTCAGTTTCACAGACTTGCAAAACTCCTATTACAAATAACGGGGATTCCTGGATGGCTCAGCGGTTTAGCGCCTGCCTTCGGCCCAGGGCGTGATCCTGGAGTCCCGGGATCGAGTCCCACGTTGGCCTTCTTGCGTGGAGCCTGCTTCTCCCTCTGCCTGTGTCTCTGCCTCTCTCTCTGTGTCTCTCACGAATAAATAAATAAAATATTTTAAAAAATACCTCAAGAACAAACCCTAATGTGTGTTTTGCTTCCTGCCGAATAGGGCATGTCTCTACCTAGGTACTTCCTGACACTTTAGTCATAAAGGCACTCATTTCCTCCTCCCATGCCCTCCTTCTTGCGTGTGACATGGTTTCATGTGGACCTCTGTGGTGTGCTTGGTCTCTTATTTCCAGGATTTGAAAATTTAGCCAAGTTACCTCATGGTATCATTGTCTCGGTATCCACTTTGTTTGGCCAAGCCGCCTGCAGGGACCTTACACTGACAAGTCATACCCTTTCATGGAACCACATGTCCTACATAACAGCCCAAAGAGCCACAAACAAATGTAAGTTCCTGATAGGACTTTCCAAAGACCCTTGTAATTAATTGTCCACAGCCTCCCAGCACCTTTGCCTTATGTTCACCCTTACATAAGACCTTCTTGGAAACAAAAAAAAAAAAAAAAAAAAAAAAGGACCTTCATGGAGCTTATCAAAACTCAGCTCTTTTTGGTTTGAACTGATCACCTGGGGCCACCTGTGTGGCTAAATCACTTAAACCTCTGTCTCTTGATCTCAGCTCAGGTCTTGATATTAGGGTCATGGGTTCAAGCCCCATAAAGAAAAATGAGTTGACCAATCTGACTTCAGCTGGGAAACCCAAAAGCACTCAACCCATGGACCCTAGTAAAGGCATGTGCACTGGGTCCTGCCTTTCTTTCTGCCTGCACTTTTGCCTTGATGTCCCTGTGTGGCCCCTGGAAGTGTGCCATGTACTTCCTCCAAGACCTGTTGAGTATACACTTCTCTATTTCAACTTCTCTCATGGTCTGTCATTGAACTGTGATCTGATCCACCATCAGGCACCTGGGATCATGAGCAGCTGAAGGCAGATGCTTACCTGGCTGAGCAACCCAGGTGCCCCTCCTTATGATATTTTTAATTTCTGTAGGGTCAGTAATATTTCTTCATTGCAGATTTTCTTAATTTCTCTTATTTTCTTCTTTTTTAAAAAAGCTTTTATTCATTTATTTGAGGACCTTAGTGCTGTACGAAGCAAATGTTAATTTACCACTCATAACACAGGAAACTGTTGAGTAGCACAATTTTCCTCTTAATGGCATTGACCTCTCCATGTTCACCCAGTCACCTTTATAAATCAAGACATGGTCACAATTCAAGGACACGTCCTGTGTTTAATGATTTGGTCCTGATTCCTAGAATGACTTACAGAATACCCTATATACCCTGTATTACAGCTTTTTACAATATATTGCAGAAAAGTCAGCAGTTAGGGACTTAATTACTAGGACCTTCCCTAATTTTTGCCCAAACTTCCTACTTAGGAGCAACCAGAGAGTGCTAAATATGTACACTTAACAGATCACACAAGATTCCCACTTTTATTTAGCTTCCCCTGCTACTTCCTCATGCCAGCATTCTACAATCAAGGCATACCTGAAACCTTACCTTTTTTCTGTTATAAAGCATTCCCACTCCTCTGTTTGCCTTTGAGTCTCTGCCAAATTCAGGAGAGGGGGAACACATAGACTTTATTTATAAAGATTAACAAAACTCAAGCAGGAAAACACTACAAAAATTGATGAAAATAAAAAGCTGGTTCTTTCAAAAAATTAATGAAATTGACAGCTTTAGTTTAGGTAGGTCAAGAAAATAAGAGGAGAGGGGCGCATGAGTGGCTCAGTTAAGTATCTGACTCTTGGTTTTGGCTCAGGTCATGATCTCAGGGTTGTGGGATTGAGCCCCACTTTGAGCTCCATGCCCCACATTAGAGTCTGCTTAAGATTCTCTGCCTCTCCCTCTCCCCTCCCTCCACTCTCTCTCTCAAATAAATGAATAAAAGCTTAAAAAAGAAAATAAGAGAAATTAAGAAAATTGGGAATGAAGGGGAAATATCATTACTGACCTTACAGAAATTAAAAGTATCATGAGGAGGGGCACCTGGGTGGCTCAGCCAGTTAAGCATCTGCCTTCAGCTGCTCATGATCCCAGGGTGCTGCGATGGAGCCCCACGTGGGGTTCCCTGATCAGCTGGGAGCCTGCTTCTCCCTCTTCCTCTGCCCCTCCCCTCTGCTTGTGCTCTCTCTCTCAAATAATTAAATAAAATCCTTTTTTTTTTAAGTATCAAAAGGAAATATTATGGGCAACTTTACCACCAAATTTAAACAATTTCGATGAAATATACAAATTCCTTAAAAGACACAAATTATTAAAATTGATAGAAGAAGAAAATCTACAGGGCAGTCGGTTTAGCGGTTTAGCGCCGCCTTCAGCCCAGGGCGTGATCCTGGAGACCTAGGATTCAGTCCCGCATCAAGGCTCCTTGCATGGCGCCTGCTTCTCCCTCTGCCTGTGTCTCTGCCTCTCTCTCTGTGTCTCTCATGAATAAATAAATAAAATCCTTTTTTTTTATAAGAAAATCTACAGAGAAATACACTAATAATAATTGGACATCTTCCCACAAGAAAATCCCAAGCCCAGCTGCCTTCAGTAAGGAATTCTACCTACCATTTAAAACAAATGTCACTAGTTTTCACAAAATCTTCCAGAATAGAAAGAAGGAATATTCCCCCATCCATTCTATGAGGTTAAGATTCTTTTGATCAAAAAGTGATATACAGAAAATATACAAAAACTACAGGCCAGGGCAGCCCCGGTGGCCCAACGGTTTGGTACTGCCTTCAGCCCGGGGTGTGATCCTCGAGACCCTGGATCAAGTCCTGCGTCGGGCTCCCTGCATGGAGCCTGCTTCTCCCTCTGCCTGTGTCTCTGCCTCTCTCTCTCTCTCTCTCTCTCTCTCTCTCTCTCTCTGTGTGTGTGTGTGGGTGTCTGTCATAAATAAATAAAAATAAAATCTTAAAAAAACCCTACAAGCCAATTAACCCTTACTTATATATATAAAATACACACAAATTACCAGAAAATTTAGGGCACTTGAGTGGCTCTCTTAGTTGAGCAACCAACTCTTGGTTTTGGCTCAGGTCATGATCTCGTGGGTCATGAAATCAAGCCCTCTGTCCAGTTGCATACTCAGCAAGGAGTCTACTTGAAAATTCTCTCCTTCTGCCCCTCCTCCCACTTGCACTCCCTCTCCCTCTCTTTTAAATAAATAAATAAATAAATAAATAAATAAATAAATAAATAATCTTTTTAAAAAAACTTTTTAAATTTATCAGAAAATCTGATTCTTCAACACATATGAAGGATAATACATCATAAGGAAGGGGATTAGTCCCAGGACTACAAGACTGATATAAGTCAGTCTCCCTACCATACCAGAAACATATGTTTTGGAATCAAGTTTGAATCAGATCTCAAGCTGGAAGATGCTTTGTGGTGAAGATTAACAGATCAGTATATCCAACTCCCCATGGGAATTGCTGCAGAGACTCTTGCTGCAAAACATAGAGAAGACTGTGACAAGTACGCCCTGTAGTCCCAGTAGGGGTAGAAAGCTGCTAATGATGCTGGCTACTTTAATAATGAGATGGCACCAACTGAGGTGAAGGCTAAGAAGGGTAAAGACACAGTAGATGAGCATGCTCAGCCTCTAACAACCCTGGATCAGTTAAATAAACTTCCCCCAGTATTCAAGAAAGAAATTGTGACTGCAGGGAACGCATCAAGGGTATCTGATGGCGCTGGAGCTGTTAATCATAGATAGTGAAGATGCTATTACACACACACACACACACACACACACACACAACTTCACATCACTGGCAAGAATTGTGGGCTATTTCGTGTCTGGATGTCCCTCTATCATGGGTATTGGTCCTATCTCTGCTATCAACGGGGAACTGAAGAAAACAGGATGGAGTCTTAAGGACTGGATTTGGTAGAGGTGAATGAAGCTTTTGCTCCTCAGTACTTAGCAGTTGAGAAGAGTTTGGATCTTGACCCAAGTAAAACCAATGTGAATGGCGGAGCCATTGCTTTGGGTCATCCTCTGGGAGGATCTGGAACAAGAACTATGGCACACCTGGTTTATGAATTAAGGATTGGGGCAGGAAATACACCACTATATCGGAGGCGGCCAAGGCATTGCTGTTGTCATTGAGAGCACAGCCTGAGGGGTAGGTGGCCCACCAAGGCCCCCTGGTACTGTGCTGGGCCAGACCACAGCAAAGCAGGTGATCTTCAGAGCAGCTGTGAACCTTGATGTGCTCTCTACTGCAAGTGGCTGAGTGGGATTAAGGGATAAGGAGGCAAAGATGTATTTCTCGTGAATGAATAAGTATATAAGTTCTCCAAAATTTGTACAAAATATGATGTATTTCTGCACAAAAAAACAAACTACAGAGGCCTTAAAAGAAATTGTATTCTCTTGCCATATAATTACCATTCATACCTTAGGTAATATGATTGCAAGATAATGGAATAAATAATACTTAAGAAAAAATTGGTTTCAGCTCAGGTCATGACCTCACGTTCCTGGGATTGAGCCCCACTATCCTGGTCTGGGCTCAGCGGGAGTCTGTTTGGATATACTCTCCTTTTGCCCCTCCACCTGTTCATGCTCTCTCTCTCTCTCTCTTAAGTAATAAATAAAATATTTTTTAAAAGACAAAAAAAGAGGAAGAAACCCTAAAACCCCACCACAGGATCATCCCAACAGATGTACAGAAATTGAAACTGAGAGCCCAGAAATAGGTCAACACAAATATCATCCACTTACCTCTGACAAAGAAGCAAAGGCAATTAAATGGACAAAGGACAATCTTTTTAAAGTATGGTGCTAGAAGTGAAAAACCACAAGTAAAAAAAAAATGAATCTATATATAGAATTTACACTTTTCACAAAATTTCATTCAAAATGTATTATAGATCTAAATGTAAAATACAAAATTGTAAGACCCCTAGAAAATAACAGAGGGGAAAATCTATGTAACCTTATGTTTGGTGGTAAATTTTGAGATACAACACAAAAATCACAATTTATCAATAAAAATGGGATAAGATGCAGCTGATTAAAATTAAAAAATATCTTCTCTGCAAAAGACAAAGTTAGGAGAATATAAAAATGTACAACATATGTCATTAGAAAAATTAGATAAAAAACAACAGATTTCAAAAAATGAGATACCACTACCTACTTGAATGACTAAAATCTAAAATAATGACAGGGACACCTGGGTAGCACAGTTGGTTAAGCACCTGACTCTTGGTTTCAGCTCAGGTTGTGATCTCAGGGTCCTGGGATCAAATCCCGTCGGGCTCTATGCTCAATGCAGAGTTTGATTGCAATTCTCTCTCCCACTCCCTCTGCCTCTCCCACTTATGCTCTCTCTCTCTCCAAAATAAACAAATCTTTAAAAAAAAGACTAAAATAATGACAATATTTTTTTTCTCAAATAATGACAATATTAATAACTGGCAAGGATGTTAAGCAACAAAAACTCTTATTTCATGGAAAATAAAAATAGTATAGCACTTCTTAAATGAATTGGAAAGTTTCTTACATAACTAAATATACTGTTACCATGGAATGCAGTAACCATGCATGTGCCCAAATGAGCTGAGAAGTTATGTCCACACAATATTGCTATATGGGTGTACAACAGGTTTATGCATAATTCCCAAAACTTAGAAACAATCAAGATATCTTTACCTAGGAGAATGAATAAAAAAATCTTGGTACATTCATACAAACAATATTATTCAGTGATTAAAAGAAATATGCTATGCTTTGAAAAGACACAGAGGAAACAAGTGCATAATACTAAATGAAAGAAGCCAACTGGAAAAGGCTATGTAGCAGATGATTCCAATTGTAGGACATTCCAGAAAAGCCAAAACTACTGATAGTAAAAAGATCAGTGGTTATAGAGTGAATAGGCAACCTAAGGAATGGGGAAAAATATTTATAAGCTCTATATCTGCTACAGATTTAATCTCTAAAATATATAAAATATAAAATATATAATTTACTCCTACAACTCAGTAAAGGACACACACACACACACACACACACAACAAAAAACAAAGCAAAAACTAGGGGCGCATGGGTGGCTCAGTCAGTTGAGCATTCAACTCTCAGTGTCTGCTGGGGTCATGATCTCAGGGTCATGAGATCAAGCCCTGAGTCAGGCTCCATGCTGTGTGTGGAGCCTGCTTAAGATTCTCTCTACTTTTCCCTCTGCCCCTTCCCATTTGCTCATGCGCATTCTCTCTCTTTCTCCCATTAGAAACAAAACAAAGCAAACCCTAACAACCTGACTTTTAAAATGGGCAAATGACTTCATAAACCTTTCTCCCAAGATAAACATATGGCCAACCGGTATATGAGAAAATGTTCATGGTCACTAATCATCAGTGAAATGCAAATCAAAACCCCAATGAAATATCACTTCACACCTGACAGGACAACCATATCAGAAAAGCAAAATACAAGTCTTGCCAATGATGTGAGAAACTAGAACCCTTTCACACTGTTGGTGGGAATGCAAAGTGGTACAGCTGCTATGGAATACATCATGGATATTCCTTTAAAACACCAAAAATAGAACTACCATTTGATCCAGTAATACTATTTCCAGGTACATACCCAAAAGAAATGAAATCAGGACCTGGAATAGATATTAGCAGTTCCATGTTCACTGCAGCCCTGTTCATGATAGCTAACATGTGGAAACAAACCAAATGCTCATCAACAGATGAATGGATGATGAAAACATGATATATACAAATTATATTATTCAATCTTTTTATAAAAGATTTTATTTTTTTATTTGAGAGACACACAGAGAGAGGCAGAGACACAGACAGAGGGAGAAGCTGGCTCCTTGCAGGGAGCCCAATTCAGGATTCGATCCCGGAACTGGGATCACACCCTGAGCCAAAGGCAGCTGCTCAACCAGGATCACGCCCTGAGCCAAAGGCAGCTGCTCAACCGCTAAGCCACCCAGATGTCCCTATACAAATACCTTTGAAGGGAAGTTTTATCATTTAATGCCAACTCTTCAGAAGACTCACAAAAATTGACACATACATTTTGGTTAATTGCTATTTTATATACACACAAAGTAGACAGCATAACCTCCTTGCCTTTTCATTGTGTTGTTTCCATGGCTGTGAAGAAACTTTTTAGTTTGATATAGTCCCAGTTGATTAGTTTTGTTTCCTGTGCTTTGATGTTAATTTAAAAAAATTATTTCTAATGTCAATGTCAGGGAGCTTTCCTTTTCTGTTCTTCTAGCTTTACTGTTTCAGGTCTTATGCATTTTTTCCAACACCATTTATTAAAGAGACTATCCTTTCCCCCATTGTATATTCTTGATGCCTTTGCCAAAAAATTAGTTGCCTTTATTTGTGGGTTTATTTCCTGCCTTTCTCTTCTGTTCCATTGATCTATGTGTCTGTTTTGATGGCAGTACTGTATGTGTTTCATTAATATAACTTTGTAGTGTAGTTTGAAGAGAGGGCATTTGATGCCTCCAGCTTTGTTCTCCTTAAGATTGAGCTAGTCAGGGCAGCCCCGGTGGCTCAGCGGTTTAGCGCCACCTGCAGCCCAGGGTGTAATCCTGGAGACCCGGGATGGAGGGTCTCCCTGCATGGAGCCTGCTTCTCTCTCTGCCTGTGTCTCTGCCTCTCTCTCTCTCTCTCTCTCTCTCTCTCTGAATAAATAAATAAATAAATAAATCTTTAATTTTTTAAATTTATTTATGATAGTCACACAGAGAGAGAGAGAGAGAGAGGCAGAGATACAGGCAGAGGGAGAAGCAGGCTCCATGCACTGGGAGCCCGACGTGGGATTCGATCCCGGGTCTCCAGGATCGCGCCCTGGGCCAAAGGCAGGCGCCAAACCGCTGCACCACCCAGGGATCCCAATAAATAAATCTTAAAAAAAAAAAAAAAAAGATTGAGCTAGTCAGTGTCTTTTGTGGTTCCATATAAACCTTAGACTTTTTTTCTATTTCTGTGAAAAGATGTCATTGGAATTTTGATAGGGATTGCATTCAATCTGTAGATTACTTCGGGTAGAATGGACATCTTAATATCATTAATTCTTCCAATCAATGAACATGGGATATCTTCCCATTTATTTGTGTCTCTGATTTTTTTCATCAATGTTTTATAGTTTTCAGTCTTTAAATCTTTCACTTCTTTGGTTAAATTTTTTTTAATTTTTAATTTTATTTATTTATGATAGTCACACACAGAGAGAGAGAGAGAGAGAGAGGGAGAGAGAGAGAGAGGCAGAGACACAGGCAGAGGGAGAAGCAGGCTCCATGCAGCGGGAGCCCGACGTGGGATTTGATCCCAGCTCTCCAGGATCACGCCCCGGGCCAAAGGCAGGCGCCAAACCGCTGCGCCACCCAGGGATCCCATTTCTTTGGTTAAATTTATTCTGAAGTATTTTATTCTCTTTGTGGCTATTGTCAAGAGGATTGTTTTACTAATGTCTTTTCCAGATAGTCTGTAGAAATGCAAAACTGATTTTTATATGTTGATTTTGTATTCTAAAACTTTACTGAATTCATTTATTAGTTTTTACAGTTTGTTTTGGTATAGCCTGTCATCTTTTCTACATATAAGAACAGTTTATCTGCAAACAGACATTATTTCTTCCTTTCCATTTTGAATACCTTTCAATTATTTTTCTTACCCAATTGCTCTGGCTAGGACTTCCAGTACTACGTTGAATAAAAGTGGAGAGAGTGGGTACCCTTGTTCATAATCTTAGAGGAAAAGATTTTGGCTTTTCAATATTGAGTATGATGTTAGCTATGTGCTTTTCATATATGCCTTTTATTATGTTAAGGTATACTCAATTTGTTACAAACTTTTTATCATGAACAGGTGTTGAAGTTTGTCAAATGCTTTTTCTGCATTGAGATGATTATATGATTTTTATCCTTTAATGTGGAATATTACATTTACTGTTTTGCATAAATTGAGACATTCTTGTATCCCAGGGGTAAATCCAATTTCAATAGTGTAAAACTTTTAGGGTGCTGAATGTGGTTTGCTAGCATTCCTTTGAGGATATTTGCATTTATGTGTATTAGTCTCCAAATATTTAAAGTGATTTTTAAAAAAGATTTTATTTATTCATGAGAGAGAGAAAGAGGCAAAGACATAGGCAGAGGGAGAAGCTGGCTCCATGCAGGGAGCCCGATGCGGGACTTGATCCTGGAACCCCGTGATCATGGCCTGGGCTGAAGGCAGACGCTTAACCGCTGAGTCACCCAGGCGTCCCCAAATATTTAAAGTTAAGAGAAAGTTCTGCCTGAATTGTTGAATTGCTACATTGTACACCCGAAACTAGTAAACACTCTATGTTAACTACACTGGAATTAAAATTTTCAAAAATTGAAGACAAGAGAGTTCTGTCTGGAAGTGGAAGATCGAAGTGGGTGTTGTTACCAGCAGTGTTGGGTTGTGCCCAGTGTTGGGTTTAATAAACCCAGTGTTGGGTTTATTCTTGCCAGTTTCAACTGTATTCAAGAGACAAAAACTAAGGCCTGAACTCAATCCCATCCCAGCATGTGACTGGACAAATACATCCTAGTGGCCCATGGCCTTACAGGAAGAATTTTAGGTACCTGAAAAGTAAAAGCATTATAAAGTTTCCTGTATAAATTTAAAATAGTTTGATTAAAATAAAGTATGCATATAAATTTTATTCAAAACTGAAAAAGACAACAGTAAAGTCATATTAAGTAATGAGGATTTCGGGCAGCCCAGGTGGCTCAGCAGTTTAGCACCTGCCTTGGCCCAGGGCGTGATCCTGGAATCTCAAGATCGAGTCCCGCGTCGGGCTCCCTGCGTGGAGCCTGCTTCTCCCTCTGCCTGTGTCTCTGCCTCTCTCTGTGTCTCTCAAGAATACATAAATAAATAAAATCTTTAAAAAAGATAAGTAATGAGGATTTCAGTCCACCCACCAGGTTACCCTGAAGATTTTGGGCTTGCTAAGCCAACATACTCATGTCACCCAATACTTTAAAATAAATCTCTCTATATACATATGTATATGTACATGCACACACTAGTGTGGTCCTGCTTTTCCTGCATAATTCTAATATGCAACAGAACTGAATGCTTAAAAGTGATTAATGCTTACAAGCATTACAAGTGAATGCTTACAGTGATTTTATCACTATAAAAACAATGAACTATTTAAAACGTTTCTAAGAAATTTTATGATGCAAAAACAAACCTTGAAGACACTAAAAAAAAAAGTGTTCAAGTAAAAAGAGGAAATTCTAGAACAATGCTTTGGTAGATATTTGGGTAGAAGGCAGGTGGTTCATAAAGTTTTATTGGCAATCACTTCATATGTAGCTGAGCTTAAATTTGACTTAGCTTAAACTTCACGTTCTTACTTTACTCTTTGCTCAGTCATTGTCTACACTTAAAAGTACTTTGTTTAAATGTGATATAGTTCTAATACTCAAATACATAATTGCTTATTCTTGGGAGTACCAAAACTTTTTTGTTGGTGTTTCTTATTATAACATTATAGCCAAATGGAGAGTTCTTATCAAATTCCCCAAATCCCATGAGATAATTTTATAGTTTTGTATAATTATTCACAACCACACAAATTGATAGATTATTTTATGTCCTAAAGAGAATTTACTTGCTGTAGTAGAATCTATTAGCAGGCGAGATCAAGGGAAATTATACATTAAGTTAGGGAAGTGTTGGGACGCCTGGGTGGCTCAGCAGTTGAGCGTCTGCCTTCAGCCCAGGGCCTGATCCTGGAGACCCAGGATTGAGTCCCACGTCAGGCTCCCTGCATGGAACCTGCTTCTCCCTCTGCCTGTGTCTCTGCCTCTCTTTCTCTGTGTCTTTCATGAATAAATAAAATCTCAACAACAACAAAAAATGTTAGGGAAGTGTCAAAAAAGAAGCAAAGTGAGAGTTCACCATTCCACTGAGGGATCTGCCTGCATGGAAGGGGGGCAGGTCCATAAGTAAATCAATTGCTATATTTTTTAGCTTTAACATGAATCCCTTGAAACTTAGTTTAGCCCTACTAAAATATATTCTCATACAAGATTACATGATAGCAAATATCTAGACAAGAAATGGACTGGAAAATAGACTCAAGGGAGACAGTGTGCAACTGCTTCATGGTGATTTTCGTTTGCTATTTTGTGAAGATTTATATTTAAGAAAGACACCAACTCCTTTCCTAGTCCTAAATCTTGAAGAAATCTATCAAAGCAATGAAAAGGACTATGGAATAGTATATATGAAAACAAGGGATGTATACAGAATATATACAATATTATCAAAATTGAATGAGATGGCAGTCCTCAAAATGTGGTCTTGTGCACAGTAACAACAGTATCAACTGGGAACTTGTTAGAAATGTGAATTCTCCTCTCAACTTTTTTTAAGATTTTATTTATTTCTTCATGAGAGAGAGAGAGAGAGGCAGAGACATAGGCAGAGGGAGAAGCAGGCTCCATGCAGGAAGCGCAATGTGGGACTCGATCCCGGGACTCCGGAATCACACCCTGGGCCAAAGGCAGATGCTCAACCGCTGAGCCATCTAGATGTCCCCTCCTTCCAACTTCTGACTCAATGAGAACCTCTGGGGGTAGAACCCAGCTATCTGTGTTCATGGGATTCTGATGGAAGCTAAAATTTGAGAAGTACAGCAAAAGAAAACCAAAAATAATGTAAGAACATTGGACATAAGAAAAATATTTGAGCTTAAAGTTTTGGTGCTAACACTTCAGTGTATCCTGAAAATTTTGAGTTAACAAATGATTCTTATCTCCCAGAGCAATACCAATTCTTTATATGAAAGAAAGGGAGGGGGATAGAGCAGTATTTCTGGCAATGGCCAAAAGGTGGAAACAACTGACATATCTATTGACAGATGAATGGATCACAAGGTTTAAATATATATACAATGAAATATTATGCAGTTTTACAAAAGAAGGAAAGTCTCATACATATTATTACAACATGAATGAACCCTACAAATGTTCTTAAATGAGCCAGACACCAAAGGACAAATATTGTAGGATTTCACATACATGACGTATCTAGAATATGAAAATTCACAGAAACAGAAAGTATAATACAGATTACAAAAGCTGAAGATGGGGAACTGTTTACTCTGTAGAGTTTCTACTTGGAATGATAAACAACTTCTGGAAATAGTGGTGATGGTAATATGACATTGTGAATGTATGTAAGGCCATTACATTTTACATTGAGAAATAGTTGAAAGGGTGAATTTTATGTTAAATATATTTTATAATGTTAAGAGAAAACTGTCGGGGCACCTGGGTGGCTCAGTCAGTTGAGCATCTGACTCCTGATTTCAGCTCAGGTCATAACTGAACCCTGTGCTGGGCTCTCCGCTCAGTGGAGAGCTGCTTGAGATTCTCTCTTTATCACTCCCACTGCCCCTCCTTCTGCTCTCTCTCTAAAATAAATCCTTTTTTTTTTTTTTTTTTTAAGATTTTTATTTGAGAGAGAGAGCACCAACAGGGGGAGCAGCAGAGGGAGAGGGAGAAGCAGGCTCCTTGCTGAGGAGGGAGACTGATCCAGGGCTCAATCCCAGGACCCAGGGGTCATGACCTGTGCCAAAGGCAGAAGCTTAACTGACTGAGCCACCCAGATGACCTAAATAAATAAATCTTTAAAAAAAACCCAAGGTTACTAAAAACAAGGAAATTGTCACAACCATGAGGAGTTTAAGGAGACATGAGGGCTAAATGTAATATAATATCCCAGAAGGGATCCTGAACGGAAAATGGATTTGGTAAAAAACTAAGGAAATCTCAGTCAAGCATGACTTTTGTTATTAATAATGTGTGAATATTCATTTATCAATTGCATGAAACATACTATATTGGTATAACGTGTTAACAGTAGGGAAAACGGGGGATGGGGTAAATGAGAACTCCCTGTAGTATCTTAGTAATTTTTCTCTAAGTCTAAAATTAACTGTCAAACAAAACAAAATAATAAAATAAAATTAAATTAAATTAAATTAAATTAACTATTGAAATAATTAGATAATAAAGAAGTAAAATTCGGACACTTTGCCAAAAAAAGCAATAAAGTACATAAAAAGATGGTATCGCTAGTTATTATGGAAATGCAGATTAAAATAAGACTATGACACACTTTTTAAAATTTTAAAACCACTGGCTATACCTATCATCAACAAAGATATGTTCCACACAAATTTCTTTTTTTTAAAAAAATTTATTTATTATAGTCACAGAGAGAGAGAGAGAAAGAGGCAGAGACACAGGCAGAGGGAGAAGCAGGCTCCATGCACCAGGAGCCCGATGTGGGACTCGATCCCGGGTCTCCAGGATTGCGCCCTGGGCCAAAGGCAAGCGCCAAACCGCTGCGCCACCCAGGGATCCCTAAAGATATGTTCCAAATGGGATTCTTACATACAGCTGGTGGGAGTATAAAATGGCACCTTAACACTGGAAATCAATTTGGCCATTTCTTAAAACGTTAAATATTCATCTCTAGCAACACTCCATCCTCAGGTATATATGAATGTTCACAGTGGTCCTGGCAATAGGTAAACACTAGAAACAACCTACATGTCTATTAATAGATAAACATATTGTGGTATATACAGTCACTGGAATACCACTCAGCAATAAAAAGGAATGAACACAATAGGGATAAATCCCAAGATAGCCATGCAAGGATATACTTTAGGATTTCATTTATGTAAAAATAGAATGAAAAGCAGCCATACAAAAGTATACTGTAGGATTCCAAACACAAAAATTAAAGAAATGCAAATTAGTGTAAAATGACATAAATCACCAGATTCGCCCACATTCACTGCACTCATAAGGCATTTCACCATTGTTGCAAATTCAACAGAGTTTATTGAGGCCAGTTGTAAATAAAGATGTCCCTATATTTGCAGTTCTCATAAGGACTCACAGCAGTGTGAACTCTCTGTTGTGTAACGAGACTGGAGTTGTACCACAAAAACTTCCCACATTAGCTGCAATAATAAGGCCTTTCTCTTCTGTGATTTGTCTGACGTCTAATGAATGTGGAGTTGCAACTAAAGGATTTCCTACATTGTTGCACCCATCAGGCCTTTCTCCAGTGTGAGTTCTCTGGTGTCTAATGAGTGTGAAGCGGTACCTAAAGAATTTCCCACATTTGTCACATTCATAAGGCCTTTCTCCACTGTGAACTCTCTGATGAATAATGAGTGAGGAGCCGTCCATAAAGAATTTCCCACATTCTCTGCACTCATAAGCCCTTACTCCAGTGTGGATTTTCTGGTGCTCTACAAGTTTATGTTTGCGGCTGAAAGCTTTCCCACATTCAGCGCACTTGTAAGGTCTCTCTCCAGTGTGGATTTTCTGGTGTTCAACAACTTTGTCTTTGCGGCTGAAGGCTTTCCCACATTCTCTGCACTCATAAGGCTTTTCACCACTGTGGATTTTCTGATGCTCAACAAGTTTATGTTTGCGGGTGAAAGCTTTTCCACATTCACTGCACTCATACGGCCTTTCACCAGTGTGAACTCTCTGATGTCTAATGAGTGTAGAACGATTCCTAAAAAATTTTCCACATTCACTGCAGCCATAAGGTCTTTCTCCTGTGTGGATTTTCTGGTGACCAACAAGTTGGGATAGTCTAAGGAAACCCTTCCCACATTGGCTACACTCAAAAGGCCTCAGCCTGGTGTGAATACCCCGATGGTCACTGAGGCCAGGTATCTGTGTAAAGAATCCTCTACATTTTGGATTCTCATAAAGCTGATCTTCATCGTGGCCTATCTCGTGCTGATGGAGGTGGGACTTTCTAAGGAAGGCCTTCTCACATTCTCTTTGCTCATAAAGCTTTCCTCCAGTGTGAATTTTCTCATGTTTAACAAACATATGTTTATGACTGAAGGTTTTCCTACATCGCGTACACTTGTAGTAATTCTGTTCATTTTGAAAGGCTTCTCCACCTGCCATGTCCCAGTGTGGCTTTTCTACAACATGAAGAACCTGTTCTTGCAGGAGGCCTGAGCTGGCTGGGAAGTGCTTCCCATCTTCCCTGCATGTAAACGTCATTCCTGTCATGTGACCTCTGTAGTTCTTCCCAAGTGAAGACCTCCCCTCATCACTTTTGGAAAGTTTCTCTCTAATTTGATGCTTTTGGTTCTGGTAAGGCTTTTCCCCACAAGTATACAGGCCTAGCCCAGGGTGTGTTCCATCATGCTCAGCCAAGTGCAAAAGGTCTTTCAAGAGCAGGCCACATGTCTCACAGGGCTGGGCGTCCTGGATGGATGGGCCTGGCTTCGGAGTCCTGACCTGTGATGTTCCTGCAGAAACACCTTGTTCTGAAGGTGCCCCCTCATCCTGGGCTCTGTGCAAACAACCTGGAAGCAGAGAAATGCTGGTAAAGTGCACATTGACTCTTTGAGGAGACAGTCCCATAGGAATGTCAGACACACCCAGGGACAAGGCCATGGGCCTGCTGACGGGCAAGGGGGTCTGGAGATGGTGAGAGGAAGGCCTGCTGTGCAGAGCTCAGCCTGGCAAGCTCCCATGATGAGAGAGCCCTGACTCTGGGGAAGGACCTGAAGGTGGGGGAAGTGCAGGGATGAGAAGCAGGCTCCTCAACTCCCTCCCCTGCCAATGACTTTCAACAAGGCCATAGCTGCCGGTGACTAGTGAGCACTGATACAAGACTGGGTCCAGACACAGGAGTGTGTGATTGCAACACAGCAGCTGGTGTTCAAAGACTATTTAAAAAATATATCCAGCCATCAAGATACCTTAGAGTAGGTCATATATCAAGTGTACTGCAAAGGGAACAAGAAGGGAAGGATGACAGAGGAAAGCCACAAAAGTGGGGGAGCTGGGGAATACAAGTTTAGAAATGACGATAGGAAAAAAAAAAAAGGTAGCAATTTGGTATGACTACTGTCCCTGGCATCATATAATGCTGAATCCAGCTTGGACAATACACCCATTCCCAGCTATCAAGCCCCAGGGCCATTTCTTATTGCCATTGATGGGGAGATGTCCACACTGTTAGGCACCCAGGCTTCTCCCACTTCCTCAAGATGAGCATTTACATGGGACCTGAAACAGGCCAACCTAGGTGAAACATAGGAAAAGGGAGTAGACGGCATGCCCCCAGAGTGATCCAACACACAACATCCCACATTCTAAAACCAAAAGAACTTCAGAGGAGGATCTTGCAGAATCAGTGATCTCTATAAATAGAGACCACGTTGGTGGCTGAAATTTCTGGCACAGGCATGCCCCCAAAAAATGTCAGCAAGGAGGAGGAAAGCATTGAGCACAGAGGCTCCATGCTTCTGAACAGAATAACCCATCCAATGATGAATAAGACCATTGGAAAAAAAAAAAAAAAAAAAAGACCATTGGGATTTCTCAGACAAACTTGGAGCAGAAGCGCACCAGGCCCAGACCTGGTTCCCATAAAGGTATACTAGAAAACCAGAAGGGAATTTCTGACCATGATGTGCTTGTGGGAAAGACAGAGCTACCTCCTGGGAAAGGGAAAAACCAGTGCCCAGCCCTGGACATTGGAGTGGGTGTGAGGGCCTTACCTAGTGATGACAAAAGTGCAAAGTTCTCCAGCATCACACTGTGGTATAGGCTTCTCTGAGCCTCATCAAGGAGTCCCCATTCCTCCTGGGAGAAATGTATGGCCACATCTGTGAAAACCACAAGCCCCTGCCAAAATGGGGAGTTCAATCAAAGTGCAGTCTTTCTCCAGGATCTTCAGTACCACTCCCTACCCCCACTTCCATCTCCTCCTTGCCCTCCACCCCAACTTCCCAATGTGGAGGAGACACAAGGTCTTGTGGTACTGCTGCCTGTCTCTCCTCACTGCCACTGATCACCATGTGCAGAAAAGCACCACCTCAGTTCTGGCGTGCAGTGAGGGCTCTCTCTTTTATCAGTAAATTATGCTCTGGTCCCCCAGATCTTGCCTCCTGGACAACAAAACTTGAATTTATCTCTCTCCCATAAGCACCCCACCACAGGACCTGGAGTCAAACATTCTACTCCTCTTCACCTGCACATCATTCTGGTCTGAACCTCTCTACATATCTGGTCCCTCTGCTTCTGCAACCCAGTTACTGAGACCCACCAGCCCACTCTGTAGATAAGTCTATGGCTTCCCAACACAGCATGGTGCATATGGAATCCAGGTAGTATTTTGCAAATGGAATCAGCAGCCTATTTTGTCCCATCTTGCCCTAGAAACCCAAGTTCCCTAGCAGCAGAACTCAGGGTCCCAGGGTCCCTTTGCAGTTCTCCCCACCTGATCCTGCCACCTGTAACACATTCACCCTCCCAAATCTATCAGTACCTCTTGGACGCTTGGGGCTCTGCTATGTTCACTACATACGCTGTCCTACAAGCAGTGACAAACAGCCTATGTTTACCTGACCCACATTTGAAGCCTGGCTACACCGAACTCCCCACCCCAGGCCTAGCAATGCTCCTGGCTGATCTGTTATATATATATATATATAGAAATGTTTATTTTTTTAAGATTTTATTTATTTACTCATGAGACACACACACACACAGAGGCAGAGACACAGGCAGAAGGAGAAGCAGGCTCCATGCAAGGAGCCCGACGTGGGTCTCAATCCCCGGTCTCCAGGATCACACCCTGGTCTGAAGGTGGTGCTAAACCACTGAGCCACCGAGGGTTGCCCACCTGGCTGATCTGTTTTAACCTCAACTGATCTACCAGCCTGAATGAATCAATACAGGTCTGACCAGAGTCCCCACAAAACACTGATGAGTCCAAGGGAAGATAATGTGCCCTGCCCTCCTGAGCTCACTGACATCAGACCTCCCTCATGGAGATGCTTCAACATCTATCTCATATCCTTGATCCTTTGGAATCCTTTTAGACTCCTCACCTTTATCCTTCAGGTACACTCCCCACCCCACAGCCACTCTGCTTTCTCATCTGTCTTTGTGACATCCACTGCCACCATCCAGGCTCCCAAAAGAGATCCAACTCTCAACCTCCTTCCCCTTCCCACCTCCACAATCTAACGAAGCCCCCTCTGGAAGCTGAGGCACAGTGACACTTCAGTCCACACCCTGGCCATTATGTTGTGGCTGTCAGCAACCTGTATGCCTCCTCTGAACTCCAGACCTGTGTGTCCACTTGCCGTCTGGGCATGTCTACTTGGGAGTCTCTTGAACATCTGTGACATCAGCAAAATCTGAAGTCCTTTTCCCTCTGAAAAATCCCTCTGCCTACTGACTTCCCCATCTCAACTAATAGAACCTCCAAATTTCCAGAGAAAGCCAAAAGCCTTGGGGCTATCTCTGACTCCCGCCCCCCCATCACACCTCCTGGTGCCCTCACTTATCACATCACTAAACGTGGGCATCTCTGTGCAGAAGGCATCCAGAAGGCACCCAGTCCTCTATGTCCATAGCCACTACGCCCTGTCCAGCCATCAGCGACACTCACCTACACTGTAACAGGAGCTCCCTTCCAGGTCACTATTCCCACCTTCACTCCAGCCTCTCCACACTGCAGCTCGTAGACATAAACTGTTAAACCCTGGATGTGATTACCAGGCTCCTCTGCTCCAAACCTTCTCTAGCTCCTACTTCCTTCAAATTAGAGGCCCACGACCTCAGGTTATAACTGTGGATCCGGTAACTCTATGCCCCTGCCCTGGAACACTCCTGCCCAATATCCCATATTCCCACCATGCCTAAGAGCCTTGCAGTTCCCTGCATTCCAACTCACTTTCACCCTCATCACTTGAACATTCTGGAACCTGTGCCCAGGATACCCTTCCACATCTTACCCTATCAGTTGTCAGAAATGGGAAACGCTCCATAGAATCCAGGGCTGAGTTCAAAACCCTGGGTTTTGGTGAGACCACAGGAACTTCTGACTCAAGGGAGGGAGAAGAGCAGGTGAACATTCTCAGGACACCACCATTCTTTATATGGGACTGGCAAAACCAACAGGGTGATAACTGGGGTGGATGAAGGTCTGTTACATCCTCCATTCACCTGTACAGGGTCCATAAGCATTTCTGCAAATGCCATGGGAATCTGTGGGAAGAGGGAGGCCATGAGAAAGGGGCAACCATGGTAGGATCCTACAGACTGAACTGGACCACCACCACCCCTGCCCTGCCCTGGAGCAAACTGATCTTGGCCTGGTAACCTAAGATTTCAGATCCTGACTTCAGTGCCACTCTTATCAGCTGTGTGACTTTGCAGGACTGAGCCTCCTGATCCTCAATTTCTTTCCTGTAAAATGGGGTTAACAATGGCCCCCACCTCAGAGCTGATAGCAGTATTAAACATAATTAATACACACGACCTGGCATCCATAACTATCCACAGGATTAACAATTCCGTATGTTTTCAGTGCCAATAAAGGGATAGGGTTTTAGAAATGTGGGTCCATATTATGCCTGCTTTTCAAAGTTTTCATAAGATGTGATATATAAAATTCTACTGGTAGCAAATACTACATATAAATTTTGCAACTTTATACTGTTACCATGCTTAATTTATTGAATGAATTCATTTCTAGTTGCCTATGTGTACACATTTAGATGAATATTGGTTACTTAATGTCTTAATAAATGTTTCATACATCCTGAATTTAATGAATGGTAGAGAGAGTTTGAGTATGCAGCTTAGCTATCTCTTCCTTTCAGCAAACAAACCTACCTGCTACATAATTCCCTGAAGGGCACTTGCAGGACCCCTTACTGTAGCACTCCCTCCTTCCTCTTGCCCTCAAGGGTGGAAGAGAAGATGTCTGGAACGTTCTGGAACACGTCTGCTCCCCAAACCTGGCTATTTCTTTTGTCTCACACAGATGGTCTCCAAGGAGAAGCTGACTTGCAGGGCTGAAACTCTAGAACTCCATCTCCACCGAGGCCAGCAAACTTACTACATCCAGGCATTCTTTCCTAGACACAGGCCAGAATACCTTCTATGTTAGGTACTCTTCTTTATGGTGGGAGCGTTGAGGATACTGAATCCCCTATACACTCAAAGCCTCAGTCCTCCTGACACTCGCCACAGCCCATCAGGAATAAGAATCTGAAGACTCCTTTCTTGATGTGGTCCTCATGCTCTGGTGCAGTCCACACCCACACCCTTCACAACTCTGATAGCACAGCCCCCTTCCCCGCCCTCCAGATATCTACGTCCATATACTATACGTCATGCCTCCACTCTGAGATATCTTAGCATCAACACGTCCAAAATCAAGCTCAGGATCTCCCGATACCTGGTCCCTGGGCTCGCTTCCCCACCTCCATCCTTTCAGATGTTCGGGTCTTGACATGGCCCTTCACTCCCTACTTTTGCTCACATGTGTATGTGATGCAGCAGGAAATACTGTCCGCTCCGCTGTCGAACTCCACGCCTAAGCTCATAGTGTTTCCCTCTCCCGCCAGCGCCCGGGTCCAGCCTCCACTACAACTCCTCCGGAGAGGCCTGCGGTGTCTTCTTGGCAGTCTCCCCTCCCCGCCATTCCCGGTCCAGCTCTTCCCTATCTTAAACTTCTGAGTCTGGGCATGCCCCGCCCCTCCTCGCCTCCCTGCGACCTCCAGCTGGCCCCGGCTGCCCACGCCGCCTCACCCTCTGTTACCGGCACAAACAGGGGGGCCCTGGTCCAATCATCCCCCCGCCCCGACTCAGGAGCACCTGCGGGCCTCCCGCCCCCGACTCAGGAGCACCTGCAGGCTCCCCTGGACCGCCTCCCCAAGGGCCTGGCTGGGGGTAGCTGAGCGGGCGCCCGTCCATCCGGGCTGCGGCGCTCCGGGCGGCGGGGACGGCGCTGAGGGTCCAGGGTTCAGCACCCACCTGAGCCGGCTTCATCCGCGCGGGCTCCGCTTCCTACCAGTGGGAAGAGCGGGGCGGGGAGCGGGGAGCGGCGAGCGACTGGGCGGGGACGAGGGCATCTGGCAGCCGCCTCCGC
Source organism: Canis lupus dingo (assembly GCF_003254725.2). NCBI lineage: Eukaryota > Metazoa > Chordata > Mammalia > Carnivora > Canidae > Canis > Canis lupus. Next base: position 100,935,032 of record NC_064243.1, read on the forward strand.
GGCAGGAATGACGACTCTTCCCGCGCTTCCCATTCACTTAGTCAAGACTCGAGACACCTTCCACAAGAGAACTGGCGGATGAACTACAGAAGAGCGGGACGCCGCCCGAAGTCCCTCCCCCGCGATGCGCAGGCACTGAAACCACTCTCGGCTAAGCCCCGCAGTCTGAGCTGTCTCCGCCTCTACTGCCGCCGTACGGCCTTCTGGGTACTGTAGTTACCGCGCCCGTTACTGCACAGACTCAAACGTAGGTCGTTCCTGACGGAAGAAAAAGGCCCGGCGAGTTTGAGGAGCTCTGGGAAATGGAGTTCCAAGTTCTAAAGGGGGCGGTGTCCTGCTGATCCTTAAAGGGGCAATACCCAGCTTTCCTCTGAGTGCAGCATAGAGCCCGTCACGACAATGTCCAGAGACGTGTTGTTACAGATTCCGTGAATCGCAGCACATTTCCAAAATCCTGCACATAGGAAGGGACACAGCATACCATGTTATTCGCCATCCCCTCGTATCTTTCAACTATCGTGTTGCTTACCAAAGACGTATACACTGACGCTGTGGTGTCCTTTTTATGGGCTTAATAGTTTCAATAGGAAAAGCCTCCAGGGCGGCCTGGCTCAGCTGGTTAAGGGTGCACTCTTGAATTCAGCTTAGGTCCTGATCTCAGGATGGTAAAATCCAGCCCTGCCTAGGGACCCATGCTCAGCGTGCAGTCTGCTTGGGATTCTCCCCCTCAGCGCCCTATTAAATCAATCGATTAGAAGTAAGGGAGGAAGGAACGGAAGGAAAGGAAAAGCCTCTAGACAGCCCTGTGATGGGAACTTGCAGGAGGGGTGGAAGGAAGCCCTGAAGTCATTAGAAAGGGTGACCATGGGCGTCTGAGTCCACAGAAAACATTTTTCCTGCCTGTATAGTCTGTAATAATAATCCTAGAGAATAATACTCTTATTAGGATATTACTGTTGTATATCTGAGGTATGTTCCATTTCTTTTAAGAATCTGAAACGTATCTGAAATAAAGACTTACCACATGCCAACCTCTATCTGAAGTGTACGGCTTTCTGATAAATTGGCCATGTGTGCAAAGGGGCATCTTATCCCTGAGATAAAGATTTGAGTATCTATAATCTCATTTCTTTGCTGGTTAGTGATTATCATTTCATCTGTAATTGCAGCAAGAGTGAATGCACAGGGAGTTGAGATTATCCCTGGAAAAACACTTGTGTGGGGCACTTGAGTGGCTCAGTCGGTGAAGAGCCTGCCTTCAGCTCAGGTCATGATCCCAGGACCCCAGAGTCCTAGAATTGAGCCCCCCTTGGGTTCCCTGCTCAATGGGGATCCTACTTCTGCCCCCCCCCCACTTGCTTGTGCTCTCTCATGCTCTCTCAAATAAACTTTTTAAAGATTTTATTTATTTTTTCATGAGAGACACACAGAGAGGCAGAGACATAGGCAGAGGGAGAAGCAGGCTCCCTGCAAGGAGCCTGATGCCAGACTCAATCCCAGACCACCAGATCACACCCTGAGCCAAAGGCAGGCGCTCAACCACTGAACCACCCAGATGTCCCAATAAATACTTTTTTAAAAGCAAACAGAAAAACGCCTGTCAAATTGGCATTACTAAATGCTATTAAAAATATTTTGTGGGGGATCCCTGGGTGGCGCAGTGGTTTGGCGCCTGCCTTTGGCCCAGGGCGCGATCCTGGAGACCCGGGATCAAATCCCACGTCAGGCTCCTGGTGCATGGGGCCTGCTTCTCCCACTGCCTATGTCTCTGCCTCTCTCTCTCTCTCTCTCTCTCTCTCTGTGTGACTATCATAAATAAAAAATAAATAAAATAAATGTTTTGTGGGATCCCTGGGTGGCTCAGTGGTTTAGCACCTGCCTTCGGCTGAGGGGGTGGGGGAGTAGTTCTGGAGTCCTGGGATCAAGTCCCACATTGGGCTCCCTGCATGGAACCTGCTTCTCCCTCTGCCTGTGTCTCTGCCTCTCTCTCTTTCTCTGTGTTTCTCATGAATAAATACATAAAATCTTAAAAAATAATAATAAAAATGTTTTGTAATTTTTCATGGAAGGGACAAAACCATTCTAGAGAAATATATCTGTGACAAGTGCAAGAAAAAACTTAAGATCTCAATGAAGTCTCAGCAAGAGAAACTGAGTCTAAGAAGTCAAAGAATGAAGCTGAGACTGTAGCTTGCTGAAACCTTGGCTACATTCACAGTTTGGTCCCAAAATGTGATTATTTTTTTTCTCTTCACAACTTTAAAAACTTTTTTTAAATGTTAAATTCAATTAATTAACATATATTATTGTTTTCAGAGATAGAGGTCCATGATTCATCAATCTTATATAATATTCAGTGCTCATTATATCACATGCCCTCCTTAATGTCCATCACCCAGTTACCCCATCCCCTGATCCCCTTCTGCTCCAGCTGTCCTCAGTTTGTTTCCTATGATTGATTCTCTTACGGTTTGTCTCCCTCTCTAATTTCAAGTCATTTTATTTTTTCCTCTCCCCCAATGGTCCTTCATTTTGTTTCTTAAATTTCACGAGTGAGATCATATGATAATTGTCTGTCTCTGATTGACTTATTTTGCTTAGTTCCATATCCTCTAGTTCCATTCATGTCATTGCAAATGGCAAGCTTTCATTTTTTTCATGGCTGAGTAGTAATCCATTGTGTGTATGTATGTGTGTATGTATCACATCTTCTTTATCATTCGTCTGTCGATGGCCATCTGGGCTCTTTCCATAGTCTGGCTATTGTGGACATTGCTGCTATAAACGTTGGGGTGCTGGTGCCCCTTTGGATCACTAAAAATGTGATTATTTTTAATACTTGAAAACATTGTGCAGTAACAGCCTGTAGGGGAAGGAAAACACAATATTTAAAGAGTTACCAGAAAGATAAAAAGGAATAGGGAAGTTGTACTATTATGTTGTTACTGATCTGTAAATGTTAAATGAGCACTTACAGAAATTAGAATATAAATAATCCCTTTAGCTGAACTATAACACATGGCAGTACATTTAGAAAGGCCTTTAAAATAAAAACAAGACAGGACCCAATGAAAATTGTATCCCTGCAGGTCAAGCAGCTAATGGCCCACTTCCCAATCAACCACTTATTGACAAGGACACTCGTAAATACCGTAAATAGAAGGAACACTAGAAAAAGGACTGTCCCATCTTATGAAACAAAAACCAAGACAAAAAAAAAATACCTCAAGTCTGATCAGTGAGGGTATTCTGAGGAAGGAAAAAGTGCCTAATGACCTACCTTAAGTACTCAAGAAGAATGAACTACCAATAATTATCCTCATCAATTCCTGATAAAGTAGGTTACTTTGTATTTTAAAAACTGATAGGTTTGCTCAGCCTCTTCCTCATAATGTAAAATATTTACAATAATCAATAGATTCTCTCAATTTCTTTTTTTTTTTAAGATTTTATTTATTTATTCATGAGAGACACAGAGAGGCAGACACATAGGCAGAGAGAAAAGCTCCCTGTGGGGAACCTGCTGGGACACTGGATCCTAGGACCCTGGTATCATGACCTGAGCCAAAGGCAGACATTCAACCACTGAGCCACCCAGGTGCCCCAATTTTTTCCATTTCTAGCTTTAAGTATAACACTTAGGCCTTTGGCTGAAAAAATAAAAGCATTCTCCTACTCTGTGATACCAGCCCCGCAAATTTCATGGGTACTTACTAAACCACATACTACCAAATATCCTATGAGTAAATGGAGAAACTACAAGGGAAATTTTAAAAATGTAAGCATTTTGAGCCCGATAAAAGTAAAAATGTGATATATAAAAATCAATGTGACACAACTAACCTAAACAATTAGAGATAAATGTATAGCTTTAAACAGCTTCTTACAAGAATAAAGATATCAATAACCTAAACTTCTATGTTAAAAAAAAGAGAGAAAATGAGAACAAACTAACCCTAAGCCAAGGATAAGAAAAATAATAATAAATATTTTAAAAACTTACTGAAATTAGAAAACAAACACACATGCACACACAAAACCAACTAAACCATACAAAAACACTACAAGAAAGACAATTGCAGGCCAATATCTCTGATGATCACACATGCAAAAGACGTCAACAAAATATTAGCAAACTGAATTCAACAATACATTAAAAGGGTCATACATCATGATCAAGTGGAATTTATTCCAGGGATGCAAGGATGGTTCAACATCAGCAAATCAACCAAAATGACGCACCACATTAACAGAATGAGGGATAAAAATCATATGATCATCTTGGTAGGTGCAGAAAAAACATTTGACAAAATTCAACAACACTCATTTATGACAAAAACTCTCAACAAAGTGAATATAGAAGAAATATACCTCAATAGAATAAAGGCCATATATGACAGATTCACAGCTAACATCATACTTAACAGTAAAAAGTTGAAACCTTTTGCTCTAAGATCAGGCACAAGGTAAAGATGCCCACTCCTGCTACTTTTATTCAATTAGTATTGGAAGTCCTAGCCACAGCAAATGGTCAAGAAAAATAAATAAGATGCATGCAAATTGGAAAGAAAGTAAAATTGTCACTATTAATAGATAACATACTGCATATAGAAAACCTTAAAACTTCCATCCGAAAACTATTAGAATAAATTCAGTAAATTTGCAGGATACATAATCAATATACAGAAATCTGTTGCATTTGTATACGTTAATAACAATCAGAAAAAATTAAGAAAACAATCCCATTTATAACTGCATCAAAAAAAGGAAAGAAAAGAAAATACAATAAATTTAACCAAGGAGGTGAAAAGCCCGGATTCTAAAATATATCAAGACACTGATGAAAGAAATTAAAGATAGCACAAATGGAAAGATAATCCACACTTGTGGATTAGAAAAATTAACATTGTTAAAAATGTCCATACTACCCAAAGCAATCTACAGATTCAATGCAATCCCTATCAAAATACCAATGGTATTTTTCACAGAACAAATAATCCTAAAATTTGCATGGGACCACAAAAGACCCCAAATAGTCAATGCAATTTTGGGAAAGAAGAACAAAGTTGGAGATACCATACTCCTAGATTTCAAGCTATATTACTAAGCTATAGTAGTGAAAATAGTATGGTACTGGCACAAAAACACACATAGTAAATGAAACAGGATAGAAATCCCAGAAATAAACCCACACTTAAATGGTCAATTAATATTTTTTAAAAAAAGATTTTATGTATTTATTCATGAGAGACAGAGAGAGAGAGAGAGGCAGAGACACAGGCAGAGAGAGAAGCAGGCTCCATGCAGGGAGCCTGATGTGGGACTCGATCCTGGGACTCCAGGGTCACGCCCTGGGCCGAAGGCAGGCGCTAAACCGCTGAGCCACCCAGGGTTCTCCATGGTCAATTAATCTATGACAGAATATAGGCTAAAGAAAAGATACCTTATTTAATAAATGGTGTTGGGAAACCTAGACAGCTACATGAAAAAGAATGAAAATGGATCATTTTATTATATCATATAAAAAACTAAACTCAAAATGGGCTAAAGATTTAAATATGAGACCTGAAAGTATAAAACCCCTAAAAGAAAACATAGGCAGTAAGTTCTTTGACATTGGTCTTAGCAATGGATGTCTTCCTCACATAAGGACAAAACCAAAAATAAACAAAAGGGACAACTAAAAACTTGCACAGCAAAGGAAACCATCAACAACACAAAAAGGCAATCTACTGAATGGGAGAAGATATTAACATATTATATATCTAATAAGGGGCTAAAATAAAAAATATATGAAGAACTCATAAATTCAATATAAAAATTTGATTTAAAAATGGGCAGAGGACCTGAAGTTCTTTCTCCAAAGATGACTTCTAGATGGACAACAGGCACATAAAAAGATGTTCAAGATTACCATCAGGGAAATGCAAATCAAAACCACAATGAGTATCACCTGACACCTGTCAGAATAGCTCTTATCACAAAAATAAGAAATAAGCATTGGTGAGGATGTGGAGAAAAGGGAAAAGTTGTGCACTGTTGGTGGGAATGTTAGTTGGTGCAGGCACTGTGGAAAACAGTATGAAACTTCCTTTAAAAATTATAAATAGAAATACCATATGAACCAGCGATTCCACTTCTAGGCATTTATCTGAAGAAAGTGAAAGTATTAATTCAAAAAGACATATGCACCCCTATATTCATCACGTTATTTACAATAACCCCAATATGGAGGCCATCAAGAGGTTCAATGATAGGTAAATGGATAAAGATGTAGTATGTGCATGGAGTTACATATCTATCTCTGTATATATAAATCTATCTAGTGATCTCCATAAATATCTAGCTAGCTAGCTAGCTATAAAGAGGTACAATGAAATATTACTCAGCCATAAAAAGGAACAAAATCTTGCCATTTGTGACTTTGATGGACCTAGACAGTATTATACTAAGTGAAATAAGTCATACAAAGACAAATATCATGTGACTTCACTTATATTTGGAATCTAAAATGCAAAATAAATGAACAAATGAAACAGAAACAGGCTCACAGATATAGAGAATGATGGTTGCCAGAGGGACGAGGGGGTGGGAATAGGTGAAACAGCCAAAGAAGATTAAGAGGTATAATCTTCCCATTGTAAAATAAATAAGACACAGGGACATAATGTACAGCATAGAGAATACAGTCAATAATATTGTAACAACATTGTATGATGATATATGGTAACAACTTGTGGTGACCATTTTGTAATCTATATGAACACTGAATCAGTATGTTGTATGTCTCAAACTAGGATATTGTATATCAATTATTCTTCAATTTTCAAAAATCAATGAAATTTAAAATTACTTCTTTCAAAAGATCAACAAAATTGACAAAATGCGAAGTAGGCAAGTTAAAGAAAATAACAAAAGCAGGAATGAAGACACTACTGAGGGACACCTGGGTGGCTTAGTGGTTGGGCATCTGCCTTCGGCTCAGGCCGTGATCCTAGGGTCCTGGGATTGAGTCCCACATCGGGCTCCTTGCGGGGAGCCTGCTTCTCCCTCTGCCTGTGTCTCTGCCTCTCTCTGTATCTCTCATGAATAAGTGAATGAAATCTTTTTTTTTTTTTTTTTTTTTTTTAATTTTTTATTTATTTATGATAGTCACACAGAGAGAGGAGAGAGGCTGAGACACAGGCAGAGGGAGAAGCAGGCTCCATGCACCGGGAGCCCGACGTGGGATTCGATCCCGAGTCTCCAGGATCGCGCCCTGGGCCAAAGGCAGGCGCCAAACCGCTGCGCCACCCAGGGATCCCAAGTGAATGAAATCTTAAAAAAAAAAAAAAAGACACTACTGACCCTACAAAAATTAAAAGTATCATAAGGGAATATTATAAAAATCTATCCTCTCAAATTAGAAGATTTGGTTGAAATGCAAAAAATCCTTAAAGGACACCAATTATCCAAAATTGACACAAGTAGGAAATCTATATAGGACTATATTAAGCAAATTTTGACTGAAAATTGAAGTTTTCCCACAAGAAAATTCTAGGGTCAAGTGCCTTCGCTAAGGAATTCTTGCAAATATTTAAAGAAATATCACTAATTTTTCAAAAACTCTTCCTTCCATCCTTCCAGAAAATAAAGGAGGAAACACTCCCAAAGTTTTCTATGAGGTCAAGATTCCTCTGATAGCAAAGTCACACAGAGATAGCACAAGAAATCTATAAAACTTAGCTCTTATCAATATAGATGCAAAATACACTAACAAAGTACCAGAAAATTGACTTGGCAACATACACAAAGGATCACGTGTCATGATCAAGTGAGATTTATCCCAGGAATATTAAGTAATGGATTATGCCATATAAATAGCGCCCCCCCCCAAAAAAATACCCACCCCACTCTCACACAAGTATCTCAATAAATGTTAAAAATGGATAGAGTCTAGAAACGGATCAGCAGAAATACAGTCAACTGATTGTTGAAAGAGAAGCAAAGGCAATTCAGTAGAGAAAGGATAGTCTTTTCACCAAATGGTGCTAGAACTACTAAACATCCTGTTTTGTTTTGTTTTGTTTTTTAGATGATCCAGGGGCAACTGGGTGGCTCAATCAGTTAAGTGTCTACCTTCAGCTCAGGTCAAGATTTTGGGGTCCTGGGATTAAGCCCCATGTCAGGTTCCCTGCTTATTGGGGAGTCTGTTTCTCCCTTTCCTTTTGCTCTTCCCTCAGTTAGTGCTTTTCTCTCTCTCAAACAAAATGTTTTTTAAAAATGATCTAGATAATTTATACTTGCACAAATATTTTCCCAAAATGGATAATAGACCTAAATGCAAAACACAAAACTACAGAACACCTAGACAATAACACTGAACAAAATGCAGGTGACTTTGGATTTGGCCATGTTTTTTTATATACAACACTAAAAACACAATCATTGAGAGAATAACTGGGTGATCTGAACTTGATTAAAATTAAAATTCTGCTCTGCAAAAGATAGTGTTAAAAGAATATGAAAATGGTATTCATATATCATTAGGGAATTTCATTTTTAAAATTTATTTATTCATGAGAGACAGAGAGAGAGAGAGAGAGAGAGAGAGAGACGACAGACAGACAGAGGCAGAGGGAGAAGCAGGCTCCATGCAGGGAGCCCATTGTGGGCCTTGATCCCAGGACTCCAGGGTCATGCCCTGGGCAGAAGGCAGGTGCTAAACCACCGAGCCACCCAGGGACTACCAATCATTAAGGAATTTCAAATTAGAGCAACAATGACACACCATTACACACCTATAGGAATGGTCAAATTCCAAAACACTGACACCACCAAATGCTGACGAGGATGTGAAGCAACAGAAACTCTCATTCACTGCTGGTGGGAATGTAAAATGGCACAGGAACTTTGCAAGACAGTTTCTTACCCAGGTGCCTGGGTGGCTCTGTTGGTTAAGCATTTGCCTTCGGCTTAGGTCATGCTCCCAGGATAGTGGGATCAAGCCCTTTGTAGGGTTCCCTGCTCAGCAGGGTCTGCTTCTTCCTCTCCCTCTGCTCTTCCCACTCCCTCACCCTCTGGACCCTGCTTATTTGTGTTCTGTCTCAAATAAATATCTTTTCAAAAAAAGTTTCTTACAAATCTAAATATACTCTTACTATATGATCCAGTAAATCACATTCCTTGTCTCGAACCCAAGAGATAAAAACTTATATCCAGGGGATCCCTGGGTGGCGCAGCGGTTTGGCGCCTGCCTTTGGCCCAGGGCGTGATCCTGGAGACCCGGGATCGAATCCCACATCGGGCTCCCGGTGCATGGAGCCTGCTTCTCCCTCTGCCTGTGTCTCTGCCTCTCTCTCTCTCTCTGTGACTATCATAAATAAATAAAAATTAAAAAAAAAAAAAAAGAAAGGACACATAATAAATACATCCTTAAAAAAAAAAAAAACTTATATCCACACAAAACCTACATACAAATGTATATTGCAGGTTTATTCATAACTGCCAAACTTGGAAGCAAGCAGGATGTTCTTCAGTTGGGGAATAGATAGACTAACTGTGGTGTATCTATATAATGAAATGTTATTAAGTGATAGTTTGCACACAGATCTTCAGAGTAGCTTTATTTTTTAACAGCCCCCATGCTGGAAACAACCCAAACATTTACTAATAACTAAATGGATAAAAAACAATTGTGGTATATGCATACAATGAAGTAATACTCAACAATACAAATGAACAACCTATTGATACATGCAACAAGATGAATTAATTTCAAAATAGTTATGGATAGTGAAAAAGGCCGGAGTCCCCACTCTCCAGAATGTATGTATCATATAATTCCATCTATACAAAATTCTAGAAAATGCTTCCTCTTTTTTGTGAATTGTGAGAAAGGGTATTAGAAAGATGGAGATAAAAGGATTATAAAAGGACACAAGGAATCTTTCAGTTGTGTTGAATATGTTCATTATCTTGATTGTGGTGATGGTTTCACAGGTATATACACATGCTGAAACGTAACACATTTCACACTTTAATATGTGCAGTTTATTTCATGTCAATCATATCTCAATGAAGTTTTTGTGAACTAAATGTTCCCCATAAAGTCATTTACCTTCCCTCTTAGAAAGTCACATCTGCCAACTATTTTGGTTTTACCACATCCCTCTCTCCACAATTCAGGAGGGTGACCCCTGCCTCAATGTCAGCAAAAACCAGAGCAATGAAATCCATGTCCACTTCAGTCACTAGGAATGCTAGCTGGGTCAGAGAAGCCCTATCATTGGATCTCTTTTTCATCTGTCCTGAGGTTCCTGCCTGTGTAGTGATGGCTACAACATCAACGGCCCAGGGAGGTAGAAAAATCCATAAACCTTAGACACTCCCAGTGGCCTTGGCCACAGAAGATAAAGAGTCTGAAGGTTCTGAGAATTTCTATATTCTCATTCCACAAAAATCATGGACATTTGTAGATGCCTCTGTCAGAAGAGACACTCATCCCCACTCCATTTTCTCAGTGTTTCTGTCCCAATTATGAGCCCCACCTTGCCCTGAAGGCCTTCCAGGCAATGACACCTGCCTATGGGAATCAGGACATCAGGGACTGGCTTCTGTGCAGATCCAAGAGACAGAAATCCCTCAAAAGTGCTAGGGAACATGGAACACTCTCTAGGAACAAGAGACCTAATTCATGTTTCCAGAAGCACTGGAGATTCTCACACCAATCATGCTCTCCTCAGAAATGAACTTGGGGCTCACAGGAAACCTAGCCTCCTAGGCCACAGGATGAGGCACACAAAGCTCTTCACTCTTTTCTAGCAAGCCTTGGGCACAAAGAAAATTAGGCCAGCTAGACTGGGATCTGTTCTGTCACTCTGCTAACCCTTCTGAGGCATATAAAGTTAGTGCAGACGTGTTCCTCTCTTCATTTTGGAAGAACCCAACTTTTTCTTAATCCATTCCACACAGTGAATAGACAGCCCCCCACCCCTCCACACACACACAAAGTAAATACTGCCAGAGCAGGCCTGTGTCACCGCACAAATCAGAGCAGCATGGGGCAAGCAGTTTGAAAGATTGGGGATTTAGAAGACAACAAATGAGTCATGGTTATTATGTTTACAGCTGACACTGTTCATGAAATCTTGTCTGGAAATCCCCAGCAGACTCCAGTTCAGAATCTCTTGGCCAGGGCTGGATAATGTCCACTCAGAATCCAGTCAAGGGAGTTGGAAGTGAGGACCTCACTGGGCTCAGAACACTCATTATTCCATCCAGAGAATAGGAGAGAGAGCACAGGAGTCTGCCTTCCCTGACCATACTAGAGTGGCTGACACACACTGTGGGACCTTGACAGCTGGGAGCAATGAGATGGCTTCCGCCATAGGCACGGGCAGTGATAGAACTCTGTCAAAAGCCCTGGAGAGTTCAGAAAGTGCAATGCACCTCATGGAAGCTTCCCACCTATGTGGTACTAATTGGGAATCTCCCCATAATACATGTATGGATGTACAAGGTTCACCTGCTGGGTGATGACTTTCACAAAGGGTAATCACAGAGATGTTCTCTGATGTGAGTCCTATCAGGTTGAACAAGGAGATGAACATTTTCTACATTTGTAAGGCCTTTCTCTAGTGAGAACTTCCTGGTGCTAAACAAGTTTAAGAGATGTAACTAAAGGACCACCAAAACTATTGCATTCATGAGGCTTTTCTCCAGTGTGAACTTTCTGGTGGCGAACAAGATGGGAACTTCTACTGTAGGCTTTCCCACATTCACTGCACACATAAGGCTTTTCTCCAGTATGAACCCGCTGATGTAGAATGAGGCTAGAATTTCGGCTGAAGAATTTCCCACATTCACTGCATTCATAAGGTCTTGCTCCAGTGTGAACTTTCTTGTGTTGAACAAGGTGGGAGCTACTAATGTAGGCTTTTCCACATTCACTGCACACATAAGGCCTTGCTCCGGTGTGAACCCTCTGGTGTAGAATGAGGCTGGAATTGTGGCTAAAGCATTTTCCACATTCACTGCACTCATAAGGCTTCGCTCCAGTGTGAATCCTCTGGTGTACAATGAGGTTGGAGCTATGGCTAAAAAATTTTCCACATTCACCACACTCATAAGGCCTTTCTCCAGTGTGGATTTTCTGGTGCTGCACAAGTGTGTCTTTACGGCTGAAGGCTTTCCCACACTCACTGCATTCATAAGGCCTTGCTCCAGTGTGAATTATCTGGTGCTGAACAAGTGTGTCTTTGCAGCTGAAAGCTTTCCCACATTTGCTGCACACGTAAGACCTTGCTCCTGTGTGGACTCTCCGATGTTTAATGAGGCTGGAGTTATGGCTAAAAAACTTTCCACATTCAATGCATTCATAAGGCCTTGCCCCAGTGTGAATTCTCCAGTGCTCAATAAGGTGGGAGCTTTGGCTAAAGAATTTTCCACACTCACTACACTCGTAAGGCCTTTCTCCAGTGTGAAATCTCTGGTGCTGCACAAGTGTATCTTTACGGCTGAAGGCTTTTCCACATTCACTGCACTTATAAGGCCTTTCACCAGTGTGAATTCTCTGGTGCTGAACAAGGTGGGAACTTCTGCTGTAGGCTTTTCCACATTCACTGCAGTCGTAAGACCTTTCTCCAGTGTGAACTCTCTGGTGCTGAACAAGTGTGTCTTTGCGGCTGAAGGCTTTTCCGCATTCGCTGCATGTGTAATGTCTTTTTCCAGTGTGAAATTTCTGGTGCGTTTTTAAGTGAGACAGGTGAATGAAGGCCTTTCCACACTCTTTACACACATGTGATGTCTCTCCACTGTGAATTTTTCTGTGATTAATAAGAGCTGATTTCTCATTGGACATATTTCCACATGGTGTGCACCTAAAGGGTCTTACTTCAGTACAACTTACCTGATTGCCAAGGAGAGTGAAGGTATTCAGGAAGGTGTTCCCATTGTCAGTGCAACTGAAAAGCACCAGTCCATCGTGGTCTCCCTGGGGTTGGCCAAGACTAGTGCTGTGTGGGAAAGACTCCATGAACTCAGTCCTTTTGTATGGAATCATCCCACTGACAGACGACTGGCAATGGAAGAGGCCAGAGCTATCTAGCAAGTCCATCCCTTCCTCCCTGCAAGTAAAGGGTCTCCCTAACATGTGGAATTCACAGCTCTTCACGTACGAGGTCCCACCAGCAGCCCCTCTGAAGAGATCCTCTCCACTATACTGCTTTTGGTGTTGGTAAAAGTTTGCACTGAACAAGAATCCTCTCCTACGTGGGGCACATGTGTACAGCTTCTGCAAGGGGTGTGATCCCTGGTGTTTGGCCAAGTGCAAAATATCTTTTACGAGTGGGTCACACACCTCACACAGGTGGGGTTTTGGGATAAATGCACCTGACTTGGAAGTCCTGAGCTGCGACCCTCCTACAGAAACACTCTGCTCAGAAGGTGTCTCCTCATTATCTGCTTCACGCCAACAATCTGAAAGCAAAAAGATGCTGGTGAGGTAAATGTTGACTCTGGTGGACAGCAGCAGCCCAATCTTGTGTGTGAGAAACCCCAAAGAATGAGGGCATTGGCTTGCTGGTGGGACAAAGGAGCCAGGATCAGGGTGAGAAAAGGCCCACTGTTGGTCCTGGACCTCTTAAGGTCACAGTAAGGAGAAACGATGAGGAGGCACAATGGTGGTACATGGTATAGGGCACAGAGAAGTTTCCAGCTTGCTCCTCCATTGAGTAGGGCCTTGGCTGCTGAGCTCTCTACAGAAAAATGTGTCCAGGCCCAGGAAAATCTGACTGTGAATAAGTAGCTGGTTCTCAAGGATTATTTTAGGAAATATGCACGACTCATTGCACATTAAAGTAGCCAGCATTGCAGAGTACTGCAGAGGGAGAAGAGAAAAATGAATGAGATAAAGACGCCAAAGAAGGAAGGAAACAGCCAAGGGATGGAAGACAGAAAAGAAGTGACAAATGGACAAAGTACCAAAAATAGGAAGTAAAGGTAGAAATGAAGTATCATTACAGGCCCTGGCAAACACTAGTGAACACAAAGTAGGCTAAAAGTATGATCTGAACCCAGCACTAACATGACGATCCTCCAGCTCCCTCCTGGGCCTCTCTCACTGTGGCTGGATCAGGTCTGCCCCGTCAGATACCCAAGGCTTCCTGCCCCTCTCCAAGTGAGCCACTACATGGGATCTGGAAGATAAAGCTATAAAGAAAACCCTGGGCAGACGAGTGGCCTAGGGAGACCCACCCCACAGAGAAGAAAATGAAATGTTAAAAAACAGAACCCTGAAGGAAGATTTAGCAGAACAGGCCTGAGGGCAGACCTGAGGACACTGAGCTGCCATGGATCTAGACAGTTACCTGGCCAAGGAGTGCACAAGCCATGCTGAACCTGCTGAACAGAATGAAAAGGCCCTGAGCCCCTAGCCCATTTCCAGCAAGGCTCTGGGCAGCGAGTGCTGGAACTGCTCAGCAAGGGAGGGGATGCTGCACACAGCCCAGTCCTGGCACCCATAGTACCTCCTCTGGGCACCAGAGGAGGGAGGGAGAAGAGTCACTGAGCTAGCTGGACAAAAAGAGCGGCCTCTGGGACACAGGGCAATAACCAAACCAAGGGCCACAGGAGTGAGTGGGAGGGCCTGGGGAAGGCAGCCTCTGAGAAGGCCTGGGAATACCTGACTCCCAGCGTTCTCACCCTTGTGTAAGCCTCTTCCTTTGCCTGTAGGCATGGCCTGGCTCATTTCTAAGGATAATGGGATAATGGATGTCACTTTCAAGGTCAGGTTAGGAAAGGACTGGATTCCATCCTGGACATTCTCTCTCACTCACTTGCTCAGAGAGAAGCAGCATCCATGTTAGGAGGTACACTACAGAAAGGGCAACATGACAAGGAACCAAGGGAGGCCATTGGCCAACAGCCAGAGAGGGACTATTTGTCACAGTTCAACAAGCCACAAGAAACAAAATCTTGCAAACAACCACACAAGTGCATTTGTAAGTGGACTCTTCCTGAGATTGGCCTTCAGATGAGAACACAGCCCTGACTAAAACCTCATGAGAGCACATGAGTAAGCTGTGACCAGGTTCCTGATACACTGAAATTGAAATAATTTTTTTTTTTACTGTTTTAAGCCACTGAATTGGGGCGTAATCTGCCATATACCAATAGATAAAACAGAGACTTACCCAGTGAGGCCACCAGTGCAAAGTTCTCCAGCATCACATCACGGTACAGAAGTCTCTGAGCTTCCTCAAGGAGCTCCCACTCTTCCCGGGAGAAGTACACGAACACATCCTCGAAGGTCACATGGTCCTGTCATGATGGCGGACAGCTGAACCCATAGGCAACAGGAATCCCCAGTCTTTTTTTTTTTTTTAAAGATTTTATTTATTTATTTATTAATGACAGATGAGGGGGGGGCAGGCAGAGACACAGGCAGAGGGAGAAGCAGGCACCATGCAAGGAACCCAATGTGGGACTCGATCTTGGGTCCCCAGGATCACATCCTGGGCCAAAGGCAGCACTAAACCGCTAGGCCACTGAGGCTGCCCAAGAATCCCTGTCTATGCATGCACGCAGCCACCGCTGGTCCCTCTCCTTCCAGCCTCCTAGCTCAGAGGAGACACCAGGACACCACTAGCACCTGCTCTCTTCTCATGTCTCTCTGAGCGCAGCCCAGAGCCAGGTAGGTGGGCAGATAGATACTATGTAATCTATGGGTCGGCCATGAAGGGCACCAAATGCTCTCCTGTTGTCCTTCACACCATGCTTCCCCGAAGATACAACCTTAAGACCATTAGATCACACTTCCCCCAACATGTATTTTATTCTTTAAACCACCCCTTTTTCCCATTTGGAACTGCCACTACCACTAACAAATTTCTGGTCATAACATATGCACTTATAGGGCACCCCCACGCCAAAATTCCACTCTACACATGGTGTCCAAAAAGTGCACATACATCATTGTGACAGGCACCACTGTCACCAGTGCCTAAGCAAGAGACCCAGTTCATAGTCTCAAGTTTCAACTTT
Organism: Canis lupus dingo; assembly: GCF_003254725.2. Lineage (NCBI taxonomy): Eukaryota > Metazoa > Chordata > Mammalia > Carnivora > Canidae > Canis > Canis lupus. The sequence continues at coordinate 100,951,055 of NC_064243.1, forward strand.
CTTGTTATTATTTTTTAAGATTTTATTTATTTATTAGAGAGCAAGAACAAGAGAGATTACAGAGGGAGAGGGAGAAACAGACTACCCAACGAGCAGAGAGCCCGACGTGTGGCTCAATCCCAGGACCCCAAGATCATGACCCGGGCAGAAGGCAGACACTCAACCAATCGAGCCACCCAGGTATCCCTCAACTTTCTTGTTTTTCACTGCATTGCCATCATGACCTGGAGATACTCTCTCCTAAATGTAACCCACAGCTCTACCCCCATTTCACATACTGGCCATCACCTTTTGAACTTCTGAAACTAATACCCCTCCCAGAACTAAAAACATGCACCCACCTTGATGTCTCAACTAAGGAGTCTCTAGACTTCTTAAAACTCAACGTGAGGAAAGCCTAATCCCCAATGTAATTATAGAAAATTACTCTATCAGCTTCCCAACCAGGTAAAGAAAACAAAACAAAACCCTCTAGGGTCACCCACAACTCATCCGTTTCTCTCATTCACCCTTCACATCAGAAAATCTGGCCACCCTGCTTATAAAACAGATATAAAATCCACCAATGTCTCTCACTTCCACAGCCACTTCTCTGGGCCAGTTACCATCAACACTCACAGACAACTGCAGTAGGTTCCCCACTCATGTCCATGCTCTGTTTTCAACTAGAGAGCAGCTTAAGGGAATCCATTAAATCTTAGTCAGGTCACCTTTCTCTTCTGTTCCAAACCTCCCATGTCTTTCACTACCCTCAAATTGAGGTCCAGCTCCTCAGCCTGACATTCCGGACTCCTGACCCTGCTCCCAACAGACAAGTAAGATCTGTGGTTCCTTGAGGACTCCCAACACAATCTTACCTGCCAGCATTTGCACAACGCTGTCCCTGGGCCCAATACACCCTTCAATCTTTATCCTATTGGCTACCAGAAGTAGGAAAGTCTATTAACTCCTTGCCCGGACTCAGAATGCTGGGTTAGAAATACCACCCACTTACGGTCCCCAGACTAAAATGCAGATAGAGGAACAAGTAGAGAGTCCCAGAATATCGTATTACTATGTCTCATCAGAAAACCCAGTGGGCCCTACTTTATTTATTTATTTTTAAAGATTTTATTTATTTAGTCATGAGAGATATTGAGAGGCAGACACATAGGCAGAGGGAGAAGCAGACTCCCTGCGGGGATCGTGATGGGGGACTGGATCCCAGAATCCCACCCTGAGCCGAAAGCAGACACTCAACCACTGAGCCTCCCAGGCGTCCCAAGTGGGCCCTATTTTAAAAGCAGATACTGAGCTCATACACTATCCTGACCCCCACTGCCACCACTCTGGTCCACCTACCATCAACACTCACCTGGTTTACTGAGGTAAATTCCATTCTGGTCTCCCTACCCACCGCCATGCCCCCCAATCTTTCCACTCTGCAGCCCCACGGAGTCTGTTAACACCTAAGTCAGATCATCTCCCTTCTTTGTTTCAAACCTTCCACGACTCCCACAACCATCAGAACACAAGCCCAGCTCTTCAGGCTGCCATTCCAGGCCTGACCCCTGACCACCTGCTCTCTGTTCTCACCAGGTGATGTAACAGGCACCTACTGCTCCTGGAACACGAATTCATTCCCACCTCCAAGTATGTCTACTAGCTGGCTCCTGCATCTCGGAAACCCTTGCACACCTCATCCCAAGGATGCTGGAACCCGGAACCTCACCGCAGATGCTTCGGGAGTGACCGCCCTCCGCTGCCCTTATATTCAGGAGAAGGGAACGTTAAAGGCAAAGTGAGGAGGGTCCTTGGACACGCCACCCCCTCTATCGGGGTCGGCGAGGGCCTGAGGGACCCTCTGCTCACCTGAGCCCGGTACATCAGCGCCGGGACAGCCATGGGATCCTGTAAGCAGAACCAGGTCGTGAAAAGCGGGCAAACCCGGCGGGTCCTGCGGGCTCAGCGGGAACCAAACCTCCGGGAGGCGGGGAGACCTCGGCCGACCGGCGCGCTCCGAGCCCGTCTCCCCCGCGTGAAAGCGAGCCCAGGCTCAGGGCGCGGCGGCCGGGGACGGACGAGGACGCCGCGGGGTTGCTAAGACCTCGGGAGGAGCGTTGCTCCGGAGGACACCTCCGCGCAAGGTCGCCCGTGCCACGACAGGGCTCATGGAGGCCAGCAAAAGCGCGTGTTTTAGCGTCCTTCCCTGCCCGGTTCCAGAGAGCCGCATTGGAAGCGTACCACCCCAGTCCCCGAGGCTCTGCCGCCGGCGCGGAGTGCCTCGGCACACGCAAAATACGTCACGATGGCGACGCCGGAAGCCCCGCCTCTGCCGCCAAGGCAGCGGGAGACGCCTTGTTCCGGGCTGTCATTGGCACGACGCCAAGGCAGTGGGCACAGATTTCTGGGTAATGTAGTTGGTGCCCTGTATCGAACTAGGCAGTAGGCATCTTTCCGGGTTTTCTTGAGAACAGCAAAGTGGCTCCGGCGGAGGCTGCGGGGAGGAGAAACATGGGAGAAATATGGTCCAGTAGTGCCAAATCTCCTCTTACACTGATACACCCATATTTCTTTGGTCACCTGGGACAAAGCCCATCCTCAGTGGTCTCCAGCACGTGATCCAGTCTTTAATCCTGGGGGAGCTACTTCATCTCTCAGCTTTGAGGACTATGTTGTTTTTTTGTGTTTGTAAGATTTTATTTATTTATGAAAGACACACAGAGGCAGAGACATAGGCAGAGGGAGAAGCAGGCTCCCTATGGGGAGCATGATGCGGGACTCAATCCCAGAACCCTGAATAAGGACTTGAGCGGAAGGCAGATGCTTAACCACTGGGCAACCCAGGTGCCCAGGGGACTGAGATTTAAATTGAATGGTGAATATGCCTCCTTGGTGGGGCCTTTGTGTGGTATTGTTATATATTCCTCTAATTCCTTGATTCCCAAATTTAAGCCCCTGACCTGACAGTATCATCATCACCTGTAAACTCTCTGGCCCAACCTACACCTCCTGACAGATAAAACCTGTGGGCGGGGCCCTAGCTTAAGCTTGAGAACTGGAACTCTCTTGAAAAGTCATGACCGTCTTCCTTCCCCCAAAATTTAATAACTAAAATGGGAAAACAGTACAACCTACTTCATGGGAAATGAAATGATAAATGCTTAACACAGAGCCTAGTGCTAAATACTTACAAGCTGTTATTGTTACTATTCATCATCATCACCAGTTTCTCACATGTACTGCTGTAGGAGGATGTCAGGGACCTCTCTTTGCCGAATCACTAATGATATTTGTTAAAACACAACATATAACCATTGTGACTCAGCAAGTAGCATCATGAGGGTTAGAATTTTTGCATTAAACACATGTGCATACCATTAGGTGCAATTAATTAAAAAAAAAACACATCCTATACAAGAAGGTTTCATAAAGCACAGGTAGGTCTATTGTCCAAGGGACACATCCTTACAGCCCATATGATTCAAAACATAGGACTATCAAGACTAATTGATCTTAGCCTTAAGTGGGTGTGGACTTAATATGGTTTCATATCGTTGACCTTATCAGGTCAACCAAATCAGTTGTTTTGCTAGCAAAAATGGATTTATTCTAGAATAGCAGAGAATTGCAATTCAGGACAGGTAAGCTATGACAAAAACCATAGACTAGTTTAACAAAGGAAAACAATTGTTCTGTGGAGAAGAAAGAGCAGCTTGGGAAGTATTGTTTTGAATGGAAGTCCATTGGAGAAAAGCAAGAGTTCAGGGTGATGATGATTTCTCTTTGGTTAAGTTGCTGGGGTGGTCGATTTATTGTAGGAGATGAAATGTACATCTTTTCCTGTCCAGGCTTGTAATTGATGATTCTTCCCTGTTGAAGATTCTTCTCTTGACCTCTGTAATTGGCGATTCTTGACTTCCAGTGGTACTGCGTGAGAGCTCCCCCTTCTGGCTTCCCAATTCTATTATAGTGACATTTTCTTTTACTAATTTTCACATTTCCCCCTTTTGACCAAGATCTTTCCCTGAAAACATCGCTAATCAAGAGTCAGTTTTTCTTAATTCAGTGGCCTTTTGTCCCTTGATGTCAGGAAGGACCTTTCCTGGATATCATGTCTCACGTTGGAGGACTCTAGGTCTGAAAATAGCCAACCAAAAAATATTTATCCGCACTAATTCTGACTTGAGGAAGAAAATTTCTCCCTATGGAGCCCATCCTGGAGTTATGTATACCTCCTGGAAGTCCCTGCTTTAAAAGGCCATGAAAGCAGAATAGTGCAAGAACATACTGAAAGAATTAACCAAGTGCATTTGGGAAGAGAGTGCAGGTATAAACATAATGCAACAGCTGATGGACTTTTTGTAAAACAGTCCATCAAAAACTTCAAAACGTTTTTAAACAGTATTGTTATCTCAAAAGAACTGTTTGGAACCAAATGCATTATCAGCAATACAGTCTTAAAGTTTTAAATTCAGAAACCATGAATTTGGCTGAGAATCCAGAGTCAGTTAATAGTCCAGATTAAAAGAAGGAAGGAAGGAAGGAAGGAAGGAAGGAAGGAAGGAAGGAAGGAAGGAAGGAAGGAAGGAAGGAAGGAAGGGCTGTAAATCTTGAACTTTTTAATATACCTTGTCCAAACATCTTAGGAAACAAGTCTTGTCATATGTCATCTGCTTCAATCCCAGGAAATCTTTACTTTCAGGTCACCCAGCAGATGGCAGGTCCAGTCAGAGTTTGGTGCTTTCTTTAGATGTGTTACATGAATTTAAAAGGAGTCTATTCTCTGGAGTTTGGCAGCACAAGTGTTGTGGGGCCTTCCTGGTGAGTCTTTCTGGAGGAATCCTTTCCAGTAGATGAAATCTTCAGGTTGCAAAGTGTGATGCTTAGGGTCTCCATCTCCCAGGAGTGCATTGTGAAAATGTTGCTCTACTGAAGCATGGAATTTTTAATAGAAGCAATTGGGCCTTATAATATTTAATTATATCTGTGGGTCAAAGGAAACAGGGGCCAAGATGTCCTATGCTATCTCAAAGAGGGAGAGTCTACGTGGGAGGAATCTGAGATTTAGAAGGATCAATGGCAATATTTTTGGTCAAGGTACATAGAGAATCATTACACATTTTACCAATAGATTCTTAACAGTGCCATTAATGTGTTCAACTGACCCTGAGGACTGAGGATGGTACGCACATTGATTATAAATCATCCAAACAGAACAAAACTGTTGAAACACCTGACTGGTAAAATGGGTTACTCAACCACTCTGATGTTTGAGAGGTGTTTCTCAGGTAGGGATAATCTTTTCTAAGAGAGCCACAGAAGAAGTGGCCTGTCTACAAGGGGAAATTTTGGTACAGTGGAGAAAATATATAAACCATCACTAAAATATATTTATATCCACGAGACAGGGAAAGCTGTATGAAATTCATTTGCCAAAAAAATAATAAAATAAATAAATAAATAAATAAATAACAAATTCATTTGCCAAACCTTGAATGGTTTATTGGGCAGCTCAAAGTGTCTGGGAGTGATTTGCTCAGGTTTCCTTTCCCTTTGGACAAGCAGGACAAGTGAATTGTTATTTTTTGTGGCTTTATTAATATTTTCTCACCAATATTGGTTCATCAAAACAATCATTTTTGTCAGTAGATGAACGGTTGTACATTAGCAAATAGTGGGAATTTTAGAATTTCTGGTAGGGCTGTACTGTCATTTTGTCCAAATAATAATTCTCTCTTTTTATCAAATCAGTAATTATTAGTATTCCAATATTTTTTCCTTTTTTGGAGCCAATTGTTGGGTGTCTCTGGTCAGTTTTTCCAAATTATCATCTGGGAGAACATCCCTTTGGACTGGACAGAGGTTTGGCTATTGAGTCTCCTTGAGAGCACCATTTGGCAGAAGTATGAGTGAGGTGGATTCCTTTTGCCTCCAGGAAGTCAAATGTGGAATGCCCAGGAAGCTTAATAACAGCCAGAGCAGCCGGCCTGTTGATATAAAGTGGCCAAAGGTAAAGGTGCTGCCTCATTGACTTCAAAACAAATTGCAGTGGCATACCCAGCATGATATTTACTATTTTCATCCTTTAAATATGAATCATTTGTAAGCTACAAAACGTCTGTGGCAGTTAGAAGAGATTCCTGTAAATTGTTATGAGGAGTCAAAAGAGGTGATCTGTTGAAGTTAAGCAGTGTGAGGGGTTTCATCCATGAAGGAGGGGAGAAGGATGGCAGGATTAAGGCTATTACAACAAGAAAGAGTTACATGAGAGGGAGTTAACAGGAGGATTTCATAGGAGGTAAGGTGACTGGCTGAAAGGTGTTGCATATGAAGAGAACTTGGGAGGGCTGCTTCTGCGTGGGATACAGGATGGTTAAGGGGGACCCCATGACTATTTTTGCAGTGGCCTTAACTAAAAGGGTGATGGATGGAATGGCTTTGAGGGAAGGGGGATATGCCCTAGCCACAGGGTCTAAATGTTGGCTATAATACACTATGGAGTGATGATGGTCCTCAAGTTTTTGGGTGAGCACTCTAAGGGCATTACCTTCCCTCACACATACAAAGAGGGAAAAGACAAGTTGATAATAAGGTTGTCCCCCAAAGACTTTTCTTTAAAGTCCCAAGAGCTATGTCACTCTGACCTTTCCAAATAATAGGGTTAGGTTTGGCATTTTTAAAAAGTTGAGCCATAAGAAAGAAGTTTGGAATCCAAATTTGGTAGCAGCCAGCTAGTCCAAGAAAACCTTTTAATTGGCACTTCATTTCAGGTTTAGGGAATTTCAGGATGCCATGAAGCCTACCTGAATCCAAATGTAGTCGTGATTCTGAGATCAGGTGCCCTAGGTATTAAACCTGAGTTTGAGCACATTGCAATTTTTCTTTGGAGACTTTATGTTCCTATAAGGCCAAAAGTTTTTACAGTTGGAGGCTCTGAAGAGGCTTAAGAAGGAAAGCAAAGAAAAAAATCATCTATGTGTATTGTAACAAAGTAGAGCCTGCAGAAAACTTTATATCACCCAAATCAGCTTTTAAGATTTGTGGAATGTAAGAAGGACTCTGTGAAACCCTGGAATATTGCTGTCCAGGTGGATTGCCATTCTTCCCAAGTGAAGGCAAAAGGCTATCCTTAGCAACTGGAATACTAAATCTGTACTACAAAGGTCAATTACAGTGAAAAATTTGCTTTCAGTGGGATTGGACGTCAATAGTGTATATGGGTTAGGAACAACAAAGTGCCAAATGTTGCTCAGAGGTCCTCGAAAAACCTCCATCCCCAGCCACTGAGTTTTCTCACAGGTAAAACAGGTGTTACAGGGACCAGTGTAGGGAGATAATGAAGCCGTAACCCTTATGATCATCTGTTATGCCTCAAAGAGCTTCTTTATATGATATTGATTAACCCGGGGGGGAGGTTTTGAGGGACTTCTTTGAATTCTGATGGGAAGTACACTGTGGATTCTGCCAATATCAGTTGAATATTTTGCCCAGAAGGAGGATGATAGCTGATCCAATAGGTATAAATGATCGGTGTCCCCAGACTAAAATGCTAGTAGAGATGGAGCAAATAAAAGATGTCAAAGGGTCATTTAATTAGCCTGGTTGGCTATTTTGATTACCTGGTTGGCTACTGTCAAATTCTAGAATTATTTTTCCCTTTGGGGAGAAGGAAATTCCAGCATGATATCTTTTCTAAAAAATCTCAGCCGCATAAATGAAGAGGGATGGAGGAACTAGGGAGAAAAGTGTATCTCTCAAAGGGAATAGACAAAAGGGAATAGGTTCAGAGACAGAAACCTACTGAGGTTTATTAGAGACCCCCACTCTCTGAACTGTTTTAGTATGCCAGCGCAGGGGCTCCTTTATAACAATGGGGTTGAGCACCATGAGTGAAGCTCTAGTGTCAGTAAGACACAGAGAGATTCATTTCCAACCTGGAGAGTGATTTCTCCAAACTGATTAGAGGGAAAATTGGGAAGAGACCTCCGTGGCTCCTCTGAGCCCACTGCTGGGAATTAGAACATTGGAAGGGTTGGCTAGGAGGCTGAAGGTGCCTGGAGCACTTAATTTTATAAGAACCTTTTACCTAATCTCCTGGCTTTTGCAATAATGGCAGAGACCATGAAGACTGTGATTTTGTTTAGGAGCTGCATTTGTGTGAGATGAAGACTGATATCCAGCAGCTGAAGGCCACCATATCTGGTTCTCTTCCTTATCAAGACACCATCTTCCCATCATCTGGATCTGCAGCTCCCAAGGAAGCAATAATCCTGGGTAACTATGAAAACTGGAATCACTGAGGCCCAAGGAGGGAACTCCAGTAAGGAGCACAAATGAAAAGATAAAACAAAGAAACCTTTTTACAATCACTCTTGCCCATATTCCATTGGCCAAAATTTATTTACATGGTCCCAAATTAAGTGTAAGGAAAGTGAGGATATGCCTGTCCTCTTGGGTGTCCAAAATAATAGTATTGGTGAACACCTAGACATACAATCCATCAATTTGATCACCAATACCCATTTTATCATTCATCATCTACATTCTACCCTTTTACACCCTTGCTGATACGACAACCAAAACATCATCCATTCACTGACTGCATCTCAAAGTTAGGGTCACTGGGTGAAGTCTTAGGCAACTCAGGTCCAAATACTGTTTCTCCATTATATACACATGTCTTCACTCACACCCATTATAGTTATCTGTCCAGAACACAGTAAAAGGACATATTGAAACTGTGGAAGAAATAACCACAACCAGTTTTCTATATACAATGAATGCATCTTTGAATTTTTTTTATACAATGTAAAACAAGACTATGTGAGACCAAAGATGAGGAATTTAATGGAAAAAAATAACAGACAGAAATGACGCTTTAAAGATTCTATTTAAGGGGCTCCTGGAAAAAATAAAATAAATTTTAAAAAGGGGCTTCCTGGGTGACTCAGTCAGTTGAGCAGCTGACTCTTTATTTTGGCTCAGGTTCTGATCTCAGGATCCTGAGATTGAGTCCCAGAACCAGGCTCCTTGCTCAGTGAGGATTCTGCTTGAAGGTTCTCTCCCTCTGCTTCTGCCCCCCATCTTCTCTCTCTCTCTCAAATAAATAAATAAATAAAATCTTTATAAAGATTCTATTTAAAGTTGAAGGAAAGTGATCCCAAGTGAATGGTCTGTGATGGTAGGAGGTATGAGGATTTGTGAGAGTGGTGTGTTTATCGATTAATACAACCATTCATTATCTGTGTAAAACATTAATATTTCCTTTTTGGAGACAGAATGAAGGAATTACCATGTATATGCTCAATACCATGTAAACTGAGAGTGGCAAATTAATTTTAAATCTCATATTTTTCAAGAAAGCAAAGATAGTACCTATATTCTATTGTGTTAAAGAAGTATGTTATCATTTTCAGCTTAAGTGCTAATAAACAGAATCAGTGTGTACACCTTACAAATTTGAAGGAAAAATTGAAATGTAAAGAAATAACAAAGTTTTTAAAAGGAAATGTACAGAATAAGTGAGGCAAAGAAAAGCACAAATATCTACAGAGAATGTATTTAAACCCAAATATGTATCAACCATCTCATGAGATGAGTATGGAATAAATGCTTAGAACTGAAGTCAGTAATTTTTTATATTCTTTGAAAGCTTTATTTATTTATTTGGGGGGCGGTGCAGAGGGAGAGGGAGAGAATCTCAAGCAGACTCTGCTTGGAGCACGGAGCCCAAAATGGGGCTTGATCTCATGACCCCAAGACCACGACCTCAGCCAAAATCAGGAGTCAGCTGCTCAACTGACTGAGTCACCCAGGCACCCCAGTAATTTTTATTGATTAAAAATGTCCAACCATAGCATGGACATAGGGACACATCTAAAATATAACACACAGAAATGTATAAAACAGGTCTTGAAAAACATACCTGTTATAATTATTTAAAAATATCATATGTGAAACATGTATGTGTATCAGGAAAAAATAATTTGAAGGGAGAAAGCATCACCAAGAAGGTATAATAAAATATGTATGTAATTTGTAATAGTAACTCAAATTATATAAAGCAACGGTTTCAGAATAACAAGGCTAAAGATACCAGTTCATGAATATATCAAGCATTTTTATATCAGCCATCTCAGAAATTATTTTTTTTGCCAAATAATGAAATCCCTATATATTATTTAGAGATGTGTTTAATGAAATTCTATAGGTGCATTAATAGTTTAAAACACATATATTGAGACGTTTGGGTGGCTCAGCAGTTGAGTGTCTGCCTTTGGCCCGTGGCGTGATCCTGGGATCCCGAGATTGAGTCCCACACTGGCTCTCTGCATGGAGCCTGCTTCTCTCTCTACCCATGTCTCTGTTCTTTCTCTCTACGTCTCTCATGAATAAATAAAATTTAAAAAAAATAATAAATAATGTTTTAAAAAATAAAACACATATATTACAAATAAAGGATGATAATTAACAAATGATACATTCATTTCACAAATGCTTTAAAAAAATCCACAGTAGAGGGCAGCCCGGATGGCTCAGCTGTTTAGCGCTGCCTTCAGTCCAGGGCCTGATCCTGGAGACCCAGGATTGAGTCCCACGTCAGGCTCCCTGCATGGAGCCTGCTTCTCCCTCTGCCTGTGTCTCCGCCTCTCTCTCTCTCTCTCTGTCCTTCTTGAATAAATAAAATCTTTAAAAAAAAATCCACAGTAGAGGAAAGCATACTGATTGCATTCATATAGATTTCAAAATCAAGCATAAAATGTACTTATAATTAGTAGTACATATGTAAGGTGTCAAACTATGAATTTATAAGAGAGTTGGGGCACCTGGGTGGCTTAGTGGTTGAGCATCTGCTTTTGACTCAGGTCATGATCCTGGGATCCTGGGATCAAGTCCCACATCAGGCTCCCTGCAGGGAATCTGCTTCTCCGTCTGCCTCTTTCTGGGTGTCCCTCATGAATAAATAAATAAAATCTTTAAAAAAAGAGTTAGTAAAGCAAAATTTCTAGATAGAGAATTCCTCTAAAGTATAAAATGGTATTGGTAATCTGTGAGGTTCATAAAACATTCTAATCTTGCTATGCTCTTTTATATGCTGTGTGTTGTACATTGATATTTATCTTTTTTTCTATATGTGTAATTTCAATAAGATAAAATGGACAAATCTTAGGTATATGGCTTGATAGGTATTTATTTGCCTGTCAACACGCATATAAGCCCCACCCATACAAAGTCACAGGACATTTCCAACAGCCCTGCAAAGATGACCATTATTGTCCTTTCTCACCATATATTAGGTTCACCTGTTTTTTAACCTTTCTACAAGGTTATAGCATGTACTACTTGGTCTCTGACTTGTATCACTGTCACTCACTGTCTTTTTCTGGGAGATTCATCCACACTGTTGCATGAAGCAGTAGTTTTCATTGCTGTGTTTTTTTCCATTTTATGACCATATAATTTATTTAGGCACGTTCCCATGGATAGCCGTGTGACTAGTTTTAGGTTCTTGGTTATTATTGATAATGTCACTTATAAATCTATAATCCTAAGGATTCATACCCTTGAGCAACACGGGGGTTAGGTGTGCTGACTGAAAGTTGAAAATCCATATATAACTGCTGACTCTCTCAAAACTTAGTAATAGTCTACTATTGACCAGAAGTCTTACTGAGAGCCTAAACAGTTGATTAACACATATTTTGTATGTTACCTCCTGTATCTTTACAATAAAGTAAGCTAGAGAAAAGAAAATGCTATTAAGAAAATCATAAGGGAGTGGCACTTGGGTGGTTCAGTCGGTTAAATCTCTGCCTTTGGCTCAGATCATGATCCTAGGGTCCTGGGATAGAGCCCTGCATCAGGCTCCCTGCTCAGTGGGGAGTCTGCTTCTCTGTCTGCCCCTCCCCAACTTGTGTGCTCCCCTCTCCCTCTGGATGTGCACATCCACCAATACAGTTTTGGTAGTTCTGTGTGTGATGGTGTAGTAGAGTTGGCTCCCAAAGTGTGTATGTTCCGTGGCGTGTCTGAGTGTGCTCTGCCTGCATCTGCTTCCAGGTGCCCCTGACCAACTGCCCAAACTAGAACCAGGTCCCTTGCTCTGCCACAGCCCAGTCACCTCTAAGGGGATCTCTGAATGCCACTCAGGCACTCTAGAACAATGTCCCCACTGGGATATCTGTGCCCTCAGCTCGTCCCAAGTCAGAATTCACCACCTCTGGGAGGCCTCTCAGTTAGTCTGATACCCAGGCCCTGGCCTCAAATCTCCCCACACTGAACTTCCATTTTCTTCAATGCACAGGATGCTTACCCACTCAGAGCTTTGTGTATGATGTTTCCTCTTCCCAGAACTCTGTGTAGGGCTAATTTCTATCTGTATTACAGGTGGAAATTTGGCACAGGAGGGGACATGATTGGAAAGGGAAAGAGAAGGTCAGGAGGATATTGGGGGCTAGGTCATGGCATTAGTAGCTGGTCTGGCACTCAGCTCCAAACCCTGGGATTCTCCTGTTGAACATAGCAAGTTTACAGAACACTAACCTCAGTCCAGGGCATTCAGTGACCATGACAAACTGAGACAGAGACAAAACCATCCCATCATCATATCAGAGCACAGACAAAACAAGAACTCTGTGCAAACAATGGAAATGACCAGGTATCTACCTCTCCTGGGTGACTCAGTGACAGCTACATCATCTACCAGCTGATGCTGTGGTGCCACTTCCAGCCCCTGCTTTGTAGATAAAATATTTCAGGATATCCAATCATAGATCAACCCCACTTCCCAACAACATCCAATTCAGACCAAATCTCCAATTTCTTAAACCCTCTTACAAATCACTGAGCACAAACCCAAAGCCTGGAAGACATCCTAATACCCTCTTCCTGAGGGTTGCACATTTCCATGAGTGCGATATCCTATACTGCAGTGTACCAATACACCTCACTCTGTTCCACTACAGGTGTCAGGTGCATTTCTGGTGCCAGGTGGCACTGGCACCAAGTACCCATAGACCCAAACGCTTCTCTGAACTCCAGGCTTGCATACCCAACTAGATATCAATACCTCCTCTTAGATATCTAATAGAAATCTCACAAGTAAGTACAAACCACAATTCCTGATGTTGCCCTGTCCTACTCCCCACTTCCCACCTTAGCCACAGTGGCCCTCCTCTGGTTCCCACTCATCAGTCCTGCATCTTGACATGCGCTGTTAATTGGCAGATGTTCTCTAGCTCCAACCCTGCCTGAGTGTCCTGCATCCTTTCAGGGTCTGCTTTGCTTTGTGTGCTTTACCTCAATGCTCATCTTCCCATTTTCTACAAGAACAAGGAACTCTAGGGACCAGTGACAGGACCAACATCATGTGGCTGGGGATGGGCATGGTGCAGACAGGCTGGAATCCCAACCAATTGCAATTTCAAGCTCTTAACAGCTATGCCGCTCTGGTGCTCCACAGTTGTCCTCACATCACCATTAAAATCCGCTTATACTGCCAGGGTTCCCAGACAGATTGATGTCAGTGCAAGAAATCCTTTGTTTCACCGGTTTAATATATGTCCCATGTGAGCTCTAGGGCGGGACCAATGACTCAGTCATCCCCGTGTCCTAACCCCCCATGGTGTGCAACGATGGATGCACGTTGTCTCATTCTTGCCACAGGGAGCTCTCTGACTGAACACATAAGCAAAGGTCTGATGGTGAGAAAAAGGTGAGAGTACAAACCTCGGTCGTGATCCACTGGACAGCATGTCACAACTGCTTTGGGACAAAGGCCCAGGCTTCAGAATGTGCCTTGTACCAAAGAGCTCCCGGGTGGGGAAACACCCTGGAGTGTTTCTTCAACCCTTACATACCTAGGAGCTCAGTGACAGAGCTACGGTCACTGCATAGACAAGCTCCCCCGAGAGAGGACAGAGAAACGCAACTTTTTTTCCCAAGTAACAGAAAACTATACATGCTGTCATTGAAAGATTGTTAACTATTGTGATGACTAACTCATGGGGAAGCACATGAATGATGAAATGTGGTAAGGCACCACAGAAGGGGTTCAGCCCACAACTGTGATGCAGAACTGTGCCTAAGGTCATTGATGAGGTTTTGAGGAGGCTCAAAGTGAGAATGATTATATTTATATTAAAAATAATGCAATTTTCTTTATCATGAGGGAACAATCATGAGGGAACACCTCATATAGTTCAACATTTGTCCTCAAAGACAGTCCCAAAGGAAGGCGAATATTCCCAAATGCCCTGCCTGATGAGAACACAAAGGAAGTTAAGTCCACAGGGGAAAATGGGAAAGTACATGTACCTGTACATGTTACGTATACCTCTTCACCCACAGGTAAATTCCACTTTTCTTTCTTTTTTTTTTTTTTCTTAAGATTTTATTTATTTATTCATGAGAGAGGCAGAGACATAGGCAGAGGGAGAAGCAAGCTCCCTGCAGGGAGCCTGATGTGGGAACCGATCCCATGACCCCGGGATCACGACCTGAGCCAAAGCCAGATGCTCAACCATTGAGCCACCCAGGCACCCCCCAATCACTTTTCTTTATAACAATACTTCACACATTCTCCTAAGACTAAAGGATGGGCTTCTTTATCCATGTTTGTTTTTTCAGAGTTTATCATGAATTTACCTTGAATGTGTTTTACTGTTTGTTTTGGCCCTAATTTGACCCCTAGAAAACTACTGAGGTGGAGTTGGAGAAGATCCTCAAGATATTTAAAAAAGTGAAAAACCCAATCAGAGGGAAGTTTTAAGACCCACCTGGGAAGACTGCACGGCTACATGATCACTATGATGGCTCAGAGAAAATAAAGAAAAATGCAGATCTGGATCAAGGAAAAGTGAGCAGGCTGGATGTTTAAAATGACATGAAAAAAGGCTTTTTTTTTTTTTTTTTTTGAAATTGAAGGCTTCTCTTCCATTCTTACTCCACATAGTCCTAGATGTCCTAGCTGGAGCAATTAGGCAAGACAAAGAAATTAAAAGGTATCCAAATTAAAAAGAAAGAAGTAAAACTGTCATTATTTGCAGATGATATATTCTTATAAATTGAAAATCCAAAAGACTCAACTAAGAGCTGTTGGAGCTAATCAGTGAATTCAGTAAAGTTGTAGGATATGAAGTCTACACACACCAATCAATTGCATTTCTATACACTAACAATGAAACATCTGGGGAAAAAAATACAACTATCTCATTCAAAATAGCATAAAAAACAACATAATACCTAGGAATGAATTTTTTTTTAAATTTTTATTTATTTATGATAGTCACACAGAGAGAGAGAGAGAGAGAGAGGCAGAGACTCAGGCAGAGGGAGAAGCAGGCTCCATGCACCGGGAGCCCGACGTGGGATTTGATCCCAGGTCTCCAGGATCGCGCCCTGGGCCAAAGGCAGGCGCCAAACCGCTGCGCCACCCAGGGATCCCCCTAGGAATGAATTTAACCAAGGAAGTGAAAAGATCTGTACAAAGAAAAATATAAGATTCTGTTGGGGGAAATATGACACAAACAGAAGGATACCTTGTGTTCATAGATTGGAGGAGAACTACTACTGTTAAAATATCCATGCTATGCAAAGCAATATACAGATTCAACACAATCCCTATCAAAATTCCAATGGCACTTTTCAGGAATAGAAGAAACAACCTTAAAATGTGTATGGAACCACAAGACCCCTAATAGCCAAAGCAACCATGAGAAAGAACAGGTAGCACCAGATTGCCTGATTTTGACTATACTATAGTATACAAAGCTATAGTATACTATACTTTGACTATACAAAGCTATAGTAACCAAAACAGTATCGTACTGGCATGAAAAATAGACACAGACCAATGGAACAGAATAAAGAGCTGGAATTAAAACCCCACATATGCAATTAGCTCGTATTTGATGAGATCCAAGGACATCAAATGGAGAAGAGTCTCTCCAACAAATAGTGTTGGAAAACTAGATAACCCCATGCAGAGAAATGAAATCAGACCCCTATCTTATACCACTCAAAAAATTAACTTGGCATGGATCAAAGACTTAAATATAGACCTGATGCTATAAAACTCCTCAAAGAAAACAAGGGAAGCTCCAAGACAGTGGTTTTGGCAATGATTTTTTGGATATAAGACCAAAGACACAAACAAAAGAAAAAATCAACAAGTGGGACTACATCAAACTTAAAAGCTTCTGCATTGCAAAAGAAATAATTTTAAAAAATAAAAAGACAACCTATGGAATAGGAGAGAATATCTGCAAACCACATTATCAGATATGGGGTTAATATCCCAAATTTTATAAAGAACTCATACAACTCAATGACAAGAAAAAAATCCAACCTGATTAAACTACAGAGTACAAATACAGACATCTTTCCAAAGACATTCAAATGGCCAACAAATGGAAAAGCGCTCAGTATTACTCATTATCAGGGAAATGCAAATCAAAACCACAGTGAGATATCACCTCATATCTGTCAGAATAGCTCTTATCAAAAAGATAAGAAATAAGTATTGGTGAGGATGTGGAGAAAACGGAACATTTGTGCACTGTTGGTGGGACTATAAACTGGTCTAGTCATATTGGAGAGCAGTATGGAAGTTCTTCAAAAAATTAAAAATAGAACCACCATATGGTCCAACAATCCCACTTCTGGGTATATACATATCCAAAGGAAATGAAAACAGGATCTCAGAAATATCTGCACTCCCATGTTTATTGTAGCTTTGTACACAAGAGACAAGATATGGTAACAACTTAAGTGTCCACCAAAGGATAAAGAAGATGTGGTATATACACAATGGAATATCATTCAGTCATGAGGAAAAAGGAAATGCTGTTATTTGTGGTAATACAGAATGCCCTTAAGGACATTATGCTGAGATAAGTTAAACAGAGAAAGACAAATACTACATATTTTTATATGTGGACTCTTAAGAGAAAAACAAAAAAACTGAACTCAAATAGAGAGAATGATGGCTACCAAAGGCTTGGGTGGGGGGATGTTGTTTAAGGGTACATACTTGCAACTAGTAGATAAATAAGTCCTGAAGATCCAATACACAGTACAGATATTATGAGGAACAAAACTATATCACGAACTAGGAGCACAGAATACAGGATACTACTAGGATACAGGTGTTTAGTTAATGCTACAGTGGCAATCACTGCAACATAGATTCGTAAAATCAATGTCGTACACCTTAAACTCACATGATGTTATTATGTGTTAATTATATCTCAATAAAGAAGTGCATAAGTGACTGAAACCTTAGATAGTCTTAAACGGTGCAAAAAATATACCCATTCATATATCTGTCCTTAGCTTCTTAGATATAAAATAATTTTAGGCAACAATATTTTTAGTGGTCTAATTTCTTTTAAGTTTTAAATGCTTCATAAATCAAGACTTCACATTTATCACAAAGACTTACGACCTCTAATGGCGAGTCAGTGTTTTTCAACAAAGAAGGATTTTGACAAATACCTGCAGAGCTGCTGTCAGGTGTCCAGCTCTCCTGGCACAGAACAGCAGTGTATAGTAAGTCTCGTGAAGGGATGCCGTCCCTTCACCTCTCAAACACTGCTCCCACCTGCCATCCCAAACAGAAACAACTGAAAATAAATTGTCATGGGTTTGTCAGGGAAACCTGAAAGAAACCAAGAATGTATTCCTTTTTCTGTCAAATCTACTTCTTTCTCTCCTCCTCCCTTAGGCCTTTTCTCATTTTTAAAAAATTCCATGATTGCTTTTCAGCACATACTGAGACTGAGCCGTAGCTGAAGGTTTTGTTAACTGCACAATTAACTACTATTTTTCTCTTCTTTTTAAGTTCATTTGTAGAGTAAGGTCCTAGCTGAGTCAACTTCCAATAGGATCTTTTAGGAGACAGTAAGTGAGGATCTGTTTCAGAAGATTTTCTCACAACAATATCATTTACAGGGTTTCTCTTTGGTATAATTTCTCAGACGCCGAGCAAGATGCTTCCTCTGGCAAACATTTTCCTCAGGAGTTGCATTCTCCCCAATATGAGTTCTCTGGTATTGACTGAGGTAAGTCCACTTGCAATATGCTTTCCCACATCCCTTATACTCACAGAATTTCTCCACAGTATGAATACTTAGGTGGTGGGTGAGGGATGAATAAAGCCTGAAAGTGTGTCCACACTCACTGTATCCACACGGTTTCTCCCACTGTTACTCCTCGTAGAGTTAGGGAAGAGCAGTCACAAAAGGCTCTCTGATCTTTACACTCAAAGGGTTTTCCTCCAGTATGGATCCTATTAATATCAGAAATAAAAATGGTGAATGAAGTCCTTCCCACATCACTGCACTCAGGCCTTCTCTCCTGGGAAAACCCTTAAGAGATGTGTGAGAAAACAGCTGTCACAAAAGGCTTACCCACATACTTTGTACTTAAAGAGACTTTCTCTAGGGTGGTGGAATTATTTTGGACAAAAGCATAGCCGTCCCAGACGTTTCCTCATTCCTTGCATTCATAAGGCTTCTCCCAGTGTGAATCTGCTAGTGTTGCATGAGCTCTAACCTGCAGCTGAAGGCCTTCCCACACTTGGAAGCACTCCTCGTAAATCCTCATGTGTTGACCTAGGCCTAACCTCCCAAGAAAGGCTTCCCCTTCAGCATGATCTGCTTATGTTGAACAACCAATGCCGTTTGTTAAACCTTCCACTTGTAGAAATTCTTTGCATAGACCCTGGAACCTTTCTGTGGTCTGTGTAAGTGGTTCATGGAGAGCAACCTCCTCCCTGAGACTTGCTCCTGTGAAAGCCTCAAATGCAGATTAGCTGTCCCCACACCACCATGCTAAAAGCTCACCTTCCTGGGGACACTTTCCTTGTGGGAAAGTATCCCAGACTCAAGTGCATCTCCAATGGCCCTTGTCGTTCCCCAGGTCCCCACAACCAAGAGTCCCTTGAGATGCGCTGAGTCAATCAACCCTGGGGGGAGGCTGCTCCAACAAGTGGAAGGCTTTATGGCCTCAGGCTGTGCTTTCACGCCTAAAGAAAATGTGATCCATGAAAGGACTCCCTACACTCAGGGCCCCTGTGTGCTTTCTCCCCAATGCGAGAGGCCTGGCACTGCACAAATCCAGAGCTGACCATAAAGTTCTTCCCATCCTCCCTGCAAGTAAAGGCTTTCCCCACACATGAGATCTGTATATTTTCACAAATCAGGCCGGGCTCCTTTCCCTTCTGAAGACATTTTCTCCACTCTGCTGCTTCTGCATCTGGTCAAGGTTTAGACTACACCAGAAGTCTCTCCTACAG
This sequence comes from Canis lupus dingo, assembly GCF_003254725.2. Lineage (NCBI taxonomy): Eukaryota > Metazoa > Chordata > Mammalia > Carnivora > Canidae > Canis > Canis lupus. The sequence goes on from NC_064243.1 coordinate 100,970,331, forward strand.
TGGTTCACATGTTATTGGTGTTTGGGTGCTGCTCAGATGGTGTCCCCTGTGGCTCAACCAGGTGCAAAGATGTCTTTCCAGACTGGGTCACACATGTCACAGGGATGAGCCTTTTAGGTGGAAAGACCTGCAATGGGAGTTCTCATCTGTGACCCTCATAGAAACAGCCTGCTCCGAAGGTGTGGCCTCATCCTTCACTCCATGCCAACAACCTGAAGGAAGATAAATGCTGAAGTGCATGTTTAATTGGAGGCAAGTGGCATGCCCTCACAAATGCATGTCTCATGCAACCAAGAATGGATCCATGGGACTGCTGGCACAACATGGGAGCTAGAATCAGGATGAGGAAGAGCAGCTGCACACTGCAGGGCTCTAAAGGTCAGAGAATGAAGGAGACCTCAGAGGGAGAGGGGATGAGGATGGAGTACAGTATAAGAAGAGGTGGGGTCTCCAATCACTCCTCTGCCAGTGGTCTCCCAGCAAAGGCCTTGTCCTTTGAGATAGATGCATCCTTTTTTTTTTTTTTTTAAGATTTTATTTATTTATTCATGAGACACACACACAGAGACAGAGGGGGGGGGGGCAGAGGCAGAGGCAGAGGCAGAGGCAGAGGCAGAGGGAGAACCAGGCTCCATGCAGGGAGCCCAGCCCAGTCACCTGGGTCTCCAGGATCAGGCCCTGGGCTGAAAGCAGCACTAAACTGCTGAGCCACCCGGGCTGCCCTGATAGGTGCATCCTGTGCAAAAAGGGTCTGTCCAGGGCCAGAAAAATCTGGCTGGAATGGAATACTTTTCTTTCAAGGAAAATCAAAGGATGTGAGTACAACTCACGACATGTTAAATGAAACCCAATGCCGCAGAGTACCAAGAGAAGGAAAGATGCAGAGATGAGAAGGGGTGGGGAGGACTAACAGGCAACTGAGATCACAGTAGAAATGACAGTGGGTAAAGCATCCAGATGGGGAAGGAAAAGTGGGATGAGGTCAGCTACCGGTACTGATAGCATAACACTAGGAGATACAGCATGGGTTGCTGGTATAATGTGAAGCCAGCCCTGATGTGACCAATCCCATGGCTTCTACTCACCAGGGCCCAGTCTCCTTCAGGTCTTCTTTGCTGGAGTTGGAGCTGTGTCTACCTTCTCAGGCACCCTGGGCTCCCCTCGGGCTCCATTTGGGTAACTACATGGGACCTGGAAACAGCGAGTCCTAAGGGGAAAGTAGAGCTGCTGAGTGGCTGGCAGCAGGCAACCCTGGGCAACCCTCCACAGAGGAGGAAATTAAATATTTAAAAAAGAATCTTGGAAAAGGGTCTTGTAAGAACAGCTTGCTGTTCTTCACAAGTAATGGTCACCTCAGTGTCTGCAATTCCTGTAACAGTCAGGCCCCAGGAAATGTCAATTAGAAGAAGAGGTAAGAATGTGGGCAGAGACCAGGGTTTTGGAGAGTCACCCAGTCAAGGTGTGGCCAGGCCTCTGGGATCTGTTGGGCAGACTGCAAGACTCCTGACCCCCAAATCCTTCATTTTAAAGCTTTGGGATAGGAGAGGTTGGGGCTGCTGTAGAAGAGGAGCCAGTGCCCCCTGCCCAGCCCAGGGACCCATACCACCTACTCCAGGAAGCTAAGGAAAGGAGTCATTCCATGACAGTACTGTCAGACAATGAGCAGCCCTTTGGGAGAAAAGGGAAGAACAAAACTCAGCCTAGGAAATTAGGAGTCAAACCTATCCCCTGGTATCCATGTCCTTGGTAAGTCCTGCCAGCTGAATGTGGGCTAAACCTAAGCACTCCTTTTTAATGAGCAGAATATGGCAAAAATGATCGGATGTCACTTCTGAGAATAAATTACAAAAATGTCAGCCTCTGTGTTGGATGCTGTCTCTTGCTCAATCTTGTGAAGATCAGCTGCCTTGATGCAATCTGCTTATGGAGAAGACAACATGGCAAGAGACTGAGGGAGGGCTCTGGCCAAAAGCTAGCAAGAAAATGACTAGTTAGCCCAACAGCTTCCTGTTCATGTGCATAACCTTGAAAGGGGACTTATCTCCAGTTGAGCCTTCAGATGAGACAGCAAACTTGAACAGCTTGCCAGCAAGATTATGAAAGACCTTGAACTAGAGGTACCCAAATAAGATATGCCTGATTCTTGACCCATACAAACTGTAAGATAATAAGTGCTTATCTTCATCCCACTGAGCTTTGGGATAATTTGCCATGTAGCAACAGATAACTAAAGCAGGGCCTTACCCAGTGAGGACACGAGTGCAAAGTTCTCCAGCATCACATCACGGTACAGGAGTCTCTGAGCTTCCTCAAGGAGCTCCCACTCTTCCCGGGAGAAGTACACGAACACATCCTCAAAGGTTACACAGCCCTATCATGATGGGGGAAAGTTGAGGCCACAGGCAACAGGAATCCCCAGTCTATCCACTCACACAACCACCTCTGGTCCCTCTCCTCCCAGCCCCCAGCTCAGAGACATCAGGCCTTGGCACCACTAGTGCCTGCTCTCTCCTCATGTCTCTCTGATGGATAAGTGCAGCCCAGAGCCAGGCAAGTGGGCAGATAGATACTGTGAAAGCTATGGGTCGGCCATGAGGGCACCACTCTCCGGTTGGCCAGTTCTCCTGGTGTCCATGCCTCCCAGACACAACCAAACTTGTGGTTTGTGTGCTCCAGTACTAGGACCTTAAACCTCTCAGTTCACATTCCTCCCGAGTCTCCCTACCTCCTCCCTCACTTCCACAGTCGCTACTCTGTAGCCAGGGGAAGGAGAGTGAGTGGATCTGTGTCAAGCCACTTCTATCCTCAGCTCCAAACTTTGAGGAGGCCGAGCGTCCGGGCTGCTCCATAAGACGCAAAGGAGACCCTGGTGACTACCAACTCAATCTCACCTCCAAGTGTTGGCACGTGCCTGTGCCCGTGACTGGCTCACTCTTCCGAGTGTTATTCCAGGGTCGCCCCCAACGGGAACATACTCATATAGTATCTGATCCTGGGGCAGAAGTCACTTCCCCCAGGGACTCCACGACGGATAAAAGGGGAGATAGCACAGTCCCACCACCACCACCGACCATAAAGAGGACGGTGACCATCCTGGTGGGACGGTGGGCGGAAGAGTGGGGGTGGGGAATGCTGGCTGACCCTCCACTCACCTGCGCCGGATTCATCCGTGCTGCCGCCCCTGCCACAGCTAGGGGTTTGGGTGGGCTGAATGGGCCCCGAGAGGCGGGCGACCAGAATGGGTGCCGAGGGTCGCCTGCGGCTTCCTGCCCCGCTCCGAACCTCTCTAGAAGATGGTGTACGGTGCCCACAAGACCCAGACAGCCGCCTTCGCGGACCCGGGAGAAGGTACGGGTGGCGCCCGTCCCACAGCCGAGCAGAGTCTCGAGGAGATGGGGCCGACGCCAGGGTGTCACGGCTCGCCCAGGGCACGGAGGCGGTCCCCGTCACGTCACTCTCCCGCCCCGCGCGGCCAGAGCGGCCCGGGAACTCCACTCCACGTGTTCCCCGCCCAACCAGCCGCGGCTCACCCAGGGATGTGCTCCTGCGGTGAGGCCGGTAGTCCCGCCCCGCAGGAAACGCCCCTCCCGGGCGGTCTGCTGCGCGTCTATCGGGCGGAAGCTCATAGCACCCCCTTCTGGGTAGTGTAATGTACGCGCGCCGGCGCCCAAGCACTTGCGTCAGTTCCCGTCTCCATGGGAACGGCCAAGGTCAGCCGGATCGCGCCGGGAACTAGAGTCCCAGTCCTGTGGGTGAGAGCCGAGGCTTCACCCTCAGAAGCTAGGCGTCGCGGGACCTGGGGACCTGGGGACCTCTGCGGCTCGCCCCCACCCGGTGAACCGGGAACTGCGGAGGGGAGCTCAGCGTGTTGTAAGGAATCCTGCCGCTGCTCCCAGGTCTGGAAACCAGGGCTCTACTGTGACTAGAACGGGAGCTAAGTGGTTACTTCTCAGTAAGTAACCAGTATTAGCACTGCTGTTAGCATTAACATGATGTGCTGGGGGAGGCGAAGTCAGGGTTGCCTCTGCAGGAGACTTGGGCATTATTTATCAAAACAAAATACAGTGACTTCTTTTTAAAAAATGTTATCTAAATTCATTTTGCCAACATATTACACCCAGTGCTCATCTCATTATGTGTCCTCCTATGTCACCCAGTTACCCCATCCCCCAACCCCCTCCCCTTCTGAACCCTTAGTTTGTTTGCCAGAATTGAGTGTCTCATGGTTTGTCTTCCTCTGATTTTTCCAGTTTCCCCTCCCTCCCTTATGCTCCCTTTCACTATTTCTTATATTCCACATGTGAGTGAAACTATTTGATAATTGTCTTTCTCTGATTGACTTACTTCACTCAGCATAATACCCTCCAGTTCTATCCACATCAAGGTAAATGGTAGGTATTCATCCTTTTTGATGGCTGAGTAATGATGACTCCTTGACCAGAAAGTAGCCTCACAGGTATTGATTAAAAATTTCACCTAGGGATCCCTGGGTGGCGCAGCGGTTTGGCGCCTGCCTTTGGCCCAGGGCGCGGCGATCCTGGAGACCTGGGATCGAATCCCACATCGGGCTCCCGGTGCATGGAGCCTGCTTCTCCCTCTGCCTGTGTCTCTGCCTCTCTCTCTCTCTCTGTGACTATCATAAATAAATAAATAAATAAAAATTAAAAAAAAATTTCACCTAGGGATGCCTGGGTGGCTTAGTGGTTGAGCATCTGCCTTTGGCTCAGGGCATGATCCGGTAGTCCCAGATTGAGTCCCACATCTGGCTTCCTGCATGGAGCCTGCCTCATCCTCTGCCTATGTCTCTGCTTCTCTCTGTGTGTCTCTCATGAATAAATAAAATCTTTAAAAATAAATAATTAAGATTTCACCTAAAAGCACAGGTTTGAAGTATTTGGGTTATTTAGTTATTTCTTTAACAGTGTAATAGGAGAGTTTCTTAAACTACAGGGAGGCACGATGCCCAACACATGCATGGCCACAAGATTCAGATCTTGGAAGCATTATGAATAGCTGCTGTCAGGGCTAAGTGCAGAGTAGAGCTGTCTCAAGTTTGTGACATGACCTGTCATCTACATCACAGTAACCAGGACCTTCATCTCCACTCATGGTCCTGCCCTTCTGATGCTTACAGCCGGTAGGCACAGATACAGATATGTGATCATGAAGCTCAGAGGTTTTAGATCATCATGCCCTGTTCTTATCAAAACACTGTCACCATCAGCCCATCACCTGAACTTGGCAGCCCCCAAAGGAATACTAAGTCTTGGGGGAGGTGTGAAATCTAGAACCACTGAGGACATCCCCAAAATTGTGCACAAATGTGAGAACAATTAAGGCACAATTTCACCATCACTTCTGCCTATATTCAGTTGACCATTTGACCAGTTGATGAATGACCATTCATCAGCTCATTCATGTGATAAATAAAATAAGACAGCTGAGACATGCTGTCTGCCCAGGTGTCCAGACAGAGAAAATGGGATTAGTAAGCATCTAGCCACCTTATGTCACAATCCATCAGTATGGTCACCAGATGTATATTTTATTATTTCTCCTTTGCATTCTACATTGTCACTTTTTTTAAATTATTATTCCAACAACCCAAAACCCTATCTAGTTACTGAGGCCATCCACCGTTACAATCTCTTCAATGTGTTGTTTGCCTCAGGTTCAAATACTGTTCCTTAACACCAGGAGACTATCAGCACAAAGTAAATTGCTTCCATTCATATCCAGTATATGGTGGGTCTGGAACATGTGGAATGACACAGTGAAGGTGCTAGAAAATAATTGTCCACATAGATTTCTATACACCACAAAATACAAAATAGTAGTTTTCAAGAAAGAGCAGGAAGTATGTTTCATTCCACTGAATGAATGGTAGAAATTAAGCACCTCATAGATGACTGTCATCTGAATTATTTCCAGTTCTTGGTTACTATGAAATTATTATAAACTTTTGTGTATATGTATGTTGGTATGCCCCCCAAAGTGATTCGCTTGGTTATAAAATGTTTAGAAGTAATACCAAATCTTTACTTCAGACCATATATAAATATTAATCAAAAATGGGTCTAGACCTTAATGTAATTACTAAAACCACAAAATATCTAGAAGAAAGCATAATTCAAAGCTATGCAATCTTGGGTTGGACAAGCTGCAATTAGAGAGTACACAGAAAGAACACATAAAAGAAAAAATGAATTTTGGGCGAACCTGGGTGGCTCAGTGGCTTAAACATCTACCTCTGGCTCAGGTCATGAGCCTAGGGTCCTAGGATTGAACCCCATGTCACACTTCCTGATCAGCGAGGAGTCTGTTTCTCTCTCTGCCCCTCTCCTACTCTACTCTCTCTTGCTATCTGTCTCTCAAATAAATAAAATCTTCTTAAAAACTGAACTTTGGATTACATCAAGATTAAAAACATCTTTTCTTCAAAAGACACTACTAAAATAGTAAAGAGATAAACCACTGATTGAGAGAAACTATTTGCAAAATACACATCTGATAAAGGACTAGCATCCAGGATGTTAACTGAACAAATCCTTACAAATCATGTTAGGAAAAGAATTGTATATGGGCAAAGGATTTGATCAAGTAACCAAAGATCTTGAATGACCAATGAACATATGAATATCATATGTCATATGCTCAATATCATTAGTCACTCTGGCAATGCCACTTAAAAGTATAACAATAATTATACACCTGCTAGAATTGCTAGAATTAAAAAGACTGACAATACAAAGCACTGATGAGGATGCATAGCAACCAGAACTCCCAGGCATTATTGGTGAGAGTGAAAACTGGTACAGCCCTTTTAGAAAACAATTTGGTAGTTTCTTACATAGGTAAGTAGACACATGCTACAGGACACAGCAATCTCCTCCTACATATTTACACAAGATAAGTGAAAATGTCTCCTATAATCTGCTGAAATATTCAGGGCAGTTTTATGGACAGTAGCCAAAAACTTGGAAATGCTGTCCATGAACTGGTTAATGAATGAACAAATTGGAGCACACACAGAAAACAAAATATTTCTTGGCTTTATATAAAAAGAAGAGACAAAGAACAACATGACCAAATCTCAAAATCATTATGCAAAATACCTGAAAAAAAAAGACCACACATTAAATGATTCTATTTATTTGACATTCTAAAAGAATAAGTCAGTGGTTCCTAAGTCTGGGGCTTGGGAGAGGAATTTGATGCCACAAAGGAACATTTTGGAGGGATGCAAATATTTCACATCTTTTTTTTTTTTTTTAAGATTTTACTTATTTATTTATTCATGAGAGACACACACACAGGCAGAGACACAGGCAGAGGGAGAAGCAGGCTCCATGCAGGGAGCCTGATGTGGGACTCAATCCTGGGTCTCCAAGATCAGGCCCTGGGCTGAAGGTGGCGCTAAACCGCTGAGCCAGCCGGGCATCCCACAACTTACTTTACTTACTTACTTACTTACTTACTTACTTTACTTACTTTACTTACTTTACTTACTTACTTACTTACTTACTTACTTACTTATTTATTTATTTATTTATTTATTTATTTATTTATTTATTTATTTGAGAGAGGAAGAGTATGAACAGAGGTGTGGGGCAGAGGGAGAGAGAGAGAAGCAGACTCCCCATGGAGCAGGGAGTCTGACCCCAGGACCCTGGGATCATAATCTGGGCTGAAGGTAGATGCTTCACCAACTGAATCACCCAGGTACCCCAAATACTTCACAGTTTGATGGTGATTGTGGCCACAAAATTGTGTACATATATTTCAAAATTAATAGACATTATTTTTTAAAAATATTTTTATTTCTTTATTCATGAGACACACAGAGGCAGAGACATAGGCAAAGGGAGAAGCAGGCTCCCTGTGGCGAGCCTGATGTGGGGCTTGATCCCTGGACCCTGGGATCATGACCTGAGCCGAGGCTGAGCCAGCCACCCAGGTACCCAGGTGCCCCCAAATAAAGACATATTCTTAAAAGTGAGATTACTAAATGGAAATTATTCAATACATTTTTTGCTTCAATACATTTTTTAAATAAATAAGGAATATTTAATTAAAGTTTAAGATAATTTGATGCAATTTAGATAATTCCCTAGACTTGTCCAAAAGAACAAGGAAGGAATGTAAAGAAAATATGCAAGAAAGCAATACAAATTTTGAATATTTTAAACTAGGTGAAAACTTTGAAAGACTTAAGAGAATATCTGGCATATCAGTCATTTTATAGGCTGAAAGTATTAATATCACAAGGCAAAAGCTGTAGAGAGCCACAGCAGGCAGGTAGTACACAACTCATGAGGAAATGTACACTGGGGTTGCTGTGATTTTGGAAGAGTAACACATCAAACTTCATGAAGTTCCGTTAATCAGTGAGGAGCAGTGGAGTTCCAGAAATGGTGACAACAAAGTCAGAAAATACTGTTCCTCTGAGTAACTGAATTCTCCATATATTTAGTTTATTTTATGAACATCTAGGATTTCATCTGTGTAGAGAAGTGCTGCTTAAAGAGATGCAATGAAACGCCGGGACACCTGCACCCCAATGTTTATAGCAGCAATGTCCACAATAGCCAAACCATGGAAGGAGCCTCGGTGTCCATCGAAAGATGAATGGATAAAGAAGATGTGGTTTATGTATACAATGGAATATTACTCAGCCATTAGAAACGACAAATACCCACCATTTGCTTCAATGTGGATGGAACTGGAGGGTATTATGCTGAGTGAAGTAAGTCAATCGGAAAAGGACAAACATTATATGTTCTCATTCATTTGGGGAATATAAATAATAGTGGAAGGGAGAAAAAATGTGTGGGAAATATCAGAAAGGGAGACAGAACATAAAGACTCCTAACACTGGGAAACGAACTAGGGGTGGTGGAAGGGGAGGAGGGCGGGGGGTGGGGGTGAATGGGTGACGGGCACTGAGGGGGGCACTTGACGGGATGAGAACTGGGTGTTATTCTGTATGTTGGTAAACTGAACACAATAAAAAATAAATTTATTATTAAAAAAAAGAAAATGGATCAGAAAACATGATGATAAAGGCAGGTATGTTTAAGCTGTAAGTATAAAAATTAGAACCCAGAGGGAAGGCTAAAATGATGATGAAAAATACGAATATACTTGGAAATGAAGGGTAGGCACAGGTTTATGGGGTGGTGGAGGTGGGGATCCAGTTTTCTTCAGAAATCCCCCATAACCTGAATCAGCTCAGAAAAGGGCTTATGAATACTCTTGATTTAGGGCCACGTATGGCAAGTTCCACAACATGGGGCCAAAGGGGGAGCTTTCAAAGGAACATGAAGTAATATCTACAAGTGAGAGTGGGAAAAAGAGAACTAGCGGCAGCTGGGGATGTAAAGAAAATGTGAAAACAGAACTTCTTCAGATACTTTATAGCAGAAAATTGTGAGATAAATCCTGGGGCCTGGGGCATTTATCTGAGAAATGAACTTAGGATGCACAGAAATGACAACAGGCAGGTGGGGAAGTTTGAGATGGGCAAGTCTGGCTCCACCTTGCTGGGGATCCTCCAATAAGACTTGTGGGAAAGTGGATATACAGAGTGTAGGATATCAACAGCGCTGGCTAGAGAAACTCCTTTGCAAGACCTCAATCCATTTGTGTCTATACTATGATGGCATCTTCAGTGTAATGGCCAACTAGTGCTGGCAGATCAAATAGTCAATACACTCTGTTCTAATAGTGCCTGCAGAGGCCCTGTTGGCAGGGAAGTTAATACCATATCCAGAAATAGTATCAATCCCAATAAGGATGGATCATTTCCCCCTCCAGAAGGGAACAGATCTGATATAAACAAACTGCCACTGGGACGCCTGGGTGGCTCAGCAGTTGGGCATCTGCCTTTGGCTTGGGGCATGATCCTGGGGTCCAAGGATCGAGTCCCACATTGGGCTCCCTGCATGGGGCCTGCTTCTCCCTCTGCCTGTGTCTCTGCCTCTCTGTCTCTCATGAATAAAATCTTAAAACAAAACAATCTGCTACCCAGTGGCAGTTTGGTCTCCTTTAAAATAATGTACTGGATCATGATCTTAGTGTTGGTCTTCGCAACTGGCCTGTTAGACTTTCAGTAAGTGAAGTGGCTACTTCAACTGGGGAGAGAGGGATGCCATGCTGTGGGGCTCACCTAAAACCTCCATTTCTGCCACCGTAGCTAATATTATCTATAGCTCTCGAGTGCAAAGACAGGGAAGACTGAAGACTGAGCCTGGCTAACCTCAACTACTCTGCTCCCCTTCCCTTCTCCTCCATGATGGGTACCTGTAGGCACTGATGGGTGACACACATAGCCATTCACTTTGCACTTCCTCTACTAACCACATGCTCCTGTTCCACACAAACTTATCACTGATCTGCCAATTTTGATTCTTTAGTGCTTCTGAACAACTGGACAAGTTATTTGCCACAAAAGTACACATATATCCTTACATCAGGCCACCTCTCCTAAAACAAAAACGATGCCCAATTGTACTGGTCCAAGATCTGGCCACAGAGAGGATTTCTCCACACTAGTGTCCTTCAGGGCCACTCTAGGGGAGATGTGATGCATCAGCAGTTCATTTGCAGCCTACCCCACAAACAGCAAGGTGCTCATCTATAACCAAGACCTGGGTTCTTCCGATTCAACCAGCCAACCAAAGGGACAAGAGTCTGATTCCACTTTCGATGTTTGATTGTTGCCCACTTTCAATATCACCTCCCCCTTTTGCCCCTTGTTTGGGGAACCTCATAAAAAAGCCCACATGCTCCTTCCCTTTGTACAGGTAGGAGAGCTAAATGCCCACCCTCACGTGGTACTAACGCAGGAGGATATCCAAGGCAGAATTCTGCTTTCACTTCAGGAGAGTGTCACAAAGGATCAGGGGAGGAGCTAATCTTCCAACCACATCCAGAAGCAATGAAAGTAGTTAGGTAGTTGGCACTCCACTCCCTGGCCCCTCTGTGATAGAAACTACTCAATCTAAACAGATATAAAACAGACTGGGGAAAAAAAAAAAACTTTAAAAAGAACAGTCATTGGGACCCAGGGGACAATTAAAGATCTAACATTCATGTTACTGAAGTCTCAGAACAGAAAGAGAAAGAAGGTCGATCTAAAAATAATACTGGAAGAAATAAAGGTTGAAAATTTCTCCAAACTGACTAAAGGCGTACACCTGCAGTTTCAAGAACCTAAACAAACTCCAAATAGGATAAACAAAAAAATTCTAAATCAGGCCACAGAATAATAACGTTTCTAGAAACTAAAGACAAACATATATATTTTTTTAAAGATTTTATTTATTTATTCATGAGAGACAGAGAGAGAGGCAGAGACACAGGCAAAGGGAGAAGCAGGCTCCATGTAGGGAGCCCGATGCAGGACTCGATCGTGGGTGTGCAGGATCAGGCCCTGAGCTGAAGGCGGCACCAAACTGCCAAGCCACCTGGGCTGCCCCAAACATATATTTTAAAAGCAGATGGAGGGAAATAACATCTTATCTGTAGGGGAACAATGGTTTGAATGGCAGATTTCTCACTTGAAATCACAAGGCCTAAAGGAAGTGACATAGCCCTTTTCAAGTATTAAGAGAGAACTGCCAACCATGAACCCTATATTGCATCAAAATTTCCTTCAAGGATGAGGAAATAAAGCCATTCTCCTATGAAAACAAAGAACATCGTCACAAGGAGACCTACCCTGAAAGGATGGCTACAGGAAGTTCTCCAACAGAAAGGAAACGATAGCAAAAAGGCTTGAAATTTCAATGGAAAAGGTTAAGAAACAGAGGTAAATTTTTTTTTTCAGCATTAAGGTAAACTTTAAAGATCAGATTTATTTGGAGAAAACAAAAACCCCACAACCCAAAGGATGGGATTTTATATCTCAAGACATCTCCCAGGTATTAAGTCTACAGATTACAAATCATTTTCATAGAAGATATTTTGTACAAATTTTATACGTATTAGGGAGCGGGACAGGGCCCCTGCTTCTGTGGCAACAGGGGGACAGGTGGGGAGTGGGAAAGAAAAACTTTTTTTTTTTAATACAACCATTTGGAAATAGACCTGAAGAGGGCAAAATCTACCTTTTCAATGGTTCAAAAACCAAAAAAAAAATAAAATAAAATAAAAAAAAACAACCAACCAAATCCTTTCAGCCTTGGGTATCTCTCTAAAAGCCACTTCCTGGCTACCGGCCAATCTAAGCCAATTATTTAAAGTCCCTCCACTTGGTAAGTCTTTTTTGTCCATGGGGTAAAAGATTCCTTAGCTCTGCTGCAGACTCCCACCCCGCTCGCCACACGGCAGGACCGATGGCAGGGGGGCTTGCCAACAAGGGGGGGGGGTTCACCCCTCAGGACGCTGGCTCCTGGGCGGACAGTACAAAGGTGCACATAAAAGCAGGCACGTGAAGCTACTGTGTTGCAGCAGAAACCAGGCCCTGGTTAGGTTCTCCCCATTATCATTTGTTCTCTCAAGGGAAGCTTAAAAACCCCCTCCAAACCCTCACAGTCCCCCAAGCCACACACTGGTGTGGGACTTGAGTGGAGAGAAACCTTGTCAGAACAAAACCAAAAAGCCCCCATCAAGGTGGTAAGAACGGCTCACAATCTGCCCTCACTCACCACCTAAGACCATTAATTCTAGAGTTCTCTCCGGTGTGAAAGAATGGAGGGAAGGCGCGAGAGCCAAAAGACAGGAAGAAGCCCTGACCAGCTGGAGAAGAGCGGTGACGGTGACTCCGAACTCGCCTCTGCTCCTGGGGCGCACAGAGAACGCCTGGATCAGGGGATTTCAACAGAAGCTGCTTCTGGTGGGGAGTGATGGCAAAGAGCACAAGGATCGGAAGCCCGGGAGGAAAGTACGTTTTTTAAAGCTTCAAGATTTCAACAGAATACGCGTATGTGTGAACTTTCTGAAGGACAGTGTCTGAGAGACGGCAAAACCGGGATGTACAGAAGACTTGGGGACTCCCACGACCCCGAAGCGCTTCCTGCCCCCGGGGTCACTGGAGGTCACGGCATTCCCCCCATCACTGGTGCAAGATACTTCTCACTTCCCCAGTGCCTCTTTTTAAACAGAGGTAAATTGACTACCCTTCTTCTCATAAGCTTTTAAAAATGTCTGACAATTGAAACAAAAACCACATCATTCGATATGGTCCTCAACATATGAAGGGTAAACACCCAAGCCAATTGTATTAAAAGAATAGTGAGTGTGTAAAGGAACCTAATAGAAGTAAGGTTTCTACACTGCACTTAAATTGCTAAAATACTATTGACAGGAGATTGTGATAATTGCACGTGCATATTTTAATACCTACAACAGCAACTTAAAAAGAAAAAGGAAAAAAATATACCCCCAACCCTATACGTGAATCAAAACTGAATTATAAAAAATGTCCAAAGACTGAAAAGAAGGCAAGGAAACCCCCTTTCCTCACTCCCACAAAAAACAAAACAGAAAAACAAGAACAAGAAACAGTGAAAAAATTAAAAATCAAAGAAGAAAAATAACATTATCTATTCCTAACATATCAATAACTACTTCAAATATAAATGGTCTAATATATCAATTAAAAGACACACTGTCAGAGTGTGAGGGGAAAAAAGCAGGACCCCTCTATATACTACCCACAAATAATTTACCTCAAATATAACAATACACATAGGTTAAAATGAGAGATGGACAAAGATAAACCATTTAGTAATAAAGAATCCAGCAGTGGCTATATAAATATTAAATAAAGTATATTTCAGAGCCATGAAAATTAACAGGCACAAAGAGGAATATTAGTTACATAATGATAAAAGTCAATGCACTAAAAAGATATAGCAATCATAAATGCATATGCACCAAACAAGAAAACATTCAAACACACAAAGCACAAAAGGTAATAGAACAGAAAGAAATAGACAATTACACAATTCTAGTTGAGGATTTTGACAGTCCTTGTTCAGTGATTGATAGAAACACTAGGCACAAAATCAGCAAGGATACAGAAAATCTGTACACTACCAGCAGAATCTCACATTTATCGAACACTCCACTCAACAACAGAATATAAATCTTTTTCAAGCACCCGTGGAACATTCTATAAGGATGTTGTTTATGGTTCATTTGTTTGCAGATCATAAAACAAGCCTCAACATATGTAAACATTTTGAAATCACACAGAGCATGTACTAAGAACACAAATGAAACTGAAAATAACAGAAAAATAAAAAATATTCCAAAACACTTAGAAGGTGCACACTTCTAAATAACCCATGGATCAGAGAGGGAGTCTCAAATGGAATCAAGAATTTTTTTTAACTGAATGAAAGTGAATTCAAAACAAATGAAAGTTTGCAGGATGGAACTTCAACAGTGCTGAAAGAGAAATTCATAGAACCAAATGCTTCTTACACTAGAAAAGAAAAACTCAAGTTAATAATCTAATCTACATCTCAAGAAACTACAGAGTGCTAAATAAAACTAGAGAGAGAAGAAATTGAGAATAGAAATAAAGGAAATCAATGACATAAAAAGCTAGTTCTTTGAAACAGTCAACAAAATTGATAAAAATCTAAGATTAATAAAAAATAAAAAGCATTTCCAATATAAAGAATAAAACAGGAGATATAAGCACAGATATTCCTATCATGAAAAGAATAATAAAGGCATACTTCAAAGACTTTCACAATTTAATTAGAAGCTTAGATGAAATGGAACAACTTCTCTAGAAGGGCATTCTATCAATATAAAGTAGATACTCTTAATAGTCCTATACCAATTAGGCTGATTCAATATATGATTAAAAATATCCCAAAGAGGAATCTCCAGGCCCAGATGATTTCACTGGAGAATTCTATCAAATATTTAAATAAGAAATAACACCAGTTCTACAAAATCTAATCCAGGAAAAAAAGAAGAAGGAAGAAGGGAGAAAAGGAAGAAGAAGAGGAAGAAGAGGAAGAGGAAGAAGAAGAAGAAGAAGGCGGCGGAGGAGGAGAAAGAAGAAGAGGAGGAGTAGGAGGAGGAGAAAGAGGAAGAAGAAAAGAAAGGAAGAAAGAAAAGAGGAACACTTTCTAGTTCATTCTGGGAAGCAAGAAGTGGTCAGACATCAATACCAATACAAAGAAATTAAACTATACACCAATATGCTCATGATTTTAGGCCCAAAATTCTTCAACTAGATATCATAAATAGACTATTGATATATTAATAATATTCCATGACCTGGTACAGTTTATTGCAGGAAGGCAAGGCCAGTTCAACATTCAAATCTAGCCAAAGGAATCCATCATATTAACAGGCTACAGAAGAAAAATCACATCAACCAAAATAGAAAAAGCATTTGGCAAAATTCAACATCCATTCAAAATGAAAGCTCCTAGCAAATTAAGAGGGTGACTTTCCACTAGATAAAGAATATCTATATAAAGAGAGAGACAAACCAAAAAACAGACTAACTATAAATAAGAAATAGATGGTTATCAGAAGGGAGGTGATGGGGGGAGCGGGAATGGGTGAATTAGGTGAAGGAGATTAAGAGTACACTAATCTTGATGAACAAAGAGTAATATACGGAACTGCTGACTCACTATATTGTATACCTGAAACTAATATAATGTAGCATGTTAACTATACTGGAGTTAATTTTTTTTTTTAATTTATGATAGTCACACAGAGAGAGATGAGAGGCAGAGACAAAGGCAGAGGGAGAAGCAGGCTCCATGCACCGGGAGCCCGACATGAGACTCGATCCCGGGTCTCCAGGATCGCACCCTGGGCCAAAGGCAGGCGCTAAACCGCTGCGCCACCCAGGGATCCCTGGAGTTAAGTTTTTTAAAAAAGTAAAACAAAATAACCCACAGTTATCATTGTATTTAATGGTCAACAAGGAATGCTTTCTCCTTGACGTTATTAACAAAGCAAGTATGTCCTCTTTTGCCACTTGTATTCAACATTGCACTGCAAGTTCTAGCTTGTACAATAAATACAGGGAAAGGGAATGAAAGAGATACAGATTAGGAAGAAGGCTAAAGGTATTTGCTGATAACATTATTGTTTAAGAAGAAAATCTTCAGGAATCCACAAAAAAGTCTGCTAGAATAAGTGATTTCAGCAAGGTTGAAGAAAATAAGGGCAACATAGCAAACTAATCATATTTCTCTGTTAACAGTAGTGATCATGTGCAAACTGACATTAAAAACTCAATATGAGGGATGCCTGGGTGGCTCAGCGGTTGAGCACCTGCCTTTGGCTCAGGGCATGATCCTAGAGTACTGGGATCGAGTCCCGAGTCCCACATTGGGCTCCCTGCATGGAGCCTGCTTCTCCCTCTGCTTATGTCTCTGCCTCTTTCTCTCTGTCTCATGAATAAATAAATAAAATTGTAAAAAACAAAACAAAACAAAACACCCTCAATGTGATGTATAACGACTCTAAAAAAAAGTGCCTAGAAAAAAACTAACAAAATATGATCCAGATCTACAAGTGGAAAATTATAAAATACTGACACAATAAAAAAGGATCTAAATAAATGAAGAGACATACCATGTTCATGGACTGAAAGAATCAACATAATAAAGATGCCCAATTATCACCAAAATGATCCATAGACTAATGTATGTTCATTAAAATACCAGCAAGAGGGGGACCCCTGGGTAGCTCAGCGGTTTGGCGCCTGCCTTGGGCCCAGGGTGTGATCCTGGAGTTCTGGGATCAAGTCCCATGTCAGGCTCCCTGTATGGAGCCTGCTTCTCCCTCTGCCTGTGTCTCTGCCTCTCTCTCTCTCTCTCTGGGTTTCTCATGAATAAATAATTTAAAAAAAAAAAAAGACTTCTTACACATGACATGAAAAGGAATAAGAGACTGTTTCACCATAATGCCATGAATCAATGTAACAAAAGTGGCTTGGCCTACAATGGCAATACAAAAGTACACATGTGGTGATTTAAAAGGCCCTGAGGAGGGTTCAAAGTGAATGCATGATTATTTTAACATCTTTCTTCACAGCATATTTCTTAATGTGAGGTAATACTATCATGGGTAGCTCAAAAAAATACCAAGGAAGGAATTCCAAAAGACCCTGATAAAGGGTACTAGTCAGTTGTTATACTAGGACTAAGGCCATGGTAACAACTGTGAAACTCACAGATACCTGCAATGTGCACATGCCCATTTCATCGTTAAATTTCTAGTCAATTTCCTCATTAGTGAATCTTCATGCAATCTTTCGCAAGATTAAAAATGAGATTCCTTCTCTGTGCTTTTTCTGAGTTTATCTTTTTTTTTTTTTTAGCTTAATTTAGCTATGTGCTTTATTTTATTTAGGCTCTCATTCAACCCCTAGAAGACAACTGACATGGACTTGGGAGAAGCCTCTCTAAGGAGGATTAGAGAAGCTTAGGAATTGCAATCAGAAGGAAGAATTCATATTCATCTGGGAAGTTCACACAGCTACACTGCCATCCTCATTACACAGAAAAAACAAGTAGATTAAGAGCAAGTATATAAGTGGTAGGTAGTTAAATACACATGAAAAAATATTTTATTTTAAAAAATCAGGTTTGGGATCCCTGGGTGGCGCAGCGGTTTGGCGCCTGTCTTTGGCCCAGGGCACGATCCTGGAGACCCGGGATCGAATCCCACATCGGGCTCCCGGTGCATGGAGCCTGCTTCTCCGTCTGCCTGTGTGTGTCTCTGCCTCTCTCTCTCTCACTGTGTGCCTATCATAAATAAATTTAAAAAAATTATTAAAAAAAAAATAATAAAAAAAAATAAAAAATCAGGTTTAAGAGTGTGGTACATGGGCCCATTGTATCTCCTGAAATATAACAGTATTTCATAAGTGAAGCCTTCATATTTCTTGTTAAGACTCATGCTACTCAAGGGTAGAGATGATGCCACAGAACAAAGACTTAAAATAAATGTTTTCAGACACATCCTAAATGTTCAACTGTCCTGGCAATGGACAGCAGTGAAAATATATGTAAGATAAAGTGGACAAAGCTCTCTCATCTCTGAAACAACACTCTCTCCCGTCAAATAAGATAAGGAACAACAAACTGCTATAGGCTTGTCACAGAAGTCTGAAAAAAAACCATGCTTACATTTCTTTCTCTTTTATGTCTTCTCCTCCTCTGTTTAAATATCCCTGAGATAGTTTTTCAGTGTACACTGAGGAGAAAGATGTGGCTGATGGTTATGCGAAGTGCATAAGAATGACTGGATCACACTCCTGGATAAATTTTCAGATGTAGAATAAGGCTCTAGACTGGGGTAGATTTCCAGTATGACTCCTTAGATGACAAATGATATCTTGCAACAGAAGGATTTTTTGTCCGGAAGGAAATCGAGGAATTTCTCTTTGATATGAATGATCAGATTCTGAGTAAGAAGTTTCCTCAGTAGTTACATTCAAGAATCTTTCCCCAATAGAAGCTATCAGGGAGTGACTAAGGACTGCCCATTTGTGAAGGTTCTTCCTACTTCCGTTGTGCTAACAGAGTTTCTCCCGGTATGAATCCTCTAATGCTGAGGGAGGGAGGAGCTGCAACTGAAGGCTTTTCCACACGCACTGCACTCATAGGGCTTCTCTCCAGTGTGGATAATGGAGTGTCAGCTGAGGCTTGTGCGCCAGCAGAAGGATTTCCCACACTCCATGCATTCGTAGGGCTTCTTTCCACTGTGAATCTGCTGGTGCCTTGAGTGGCGACTGAAGGCCTCCCCACACTCCATGCACTCATAGGGCTTCTCTCCAGCATAAATGCTGATGTCGAATGAGGTCTTTCCTCATGCTAAAGGCTTTCCCACACTCTTTGCACTCAAAAGGTTTTTCTCCAATGTGAGCCCTTTTATGCAAGATGAAAGTGTAGCAGTAGGTAAAGGCCTTTCCACACTCATTGCACACACAAGGCTTCTCCCCAGTGTGGATAATGGCATGTCGAATGAGGTTTGCTCTCTGGCAAAAGGCTTTGCCACACTCCATGCGTTCATAGGGCTTCTCACCACTATGGATCCACTGGTGTCTTGTGAGGTATGACTGGCGATTGAAGGCCTTACAACACTCCATGCACTCATAGAGCTTCTCCTCAGTGTGGATGCTAAAGTGCCAGATGAGATCTGATCAATTGCTAAAAGTTTCCCACACTCTTTGCATTCACAGGGTTTTTCTCCAGTGTGGGCCCTTTTATGCAAGATGAAAGTAGAGCAGTGGGTAAAGGCCTTTCCATACTCACTGCATATATAGGGCTTCTCCCCAGTGTGACTCCACTGGTGATGCCTGAGGTGTGACTGGCAGTAGAAGGCCTTCCCACATTCAAGGCACTTGAATGGCTTCTCTCCTGTGTGGATGCTGTAGTGCTGAATGAGGTCCATGCTGTCGCAAAAGGCGTTCCCATATTCATTACATTCAAGGGGCCTCACTCCATTGTGAACCTGCTGGTGCCAGGTGAGGTGTGACCTACAGTTGAAGGCCTTCCCACACTACAGGCACTCAAAAGGGCTTCTCTCCCGTATGGATGATGTAGTGTCGAAGGAAACTTGTCGTATCACAGAAGGCTTTCCTACATTCTTTGCACACAAAGGGTTTTCTCCAGTGTGGCTTCTGTTATGCAAGACTAAATTGGAGCAGTGGGTGAAGGCCTTTCTACATTCACTGCACTTATAAGGCTTCTCTCCAGTGTGAATCCGTTGGTGTTGTGTAAGGCGTGACATGCAGTTGAAGGCCTTTCCACACTCCTTGCACTCGTAGGGCCTCTCCCCCGTGTGAATGATGTGGTGCTGGAGAATGTGTGTGCTCTTGCTGAAAGTTTTTCCACATTCAGTGCATTCATAGGGCCTTACTCCAGTGGGCATCTGCTTATGTTGAACTAGAAAGCAATTCTTCGTAGACACTTTCCCAAATTCCTTACACTTATAGGGACATTTCCGTTCATGAATGAAGAGATCTTTCAGTCATCCTTGCGGTCACATTTGTGCAGAACGTGTTCTGGGGGGATCAGATCCTGCACAGTCCTTGAGTGTAGACCATCATCTGTCCCTAAACCATCATGTTCAGGCTTCATGTTCCCAGGGAGCTTCTCCGTTTGGGGGTCTATCCCTGGTTTCAACTGGCCTTCCAGCACTTCTGATAGCCTATCCTGATTCTTGCCTTGCCTCAGCTATCCCCCAGAGTTTGCTGAGTCAGTTGATCCTGTGGGGAGACTTCCTCAGACAAGGCAAGGTGAGAATGAGAAAACTCTGTGGTCTGGGGTTTTGTACCATAACCTGAAAGGAACACAAGGTACAGCAGGGCTTATTACAGATGGCAACACAGAAAAGTAAAATTTCCATTTCAGTAGAAATAAGAAGATGAAAACAGTGGCTCCATGCCTGCCATGTTTTCAAATCTCTGAAATCCAGTTTGAAATTTCTTTTTGGATCTTGAATTCTTGAAACCTTTGAGGGGAAACCAGAGTGAGAGGAGAGGTGAGGGACATACTGGCAACTAGGGACAAATACACAGGGTAATGACACTGCATGTGTTGGGTTTGCTCAAAGCAAGAACATCTCCAGATGCTATAAGAGGCCAGTGAAGGGGCACCTGATACAGCCTGCACAGCAGCCAGGAAGAAATCAAGGAGGGTTCCCAGAGAGGGAGTACAAGAAGTTGCTGTAAAGATAAAACAAGAAAGCCATTTCAGCCTTAGTTAACAGAATGAACAAAGGCAGAGTCTTCCAAGACTCAAGGAACCTACAATGCAAGAGGATGGGACTGGTAAGAGTGTGGCCCCGACTTGGGATTGGTGTTCTCACAAGAAACACAAAAGCATTTGGGTCTTCTCAGTGCCACCTAAGGATGGAAGAAGAGACTCATATCTGCACACCAGGAATAGCTCCCCAACCAGACACCAGATCTGCAAGCACCTGAGTCTTAAACTGTCTTCAGAACTCTTGGCATTCTTGTTATAGCAGTCCAGACTGACTAGACAGTTGGTATAACTAAAGGTCTCATTCTTGAGTTCAGTGATGTTAAGTGTATTATTTTCAAAAAGAAATGAATGAGTAAATAACTTAGTAAATACATCAATTAACTAAGGTCATTTGTGAATCACTGATGACAATCTGTCATAAACCAAGGTTTATGATCAAAATTTGTACCTGAGGTCCACTAAACAAAAGTTAGAGGTCACAGCAAAATTATGGTTAAGATCATGGTGTCTAACCACCAAAACCCTAGGCCCACGCTCCACAAGAACTCAAGATTAGCCCTGTGGCACCTGTCAAGGCACTCAAATTCCATAAGCCCTCGTTTTGTCTTCTAAAAAGGAAAGCTAAAAATAGAGCCTGGCCTGTAGGACTCTGTGAGGATGAAATGAAATCCTGCATTTACCATGTTAACTATGTGAACCACATTCAGTATGATGCCAGACACTGAGGTTATTTATGGGTTAATCCCATAATGGGGTTAAATAATACACACCTGGGACCTAATTAGGAAGCATATAAATTGACAGCGTCAGAATATGTGGATTAATCTTGAAGAGTATTGAAGAGTAAAAAGAAGAGTCCATGAGATGCCTGATGAGCCAACATTAGAGCCAATCAGAATAAGAAGACAAAGAAGGTCCCGGGAGATTAGGGGCAGAGACTCCAAGAGGACCAGATGCTTATGACACAATCTGAAAAGTCTGCTGCATTATGAATTCACACAGCATGGAGGTGAAGAGTATTAGCTGGAGCCAGAACACTTGGCACAAACTCTGCCTGTACCAAGTGAGCTGATACTCAACAAATTACTTAGCTCTTCCCAACTCAATTTCTTCGTCTGAAAAACTGAGAGACTCTCAGTTTCTGCCTCACAGACTGTCCTGGAGGTTAAATAAGAAAGTGCCTGTGAAGTGGTCACATAGTGCCAGCCACTGGAGGACCATTCAGTAAACTTCAGGCCATCACACATTATCACTGCTGTATTTGAAAATGAGGACCAAAGCAGTGACTATATGGAAAACTTTCAGGGCTGTGGTACGGAGGAACCCCCTCACAGGGCCTCAAAGCACAAAGAGAACGATGTTACCACTTTCACATGTGAAACTGGGAAAACTGCTTGGCAGTTTCCAACAAAGCCAACCTGTCCTGGAAACACACAGAATCCACTCCTGGGCTGCCCGGGTGGCTCAGCAGTTTAGCGCCACCTTCAGCCCAGGGCATGATCCGAGAGACCCGGGATCGAGTCCCACCCACATCAGGCTTCCACATGGAGCCTGCTCCTCCCTCTGCCTGTGTCTTTGCCTCTCTCTCTCTCTCTCTTTCTCTCATGAATAAATAAAATCTTTTTTAAAAAATTCAAAAAGAAAGAATCCACTCCTAACAGAAATCAGTGGTTATCTGCACCAAAACACGTAACAAGAATATTCTCAGCAGCATTAAGTTGAAAACCACAAGAATGCCTGCCCAGAAGGGAAGGGATAAATAAACAGCAGTTTTCAACACAATGAGGTATTACACTAGATTGAGAGTGAACAAACTCCAACTACATGCAACCACATGAAAAGACTCTCACAGACATAACAATGGTCAAAAGGAGACAGAAATACAGATGAAACAATCGATAGTCAAAGCAAATTCATGCTGATGGTCTCAATAGGGATTACCTAGCAGAAGGGGCTACTGAAGGCACAAGACCTTGACGAGGTGCTGGAAATATTGTACAGCGGTCCCCTTTATCTGTGGGGGATATGTTCCAAGACCCCCAGTGGATCCCTGAAAGTGCAAGTAGTACCAACCCTATATATAAAATGTTTTTTTCCTATATATACACTCCTATAGTAAAGTTTAATTTATATATGTGGCACATAAAAGATTAACAAAAGTAACTAATAATAAAATAATTATAACAAATACTGTAATAAAAGTTACGCAAATGTGGTCTCTCAAAATATTTTATTATATGGCACTCATCCTTCTTGTGATGCTGTGAGATGATAAAATGCCTACATGATGAAATGAAGTGAAGTGAATGACACAGGCCTGTGACATAGCATGAGGCTACTGGTGACCTTCTAATGATACATCAGAAGGACGATCATCTGCTTCTGGACTGTAGTTGACGTTGGGTAACTGAAATCACAGAAAGCAAAACCACAAATAAGGGGGCACTATGGCATATATTAAATATTAACATAGGTGGTGGTTATATTGGTTTACACATATACAAAGATTCATAAAGCTGACCTCTTAAGATTTTTGCACAATAGAGAATATGAGTTACAGCTCATTCAAAAAGTGCAAGAAAATGGGGATCCCTGGGTAGTTCAGCGGTTTCGTGCCTGCCTTTGGCCCAGGGCGCGATCCTGGAGTCCTAGGATCGGGTCCTGCGTCGGGCTCCCGGCATGGAGCCTGCTTCTCTCTCTGCCTGTGTCTTTACCTCTGTCTCTCTCTCTCTCTAGGTCTATCATAAATAAATAAAAATAAATCTTTTTTAAAAAAGTGCAAGAAAATAATAGTAAATGGGAGAATGGAACACGAGTGTAGAAATCTCTTGCAAGAATGAGACAACTTTTCCAAGATTGGTTATACAGGGAAAGCAGTGTTGATACCAGTGTGAAGACACTGGAGAGCCATAAGCCTTTTTTTTTTTTTTTTTGCCATAAGCCTTTTTAATTTACTTCCCCCTAATGTGATGTAACCAGGCATATTTTTATGTTGAGCAGAGAATGGATAAAGTAACAGAAGAGGCAGAAAAGAAGAAGCCAGTTTGCCCTGAAAAGGTGTGATCTGCAGTGGCACCAGTTACCATGCCTGACATCCCCAGTGCCTCAGCAGCCCAGATTAGGGGAATAGAAGGCAAAATGTTACCTTGAAGTTTAAGCAAACAAGGGGGGCACGAAGACATGGAGCAAGGGAGTGCTTCTGAGGGCCTGACATCTGGAGAATGGGTGTATGGAGAAGGTGAGAAAGGGTGGGATGCAGAATATAGTTTGTTTCCTTGTAGTTCAGAAGGAAATGTGAGATACTGTCATTATTCATTAGGACTAATAGTATTATGTGAATAACGCTAGCAGCTTACTTTTGCTGAGCCATTTACTCACTATGGGCCAGGGCCAGTGTGAACCAGTTTCATGAACAATCTGGTACATCCTCAAAAAACTCAATGACTCATTTAGAGACAGAGTATAGCAGACTACACTCACAGAACCATTTGTTCCTTTCCTTGGACACATAGCTCAGCCTCATTTCCCAGCCCCAGATGTCTTGTTAGTGGAATGTGAGGAGAAATAGTGTATATAGAAGTGGGTATGACATCCTCCTTTCTTCTCTCATTTCCCCTGTGCTAGCTAGAAGATGCCAGGACAATGTGCAAGTCTTACGCTGATGATGGGAGGTACCTGGTTCCCCAATAACTATGTAGTACACAGCTCCAAACTGACCTACATGGTCCCTGGGTAAGAAAAGTACTTTTCATATGCTGAGCCACCAAGATTCTGGAATATGCCTGTTAGAGCAGCTAGATTTACATTGTCTGAATTTATATATAAAGGCACAGTGAGATCATGCACCTTCTACAGGCCACAAGGCTGCTGTGTGTCACAGCTAGTTTTTAAGCCCAACCAGCTGGAGCTGAGAACCTGAACTCATTATCTAATAGGTCCTACATGCCCACAGGAGCACTGGAGACTGGGGAGCACAAAAAAGACTGGTGGTTAAAAGGCTCAATGGATCCTAAGCCTCTAGAGAGGCCACAATAATACAACTTCCACAAATTCCAGAGGCAGTAATCACTGTGCTATCTGCAAGCTGCCACAACCCCGATCTGGCCAACTGTTGGCACCTACCTGGGCAGGAGTTAGGGGAGAGGCCTCACTTTAATGTCCATAAATCTGGGCTGTGCTCCAATGGGTAGATCAGCTTTGGTTTGGGCAAAGGACAGCCTGTTAATGGAGAAAGAGAAAGGACAAGAAATTCTGGTGAGAAGAAACCTCTCAATCTAGATTGGAACTTTAGGATTTGGAGAAGGCCTCACAGAGAAGCTGCTCCCATCCATGCAAAGTGATGTGACTTGGAAACCAGCACATAAAACACCATAGTTGGGCCCCCAAAACTGTAGACATTAGTGTTGGCTCCATAGATAACCACCAATTCCCTTTGATCTACATCCTGTAGAATCCGAACATTATTCGGACCTAACTCCTAAAGGTGCTTTCTAATAAATCCAATCAGGGGCTTGATATTCCACACATCAGCCATATCTGGTTCGCTTGGTTGCCACCACAGACTAATTTACACAAAATCTCTGGGGTGAAGTCTGGGCATCAGGAGATTTTAAATACTCCATAGGTGATGGCACCCCACCTGGTTTTCATCATTTCACAAATGGAATCCCTGATCATTGATAGTCTGAGGTAGGCAGAGTGGCTGGGTACTCTGAGTAAAGAGAAGGGTTTATTCCAGGCAGAAAGGCTGGAAGACAAAAAAAGGAATAAGGACAACAAATAGAAAACAGTGACAAACATGGTAAATACTAATCCCAGAAAATCAACATCACTTGGAACATCAATGTTCTTCTAAATGCTTCAATTATAAGACAGAGACCAAAATCTAGTTCTGTAAAAAAAAAAAAAATAAATAAATAAATAAATAAATAAATAAATAAATAAATAAAATCTATAAGCTTCTAGCCAGGCTAAGAAATGATGTCAGAATGAATCAAATAACAAGAACCAGGGGTGCCTAGGTGGTGTAGTCAGTTAAGTGTTCAACTCTTGGTTTTGGCTCAGGTTGTGATCTCAGGGTTTCAGTCTGCTTGAAATTCTCTCTCTCTCTGCCCTTCCCACTGTTTTCTTTCTAAAATAAATGAATACATCTTTAAAAACACACACACACACACAATAAACCCAACTAGAGATTGTCTATAAGAAATCCACTGTAAATATAAAGACATGTACATGTTGAAAGTAAATGAATGGAGAAAAATACACTAATATGTTAATAAAACATGCTACTACTAATCAAAAGAAAGGAAGTATACCTATACAATTTCAGACAGAGCAGACTTCAAAGGAAGGAAAGTTACCACAGATAAAGAAGGCATTATATAATGATAAAGAGGTTAATTTGCAAAGAAGACATAAAAATCCTTAATCTGTATATGTCTGGCAACGTATCTCAAACTATGTGACACAAAAACAGAGAAAATGACAAGGAGAAATAGATGACTAAACTATCAAAGCTGGAGACCACACTATCCCTCTTTTGAAATGGACAGATCCAGACAGAAAGTTAGTAATGATGTAGCTGAACTCAAAAATACCATCCATTAACTGGATATAACTGACATCTACAGTTTACTTCAAAAACAGAATACACATTCTTCTCAAACTCACAGGGAACATTCACCATGATAGATCATATTCTGGGTCATAAAAACACACTTTAACAAATTTTAAAAAGAATAGAAATCATAAAATATCTGTTCCCCAACCATAAAGTAATTAACCGGAAATTAATAACAGAAAAATAACTGAAAAATCTCCAAATAGGTAAAGATTAAACTTACACTTTTAAATAACACATGGGTCTAAGAAGCAATCTCAAGAAAGTAAAAAATATTTTGAATTAAATGAAAACAAAAATATAGGGTGCCTGGCTAGCTCAATTGGAAGAGCATGTGACTCTTGATCTTGAGATCATGAGTTTGAGCCCCACATTGGGTGTAGAAATTCTAAAAAAAGAAATAAATAAACTTTAAACAAACTAAAAAGCCAAAAATACAACTTAACAAAATTTGTGGGATGGAGCAAAACAGTGCTTAGCAGGAAATTTATAACACAGAATGCATATTTTTTAAAGGAAAGATCTATAGTTAAATAAATTTCTACCTTAGGCAACTAAGAAAAAGAGTAAATTAAATGCCAAATAAACACAACAAAAGAAATAAGAATTAGAGCAGAAATCAGTGAAACTGAAAACAGAAAATAGAGAAAAATCAACAAAACCAAAATCTAGTTCTGTAAAAAAGAAAAAAAAAATCAATAAAATCAATAAGCTTCTAGCCAGGCTAAGAAAAAAATAAGAAATGACACAAATTACTAGTATCAGAAATAGAACAGAGGACATCACTACGGATCCCATAGACATTAAAAGGAAATTAAAGGAATACTATTAACAATTTTATCCTCACAAATTTGATAACTGAGATGAAGGAACCAATTACTTGAAAGACACAATTTGCTAAAACACACACAAGAAGAAACAGATAATCTGAATAGGCCTATATCTATTAAGGAAATTGAATCAATAGTTAACCTTCCAAAAAATAGGGACGCCTGGGTGGCTCAGTGGTTGGGCACCTGCCTTTGGCTCAGGTCGTGTTCCTGGGATCCAAGATCGAGTCCCGCATTGAGCTCCCTGCTTGGGGAGCCTACTTCTACTTCTCCCTCTGCCTGTGCCTCTGCCTCTCTCTGTCTGTGTCTCTCGTGAATAAATTGATAAATCTTAAAAACAAAACAAAACAAAAACCCTTCCAAAACATAAAGCACCAGGCCCAGTTGGGTTCACTGGTGACATCTACCAAACACTGAAGGAAGAAATTATACCAAGTCTCTACATTTTCTCCCAGAGATAGAAGCAGAGGGGATATTTACTAACTCAATCTATAAGGCTAGCATTACCTTAATATCAAAACTAAACACATAACAGAAAAGTATACACAGTATCTCTCATGAACATAGACATAAAAAGAATCCCCCACAAAATATTAACAAATCAAACCCATCAATGTATAAGACTATATACCACAACCAAGTGGGATTTACCCCAGATATACAAACCTGGATAAAAATTTAACAATCAATTAATATAATCCATCATATCAACAGGCTAAAGAAAACCACACAATTATATTGATAGATGCAGAAAAGCATTGATAAAACCCAACATCCATTCATTTAAAAAGAAAGAGAGAGAGAGAGAGAGGGAGAGAGAGAGAGAGAGAGAGAAATCTTGGCAAAATAGGAATAGAGGCAAATGTCTTCAACTTGATAAAGAGTATCTACAAAAATACCTATAGCTAACATCCTACTTTAAGGTGAAAAACTTGGAGTTTTCCCACTAAGATCAGGAAAAAGGCAGGATGTTCTCTCTAACCATATTTCAACATTAAGCTGAAAGCACCAATTAATACAACAAGAAAAAGGTATACAGATTGAGAAGGAAGAAACAAAATTCTTCATTTGTAGATGACATGATCATCTACATGGAAAATCCAACAGAATAAAAAGAAAAAAGACCTCTAAAACTAATAAGCAATTATAGCAAGATTGTAGGATACAAGGTTAATGTACAAAATGCCTTCACATATACCAGCACTTAACAAATAGAAGTTAAAATTGGGGATCCCTGATTGGCTCAGTGGTTTAGTGCCTGCCTTCCGCCCAGGGCGTGATCCTGGAGACCCAGGATCAAGTCCCACATCAGGCTCCCCACAGGGAGCCTGCTTCTCCCTCTGCCTGTGTCTCTGCCTCTCTCTCTATCTGTGTCTCTCATGAATAAATAAATAAAATCTTTAAAAAAAAAGAAGTTAAAATTAAAAACATATTACCATTTACATTACTCCCCAAATGAAATACTTAGGTATAAATCTAAAAAAATATATACAAGATCTACATGAGGAAAGCTACAAAACTCTGATAAACAAAATCAAAGAACAAAATAAATGGAGCAATATTTCATGTAGATGGATAGAAAGGCTCAATATTATTGAGATGTCAGTTCTTCCCAATTTGATCTGTAGATTCAATGCAATCCCAGTCAAAATCCCAGCAAGTCATTTTGTAGATATCAACAAACTGATTCTCAAGTTTATATGGAGAAACAAAAGACCCTGATCTCCTAAACACTACAGCAAGAAGAAAACAGCAAACACTCCTATGTGGGGCCAGCAACCTGAGTCCAAGGAGGCTGAAACAGTGAGAGGGGGATGTGAGCAGGAGGATTCAATCCTCAGGAAACGGGGGTCAGGGGGAGAAGCAGACTTGGTGACACCATTTTATGAACCACTAAGAAGAAAAAACTGGGAATCGCACTTAGCAATTTGGTCAAATAGAGACATGTGCACAAATAGAAAACACCATCTATTCTGGCCAACATTTCACAAAAGAAAGGACTTGTACCACCAAAAACTGCAGAGGAGAGCTTTTCACAATGAAGATGTGTCTTTTAAATTGAACAGATTAAGCTTTATGAGGGACTCACATAGTGACCCCATTTTCCTCATTTGCCAAGGATGGCATGTTGGGAGTAATGAATGAGTGAAGAAGAACAGTATCAGCATACAGAAAGAAGTAAAGACAAGGAACATGGGGCCTTTACACAGCAAGGACTGGGCAGCCACTTCCTGCTGCAAAATAGCAGTGGTAGAAAAACTCATTGTGAAAAGACAGACACAAGCAAACCCACAGAGAGAAGCCAGGAAGATAGCCCCAGTAGCCAGGGCATAACTGTGCTTTTATAAGTTGCTGTATCAGTCCCCCAGGGACCCAGCTGGAATTCCTGCCTTCAGGTTCTGTGAGATACCTCCATCTTCTCCCAGCACATCCTTCTCCTTTGGTTGTGACCAAAAGCAAACTATGTTTCTTGCCTAACCCTCCTTAAGACACAAGAGAGTAGGCAGGAAAAGAGGAGTCTAGAAAATGACTGAAGTGGGGAGGAGGACAGGATGGCTACAGCAGCCTTCATAAGTAGCCAGGCCTGAAGCCAGAGAGTGGAGTGGAGGAGGTTACAGATTTCCCATATGGCAGAGTTAGGGAAGCCTTACCCAGAGACACCAGGAGCCTGGAGGTCTCCAGCATCACCTCCTCATACAGGGTCCTCTGGGCCAGATCCAGCTGCCCCCACTCCTCCTGGGTAAAAGTCACGGCCACATAATCAAAGGTCACAGGCATCTGAAAAGTCAGAGGCAGTGTGTTGGTCTTGGGGCTACTGATAGGAATCAGAGTCCATCTCTCTTGATGGCAAGGGAGCAGAGTAACCAAGTACCCTGTGAGGGCTGAGCTCTGCGCTGGACTCAAAGAGGCAGAGATGCTGTTTTGCCTGGAATACAGCAGCATAAAAGAGCCTCCTGGGCAGCCCGGGTGGCTCAGCGGTTTAGCGCTGCCTTCAGCCCAGGGCCTGATTCTGGAGACCCGGGATCAAGTCCCACGTCAGGCTCCCTGCATGGAGCCTGCTTCTCCCTCTGCCTGTGTCTCTGCCTCTCTCTGTCTCTCATAAATAAATAAAATCTTAAAAAAAGAGAGACAGAGCCTCCTATGTGGGAGCCAATGGAGAATACCATGAGGTCAGGACCTTCCTATGTGGACTGTGAGGCATAGAACAGTAAGGGCTTTAAGATGCCACAGGAATGGGAAAAAGTAACAAAGATAATGAAAACAGCAACAATAATAATTACAGCAACAGCAGCTGAGACTCACTGATTATCCTGGGTGATGATGAAGTGGTGGTACCTGCTTGGGAAGTGGCAGGGCCTGGATGGGGTCCCAAAGCCTTCTGTTCCTCAGAGACTGTGTGGGAGAATCCACAATGAGCCATTGCTTTTTCCTACATCTTCCCCTCACTCCCTTTAGTAACTCTGAGGCAACTCAAACTGGCCCACCTGAGTCTCAACAGCAGGTATCCTTGAGGAAAGAATACTTCAGGCCCAGAGGATAGAAGCTGCTGAGGACAACGCAGGCTGTGGCAATAACAGCCTTTGATTTGTCACAGTGTCTGTCCTTGCTGAGAATATGATGGAACATTCAGCAAATGACCACAAAGTCTGGCCCTCCCAGGGTACGTCTCAGCAGATGGGGATACAGGGGCCACGGAAACCACACAGGTCCTCGGGAGACTCCTTCAACAACCAATGTACCTTTTATTGTCCATATACTTCCACTTGCTAAAATGCCACATCCCCACCTCATGTCTAAGGCCACTTACCGTAAGGAAGCCTGCTTGGCTTACTAAGATTACTTCAGGTGTGCCTCCAGGCTTCCCTATCTGCTTTTTGTAGAGAAAGGAGTAAAAATACAGGCTATGAATGTCGACACACTGGTTGTTTCCACTACTTCAGAGCTGCAGTAATTTTGGGCAGGTAACGAAAGCTCTCCAAGCCTCAAGTTGTTCTTGTGCAAAACAGTGATAATAACACAACTCAGAGGAGTTGAGGATTAAATGAGGTGAGATGTTATGCTTGCCTGTCAGTCCACCACAAAAACTAGTTAACACCAGCTATCACATTCCTTTTTGTTACTGTTTTCTCTTTATTCCGACAATGTCCTAGACAAGCTCAATCACCATGCTTAATTCTACCAGGTTCCCTGCACAAAAATACCAGATGATGGGTAAGTAGGAAAGGGGCCATTTTGGACTGAACTGCTAGGAAAGTTCTCTCCGAATGAGTGATATCAGAGCACAGGGCAGAAGGATCAGAGTCCCTGCAAAGTCACAAGGGCAGTAGCCCAGGCAAAGGCCAGTGCCAAGGACCAAGGCTGTGGTCAGGCTGATGCATCTGGGAAGAAGACAAGGCCAGAGGAGGTCGGCAGGAGAACCGGGCTGATACCTGCAGGTCAGGGCAGGGGCTGGATCTGTAGGTGTGGGAGCCCTTGGCAGGAGGCACCTTCCATCCTTCGTGCAGTGACTGGACACCTGCCAAAGACCCGCCACAGCTGTAGGACTGGGATGAAGTGACAAGCCCACGCCACTTGCTGGAAACAAACGATAGGAAGAAGAAGAAATCGGACGGCAGTTCCGGCCTCCAACCTGCCCAGGAGGCACACCCCGGCAGCACAGGCACCCACAGCAGAGGCAGCAGCGCCCAGAGCAAAGTCCACTCAACGGTGCCGGCTCCATCCACACTGCCGCCATCACGGGACCCCGTGCCCGGGGCAGGACCCGCAGGGGCGGCGGCCGAGGGGCCTGCCGGACGCGGCCGACCGCCACCCTTTCTACCCATAGCAGAGTGACCCCGGCGGACTGTCACACTCCGAGCCTCAGTTTCCCCGTGCAAATGCACCCGCAGACCATGGCCTCGCGTCAGGGCTGAAGAGACAGCGACCTGCGCTTCCGCGGGCACTCACGGGACATCCGTTACGGAAGTTGAGGGATGGGTCTCAGGCTCGCAAAAACACAGAGGTTGGACCTACAGTCCTCACCAAGGTACCTTCTCTGCTCCGGCCTCGGACAAAACACCCGCCACCGCCCAAAGACCCCGAAACCGGGGAGGACCCGCCCAACACTGGTAAAAGACAGACGCGTCACAGGGACCGGAAGTCCCGCCCCGCCGGCGCAGGCCGCCAGAAATGCCCCTATCCTGGGCGGTAATTGGCCCGGACACGCGGAGCACAGCCTTCTGGGTAATGTAATTTTCTCCCTTTGAACAACCGACGGTGGGGAACGTTCCAGAAGAGTGCGCGAGACCCAGGGAAACGCCTCGGAGCCGCCTCAGACCGTCTTCACAGTGGGATCAAGGGGCAGGGGCGAGACCGTCCCTAATATGCCCGGAAAAGTCGAGGCTCAGGAGGCGGGTCAGGGCACGTGCCAGGTCCCATAACCAGGCCCTGGCTCGACTCATAACTTCCCCGTGCACCTCACCTCCTAGCAATCCTGGAGTGAGGACGGATGCTCGAGCTGCAAAGTGACTGCCAGGACCAGGACGCCGGAAGCCCCTGCACCGCGGTGCATGCACATCGCCCAACCCCTCTGGGGCCTTCTTAAACTTAGCACCAGCGGCCACGTGCTACGGGGCCTCAACGCGAGGAGGGAGCACCCCGGGGCTGGAGGATCCATGTGCGAGCCCGGAGGTGGGGAGGCCACGCACGAGCAAGGCTAGGAAAGTCAGGACTCCCTTGTGCAGCAGGGTAGATGTGTCTGACGTAGGCACTTGACGTAAGCGTTGGCAGAGGGGTCGTGCGTGGATATGGAGACTGGGGAGCTGTTGCCGTGCATTGCAAGTTCAGGTCTCCACCAGAGAGATTAGATGGAGAAAGGAATGGGCAGGGTGAACCCTGAACCAACCTGGCATTAAGTAGTTGTCAAGAAACCAACAAAGTCATGTTAGGAACCCCAACAATCCTTCAAGAATGTATTACAAAATTTCTTAGAAGTCATCATCAGTTACTTCTTTGCTGCTCCCCCCCTCCCCCCTTTCAGGCCAAGGTGAGAAAATAAAGTACAGCTTCCAATGACTTGAGATACATACAGTTGTAAAAAGTGGAAACAGGGTGTGCATTTAACCCAGCTCTCCCGTCACAATTGTTAAACACATCACAAAAGAGTACACCTCCGCTTTTTCTCCCCGTGTGTTTGTGTGTTTATTTATTCATGAGAGACATACAGAGAGAGGCAGAGACATAGAGGAACAGGCTCCCTGCAGGGAGCCTAATATAGGACTCCATCCTGGGACCCTGGGATCACGACCTGAGCCAAAGGCAGATGTTCAACCACCCAGGTGCCCCTCTCCCCATGTGTATAAAATGGGAATCACAACATGCATATTTCTTATAAGAACTTATATTTATTCAATTAAAAAAAAGAATAGTGCTCTCATGTAAATGAATAGAGGGAGGTAAGAGAACTCTTCCTAAAGAATTCCAAGTAATACATAGATACTCTTATTTCAGGTGCTGGAATTTGATTCCCTTGAATTGGCCAGATCTAGTGACTAAGTATAGAAAGAGAAAAAGATTAACTTGAAAGGAGAGGAAACTAGCAGACACCACCCTTACCAGGTACATCATTAATAATGTCATGGTGATACCATGTACCACATAGTATGATGCTGTTCACCAGTATGATAAACAAAACTGTTCACCACTATGATTTCCTTCCCCAAAACTCACTTCACTCATTAAAAAAAAAAAAAAAAAAGATAAATACAAATTGAGAAACATTGTATAAGATACTTGATGAATACTCATCAAAAGTGTCTGGATCATGAAAGACAAGAAATGATGGAGCAATTGTCAGAAATGAGAGAATTAAACTAAAGAGAAAAGATGTTTAAATGCAACTTAATGTCCTGGAATGGGATCCTGCAATACAAGGATGTTAGTATGGAAAAAACTTAATAAAATTCAAATCATTTCTAAGGTAAACAGTATTATATCAATGTTAATTTCTTAGCTTTGACAAATGTACCATATATCTTTAAAATATTAGTATGAGGTGAAGCTAGGTAGAAGTTACATGGGAACTCTGTATTTGCCACTTTATACTAAATCTAAAACTGTAAAAATAAAAAATTTTAACTAAAGAGCATAGAGGGACTTCTAGCTTGACAACATGAGTAGTTATGTGGACTCATTCCCTAGTGAAACTGGTGAAGAAAATTTTAAAACAAGCAAAAACAAAATACAAGATTTAACATCTCTGGAAATGTCCCTAAGGATATGCAACAAATGAACATTTATTCAAGATGATCTATAATTCTGTAAAAACAATAAGAGTCTGTGGTATTTGAACTGAGACATTCATTCTCCTTCAACCTTCCCAATTCAAGATAGAAAATCCACTATACAGTGGTGCAGATGAGAGCACAGGATCCCTCACTACCAACTCCCAGTTGGATAGTTACCTTCCTGGGAGGGGTAGGAGGTCTGTCTTCCTCATCCTGCTCCCAGCTATTCACTTGCTGCTAAGGTTAAATTCCTGGCCAATGTGATTCCAGAGGCCTCTTCTTCAACCAAGTCACTACTTCTGGGTCGAAACTCCACTTTGGGCACCATCCTGCTGAGAATACTAGTATACTATCATTTTTGCCCAAGCTGAAAGGAAGTATTTCCACGCTGTGGGCAGCTGAAAAGACTTGAAGTTAACTCCCACCTACTCCACTGATCCTTAAGCCTCCAAAATGGGGGTGTCATGTCCCCACTCTCAATTCAAGAGCACTGGCTCAGTAATAATGCTTGGAGGAAGCAGAGAATGTGAGAAGACAATTTGGGAGTACCCTGCCTGGGGCAGAACAAATATCAAACACCATAGGAGCCCAAGAAGCTTGAATATTTTTGGTTCAGGCTGTGGATCAATTTGCCCCAGAAATTTGTTGAAAGCAATATAATTCTGGAACTCTCTCCTCAAACCCCATGAATGGTCTCTTCAGTTCTCTGTAAGTGGAAAAATTCACCAACTCCTAAATTCTCTCTGGCCAGGAATGTGTTAAATGGGTCATAACCCTGGAATTCTATAATCTGCTTTGTGTTCAGCCTGTGTCACTTGGGGGAGGGAGGTCACCCTCTAACAGGTATCAGCTCCAGTCAGTTCTTCCTTCCATTCCTTGTAAAAATCTCTCCCATTCTTTCGGAACCAGGAGCACAAACATATCCTAATCCCAAACAATGACTGTCATCCAGGGACTGTGGTTCTCCACGGAGTCATATGCTACTTACTGGAAGCAGAAACAGGGAACTAGTAGATGAACAACAAACAGTCCTAATAATAATGGTGCCAAGAGACCAGGAGCATTTAGGACCCTTATGGTAAAATGCATTCAATATTAACCCTACAAAAAAAAAAATTAACCCTACAAATACTTCTAGAGCAGCTGAGGGAAGGCACTTTGCAAGTGCTATGGAGAATATAGTGTTGAGTCATGTGTACTTGGATTGCAAACAAGTGGTCGGTGATGAGACTCAGTTCACGTCAAACATTCCCTCCTTGTAGAGGTCTCTCCAGACCTATCAATTTTAAAGTATTCCTCCAACCCAACATCACTTTTCCATTTCTCTTTTGTCACTCATAATGATTTAAAATATATTTATATTTATTTGTTCAGTATTTATTGAATGCCATCTTTTCACAGGCACTGCACTCAACAATGGGGACACATATATACAAAAAAAAAAAAAAAAAAAAAAAGAATGCATTCCTGCTCTAAAGGATCTTTCATCCTAACAACCAATAATTTAAAAACAAGAGCAATGAAAACCCTAAACAATATAGGTTTAAAAGTAGGGAGTGCTGTGGAGATAGGAAAAAGTAGAGCAGATGAGAAATAGAGAGTAGAATGAAAGCAGTTTTACAGTACTAAGAAACGTGGCTGGGACAAGTCTAAGGAGTCATATCAGCCCAACCAACTCCTGAATACATTAACTTTTTTCTCCTGGGTATATCCCCCCCACCCCCCGGGTACATTTTAGAGCATACTGGAAACATTCCACCCTCCTAATAGCCTACAAAGTACTACACAATGTCTCCATTTATCTGTCTCATTTTGTCCAGCTTCAACCCCTACAGACTGGACACTAGCCTTCTTGCCCTTCTTCAGGCACTCAGTGCTCCCCCCACTTGTTTCATTGTCCTAGGTATTTTCTGTGTGACACAGTTCCTTTGGATAGCTACTGGGCTGGGTGACTCATTATCTGAGTACAGACTCTGAGGAAGGAAATGATTATCATGGAGGAAAAATTTATTCTTATAGATCCCTAGACTCAGGATGCAGGGCACACAATGCAAGGCCACGTGAAAACCAGGATGAGTCAGGAGGCAGCAGTGGAGGACAAAAAAATGGTCCAGAACTTTTGTATTTAACACAGGAAAGGTGAGGCAGGGCAGGGGAGACAGCTTAGGATTGACCAGTTTGAATGCTATTGGTACGCTTTAAAGGAGAGGGGCTGTCCCTATTGGTCTGGTACTAGGACCTGGGATGGTCAGTACAGAATATTGTCTCCTGAAGTAAAAAGGCCAGAAAGAGTGGCCTGTCTCACCACTCTCTGTACTTTGTCACCATTAAATTATACCCTACTTTGGAAGAATATCCACTGTGACCTAATTGATTTAGTTACAATGGTTTACATGTATATAAGCCGTCACCTCAAAGCTAGGATTCTTTTTCATTGCAGTGGACTCTGTTTAATGCTTGTAAAAGATATTTGAATTTACTCAACCTTTTAGTACCATTCAAGTCACTGTGAAGAAGAGCTGATGTAACAGGCCTGAGACTGCTATCCGTTGGGCTTCAAAGTTTGCCTTGGCTGGAGTTTGGGACTTTATATTTCAGGTTTCCCGTAATTCCCAGAAATGACAAATGGCTCAGTGTGCCTATTGTGTCAACAATGTGGCTTATGCTGGTGACCTGCTATCCGTCTGGAGGTCTAGAATTTGATTTTAGAGAAAGAGTGCCTAATAAAAACCCTGGACAGTTTCTAATGTGCTTCCCCGGTAAACATTTCACAAATGCTGTCATAATTCATTGACGGACCTTAAGCACTCAAAACCCCTGAAGAACTTCAGTCCTTCTGCCTTTTCCCTTGCCTGAGTTTGTTTGCATCCTTTTGTTGTAATAAATCATAGTTGTTAAGTATATGCTGAGTCCTTCGAGTTGCCTTAGTAAATCATTAAATCTGGGGTAATCTTGAGGACTCTCAATACCACCATTCATTATGACTTTTCAAGTCTTAGAGATCTGGCCATAAAAGCCTGTGTGATTTCTGAGGTCAACATATGCTCTTTACTGTGCCGATTATATCACAGCTTTATGTAAACTCTGTGAGGGACCCAAACATTAAAATAAAAATACACTGCTGTGTATGGCCATTTACTAAGACACACATATATTAAGTGTCTACTAAGGAAAAGAAAATGTAAGGACAACAGAATGAGACACTGGCTGGATATGGGGATGATGAAAAAAAACATGGCTGTAAAGTATCCAGCTCAGGCAACAAGACAGAACATAATGGACTTTAGTGAGATGTTTCTCAGGCACCTCGAACACTGTGTGTAAAACCAAATGCCTCCTGTATCCCTCTTTTACCTTCCTACCACCTCAAATCCAGAGATTTTCTGAAATTTTCTACATTATAACAGATTATGTAGCAGTTAAAAAGTACAGTTGGTTTACTTCACTCATCCTGAAGGAATGATCAAGGTATATAGTCCAATGAAAAAAGGGGATTATAGCTAAATGAACATAATTTGATCCATTTTAATAAAAATGATGGTGACCAGGAAAACAAAAATGATATTATCCTATGAGAGGGAATATAGGAAAGGATACGGACATGAATCCTGCAGCTACCCTAACTGGCCTCAAACCCCTAATCATACTTCCTGGTTCAATGTACAACTCTGTTAATTCCTTACCCTTTCTGTTCCTCAGTTTCCTGATTTGTAAAATGGGGATAATATTACCTAACACAGGCTAGTTGCAAAGATTAAGAGTTGATGTGTATAAAACATTTAAAATAATGACGGAAACATAGTAACATACCATGTCTGGTTGCTCTCATGATTATTAGGGGCACATCCTCAAGGTGATGACTGACCACATGACACATGCATACAGGCTCAGTATGTATGAATACTGACAAGGCGTGGAAGGATGACCAGAGAGAAACAGTCAACCTGGAGACAAGGATTTAGGGAACTCTGTATTTCGCCAAGCATAAAATGCCTCAAGGGGGAAATTAACTCAGTCATGGAACACCTCACAAATGAGAGCAAGGGTGACAGATTCTGAACAGCACAAATGTTTAATAATAGATGGAAGACGATGCAGACCCTCTGAAGTAGGGCAGGAGCTCACAGAAACCAGGAAAGTCTCTCTTTCAAGTCAGAGGTGGGCAGCAGTACAAAGTTCCAATCAGAGTGCATGTGTTGGGTGGAGGGGAGTGGGGGGGACAAGAGGGAACTTTGTGAGACTTGCTTAAGTCCAGTGACAGTGGTGGAGACCATGGTTTAGTCGTCAGTGGGGTGAAGGGACATGAGAAGGTGGGGACAGTGGACAGAACAGTTACACAGGGTGTGTCTAGGAGAGAGAAGGGCAGAGCTCACTGGGCATGTGGGGCAGAAAGCACCTGGGGTGACACTAGAGACCAGTACACAAGTATAGATTAAGAGGATAGAAGGGGATTAAGAAGAAGTTAAAGACCAAGCAGTGAGGGTATAAAATAGGTCCTAGACAAATCAGGGATTTAGGACACGAGTGTCCAACCACAAAGAGTAAGAGTGATCCATGAAGAGGAAGGACCTCTTTCTTTTTTGATGCTATACAGGTATTTCCTTTGTTTACACCACTTTGCTTTTATAAAAGACCTATATTAGTACGTGTTTTCACTAACTGAAAGAAATCTGAGAAGGATTTTCGCTTTTACCAAAAAAGTTGAGAAGCAAAAACAGAGTTCACCATGTTTTGTAGCGCGCTGTTATAGAGGCAGTGTACATTCCAAGCAGCAAGACTAGAACTGCCAAGGTCCTTTCCCAGGAACAATTCAGAATCTCAGCATCAAGCCACCATAGCTTTGAACTTTGTGAGCATCTGGGATTTATCTTGGCTTATTTTGTGCATCTGTTGCCAAGATGTCCAAAGGTATCAGAAAAGCCTATAAAAGGTTATTTTTTGAGTCTGGGATGCTAACAAATTTTTTCCATATAAATTAATATAATTGTTTCTTTGCTTTATGCCATTTCCATTTAGGAAAATTTTTAAAGAAATGCTCTACTTTCCAATAGTGAGGATAGCAGAGTATAGAGAGCTGGGGAATTTTACACAGAAATCTTTCCTGGAATATAATACTCTGAACATTCTGCAGATCACTCTCAGTTCTAATGTCTGTTCTTAGAAATATACATGGATACCAACACAGAAGACTGCAGTCCTTCCATTCCTCCATATAATCTAGGACTTCTATTCCAACATCAAGATAAACCACAGAAAATATTACTTTGGACTACATAGTATTGCCTGTTTTCTCAGAGCCCTTCTTTGGCATTACAAACTAGACAGAGAAAAAGACGCATAGAGAAACAAATAGAAAGTAAACAATTGAAAAATTTGAAAACCAAAATGAAAACTCACTGGGTGAGCTCACTGGATTAGATACGAGAGAAAAGGTTCAGTGGGCTCAAGAGAAATCAATGGAAATTAATCACTCTAAGCAATAGGAGAAAACAGACTGGGGTAGGAGGGAGAAGTGGGAGTCCAAGGACCCTCTGGGATAAAAAGAAAAGATCTACCACTCACATTACTAGAGTCCTGAAAGGGAGGAAAAAGTGTGGGGCTGAAAAAATACTTGAAGACTATCTAAAGTATACATCAACAGATCCAAAAAGCTAAGCAAATGCCCAACAGGATAAACCCCCAAAATTTCATGCCAGGCTCTATCATAATCAAACTCCAAACTCTATCCATATACAATAAAAAAACCACTTGAAAAACAGCTTGACAGAAAAGTCTATTACAGATAGAAAAACAATGGGTCAAATGGCAGACTTCTCATCTGAAACTGAGAAGAGAAGGAAGTGACATGCTTTTCAAGTACTAGGAAGAGAACTGCTGACCCCAAATACTAGATCCCACAAAAATATCCCTACAGAATGAAGGAGGCGTAATTTTTAAGTAAAGGAAAACAAAAACATTTGTTACCTAGAAGACCTTCCCCATAAGATTACAGATGATCCGACTTAAAATGGTTTTATGATTTTTTTGACCTTATGATGACCATATGACTGTAAAAGTGATATGCATTCCGCAGAAACCATACTTCAAAATCTGATTTTGATTTTTGTCTCAGACTAGCAATATGCAATGTGATACTCTCTTGTGTGATGTGAGGGGCAGCACATCTCCCAGGCACCTGGGCAATCACAAGGGTAAACTACTGATGCTCCACAACGTACTATGTTGCCATCATTTTTGGATATTGTTTTGTGTTTTCACATCCCATCATGTCTACAAAACACCCATCTGTGTCTCCCACTTCTGGTGTGAAAACAAAGGCAATTATTCTTGTGAACAAACTCAAGATAATTACCTAGCATGGAAGGCAGCAAGCTAATAATGGCCATCACATGTGAGTTAGGATTTTCTTAATCAACAACCATATTAATGGTCAGTATTGGATAAATCTACTGTCATCATTAAGAAAAGAGATGGGCCAATTGATGACATGGAGAAATTACCTGTCACATGGATATCAGACAATACCGAAGGGCATACTGCTTAGCTGACAATCCAGGCTAAGGCAAGAAGTCTTTTTGATATACTAAAAGAGCATGCTGATGATCCTCTACATACACAAATGTTTATAGAAAGTCGTATAAAAAAAAAAAAGTTGTATAAGTGATTCCAATGCTTCATAAGCACCATAATTTTCATAATGTGAAGGCCAGCAGTGAGAAACGAATACTGCCAATACTGAAAGTACTGAAGCTTTTAAGGAAGAGCTACATAGGGTAATTGTGGATGAGAAATATTTGCCAGAACAAATATTTAATGTCAATAAAGGAAGCTTGTTCTGGAAGTGTATGCTGGGGTATTCATACATCCGTCAAGAGTCCAAGACAGTGTCAGGATTTGAAGCACTGAAAGACCATATAATACTGTTCTTGAGTGGAAATGTGGCAGAGTTCAAATGAAAGTCCTTTCTACTTTACTACCAGAGAACCCTAGAGTATTCAAGAATGTGAACAAGTATATGGTTCCTATTTATTATTACCATAACAAGAAAATTTGGATGACATTAGCACTGTTTAAACACTGGTTTTCAAACTGTTTTATTCCACAGGCAGAGACTATTGTAGTCAAGACGTCTCATTCAAGATTCTTCTTATCTGAGATAATGCTTCAGGGCATCCACAGCATTTGAGGGACATGCATCCTGATGTAAAGGTTGTGCAGTTGCCAAAAAACACAACTGTACTCATTCAATCAATGGACCAAGGTACAATAGCTATATTCAAATCATACTATTTATTTATGTCATTCATGCAGGCCATTGAAGTGACTGAATCTAGCCAAATGCTAAAAGTTTTAGAAAGATTTTCACATTCTAAATGCTATCCAGAGTAGATCTACAGAATGAGAAGTCATGTAGCAATGCATGATGGAAGAAAGTTTTGAAGATATATGTGAACACATTCAAAGGCTTTAGCAAAGACTTGCTGTTGATAAAACAGTAAGTAACAAGATATTAGTGCTTGGGAAACAGCCAGAATTGGACATTAGTGATGAGGATATTCTTGAGCTTGTTGCATTGACGCTGAAAGCATTCTATTAAGGAGCTAATCAAACTAGAAGAGCAAAAAAATAAAGAAGCTGACAGAGAAGAAGTTGCACATGAAGTACCAAGAAAGGTCACAGCAAACAAACTAACAGAGGAATCTGCTACTATCAGCAGTGGCATTTAGATGTTAGAAGAAACACACGTCAGTCACAAGACATTCACAAGAGCTGATGGGCAGATACAGGATGCTTGCTACAGAAAAATATATAATAAGAAAAAACAAAATATATAGAAAGAAAAAACAAACTGCACAAAACTTGGTACCTTCCTAAAGAACACTACATGGCTAAACCATCAACAAGTGTTGATGCCCTAGGGCCTTCTACCAGCTATTCCTGATCCTCATCATAATAAACTGATGATCCTATCATTGTAGCATCACCATTATCCAGCAATTAATTTTAGTTCACCATTTCAAACATTCTTTAGGCTTGGCTGTGTATGTTAATGATAAGTACCCACACAATCATAGTTTTTCACTTTCAGAATAGTATTCAATAAATTACATGAGATATTCAACACTTTATTATAAAATAGGTTTTGTGTCAGATGACTCTGCCCAACTGTAAACTAATGTAAGTGTTCTGAGTATGCTTAACATAGGCTAGGCTAAACCATGATGTTCAGTAGGTTAGGTGTACTAAATGCATTTTTGACCACGATATGTTCAATTTACAATGGGTTAGTTTATCGACACATAACTCCATCATAAGTCAAGGAAGAGCTGTATGAGTTTGCAAAAAAAGAAAATGTTAACAGAAAAAAAAATCTTGAAATTTCAAAGAACAGAATGGAAAAAGTAAACACTACACTTCTCACAGGTTTTGTAAAAATTGCTTGATAGTTAAAACAAAAATGTCAACCAATATGATGCTCAGTGTATAAAGAAGAAATACTTAACACAATTATTAAAGAGTGGGGAATGTGAAAGGATCCAATGAAAGGAAAGCTTCTACATATCAAAGTGCTGATAGCATAGGCTGTGATAAATTATAGATGTATAAAGCAATACCTAAAATAATCAGTAAAATACAAAGAGATATACTCAAAAAATCACAGATATATCAAATGGAATTCTGAAAATTAAAGTAACCCACAGGAAGGCAAAATAAAAATAACAAACAAAACCCCCCAAAACAATAGAGGAAAAATAAACAGGGAACAAAGAAAAAACAAATCATAAACAGGCAAACCTAACACATCAATAATTATTTTAAACTCAAATGATCTAAACATAACAATTTTAAAAGAAATCAGCAAAATGGGGATGCCTGGGTGTCTCAGCAGTTGGGCACCTGCCTTTGGCCCAGGGTGTCATCCTGGAGTCCTGGGATTGAGTCCCACATTGGGCTCCCTGCATGAAGCCTGCTTTTCTCTCTCTCTCTCTCTGTCTCCCATGAATGAATGAATAAAATCTTAAAAAAAAAAAAAAAGAAAAGAAAAGAAAAGAAAAAAGAAATCAGCCAAATGGCTAAAAACAAAGCACGACCAAAAATATAAACCAAGAAATGCAAAATATTAACCAAAAACTGCAACAGTGGCTATATTAATAACAGATAAACTATATTCCAAAAAAAATTTAGAGACAAAAAGGTACATAGCATAATGATAAAAAGGTCAACACACCAAGATGAACGAGCAATCCTCAATGTGTACACACCTACAACAGAGCTTCGAAATACTCAAAGCAAAAACTGATAGAACTTAAAAGAAGAAACAGACAATTCCAGATTATACTGCAGTCTTCAAAGTCCCTCTCTCAGCAATTGAAATACTAAACAGAAAATCAGCAAGGATGCAGAAAATCTGAATAACATCATCAATCAACAGGATCATGTGGACATTTACACAAACTCCATCCAACAGCAGAATACACATTCTTCTCAAGAAACCAAACATTCATCAAGATAGACCATTTTGGGTCATAAAGCAAACCTCAACAAATTTAGACAACCAGATCAAATACAAAACAAACTAGAAGTCATTAACAAGAACATGAAACACTCCAAACACTAGGAAATTAAGCA
Organism: Canis lupus dingo; assembly: GCF_003254725.2. Lineage (NCBI taxonomy): Eukaryota > Metazoa > Chordata > Mammalia > Carnivora > Canidae > Canis > Canis lupus. The sequence continues at coordinate 101,014,384 of NC_064243.1, forward strand.
ATATACTTCTAAATGACTTATGGGTTAGAGAGGAAGTCTTGAATAAATAAATTTTTAGAACCAAATGAAATGTAATTAAAATGTATTACAACTTGTGAGGAAAGTGCTGTGACGAAAATTTATAGAATATAAAGCTTACATTAGAAAAGTAAAAAAATCTCAAATTCTAAGCATCCGTCCCAAGAAACTACAGAGGAAAATACCACAAAAGCAGGTGGAAGAACAAATATAATAAAGGTCAATACAGGTATCAGTGAAATTAGGAAAAAAAGGTAACAGAGAAAAAACAGTGGTGTAAAGTGCTGTTTCTTTAAAAAGATCCAAAAAAAAAAAAAAAAAAGGATAAATAAGAAGACTGACAAAGATAAAAAGAGAATTGACACACTTCTAATATCAGGAATCTAACTGGAGATGTAAGTACAGATTCTTCCATCATAAACAGTATATTAAAGGAATACTTGAAACAAATAAAAACATTTAGATGAAATGGAACAATTCCTAAAAAAGGACAACTATGAAAATTCATCCAATATGAAATAGATATTCTGAATAGTTCTATACATATTAAATAAAATAAATACATAATTAAAAAGCATTCAAAAGAAAAATCTCCAGGCATACATGGCTCACTGGAGAATGCTACCAAACATTTATAAAACAAATGAAAGCAATTCTAGACACTATCTTCCACATTATAGAACACTCCCAATACATACTTGGAGGCCACTATCACCTAGACACCAAAACCAATGACAGTACGAAACAAAGATAAAAGACAAACAAAAAAGAACAAAAGAAAGGAAACTACATATCATTACCACTCATGAAATTAGAGGAAGATTTCCTCAACAACATGCTAGCATATTAAATACTGTAACACAATATATAAAAGTAATTATACTCTACAACCACGTAGGGCTTATTTCAAGAACACAAAGCTGGTTCCACATTCAAAACTCAAATCAATATCAACAAGCTACAGAAGAAAAAACACTATTAATTGGTAAAGAAGTAGTATATGGTAATATTCAACACCCATTCACAATAACAGAAAAAAACCCAGCAAATTAGGAATATGGGAAACTTACTAAACTTGGTAAGAAAATTCTATAAAGAAAAAAAACCTTATACTAACATCATACTTGATGAAAAAGTGTTTTCCCACTATCAGAAACCAGACAAGGATATTCTTTCTTACTACTACTGATCAACATATTGGAAATCCTAGCTAGCAGACAAGAAAAGACAATACTAGGTATATATATGATGATATATATATGATGAGGAAAAAAAAGAACTGTCTATTTGCAGATGATATTTTTAAGTTTTATAACCCCAAGCATTCTACCAAAACAAATAAATGCCTACAGTTCAGCAAGGTTGCAAGATACCATAATGACATCCAAAATTTAATTACATTTCTGTATACTACCAAAACTTATGTGGAAATTGAAAGTTCAAAAGTCAATGCCATTTATAATAAAAGAAAAAACATTTAGATGCAAATCTTATAAAATTCATACAAGACCTATTATTGAAATCTATAAAACAGTGATGAAGTAAATCAAGCAATAGAGACATCCTGTGTTCATAAATTGAAGAGTTAACACTGTAAAGATGCCAATTCTCAACTGATCTGACAATTTAACCCAATTTCTATAGAAATTCCATAGATTTTCTTCATAAAAATAGGCTTCTCCAAAACTTTATGTGAAGTTCAAAGTAATACAGAGTGCTAAATTAGGTTTAAATTAAAAAAAAATAAAGAGAGAGAAATCATTTTATAAAGCTGGAGGATTTACACTTAATTACAACAATCAAGGAAACCAATCGTAAAGGACAAGAAAAAGTCTAAGTATCATCTCTTTAAAACCACATGAAGATTAAAAAAAAAAAGAGCCTTAAAGAGTCTTAAATGGTGCAATAAAATGGGCTCGCATTCGTATGTGTATTTTTATGTCCTCAAATATAAAGGTGTTTGATGGGTCCAGCCTTTATAGTTCTCAACAAAAATTAAGCTCCTTAAACAGAGACAATGTTTTAGAACAAAGAAGATGTTCATAAAAGTTTCCAAATCTGCCCTCAATTGTCTAACTCTCTTGACACTGGACAACAATGAATGCATATACACAACACATAAAAGTCTAGGTCCTTTACTGCTAAAACAAAACCCTCCTCCTGCCAAGTAAACTAGAGACTCCATGACAAAGTGCCAAAGGCTTGGCAAGGAAATCTGGGGGAAAAAAAAAGTGTTTGTTTGCCGTTCATTCTAAGTCTCCTTTCTTTATTTAAAAAAAAAAAAAAAAAAAAAAAAAAAAAAATTCCTGAGATAATACTGCAGTGTAAATTAAGGAAAAATATGTAGCTGAAGGTTTTCCTATGTGCATATATAATCACTGAGTCTCTCTCTGGATGAGTTCTCAGATGTAGAATAAGGCTCTAGACTGGGTAAATTTTCAGTATGACTCCTTAGATGACAAATGATATCTTGCAACAGAAGGGTTTCTCATAGGGAAGGAAACTGAGGAGTTTCTTTTTGGTATGAATGATCAGATTCTGAGTAAGAGGTTTCCTCAGTGGTTACATTCAAGAAATCTTTCCCCAACAGAAGGTCTTGGAGGTTGACTGACGACTGCCCACTCGTGAAGGGTCTTCCCACTTCCGTTGCACTGACAGGCTTTCTCCCAGTATGAATCCTCTGATGCTGAGTGAGGGAGGAGCTGCGACTAAAGGCTTTTCCACATGCACTGCACTCATAGGGCTTCTCTCCAGTGTGGATAATAGAGTGTCGGATGAGGTTTGTGCTCCAGCAGAAGGTTTTTCCACACTCCATGCATTCGTAGGGCTTCTCTCCACTGTGAATCCGCTGGTGCCTTGTGAGCCCTGAGCGGCGGTTGAAGGCCTTTCCACACTCCATGCACTCATAGGGCTTCTCTCCAGTGTGGATGCTAAAGTGTCGAATGAGGTCTGCACGATTGCTAAAGGCTTTCCCACACTCTTTGCACTCAAAAGGTTTTTCTCCAGTGTGGGCCCTTTTATGCAGGATGAAAGTAGAGCAGTGGGTGAAGGCCTTTCCACACTCACTGCACACATAGGGCTTCTCCCCAGTGTGAATTCTCTGATGCCTCTTGAGGTAGGACCTGTGGTTGAAGGCTTTCCCACACTCTAGGCACTCAAAGGGCTTCTCCCCAGTGTGGATGACATAGTGGTGAATGAGGGCTGCACTCTCACAGAAGGCTTTCCCACACTCACTGCACTCATAGGGCTTCTCCCCAGTGTGAGTCTGCTGATGCCACATGAGGTATGATCTGTGTTTAAATACCTTGCCACACTCAAAGCATTCATAAGGATTCTCACCACTGTGGATTATGTAGTGACGAATGAAACCTGGCCTATCTCGGAAAGCTTTTCCACATTCTTTGCACACAAAGGGTTTTTCTCCAGTGTGGCTCCTGTTATGCAAGACAAAAGTGGAGCGATGGGTGAAGGCCTTTCCACATTCATTGCACTTATAAGGCTTCTCTCCACTGTGAATCCGCTGGTGTTGTGTAAGGTGTGACTTACGGTTGAAGGCCTTCCCACACTCCATACACTTATAGGGCTTCTCCCCTGTGTGGACCATGTGGTGTTGAAGGAGATAAGTGCTTTTACTAAATGTTTTCCCACACTCGGTGCACTCATAGGGCTTCACTCCAGAATGAATCCTCTCATGTCGAGCAAGGAGGCGTTTCTTGTTAAAAACTTTCTCACATTCATTGCATTTAAAGATATTTTCTTCTTGAATCATGGGATCTTTATCTGATCCACATGAGTCATGGTCACGGACAGCACTTCCCAGAGGGACTGGCTCCTGTATAATCCTTGAACGCACATTATTAGCTGTTCCTATGTTGCCATGTTCAGAGTTTGATTTCCCAGGGAGTTTCTCCTGGGGGTTTATCTCTGATCTCCAGTGTCCTTCTTGCATTTCCAATGATCCATCCTGATCCTTAGTTCGGCCCACCTGGGAATCCCCTGGGACTCTTTGTGTTAGTTGTTCCTGGAGGGCGACTCCCTCAGACAGGGCTGGCTCATTAGTGGTAAATTCTGTGATCTTGGGTTTTCCTTTGTCACCTGAAAGAAATCCAATACATAAAAAGGTCTGTCTGTAATGCCAACGTAGAATAAAAATGAGCACTTCAGTGAAATGAAGAGGGGGAAAAAGATGAAAATAGTATCTCTGTGTCTTGCTACCTCTAAATCCCAGGTAATAGTATCTTTCTTTCCTGGTCCTAGAACTGCTGACACCATGAAAGGGGAACCGGGAGAGTGATTGGGTTAGAGGACAAAGACATAGTCAATTCCAGACTGGATATTTATGCAAATAGGTAACTCATTAGGCTCCCAGAAAGTTCACACTTAAAAGATGACTCAGGGCAATGCTTGACCACATGTAATTAGAAGGTTGGTACTTTCAGCTATAAGATAGCAAGTAGGCTTCTGGAAAGAGATGGGGGAGGGGCAGGAGTCATGTAGGAAAGCATTCAATCAATTGTGCTTATATAATGACAGTCAATAAAACTTTGGATACTCAAGGCAGGTAAAAATCTTAGGTTACCAATACTTTCTGCATGTATTGTTATACATCAATGACAGAAGGGTAACTAGTTCCCGAGGATAAGGTAGCTAATGTATGCAATCCCTCCAAAAACTGTTTCTAAAAAATACCTGATGCAGACTTACTGGACATGACTTTACAACAACCATGCTAAAGAAGCTCAGAGAGCTAAAGTAAGATATGGAGAAGGTCAAGAAGACTATGTATAAACAAAGTGGAAATATCAACAAAAGCCAGAAACCTAAAAACAAACCAAAATGAAAAGTGTAATAACTGAAATGAAAAATTCATTACGAGGATTCAAAGAAAGATTTTAGTAGGATGAAGAAAGAATCAGAATACTTAAATATAGGAAATGGAAATTACATCCAAAGAACAGAAAAAAAAATATGTAAGAAATAGAACATATCCTAATGGGCCTGTAATACAGCACTAAAGGAACCAATATACTACTCATTGTGGGATTATCAAAAAGAGAAATGGTCAAAAAAAGTATTTGAATAAATGGCTGAAAATGTCCCCAATTAGATAAAAGACATCAATATAAACATCCAAAAAGATCAGCACGTTCCAAGAAAGATGGAATAAAATAGATTCACACCAATAAAAAACTTACAATCAAACTTTTGAAAGCCAAACATAAACAGAGTATCTTAACAGCAAGTTTGAGGCAACTCAAGAAATTCTCAGTAAGATTATCAGCAGAATTCTCATATGAAACTTGGGAGCCAAAAGACAGGGTCAGTATATTCAAGGGTAAAAGAAAAAAAAAATGTCAACCAAGAATCTTTTAAGAGTGAGGGGGAAATTAAGACAGTACCATATGTAAAACAGGAGGAATTCTGTTATCACTAGAACTGCCCTGCAAAAAATTCTCAAGGAAATCCTGCAGGGTGAGCTGAAAGACACTACACAGTAATTCAAAGGCATATAAAAAAATAAAGACCACAATAAAAGTAAATGCACAATTATAAAAATTTTAACTGCTTTATAATTCTACTTTGTTTTTTTATGTGACTTAGGAGACTAAAAAAATATACTAATCTAAAAGCAAGTGTTATTTTAAGTGCAGGTTATAACTCCACATGTTGTTTGCTACATAATTTGAAAGACTAATGCACTTAAAATAGTTACTAGTATAAGTTGAAGGGCACACAATACACATAGATATACTCATGCAACATGAACAACTCAGGAGGTGAGAACAGGAATGTAAAGGAGAATTTTTTTATGTGTTGAAGGTAGGCTAGTATAAAATCAAATTAGTGTTATAAACTTAAGATGCTAAATGTAATCCCCATGGTAACAACAAAAAAATAGCTATAGAATATACACAAAAGGAAATGAGAAGAATTAAACATTTCACTACAAAAAATCAGCTAAGCAGCACCTGAGTGGCTCAATGGTTTACACATTTGCCTTTGGCTCAGGTCATGATCCCGGGTCCTGGGACTGAACCCCTCGATGGGCTTCCTGCTCAGTGAGGAATTTGTTCCTCCCTTTCCCTCTACCTCTCCCCCTCTCTCATGCGTGCTCTCTCTGAAAAAAATAAAATATTTTTAAAAAGGTCAGCTAAACACAAAACAGGAAGAAATGAGAAACAAATCTATAATGTATATAGAAAGCAAATATCAAAATGATAGAAGTCTCCCCCCATCAGAAATTACTTTAAATGTAAATGGATTAAACTCTCAAATTGAAAAACAGAGACTGGGACACCTGGGTGGCTCAGCAGCTGAGTGTCTGCCTTTAGCTTAGGGCATGATCCTGGGATTGAGTCCCACATTGGGCTTCCTGCATGGAGCCTGCTTCTCCCTCTGCCTATGTCTCTGCCTCTCTCTATGTGTCTCTCATGAATAAATAAATAAAAATCGGGATCCCTGGGTGGCGCAGCGGTTTGGCGCCTGCCTTTGGCCCAGGGCGCGTTCCTGGAGACCCGGGATCGAATCCCACGTCGGGCTCCCGGTGCATGGAGCCTGCTTCTCCCTCTCCCTGTGTCTCTGCCTCTCTCTCTCTCACTGTGTGCCTATCATAAATAAATTTAAAAAATAATAATAATAATAAAATAAATAAATAAATAAATAAAAATCTTTTAAAAATAATAAATAAAATAAAATAAAATAAAATAAAATAAAATAAAATAAAATAAAATAAAATAAAAAACAGAGACTGGCATAATTGATAAATTACATGATCCAACCATATGCATCTAACAAGACACTTACTATAGATCCAAAGGCACAAATAGATTAAAAGTGAAAGAAAGGAAAAAAGATATTCCATGTAAATACTAACCAAAAGAGAGCAGGGGTGGCTTTGTTAATATCAAACAAAATAGACTTTAAGTCAGAAAAGATTACAAAAAGCAATGAAGAATACTGTATTTTAATAAAAGGTGTAATACATCAAAAAATTATAACAATTGTCAACATGTACTTAAGGACTGACTATCAAAATACATGAAGCAAAGAGTGACACAATGAAGGAAGAAAAACACAATCCTAAGGTAATAGGAAACTCCAATACCCCATTCTCAATAATGGATAGCACAACCAGACAAAATATAAGTAATGAAGTAGAAGACTTAACATAATAAATCAACCAGACATAACAGACATATACATAATATTCTACCCAACAACAACAGCATTTAAATTCTTCTCAAGGAGGGGGACACCAGGGTGGCTCAGTGGTTGAGCGTTTGCCTTTGGCTCAGGGCATGATGACAGGTCGGGGGATCAAGTCCTGCAGCAGGTTCCCTGCAAGAAGCCTGCTTCTCCCTCTGCCTATGTCTGTGTACTCTCTGTGTCTCTCATGAATAAATAAAGTCTTAAAAAACAAAACAAAACAAAACTGGAGCCTTGAATAAATCTACTAAAAAAGGGACACCTGGGTGGCTCAGTGGTTTAGAGCCTGCTTTTGGTCCAGGGCATGACCCTGGAGTCCCGGGATCGAGTCCCACATTGGGCTCCCTGCATGGAGTCTGCTTCTCCCTCTGCCTATGTCTCTGCCTTTCTCTCTCTCTCTCTCTCTCTCTCTCTGTCTCTCATGAATAAATGAATAAAATGTTCAAAAAAAACAAAACAAAACTTAGACAATGAAAACTATAAATCATTGCTAAAAGAAATTAAAGATGTAAATAAATGTAAACATATACCATGCTCTTGGACTGGAAGTCTTCATACTGCTAAAATATTGATACTGCACAATGATCCACAGATTCAATGCAATCCCTATCAAAATCCCAAAGGCACTTTCTGCAGAAATAGAAAAATCCACAGTAACATCCATATGGTATCAGAATGGATCCTGAGTAGCTGAAACATCTTGAGAAAGAAGAACAAACCTAGATGACTCAAAATTCCTGATTTCAAAACTTCCTACAAAACTCCAGGAATCAAAAAACAAAACAAAGCTACAGAAATCAAAATAGTGTGGTACTGGCGTAAAGAAATATAGACCAAGGGAATATAATCAAGAACCCAGTAATGAACTCTAACATATATCATCAAATCATTTTTGACAAGGCTGCCAAGGCCACGTAACAGAGAAAAAGACAGTGTTTGAAAGAAATAGTGCTGGGGAAAACTAGATATCTACATGTCAAAGAATTAAACTGAACACTTATCTAACATCATATAAAAAAATGAACTCAGGGACATCTGGGTGGCTCAGCAGTTGGGTCTGCCTTTGGATCAGGGCATGATCCTGGGTTCCTGGGATCAAGTCCCGCATTGGGCTCCCTGCATGGAGCTTGCTTCTCCCTCTGCCTATGTCTCTGTATCTCTCTCTCTGTGTGTCTCTATTGAATAAATAAGTAAAATCTTCAAAAAAAAAAAAAAAGAACTCAAATGGATCAAAGACTTAATTAAATGTAAGACTTCTAAAATATAAAATCCTTAGATAACATAGAGCAAAACCTCTATGTCACTGGATTGGACTATGACTTCTGAGATATGACACCAAAGGCATAAGCAACAAAAGAAAAAATAAATTTTAGTCATAACAATTAAAAAACTGTGCATCAAGTTATTATCAACAGAGCAAGGCAACAACCCAAAGAATAGGACATTTCTGCAAATCATATTTCTAATAAAGGATTAATATTCAGAATATATAGAGAACTAAAACTCAACAATAAAAAATCAAATACAGTCCTGAAAAAAAAAATCAAATACAAAAATGGGAAAAGACTTGAATAGACTTTTCACCAAAGACGACATACAAATCATCAATAAGCACAAGATGTTCAATACCACTATTACTATCACTTATCATTAGAGAAATGTAAATCAAAACTACAAAGAGGTATCCTCTCACATCCATTAGGATGGCTATCAAAAAATCAGAAAATAACAAATACTTGAGGATGTAGAGCAGTGGGAACTCTTGTACACTGCTGGTGGGAATGTAAAAAGATATAGTCTCTGTTGTAAACAATATGGCAGTTCCTCAAAAAGTTAAAAATTATGAGATGATCCAGCAATTTCATTTCTTGTTATATGCCCAAAAGAATTGAAATCAGGTTCTCAAATATATTTGTACACCCATCTTCACAGTGGTATTATTCACAACAGGAAAAACATGTGAACAATCAAAGTATCCATTGAAGGATGAATGGATACTTGGTATGTGTGGTATGTGGAATATTATGGAGCCTTAGAAAGGAAGGAAAATGTTGACATATGCTACACTATGGATAAAACCTGAGGACATTATGCTAAGTGAAATAAAGCCAGTTATAAAAAACACATAAATACTGCATCATTCCACTAATATGAAGTTCTTAGAGTAGTCAAAATCATAGAGAAAGTAAAATTGTGGTCATGAGGGTCTAGGGCAGGGAGATTGGGGGGGTTACTGAATAGTGGATATTGAGTTTCAATTTTACAGAATGAAGTGCCTTGGAGGTATATGGTGGTGATAGTTGCATGGCATTATGAACATATTTAATATCACTCAACTATACTTCAAATGGATAAAATGATGTTTTATGCTATGAATATTTTACCATGAAAAAAATAACACAGGGAATATACAAAGAATCCTTACGAATCAAAAGCTATGAGTTAATAGAAAGATAGGTACTAACAGGAAATGACATTTCTTTTTTATAAGATTTTATTTATTTATTCATGAGAGACAGAGAGAGAGAGGCAGAGACACAGGAGGCAGAGGAAGAAGCAGGCTTCATGATGGGAGCCCGATGCAGGACCCGATCCTGGGACCCCAGGATGACGCCCTGGACGGAAGGCAGGCAGGGCAGGAAACCGCTGAGCCATCAAGGGATCCCCATAAAATGACATGTCAAAGGAAAAATTACAGACTGACCAATAACCATATGATCAGGTACGAAAGCTTCTCAGCAATGAAGGAAAAGCAAATCAAGACCACATGAGATACAGTTTTGGGTTCATTTGATTGTCAATGATTCAGAATGCTTAGAGTAGCAAGTATTGGGCAAAGTTATAGGTCGAAGGAACTTCCACGCTTTCCGGTGAAAGTGTAAATAGGTACATGTCCTTTAGAACACAATGGCAATTATCTAGTAAACTTGAAGGCTTACATAGCTTATAACCCAACAATTTTACTCCAAGAAACATCAAAGACACTATATTGTGTGCAAGATGACCCATACAAGACTGCTCCTGACAACATCATGTATGAGGGTAAAAAATGTGAATAACTGAATACACACAAAGTGGATGAATACAATGTGAGACAGGAACTTTCTTATTGATTTTTCTTTGAGGGTAAGGTATCTCAGCATATTTTTACATTGAGAGGAGAAAGGATGAAGTTACACTACAAGAAATAAGAGTATGAATGAAGAAAACATTTTCCTGAAAAGGTGTGCTCTAGACTCTGGTTAAGGGACTGGCCAGGGCCAGGAGCAAGACCCCTCCCGCTAGATAGAAGGGGAAGCTGCAGACACGAGAGCCCGAATGAGGGTGGTGGGGTGGAGGATCAAGCAATAGAGGTGGCGGACTGTGCTTTCAACATAAAGACCTGCTGACACCTTAGGGGTCATATACGGAGACATCCACGACTGGGTCAGCATCTGGGACAAAGTCTGAGCACCCGGGCTAGCTCATGCAGGACACGGAGCTGACTAGAGGCACCAAGCAGATGCAGAGACAGGTTATGAGACTAGCAGCATCTCCCAGAGAGAAGATGGGAGCGTGGGTCGAGTATGGGGATGGCTCTGATGGAGGTAGTGCAACTGATGCATTCAGGAGATGTACAGGATGTGAAACGGACAGGATCTGGGGAATGGCTGGATGAGGGACTGAGGGAGGTGGAGGTGTAAGGAATTCTCTGAGGCTGTATCCAGCCTCTAACCTGCTTGAGTGGCAGGACCATTCACTGAAACTTGGAAGGTGGAAGGAACAACCAACATTATGGTCCCTTAGTGGGCACACTGACTCTGGGTTAAAGGGCTCCATGGCTTCCAAACCACCAAAGAGGCCAGAACAGGAAGCTTCCCCAGGGGACCAGGGCTGGTGGTCTCCTCCCAGTCTCCAGCCTGCAGGGTCTCCCATCTGCCCACATCTTGGCTCCTACCTGGATAGGTGCTTTGACACAGGTCCTTCTTCACCATCCATAGCTCCTGCCCGTGCTTCAGCTGGTAGAGCAGCTCAGGTCTAGGAACAGGACACCCTGTTCACAGACAAAGAAAGACGACACTAGGATTTTTGTGAAAAAGAAATAAAACCTCTCAATCTAGTCTGGGATTTCAGAATGTGGATATGACCCGGGAATGAAGCTACCCCCATCCACACAAACAAAATACTAACCTATCACCTGGAAACAGGCACAAAGTCCAGTGTTGGGATTCAAAGACTTTAGACAGTAGTGCTGGCTGTGTAGACAGCACCTATTCCCTCTGACTGCCAGCACACAGAATCCCAGGGAATATGACCCCCTCCCCTCCCAGAAAATATTTTCTAATTAACCCAGGTAAGTGAGTCTCAAACCATGTGTGCGTCAACATCTCCTGCGATGTCGGGTTCATGTCCAACTGAAAGGAAATTTCTGGTGAGGCCTGGATATCGGTAGATTTTAAAACCTCCCCAGATGATTCTGGCGTTAAAGGAAGGTTGACAAACCAGTCTCTACCAACCTGCAAGTGGCATAACTCAATCACCAACAGTTAGAGGTGTGCAACTTTAGAAAGCTTTATTCCAGGATGGCTGAGTAAGGGGATCTGCTGCTCCTGTAGTCTGTCAGCATCCCAGGACTTTTGTGAGGGAACCTGCCTATAAGATCTAGAACACAGAGAGGAAGTAAAGAAACCCACAGCTGGGTTATCACCCACCATTGTGAGATAATAAATTTCCTTCAGGATGAAGACTGAGCTGCTCTGTCACATGTAGCCAAACACAGATGCAGGGGAAGACGACACAGCACTCTGTAAGGAGTCAAGGGTAGAGGCACCAGGACCCACAGAAGGCTGCTCTGGAAGATCCTGAACCACAGCCCAAGATTATCAGTTGTCACTGAGCAAATCTCGCTCACATCTGCTACCCACTCAGGACAGGGTCTGGTGATAAGGCAGTGGAAAGGGAGTAAGCTCTCCCTTCAGCCATCAGGAGTCATGCTCCCTGTGATATAAGGGACCTACTGCCAACAGAGTATGGGGCACCCGCCTCAGACACCATGGCACAACAGGCTTAAATTGCTTCGAGGACAAATCTCCCATTCGTCACTTACCTAACTGTTGTAGTCTGACTCTCAATCCAGCAAGGAATAAAAGACCCCATTCGTGGAGACCCGGGGTTCAATATAAAATGGAGGGAAAAACGTTATGGAATATCTTGTTCCTGCTCCCTCTTAAGATACCTCAGGATGTTTCCAGGCTTTACAACCCCTGGCCAATGAGTTTGGGGACTCCTGACTGCTGCTGCCCACTGGCATGTCACGCGTCTCCTCCTTAAAACCAAACTGACACAATCAGGATACTGATGCCACCACCACCGCTGCCCTAGAGGTAAGCTCCAGCCCCTGGGACTGCCAGAAGCTTATCAGGTAAATATCCAAAGAAAAGAAAAATGACCAGAGACAAGAGAGGTGACAAAAACAATTATGCTGTAGACCAGGGCCCATCTCAGGGAGGCTGCTGCCCAGAGGCCCCAGGACCTCCCCCACTCCTCTCACCAGCAGGAGACAAAGTCAGTATGGGGCTTCAGGAAGCTAAAGCCCCAAGAGAAAAAGGAGGGGGGTCTACTTTAGAACTTATGTACCAAAGAAATACCGGGTCTAGAAAATATAATACTCATTCTAAACTATTTAATGACTTAAAAATAGTAATAAAAACAAACTCCTAGAAAGAGAGGAAAAAATAAAAGAGAACTAAGTAAGACATAGAACTAAAACACTGTCTATAAAAACATGAGAGACTCCTCTAACTCTGGGAAACGAACAAGGGGTAGTGGAAGGGGACATGGGCGGGGGGGATGGGGTGACTGGGTGATGGGCACTGAGGGGGGCACTTGACGGGATGAGCACTGAGTGCTATACTGTATGTTGGCAAATCTAACTCCAATAAAAAAATATACAAAAAATAAATAAAATAAAACGCTGTCTATAATTTGACCCAATGGGAAATGCAAAATTTATATATTAAAAACATATATGATAAATTACATATAATAACTATGTACAGCATAACAAAACTTATATTCCAAAAAAAATTGTATCACCAAAACAAAACACGGCACTGACAGACTTTTCTGACTCCACAATACAGGTTCTGAATTAACTTCAGAATTTGCTAAATTGTACCAACTGACAAAACTTCATAAATTTAATCAAAACTGGGGCTCAAATCATAGTTATACCTGGAGATTCCGCTAAATTTAAATATTGCTCTGCCCAAACTGAAAAAGTAGCTAAATACAGGGGAAAAATAGGTATGTCTCACTCTAACTATAGACTCACCTATACTTCCACTACTCAGAGTACCACTGTCCTAAAATACCCCACTTTGGGCAAGGATGCTCTGACACAATTAAGTAAATTTTTGGTGCTTAATTGGACTCGGTACAATGGGACCCACAAAAAGCAGTTAAGATAGTGAAAGGCCCAATGGAAGCTGGAAAAGAGACTCCAGAGAGTAACACTTCACATAAAAGCTAATCAAAAAAGGAATGACTGCCACACTACTTCTCCGTTTGACAGCCTAGTTGTGTCTGTTATTAACCCCGGGGCCAATAAAAGCACTTCACAGTGGGTTCCAACAATCTTAACAGGGTGGCCCATCCAGGAGGGCTCCTGCTGCACTGAGTGTGCCTGCCCCTAGGTGTCATTACTATGTGCTCACACATGGAGAAAGGGCCTGTAGGGAGGTAATTAACGTTAAATGAGGTCACGGGGATGTGGCCCCAATCTGGTAGGACTGGTGACCTTAAAAGCCAGAGGAAAGGCCATGTGAGGACACAGCACAAAGGTGGCAGCCAGGAAGAGATCATCATCTGTCTGCCAGCACCTTGGGTCTGAGACTTCCAGTCTCCAGAATGACGTGAAAATAAAGCTGTTGTTTAAGCAGCCAGAGCTGGTTCACACAATCCACACACCCAATACCCCATATGAATAAATCAATAACATTATCCAGTCAACAACCCGGTGATTGTTCTGGGCTTACAGATCTGGCTGACCCTGTTCTGTTCAGCACCTGTTTGGACAACTTCTCAGCCAGCCAGCCTCTACCCCGAAGGTGAACACTTCTTCCCCAGGCTGCCCTGTGAGCGTGGCTCCACAGCTCTGCCGCTGCACATGATCTCTGCAGACAAGATCTTCACTGCACCTACCTTCCTCCAGTAGCACAGCTATGACGGCACATCGATGACAACCGTGTCTGAGGAAATTCATTCCACACATTCATTACGGACACACAAATCCAACATCTCTAATACTAATATTAGAGATAGTTTAGTTTCAGCTAATACTACACTTAGTATTATTTGGGGGCTCGTTTATAAAGTTTATCTCACTGGTACTGTTAGTTACAAATCAGTCCACCTTAAATGGGGTTCTTGCCAACAAAGACTAAGGTCTACTCAAAATATTGTTAACAGCACGAGCTCAGCACAGCTACTGAGGACTCTGTAAGACAGAACGGAACCCAATCTGGGCCCTCTGGCAGAACTCCACTTGTAGGAGGTGGCAGCTTCTCCCATCCTCTGTCCCTTGCCAGATGCTTTGGTGTTGGAGAGGGCCAGCCCTCCTCCAGGCCCTTTGGCTACCTGGAAAGCCCTCTGAGTTTAACAGAGAGAACAGTTACAGGAGTTCATGAACCAGAAGAAGGATGCCACTATCCATCACACATGATAGAGACCAATGGAATGCTGCTGCTTTCTATCTCTTAGCCAGAATGTTCTAAATAAAAAATGGATCTAAGAAACATTACTGGGCCAAACTTCGGGGGGGCGGGGTATCTTAGCACTGATGAACAAATGGTCCCATCTCCAAATTCATTATAAACTGTTGAGCCACTGCCTAAAAATGGTCTCCTTTGGGGTAAAGAACTCTTAAGACTCTCTTGTCTCACAGACACCCCAAACAAAAATCAAAACCACACATCTCTACACATAAAAGGGCCACAATACAAGGCACTTGTATTCCTTACTCCCTTCAGAGTTGCAGACAATACTGTAAGACACACACATTTCACTTCTCGAATTATGCAAGGCTAGGCTCTGGGAAGAGATATTCCACAGAACTTTCATGCCCCAAACATGCCTCCAAAACCTGGTTTAAGTAAAAGACATAAGGGTTGCTTCAAATAACTCCTTTCCAAATCCCAATATGACAAACCCCTAAATGGGTCTCTCTCTTGCCTTAATAAGAAGCCTCTTGGCCAACTCACACCTCACATTAACACACTGTTTCAACCAAACATGGCAAAAGCTGAGGACCCCATCAACTTGCAATGGATACCATGGTCACACAACCAGACAACATGGTCCCACACTGGCAACTCATGGTGAAGACAACTCCACCCCCTCTGGCTAAAACTTGCAACCCCAGCAGATGTCCATGGACGGCCTCTCCTAAGACGAAATTAGACACAGGACCTTTTTGCTTTCTTGCATTAGGAATTCTATTTTGTTCCTGAGGTGACTTTTAAAAAACTCCTGAGGAGGAGGGGCCAGGGAAAGCAATCATGTGATTAGAACGCTAGAAAATCTGTTCTATCGCTTAACCTCTGTGGAGGCAAGAAGGGCTGGAGAAGGAGTTCAATCATCAATGGCCAATGAGTTCATCAGTCAGGCCCATGTAAGGAGCTTTAACAAGAAGCCCCAAGTAAAGTGCTTCAGTGGGTTGCCAGATTGGTTAACGCATCAAGATGGCAGAAGAGTGACAAGCCAAGAGGCCATGGAAACTCAGTGTGCTGTTCTACATACCTTGTCCTTTGCATCTCTTGCATTTAGCCGTTTCTGAATTTAATCCTTTAAATAAACAGGGAATATGCTTTTTTTTTTTTAAAGATTTTACTTATTTATTCATGAGAGGCACACACAGAGAGAGAAAGAGAGGCAGAGACACAGGCAGAGGGAGAAGCAGACTCCCTGCAGGGAGCCCGATGCGGAACTCGATCCCCAGACCGAGGATCATGTCCTGAGCTGAAGGCAGATGCTCAACCGCTGAGCCACTCAGGCGTCCCAGTAACAGATAATACTGAAGTGCTTTCTTGAGTTTTGTGAGCCACCCTAGCAAATTATCAACCCTGAGGAAGGGGTCATATCTCTGATTTACAGCCAGTTGATCAGGACAGGTGACAACCTGGCATCTGAAGTGGATTGTGCGGGGGTGTCTGTGGGGGTGCTGTCCTAGGAGACTGAGCCCCCAACCTGTGGGATCTGTGCTAACTCCAGGTAGTTACGTCACAACTCATGGTGTGGAAAACAAGATTTTGATATCAAGAACTGTTGCCGAGTAGAGGAAAAATATTTTTTTCTTATACATACAACTACCACACATACACAGGCATGTATGTACAGGTGTGCTCAAGCGTGTGCGTGTGTACACACACAAAATATGTACGTACGCTAAAGACATACATACAAATATGTAAAACGTACACTAGCATTAATCTCCCTGTATTGCCTGTCCCTAAGTCATCTCTACAAATTAAAATCTTAGAAGTGCAAACTCATACAGGTGGGATACTGTGGGAATTTAAATGAGTAGAGCACCAATAAGCCCAAACAGTCCTGCTTAGTCAGTGCTCAGGGTATCTCAGCTGTGCTGATGATTATGAACTGCTTTCTAACATGACCCATATTTAATTTTTCTTATTTTCTTCAAAGAAGAAATCTTGCATCAGTCCAGTAAATGGGAAACGTTGAGTCACTTCCTTTGGTAGCAGGTCACCACGAAAACTCGGCAATGGAATACAAATGTTAAGCCCCAGTGAGCGCATACTGCCCATTCAGGGCTGCAAACTCAAGGCTACTCTGTTTTAAAGGGAAAAGTACCAACCATTGGAGGGAAGGAGGAGTGAAGAAGGTTCAGCACTAAAACCAGACTTGTCATCAAAAACAATCAGAAGGCAGGAAACGATTATGTCAGGGTGTCCCTCAATGCCAGTTGATGAAGTGTTCCTACCTCTCTGAAACAAGTTTCTCAACCTGGCGTAACTATTCGGGTTACATGGGCATGATTACTTCGGTCAAGATAATGCTTTGCTAGGAAAGCAGGGAGGAAACTGTCCTGAGCATTTTAAGGATGTCTGGCAGCATTCCAGGTCTCCTCCCACTAGGTGCCTGGCACACCTCTGTCCCACCTGTGACAACACTGCCCCAGTGTCCCTGGGGGATGACATCATCCCTGGATGACAACCAGGGGCACAGAGAGTTATAATCGGGATGATGAGAGAAAGTGAGAGGGATCGGGGAGGGGCCTCTACGAGATCTGGTGGTCAGGACACAGCTGGCGAGGTGTTCATTTT
This sequence comes from Canis lupus dingo, assembly GCF_003254725.2. NCBI lineage: Eukaryota > Metazoa > Chordata > Mammalia > Carnivora > Canidae > Canis > Canis lupus. The sequence continues at coordinate 101,031,933 of NC_064243.1, forward strand.
ACACAGAAGGGGCAACCTTGTGAGTGGCTGAAATGCCCAAGAACACCAACCAGGCAGACACAACAGCAAGCAGAGGCCAGAGGCTGGTCCGTGTGTGGGGAAATCACTAGACACCCAGCATGGCCAGGGCAGAGTGAGCCCAGGGAAAACACTGAAGGTGAGTGATGAGGTCAGCAGAAGACAGAGGGGCCTCTTTATTCTTAAACATTTTGTTACGAAATACTAACCTATCCAACTTTCCTAATCTTGCTCTTTCTCTTCTCACTGACAGACGTAATTCTATTTCTCCCAAAATAGGCAGGTCTCATCCTAAGCTCTGGAATTACAGCCCTCCTTTCCCTCCAACTGAAGGGCCTTGTGGTGATTATCTTCAAGCAGAGAAGCATCTAAGCTGGTGTTTCTCAACTATGGCACTCTGGATTCTGCAGCGGGGACAATTCTTCAGTGAGGGGGCTGTCTTGTCCATCCAAGGATATGTGTGGCACCTTTGGACTCTAACCACTAGATGCCAATACCACCTACACTCCAGGCAGGACAACCCAAAGTGGCTGCAAACATTGCCAAATGTGTCCTGGGGGCAAAACTGCCAAGTGCTGGGAAGCAGTACTCTACCTTCTCTCTTGCAGTGGCAGAGGACCTTGGCCCTGGAAACAAGTGACAATGACGAAGGCACACGAACACAAAGAAGCACCATAACCGAGATCATGTTGTTTAGAATAATACCTGTTGGCACTGAAGGCAAAGGCCTTCTGGAGGCCTGCCTGACTCACTCTCTTCTAGGAGAATATCCCATCACTCACAGCCCTGCTAAGGACACTTGAGCCAATCAGGCTCACACAGTCAGCTCCCTCTCTGGAATGTGAAATAAGAACCTCAGACGGAGGCCAGTGTGTACCAAGCACTGGGGTGGGAGGTCCTGACAAGTACCGGCTCGGGCGGCCATCCCTGTCTCAAGGACACCCCACACAGCCCAGCAGCAGACAGAGAAAGAGAACATAAACATGCAAAGATGCAGAAACGAGGAATCTGGGGGCCAGTCCTGGCACAACCTGATGAGGCAGAAAAAACCTTTCTGTGTACAGTACTGTGAGCAGAGAGAGCCAGAGAGAGAAGCCAGGACAAGAGACCAGAAGCCAGGACCTAATCATGGTGGTTCCTAGTTCCTCTATCAGCCCCTCAGAGGGCCCAGCTGGAATCCTGGCTTTGGCTTCTGCCAACAGCCCCCTTTCCTCCCATTACTTTCTAGGAGCCAAAGAAGAACCATTTCTTGCCCAAAGAGACACAGGAGAGCAGGCACAAAGAGATAAGTCTAGAAAATGACTGAAGCTGCAGGCAGGAGGCAGGGGAAGGCTCCAGAGGCCTTCTTGACCAGCCAGGCCTGGAGCCACAGGGTGCTCTGACAAGGAGGTGGCAGGACCCCCATGGAGGAGTCGGGAGGACTTACCCAGAGACACCAGGAGTCCACAGTTTTCCAGCATCACCTCCTGGTACAGGGTCCTCTGGGCCGGGTCCAGCTGCCCCCACTCCTCCTGGGTAAATATCACGGCCACATCATCAAAGGTCACAGATACCTGGAAAGTCAAACAGAGGTAGCAGCATTGGCCTGGGGGCTGTTGGCTGGGATCACAGCTCCTCTCTACATCCCTGGTAAAGATGCAGAGTGATCAAGGCTCGAATCACCGAGTACCTCCTGAGGGCCAAACTCTGTGCAGGGCTCAAGGGGGAGGTGGGCAATGCTCTGGATGTAATATAGGAACGTATGGGAGGAGCCTCCTCCCTGGGAGCCACTGGAAGGCCACACAACACAATGGAAATGACGCGAGGACTGGGAGATGCAGACAGCAAGGGCTCTAGGACATCAGAGGAGTGAGTGAATAATGATAGTAACGGTATCAGTAACAACAGCAGTACCTGAGCCTCAGTGGTCCTGCTAGCTGCCTGCCCCATGCTGAGGGTTTCACATCCTGGTTACAGGGACCACAAGTGCTCAGTTCTTAAGTTATCTTAGGTTTCCACTAGTGTTGCCTTCTGATTTAAAAAAACTTCATATATGTTTTGTTTTGTTAGTTGTACCTCCTCATTATATTCTACAGTTTTCCAATGTGAAATGTCCAGCACATGGAGGACCACATCCCCACATGTGATTAGACCCAGGGTAAGTATAAGTAAACTCAGCTACTCCACTGTTAGATGGGAGCCCCAGTACCATAGATGTGTAATCTAAATGCTCCAAGACTCTGGCTCATGGTGTTTCATATTCACTTTCTTGCTTTGTCCTAATAGTGTTCTAGAATTTTATTTCAATTTAACCCCTGGAAATTCCTGATGAACTGGTTCTTATATAGGAACCCTGCAATATTACTCAGTTCTGGTGCTCGATAAATTCCCATTGCCAGGCACATTTTGGGCAGACAGATAAACAGAAAAGTCAAGGAGGGCCTCCATTTGACTACCTGGTGGTATATGTGTAAATTATGAGAACTCTGACATGCACTCACCAAGCATCATAGATGAAGGGATAGGGATGCAGATACGGGTTTTTGTGGTCGGTCTTAAGTGGACAATGGGAGGAAAAATAGGGAGGGTCAGTTATTCACCAAATCCTGCCATCTTGGGCCATCACTCCTACGGAGTCCCTTTTAGCTTCCAGGACTGTGAGTAACGCTAGTAATCTGGCTTCCGGGAAGAGGGTCAGAGCGGACTGGTTTTCTGGGTCGCTTACCGTCGATAAGGGATTAGCTTCTCTGGGTCAGAGTTCTACTTTATATGCGGCCTGCCAACTGTCCTCCTATACGTTCAATATCTCCTGTTCTGAGGCTGGAGATCGAGTAAGTGACAAGCCTGCTCCACCCGTCTTAACGCGAACACACCTCGAAGAGAAGTCGAGGGCCTCTCTCGACCTCCAGCCTGCCCAGGAGCCGCCCCCCGTTCCCGTCCCGCAGCAGAGACGGAGAAGCGCCCAGAGCATCCTCCACTCACCTGCGCAGGGTCCATCCAGGCCGCCGCCATCATGGGACCCCGTACCCCGTGCAGGACCGGGGCGGGGGGGTGGGGGGGGCGGCCACAGAGGCGGGTCCAGCGGGCTCGACCGACCGCCACTCCTCCCCTGCCCCGGGAGGAGTGGCCTCGGCTGATTTTCGCACCCTCCGGTCACCACGAGGCTCACCGGTCCTTCACAGGCGCGGAGGTGAGTCGTAGCCTCCTTTCCGCTCTTCTTCAAAGAGCCTTCCTGGAAGTGGCCACAGAACAGCAATCCCCCTCCCCACAGCTGGCGTGGACGGAACCGTCGCACACAAATGACGTACGCCACCGGAAGCCCGGAAGCCCCGCCCCCACCAAGAGGGACGCCCGGCGCACAGCCTTCTGGGCAATGTAGTTTTTGTTCTACAAAGGAGCAGAAGATTTTGTTCCAGGGCCTGTCTTCCTAAACCTCAAAGAATTATCAGAAAAAATGAAAATAAAATAAAAATAAAAATAAAAGAATTATCAGGCCCAGAGCTCGCTGTCAGACCCATCTCTTCACAGCGAACACAACTCGCGAGTACTGAGAAAGGGCGAGGCAGTCCCTTGCCTGTCCGGGGAAGTCGAGGCTCAGGAGGCGGGTCAAGGCATTTGCCGGGTCCTTTAACCAGGCCCTAGCTTGGCTTCTGACTTCCCCGTGCGCCTCACGAGGACGGATGCTCTAGTGGCAGGGTGACCGCAAGGACCAGGACGGGGAAGCCCCTGCACCTTGGCGCATGCGCATCGCCCAACCCCTCTGGGGCATCCTCTGTCAGGGCACCAGCGTCTTGTGCTGCAGGGCTTCCTCTTGGGGAGTAGGCAACCGAGGACTGGAGGATCCATGTGTGAACCCGGAGGTGGGAAGGCCGAGCGTAAGCAAGGCTGGGGGCGGTCAGGACTCCTGTGTGTAGCAGGGGCAGTTGTGAGTGTCTGTTTGACGTGGGCACTTACTTGGACCTGTGTCTGAGTGCTGGCAGAAGGGTCGTGCGTGGATATGGAGATTGGGGAACTATTGGCGTGTACTGCAACCTCAGGTCTCCACCAGAGAGAATAGATGGAGGAAGGAATGGACACGGTGAACCCTGAACCCACCCGGCATTAGGTAGTTGCAGACAAGAAATCAACAAAGTCATGTTAGGAATCCTAAAAATCCTTTCAGAATTATATTGGTAAAGTCTTAAAAGTCACCATCAGTGACTTCTTTTGCTTTCTTCTCAGGACTATGAAAGTAAGAGAATGAAATACCACTTCTGGGCAGGGTCTGAGGAAGGGGCAGCAGGCGGTGTGTCCGGCTGAAACGATGGCAAGAAAAAGCCTCTGAAGTAGGCAAGAAGCAGGCCAAGGAAATGGACGAGGAAAATAAGGCATTCAAGCAGAAACAGAGGGGCGGAAGAAACTGGAAGAGCTAAAAGCAATGGCTGCAGAGAAAAGGCCCTCTGGCCACAGGTGGAATTAAGAAATCTGGCAGAAAAAAAAAAAAAAAAAGAAATCTGGCAGAAATCTCCTTGTGCCCAAGGCATTGGTGATCCTTAATTCCATTTCTGTTTAAACATCTGGATTCCTTGTCATAGCATCTGTTCCCACTTATGGCTGGAATGAAGTGTTGTCTTACATTCTGTTGTACAATTAAGAATAAACTTTTCTAAAAAAAAATAATAAAGTGATCATCATTAAAAAATCTCACTTCTAGGGCAGCCCAGGTGGTTCAGCGGTTGAGCATCTGCTTTCAGCCCAGGGCGTGATCCTGGAGACCTGGGATCGACTGGCACATCAGGCTCTCTGCATGGAGCCTGCTTCTCCCTCTGCCCCTCTCTCTCTCCTGTCTCTCAATAATAAATAAATAAAATCTTTTTTTTTAAGACTATTTATTCATGAGAGACAGAGAAAGAGAGAGGCAGAGACACAGGCAGACGGAGAAGCAGGCTCCATGCAGGGAGCCCGATGTGGGACTCGATCCCAGGTCTTCAGGATCATGCCCTGGGCGGAAGGCAAGCGCTAAACCACTGAGCCACCCAGGCTGCCCAATAAATAAAATCTTAAAAAAAAAAAAAATCTCACTTCTAATGAGTTGAGAATACATATGGTTATGAAAATGGAAACAATATACAGAAAATGTGGAGATGTAATTTTATGGAGTATTCCTCAACCATGAGAAAGAATGAAATTTTACCATTTGTAATGACATGAATAGAAATAGAGTGTATTATCTGAAGCAAAATAAGTAGAGAAAGAAATATGATTTCACTCATATGTGGAATTTAAGAACCAAAACAAGTGATCTTAGGGGGGGAAAAAAAGAGGAAAATGAAGAAACACTCTTAACTATAGAGAACAAACTGACGGTTGCCAGAGGAGAGGTGGGTGGGGAATGGGTTAAGTAGGTGATGAGGCTGAAGGAGTGCACTTGTGATGAGCACCAGGTGATGTATGGAAGTATTCAATCACTGTTGTACACCTGAAACTAATATTACTCTGTATGTTAGCTGGAATTTAAAAAAAAGACAATTTTAAAAGTAGAAAAAAGCATAGTGACTGAATCAAGGATTGGGATGGAGTTAATTTCCTAGAAGACGCTTTTTATAAAAGGAGGTCGTGGAGAAATGTGACTTAATCAGAAATGTGACAAGGAACAGTGTGATCCATCATTGGCCATAGTAATTTGACCAAATTGAAAAAGACTTTTTTCAGATGTGGCTGACACGGTTTAATTGAATGGTTTGAGGAAAGGATGTACATCAGATAGCAAAGTTAAGAATTTATATTCTGTGTCATAGGAGGCAGAATGTCCAGAATCAGTGGTGAGGAAAACTATGTAGCTATTGGAGAAACTTTGAAATCCCTATTGTAAAGCATGTCTGAGAGTTTTCATAATTTAGACATAAATCACCTGATAGTCAATGTGGAAGCCCTAGTTGACTTTTCTCTGTGTATCTACCTCCCAAAAATGTGCCCAGTGATGTCCAGCACCAAACTGAGTAATATTGCAGGTACCTATGAACAAACCAGTTAATTAGGAATTTCCAGGTGTTTAACTGAAATATTCATTAAAGAGCACTGATAGGACAAAGCTAGAGAGCACAGAAATATGGGCCTTGGAGGTGCAGATGAAAACTCATGAGCCAGCGTCCTGGAGCATTTAAATTACAGATCTACAATAGTGGGGCTGTCCATCTGAGAGTCAAGTAGCTGACTTATATTACTGGGTCTGGTCATACACAGAGATGTGGTCCTGCATGTGCTGGACATTTCACATTGAGGAAACCATGTAGAATATGGTGAAGGAAGTAACATTAACTCCATATAAACTATTTTTAAGTTAGGAGATGATTTATTTCATGTAATCAGAGTATGACACACCATGGAGGTGCTAGTGAATTCGAGAATTGAATGGCATTGTTGTGCAGTGAAACATTTTATCTCAGAGATGGTAGCATGCTGAATGTCAGTATAAAGAGGGTGGACCTCTGGATTAATCAGAGTCCTGTTTTACAAATGGCATACTCCTGAAAATATGGGGTATAGTAAATTGAGTCTAGAAGCCAATGTAACAGGTAGTATGTTATACACCACCAGAGTGGTTATCTGTACAAAATAGTTACTAGTTTTTAAGGTGAATAGTTGAGTCACCATCCCTGGGGGCCAGGAGGGACATCATCTTGGGACACTCTTATGGGAAAGAGTTTCTACAAGAAATAAAGATTTTGCCCAGTCACATGCCAACTCAAATAACTATACACAACTAGTACAAAATGATTCAGCTTTTATTAATTAGCATCTTAGAAGAAACAAAAGAGAGCCAGCAAAGCTCTGAACAAACACAATGAAACAGGTGCAGACAGGCCTCAAGAAGCCATTTGAACAGATGGAGGCAACACCCTCCTCGAGTGGGCCCTGACCCAGGGGTGCTCCATGATCTGGGCCAAGGGTAGCCTTTCCAAAGGCTGGTATCTGAGAAGCTTGGAGACTAAGTCCTGGGCCCCCAAAGGTAATGATGGGGGAAATCGTAGGTCTACCTGATGAGGCCAGAGAAGACAGAAGAGAATGTGGTTAATTTGTGTGCTGTGTGTTTTATCCATTCCTTGAGACCATTCAAGGCACTGTTCTGGATCTTATTAGACAACTTTTGTGTGCACCCCAGGCCCTGCAGTCTTGGCTACCCAGTGAATGCCCAGCGTGTAGCCTTCCTACCTTGAGGATGCGTCTGTAGGTCTCATTATGGGAAGGGCTCTCAAAGGGTGGATATCCTACCAACAGCTCATAGCAAAGTACTCCAATGCACCACAGATCAACCTTCTCATTGTATGTTCTCCTCTCAATCATTTCTGGGGGCAAGTAGTCCAGAGTCCCACACATTGTCTTTCTCCTAGAAGACAGCAGAGAAGGGACCACTGTGCAGAGGCCCAGAACAAGGGTAACCCTCCTTTTCTAGATTCTGATGAGACAGGAGACCCTAAAAAGTCCAAGCAGTCCCTTCCTGTGCATAGGAATTTGGAAACACCAAGATTTTTTTTTTTTTTAAGATTTTATTTATTCATGAGAGACACACAGAGAGAGGCAGAGACACAGGCAGAGGGAGAAGCAGGCTCCCTGTGAGGAGCCTAATGCAGGACTTGAGCCCCAGTCCCTTGGGATCATGTCCTGAGCCCAAGGCAGACACTCAACTGCTGAACCACCCAGGTGTCCCTGGAAACACCAAGTTTTTATAAGGATCAAGGGGGACTCCTGGGTGGCTCAGCGGTTGAGCGTCTGTCTTCAGCTCAGGTCATGATCCTGGGGTCCTGGGATCAAGTCCTGCATCAGGCTCCCTGCAGAGAGCCTGCTTCTCCCTCTGCCTGTGTCTCTGCCTCTCTCTCTTTGTCTCTCATGAATAAATAAAATTTTTAAAAATAATAATAAGGGTCAAGTTTTAGGAGAGGAAAATACTGGGACCTATCAATTCCATATTTTGGAATTATTCATATAGTTATGTAGCTCATGATCCGGAATATTTTCAGAATATTCTGGGCATCAATAGAGATTTTGAACAAACTCATGATACATCAAGAGGGACCAAGTAAAATTCCTGGAATTATGGAGCAATGATTCTTATTTACATGGAAGCTAACTGGGAAAATTCTATGTTAACAGAGAACAAAAGGTAAAAGATAAGGTTGAGCCACATTCTTTCAATCTACAAATGTACATTAAATATATGCATATGAAAAAGGCAGTACTAAAAAAAAAAAAAAAAAGGAAAAGGCAGTACTCAAATACAAACCTAACTTTGTATCTGGGTCTTATACGTGGAATAAATTAAATTGGATCATTCCTAACTGGCACCCAGGGCCCATGCCATCACCTGACCTACCTCAGAGATGGTGTGTGCACAGACCAGCCAAAGTCTGCAATTTTCACCTCACCCTTGAACCCGAGCAGTAGGTTCTCTGGTTTAATATCCCGGTGAATCACCTTTTTCTCGTGGCAGTAAGTCAGAGCATCTGCCAATTCCTCCATTATCTGAGTGAGCAAAGAAAAAGTCGAGAAATGAAGCCAGCCACAATTTCCATGAGATAAAATACTCACATGAATTTTATAGTTGTAATGGAATCTTTTTATTTCCTGCTTACCAACCATTACTTCCTTAATGGCACCACAATTATTGGTGGGGAAGGGATTCATCTCATTTTATGAAGTCTTATAGGATAGATGCTAAAGTATACAGAACCTCCCTTTTGCCCTACCACAGCAAGTAGCTAGACACAGGTCCTGAGGCCTGAAGAAATGATACAAAAACAGGAGGAAAATTGCAAGAATATTCAGATAGCAAGTTGACCCAACCCGTCTGCTGGGATAATTGTTGCTCTGATTTCCCATCTGGAGCCCTCTAGAAATCTCTTGCTTCCTATTCTAAGCCGGCTCCACTCACTTATTCAGTGAAATCCTCCATAGGCTTTCAACATGCTTTTCTGCATAAAGTAGTGGAGTTAGATTGTCTTGCTTACAACCAAAGAATCCAAATTCATACACACTAATTATTAATATTCTGGGGTAATTAGAGTATCAAAATTTGAAGTTATGGGATATATGTATCATATCAAAGGTATAGAATTCAGAAATAAAGGAAAAAAAACACTGGACACTAATGACAACCACAAGTAGTGATGCACCCCCCCCCCACACACACTAGTCCACAGTAAACTCATGGGCCCCAAAGCCCGCAGGCCTCCACCTCACCGTGGCTGTGTGCTGTTCATCTAATGTGTGGCTCTTTTGCAGCTCCTTATAGAGCTCACCCCTTGGAGCATATTCCAGAATCAGGTACACGCGGCGTGCATCATGGAAATAGTTGTACAGGCGTAGGATATTGGGGTGTCTGGAGAAGGGACAGAGGAAAGGTCAGATTTGTAAGACCCAATTCCTGATGCTATTACAAGTGACTGGTCACACAAGGGGCAAACTGCTGGGACCAGAGTAATAGCAGTTTGATACTCGAGTGTGTGAGACAACCGGAGCACACATCAAGATTTTGGCATCTGAAACGGAGGATACATGGTATAAGTGTAATGAAATGCAGAAACAAATCTTCAAGGTGGAATCAAGGTGGCCTATTTGAGGGTCGTTTGGGGGAAATGGGTTCAGACTCCAGAGATGGAAGAGAGAACAGAAGAGTGGGAAGCCAGTGCCAGATTCTCATGCAGACTGTCCTACTGTAGATGCGCCTGGATTTCAATTTCCCTGCGCAGCTGGTGCTCCAGTCCTTCCTTTTCTATCTGGGACTTGAAGAGGACTTTCAGGGCCACAATGAAGTGGCTTTCCTTGAGCCGAGCCAGGTACACGTTCCCAAATTTTCCCTTGCCAAGAGGGCGCCCGATTTCAAAGTCATCGATGGTGAGGCGCCGCCTGAAAGGAGTGGAAAAAAGGAGCCTGTTTAGGAGGTGGGTGGAGGGCAAGCGGGGAGTCTCCCCCGGCCCCGCCCCTGCCCCTTGCCCTTCTCGAGGCACAGCGCTCAGGCCAGAAGCGGACACACCACACGTGCCGCCAGCTCTTCATTTCTTTGCTCCCCCTTCCCACTCCAGTCTCTCACCCGGGCGGGACGCTGAGCTCCACGTGGCCTGCTGCATCTACGTGAGGCAGACGAACAGACAGAAGTCAGCACTTCCTTCTGGGCACCCTCCACCCCAACAACTGACACCAGCCCTTCTCAACCTTTGCTCTGTTCCTGGGTCTTCTCGCCTTCGCTTGCGGGCTGAGCGCTGCCCGACAGCATCACGGTGTCCGGGCGACTCCCGAGGGGAAAAGGCGAAGGCGCAGGACGCTTTCGTGGAAAGGCGCAGGGGAGGTGGCACTGAGCGCGAGGCTCCTTGGACGCCACCCTGCTCCACGCGGCCTGCGTGCTCCCACACAAGGCACCCCAGGAGGCTCCCCGGATGAGGGTCCCTGGATCCACCAACGCCTAGGATACCCGGAGGATGGCGCCCGTGGGCTTTTATTCCAGCGTCCCACTCATTGGCTGAGCCGACAGTTCCTGGCCGACTCCCATTGGTGGAGGCTTATGAGCGCTTAGGCAGCGTCTCCAATAGAGGAGGAAGGAATGGGAGCTTCCGCTCAAGCTTAGCGAAGAGACCGGCGGGGGGCGGGGGGACACCGGGAGCTGGGGCTTCAGGAGCCTCAGAAGACGAAAGAATTGAGGGCCGCGGAGAGGGTACGTTGCCAATGGTCTCGTTGGATGAGGCCTACATGGTGGACTCCATGAAAGCGCGAATGCATTAATGAACTGACACGGTGCACGTGTGAATGAGTAGACACCAACTGCAAGAAGTTGCCGGGGTGCCCACGTGGCGTCTGCAAACCCTCAAACCACGTGTGCGCCGCCCTCACGGCCCCCACGTGTCCGACTCGGGGTTTGTTCTCCAGGGCCCTTCTCCATCACGCTTCCCAATATTTCTGCCTCCTCCCCCAATGTCCTGCAGCTCTTACTCTGTCCAGTTCATCCCCAACCCCCGAGGCCAGCCCCCCCACCCCCATCCCAGGACTACAGGCTCGACGCACAGTCAATTCACCCCTTGCCTCCATGTGTGTGTTGGACCAGCAGAAATATTTTACCAGCAAAAAGAAAAAGGATGGGGGTTATTTGGAAATAACAAACTATTACAATTAGAGACAAGGAAGCTACAACAAAAACCATAGGCTAGTCCCTCAAACCTAGGAAAGGAACACATGTTATGGAGAAGGAAATTTGGGAGTTGTTTTGAAGGAAAGTCCGTTGGAGAAAAGCAACAAACACTTTAGTAAAAGGCAGTTTCTCATTGTTCGAGTTGCAAGGGGTGAGGGTGGGGGTCGATTTCTTATAGAAAATGCTATCTTTTCTCCTTGGGGCTTATTATTGATGATTTTTTCCTGTTGTGGATTTTTCTGTTGGGGTCTGTGATTGACATCCGTAGGCCACATGTGAGAGCTTCTCCTCTGGCCTCCTGACTCCATTTTAGTGAAATTTCCTTTTATTAATTTTCACAGACCGTGTAATCAGTTTTCATTTGGGGTCTCAAATAGTAAAATCAGCCCCCATGTTTATTTGTTTGGCAAACACAGAAGTTTCAAAAAGTTTTAAATGGAATTCTTTTAGATAACAATATAAGTTGCTGGAGAAATATAACTTAAAAAGAAAAAAAATCTTTTCCCAACCCAGAAAACTCCACAAAGATAGTAGACAAGTAAAAAAAGTTTATTACTGAAATAGCTTTAAACCAGAATGTGATGCCATATCACAAATTATTGCTGAGAGATGGCAAAGTCAGAAAAATACCCTTTCATACATCCATGCAGACACCGGCTTTCTCAATGTCTCCCATTACATATTTTCAACATAGACAATAATTAGTCCTCTCAAGTAGGAAAACATGACAGCACCATTTGTTATACATAATTCATCCTCAATTTACCTCATAATTGGGGTAAATTGGCTGCTATATTGGCTTTCTATAAGGGAAAACAAACTTCTCATTACCTGAGGGTAGAAGGTAGTGTTAACCTTAAAAAGTTATTTTACCAGCAAAAAATGAGGTTATTTGGAAATAGCATAGAATTGCAACTAGAAACATGCAAGCTATGGTAAAACCATAGGCAAACCTAACAGAAAAGTTATTTTATGAAGGAAGAGGAAGTTGGGACAGTTGTTTTGAACAAAACCCATTGGAGAAAAGCAACAATTCAAGGTGATGACAGTTTCTCATTGGCAGAGTTGCAGGGTTGATTGATCTTGTTTTGCAACTTGGAGCAAGGTGCCCACCAAAGTTAGGTGTCTACCTTCCCAGAGGAACTGGGAGATAAGGATTCTCTCTCCCATTATGTCTGCATTTCAAAGAGATAGCTCCTAAGTCTTTTGAGAAAGACATTCTTGGTTTGGGAGAGCACAGGGTGCCTGAGGAAAAGCCAGAAGGCTAGTGTGTCTAGAGCTGCAACTGCAGGGGTTCAACTGGGATTACATGAGTTAGAGAGATAAACGGAGACAAATTGTGCAGAAACATACCAGCCTTTGTAAGGAGGTTGTAAATGCTCCAGAATGTTATCTAAAATGTACCTGTGATTTGTTTAATCAGATATGGTAAGGCAGCAGACCTAGAAGTAGTTGTCATGAACGAAGTTTATGCTCCCACATCCCTAACAAATAAGAGTTAGGGCATGTTACTGGTAGGAGATTCTGTGTTGTATATTTGGAGATCTCAGTTCTTGGATTCCCCACAAAAGATTTACTTGGGGATCTACTCTCAGATAAAGACAGGAAGAAGGAAGGGAGCAAGCACAAAGCAGTTTATTAAGGACAGTACACTGTCAAGGTGGGAAAGCAGGCAGGTCCAGAGGTGATCACTCCCTAGGCTACAGGGATCTTCTTAAGTAAATGGGGGTCATGGCTCAGGGAGGGAGTGGTCTCTACTTCCAATCATTTGGGAGATTCCTCCCACTGGTTGGGAGGGGGAGTTGTCTACCCTACAAGATTTTTTCTTTTTTAAGATTTTATGTATTTATTCATGAGAGACAGGGAGAGAGAGGCAAAGACACAGGCAAAGGGAGAAGCAGGCTCCATAGAGGGAGCCTGATGCGGGACTGGATCCCAGGACTCCAGGATCATGCCCTGGGCCAAAGGTAGGCTCTAAACCGCTGAGCCACCCAGGGATCCCGACCCTAGGAGATTTGTATCAGAACCCTTTTGGCAACCTTCTCTCATGGGGGGGGAAGGGGACAAAACTGCAATGCAAATGCATTATAATGACCCTAGGGGTTACCCTAGTGTACGGTGGAAGAGGAAAGCACGGGCTCTGCACCCGTGGCTCGAGATCTGTCAGCCCTGGGGTGTTGGAAGCCATAGGCAGGATGTTGTGACTATCCTTGCCTCCAGCTCATCTGTCTTTTTTATCAGGCATACCACACAAGGTGATATGGAGAAGCACCAGGGTGGGTCAGGAGGCGACAGCCGTGATGTAGAAAGCACATTTATAATGTGTAGGTTTTTTGTTTTGTTTTTTGGCAGGAAAGGTAAGGCAAGACAGGTAAACAGTTTAGGACTGACTTATTTGAATAATACTGGAGGGACTTTAGAGCATGTGTCACTTCCGGTCTAGTACCTGGTCCTGGAGTTTCAGGGCAGAGGAATATTACCTCCTGGAGTTTGGGAGCCAGGGAGAGGTAGGTAGTTTGCATATGAATAGTGAGGTCCTGGCAAAGCTGTTAGCTAGTCCTGATGGGGGGTGGGGAAGGGTGGGAGTGGGGGGAATGGGATAGTGTCTCCCCAGGCAGAAAGGCTCCAGATGCCAGACCACAGAGAAATAAAAATATATAGTTAGTACACTGTGAAATAGATAACCATCCTGGGGGGGGGAGGGGGAGTTGAGCTGAATGGTAATGGAATCTGGTTCACGTCACTTAAAAGATCAATCCGAGGGATCCCTGGGTGGCGCAGCGGTTTGGCACCTGCCTTTGGCCCAGGGCGTGATCCTGGAGACCCGGGATCGAATCCCACGTCGGGCTCCCGGCATGGAGCCTGCTTCTCCCTCTGCCTGTGTCTCTGCCTCTCTCTCTCTCTCTCTCTGTGTGACTATCATAAATCAATAAAAATTTGTTAAAAAAAAAAAAAGATCAATCCGGGTATTGTGTGGAAATTAAACCATAGAAGGGGCATGAAAAGGGAAGATCAATAAGGCTATTTTCCAGATGGGTGAGGATGAGGATTTAAATTAAGATTCGGACAGGGGAGGCGGTCTATCACAAATTACAAATATCGGTTGATCAAAAGAAACAAATAAATTAGTACAAAACTTATGAATATATATGTAATTATTCTGCAATATGGTTGTTATTTAGCTCTACCCATACTCCACACTGCCCCCTTCAACAATAAGATTTCTGATACTACAGTTACCTTCATAGAAATGCTTTACTACAGAGACACCATGCAGAGATCACTGTTCTGTCACAGAGCCTAGGCCAAGGGCCAAGGTGGACTGTGCAGGAAGTGTTAATTGAACAGGCTTTCATGGCTCAAATGCTACACATTCCAAAGGACTGGCCCTTGAGCAGCTCCAGGAAGACAACCTGCGTCCTTGTAGTATCTCAACTGGTTAAGAGTGACTTTATGCCTGTTACTGTTATCTGCAAGCCCCGCTGCATCAGTTTGACCAGATTTATCCAGTTTGTATGCCTGAGTCTCTGTATCTTTGCCTTCTGCGACCCCACTGAGCATCCGTGTTCAGTCATGAAGGTACTGCATGCCTCATAAGAAACCCTGGACACTGAAGCTTGTGTGGCTTTCCCTCATCGGTGATGTTTGCACATAATGTCACACATCTTTGCCAAAGACTTCAGCAAACCCTTGTACAACTGCACTGGGAAGGAACACCTGGCAGCTTGTGCTTGGTTTCCCCTGGACTTTTTACCCTGTGTGACCTTGACCTTGGTGACATTGACCTGTGTCCCTGTGCTGTACCAGACAGTGTGAATGTAAAAGCAGTTCTGAGTCGAGCGAATCCGCCTAGCACACCATCAAGCAGGAAGGTGGTTTAAGGGAGCAAAGAACCCTATGTGTACATGATTATGATCTAGATGGGTGTTCCGGTCAAGGTTCCCTGATGAAATGCCATTTGAAATTATATGGGAGGGATGAATGTGCCCTAAATGTGCAGCAGGCAGAGGGAAAAAGGCCATAGCAGGTGCAAAAACGAAGGAAAGGGAAGCAGGAAGTGGAGACCAGAGTCTTGCAAGAGAAAAGGTAGTAAATTAGGCACATCTCACCCCAGTAAGGCTTTATGGATGGGCCATGTGAAGGATTTGGTTTTTCTCCCCAGAGTGAAGGGAAGTCATGAAACATTTCGGGGAAAAGGCTGGGGGTGAGCCCTACACGACCAAGTCTGAGCCCTATCTCTGGCCTCCGGGTGGAGAATCAACTTGAGGATAAAAGTGGAAGGTAAAGCAGAAGCTGAGGTGTTAGATGATGTCTGGATGGACCAGGGAGATGGCAGTGGATGCATGGCAGCAAGGTCACAGTGGGAAAACACCTGTTTGACACAGAAATAGAAGCAGAATAAATGGACTTTTAAAAGTCATCCAGCAGCTAAGAACAAGCCAGGAAGTATGTCCAGGCAGTCTGACGAGGGGCCCCATGCTCTTAATGCTCCACTGCTACAAGAAAGGCAAAAAGAGCTGCCTATTTACTATTTAGTTCAAACCATTCAACTGTGAGACGTGTAACCTATCTGTAAGATTACAGGTCGTTGACCCTCAGAACTCAAGGATGACATCACTGAGCATTCCTGATGCATCCCTGCATGCCACAACTGAGACAGGAAAGACTGTCCGTGGGCCAGGGTGTGAGGAGAGGGAGCTGCAGATTCCCAGAGGCCAGACTCCCACAGGTTTCCTGCATCATGTCTCTGTGGAGGGCCCTCTCAGCTGGAGCCCAATGCTTCCACTCCCTCCCAGTCACACTGAAGGATCCATCAACTTGATGATGCCTGCAACACACTAATCTCAAGTAATACACATATTTGGTATTGTTTGTTAAAGTCAGAGGTGGCGTATGAGCAGCAGGAACAAAGAAATGAGATTATTGCTGACATGTACTATAGAAAACACATCACATCAATCTGGCCTATTTTTATAAAGGTAATAAATGGGTATACTTGGAAGCCAGGCCACTTGAGGCCATATATACACACACATACATGTAACATACATCTCAGGTATATACATATGTATGTGTGTATATAGTCATTAGTGGTGTGTATACACACAATCAGCATTTGTAAGAAATAAAGTCCTTTCTCACCAGATTTCCCTGTACCTTGTGTTCACTAATTTAAATCCTGGCTTGTTTCTAAGTTCAACTGTGTCTGTTTTTTTGGTTTTGGTGCATTATGCTCATAAGCCTCCAAATATACGACTCTTAACTTGGTGCTGTAAGAACTGCCTTTCTGTTGTTACAGAAATTTAATCAGCTTTTTTTTTTTAAGATTTTATTTATTTATTCATGAGAGACATACAGAGAGGCAGAGACACAGGCAAAGGGAGAAGCAGGCTCCATGCAGGGAGCCTGATGTGGGACTTGATCCAGGGTCTCCAGGATCACGCCCTGGGCTGCAGGTGGCACTAAACCACTGCGCCACCGGGGCTGCCCAGCTTTTCTTTTTTAAACCATTTCAGTCTGTATAAGGAAGGAACACTGCAGGTCAGAGAACAACTCTCCTCTGAGTTTGTAAGGTTTGCCCTTGGCTGAGGCTTGAGAACTTAGGTATCAGTAGGTTTCCCAGTAGCCAGGACAGGAGTATCTCAGTGTGCCCAAGTTTCTGGGGTAAACAATGTTGTTTACATTGAATGCCTGCCATCCCTTTGGAAATCTAGAGCTTGTTACATGATAGGAGAGCCCCACCCCTAGAAAAAACCTGGGTACTGAGTGTCGTATGAGCTCCCCTAGAAGAGTTTTTAAATCCTGGTCGTAATTCTTTTTTTTTTTTTTCCCCTGGTCGTAACTCCTTGATGGAACTCAAATTAAGCCTGTCCTGTGTGACTTCCCTGAGACAGGACTCTGGATGCTTGTCTCATGTCCTCTGGCCTTCCTCAGTCCTTGTATCTCA
This sequence comes from Canis lupus dingo, assembly GCF_003254725.2. Lineage (NCBI taxonomy): Eukaryota > Metazoa > Chordata > Mammalia > Carnivora > Canidae > Canis > Canis lupus. Next base: position 101,049,032 of record NC_064243.1, read on the forward strand.
TCCCTTGGCTGTGTTTGCTTTCTCTCTTTTTGCTATAATAAGTCATAGCTATGGAGTCTGATAAAATGTCAAGTCCTATGAGTCTTCCTAGTAAATCACTGCAACTGGGGATGATCTTGAGGATTCCTGACACAAGCATTCACTGGGATTTCTAAAAATTTACTAATATGGCCATACAGGCCTGTGCAGATTCTCTTTGAGGTCAACAGGTCATGTACTGTGCCAACTATACAAACAGCTTTGTGTGAACAGTCTGTGAGAGACCCAAACATTACGATAAAATAAAAAACACCCTGTGCTGTGTCACCATCGTTAAGTCACACATACTGAATCTACAAGGGGAGGGGGGGCAGAGGTAAAATGAACACCACAGTGAGACAATGGCTAGAAGTGGGGATGATCAAAAATGGGTGCAAAGTGTCCGACTTGGGCAACAAGACAGAAGACGGTGACATTCACTGAGATTTTGAGCACCTCAAACAACACTAAAAACCAAATGCATGCCTCTACCTCACTGCCACCTCAAGCCCTCCTCTGTACTTTCTGCACAGTTGTAACAGATTATGCAGCTGTTAAAAGAGTTTGATTTATCCAACGTATAGGGATAGTCAAGATATACTGGCAAATGAGAAAAATAATTTGCAGACAAATGACAGCACTCTATTCTGTTTTGAAGGAGTGCATAGACCTGCCCTGGGAGAGGCAGTAAAGTGATAAGGACATGGATTCTGCAGCCTGTCTACCTGACCTCCAATCCCAAATCCCACACTTCCTAATCAACTATGAAACCTTCGACACACGCTTTTCACTTCTTTGCGCCTTAGTTTTCTGATCTGTAAGATAGGGATAACATAATCTGCCACATAGAATTATCACAAAAATTAAAAGAATTAATGTATATAAAGGTGTAGAGCATTCAAAACAATGAGGGAAACATAATAACATACCATATCTGCTTGCTCCCATGATTATTAGGAGTGCATCCTCAAGGTGATGACTGTGACCACATGACACATGCCTACAGGCTCAGTATGTAAGAATACTAACAAGGCGTGGAAGGATGACCAGAGAGAAACAGTCAACCTGGAGACAAGGATTTGGGGAACTCTGTATTTCACTGAGCATAAAATGCCTCAAGGAGGGAATTAACTCAGTCATGGAACACCTTACAAGTGAGAGAGCAAGGGTGACAGATTCTGAGCAGCACAACTGTTTAGCAATAGATGGAAGACGGTGCAGACCCTCTGAAGTAGGGCAGGAGCTCACAGAAACCAGGAAAGTCTCTCAAGTCAAAGTGGTGGGCAGCAGTAAAAAGGTCCAATCAGAGTGTGTGTGTTGGGTGGAGGGGAGTGGGGGGGACAAGAGGGAACTTTGTGAGACTTGCTTAAGTCCAGTGACAGTGGTGGAGACCATGGTTTAGTCGTCAGTGGGGTGAAGGGACATGAGAAGGTGGGGACAGACAGTGGACAGAACAGTTACACAGGGTGTGTCTAGGAGAGAGAAGGGCAGAGCTCACTGGGCATGTGGGGCAGAAAGCACCTGGGGTGACACTAGAGACCAGTACACAAGTATAGATTAAGAGGATAGAAGAGGATTAAGAAGGAAAAGTTAAAGACCAAGCAGTGAGGTTATAAAATAGGTCCTAAAAAAATCAGAGATTGGAGATATGTGTCCAACGGCAACGAGCAAGAGTGACCCTTGAAGACCTCCTCTGGGACTGTAACAAGGCTTAGAGACCTGGGGAATTTTACACACAATTTCCCATGGAGACTAAAACCCTGAATAATCTGCAGTTTTCAGTTTTAAGATCAGTTTTAGAAATATTTGTGGATAACAGGATCTTCATTTCTCCAGATATGTTAGGACTTCTATTCCAACATCAAGATAAACCACTAGAGAATCACAACTTTGGACTACACAGTATAGCCTGTTTTTTAAGAGTCCTTCTTTGGAATTATATACTAGATACTAGACAAGGAAATAGAAAATGTAAAAAAGAATTAAGTAGAAATTAAACTGAGAAAAAAACTGGGGTGCCTCAATCAGTTAAGTGTCTGCCTTTGGTTCAGATTATGATCCCAGAGTCCTGAGATCGGGCCCCATGTTGGGCTCCTTGCTCAGGAAGAGCATCTACTTCTCCTTCTGCCCTGCCCCTCCCCTCACTCATGTGCTTGCACTCTCTCAAATTAAAAAAAACAAAAAAAACCCCTAAAAAAACCTTACTAGAAAGCCAAAAGCACAACACATAAAACTGATGAAATCTATAGATAAAAACACCGTAAAAGTCCTTGACAGAAAGGATGCACTACAGACAGGGTAACAATGGTGAATAGCAGTAGATTTCTCATCTGAAACCAGGAGGACAGAGGGAGGTAACATGTTTCTCTTCTACTATAAGAACTGTAAACCCCAAGTCTTTTATCCCACAAAAAACATCCTTCAGGGATGAAAGGGACATAGAAACCTTTTTAGATAAAGGAAAACAAAGTCCTTTGTCAACAGCAGACCTACCTCAGAAGAAAGGGTACAGGAAATTTGCAGGGAAATGTTAACAGAAGGCCTGGGTCTTCAGGAAGGGAGAAAGAACGGAATGGTTAATAATAGAGGTAAACAGACCATACACTTCATGAATTTTGTAGAAAATCTTTTGACAGGTGGGGCACAAATTATAACATCCAACATAGTGCTCCATGTATAAAGAGAAAATACTTAGAATAATTAAAAATGGAAAATGTTAAGGAATCTAATGGAATTAAGGTTTCTATACATCAAAGTGCTAAAATGCTGATATTAGACTGTGATAAGTTATGTATAATACTTAGAATATAAAAATTAAGACAACATTCAAAAATGTTATAGATACATCAAATGGAAATCTAAAAAATGCTGAAGTAACCTACAGGAGAGCAAAATAACAAACACAAAACAGAAAAGCAAAATAACAAAAACAACCAGAAAACAAGACGTACAATATAAAGGGAACACAAACAAAAAACAAATTTCATGTAACTTACCAATTAAAAGATAGAAGAATGGATTAAAAAGTAAAGTATGACCCAACTATATGCTGTTATAAGAAACTACTTCAAATATAATGATACAGATAAAGTTGAAAATTATAAAGATATAAACCATGCAAAATATTAATCAAAACATGCAGTAGGGACCATATTAATCACTCAAAGTATGCTTCAAAGGCAAGAAAATGAACAGGTACAAAAAGGATATTACTTAATGAAAGGGTTAACATACCAATATTAAATGTGAACCATTTAGTGCACCAAACAACAGAGCTTTAAAATACCCAAAACAGGGATCCCTGGGTGGCTCGGTGGTTTAGTGCCTGCCTTTGGCCCAGGGCGCGATCCTGGAGACCCAGGATCAAGTCCCGCATCAGGCTCCCAGCATGGAGCCTGCATCTCCCTCTGCCTGTGTCTCTGCCTCTCTCTCTCTATCATGAATAAATAAAATCTTAAAAAAAAATAAAATAAAATACCCGAAATAGAAAATGATAGAATTCAAAAGATGAACAGTTATACTTCAGGACAGCTATACATCAGAACTTCATCATCCCTCTCTTTGGAATTGACAAAAATACTAAACAGTTTAGGTCAGTAAGGTTATAGAAAATTTGACTACTACCAAGAGGACTGTCCAGACTGTGAAGGCTGAGAAACTGGGGCCGTTGGGTTTAATATTATACTTTGTCAGCCATCTCAGACCAAGAACTGAACACCATCCCTGTTACAGGAAGAAACCACTCCCCCACTCTAGACAAGCCACCGGCTCATATAGGAATGTGGAACACCCAACCATCAAAGAATATAAACCCCGCCCTTTGCCCACCAAACTTGCGTACCAATTCTGACCAGAATAACAGGCTAGTTCAAACGGACCTTAGAGGGTGAATCGTAATTCAATTGGTCACCTGCTTGTGGACCGACATGACCATGTAACTTTCTGTATGTTATAATCCTCATTGGCCACTGGCCCCTATAAAACTGCTATACCTCTTAACCTCGGGTCCAAGCCCCTGGTCTGTTGTGTCGGGTATACTTGGACCCAAGCTCGAGCTTGTAAATAAACCCTCGTGCGTTTGCATCGGTGTCGGCTCCTTGGTGGTTTCTCCACAATCTTGGGCACAACACAGACATTTACAGAAACTCCACTCAATGACAGCAGAACACACATTCTTTTAGGAGGTCTTTTAGGATATTCAATAAATTAGGCTATATCTTAGGTCATAAATACTTTAACAAATTTAAACATACCAAACATAAAATAAACTAGAAATCAAAAGATAAGGAAAATACTCCAGAACACTAGAAAACTAAACAATAATCTATGAACCCATTAGAGTTTCTAAAGAAATCAAGAATCATTAGAGCTGAATAAAATGTAATGAAAATTTGCAGGATGAAGTCACAATGCTGTGAGGAAACATTATTGTACTAAATGCTTACTTTAGAATACAACCAAGGTAAAGGAGAAGATATAAAGATCAGAACAGAAATTAGTGAAATTATCAACAGCAATAGGGAACAAAAGAATAAATGAAATAAAGTGCTAGTTCTCCAAAATGATTAGTACGATTGATAAATGCCTAAGAAAATGGGCAAAAATAAAGCAAAGAGTGAACATATTTCCAAAATCAGGAATCAAATGGGATATTATAAGTACAGATACTGCTCCCATTAAAATGGTAATAAGGAAATATTTCAAACAAGTTTATTAACTAAACAGAAAATTTAGATGGAACAATTCTGGACAGCCCCGGTGGCTCAGCGGTTTAGCGCCGCCTTTGGCCCGGGTTGTGATCCTGGAGACCCAGGATCGAGGCCTGTGTCGGGCTCCCTGCATGGAGCCTGCTTCTCCCTCTGCCTGTATCTCTGCCTCTCTCTCTCTCTTTCTCTGTGTGTGTGTCTGTCATGAAGAAAGAAAGAAAGAAAGAAAGAAAGAGAGAGAGAGAGAGAGAGAGAGAAAGAAGAAAGAAAGAAAGAAAGAAAGAAAGAAAGAAAGAAAGAAAGAAAGAAAGAAAGAAAGAAAGAAAGAACAATTCCTCGAACAGGACAAAGTTCAAACTATCAAATGTATCCAACATCAAAATTATTCTGAATTCAAGAAATTAGAAGGACGCCTGTGTGGCACAGTGGTTGAGCGTCTGCCTTCAGCTCGGGGCATGATCCCAGGGGTCCAGGATCGAGTCTGCATCGGGCTCCCCGTGAGGTGCCTGCTTCTCCCTCTGCCTATGTCTCTGCCTCTCACGAATAAATAAACAAAATCTTAAAAAAAAAAAAAAAAAAAAGAAATTAGAGGAAAACTTCCTCAACAAAATACAATCAAATGGAATGTTTTAATATCTGATATGCAAAAAAAATTCATACACTTCAACCAAATGGGATTTATTCCAAGGATGCAAGGCTGGTTCAATATTTAAAACTAGTCAATATAATACATTATATCAACAGGCTATAGAAATCAGATGATCACATCAATTGATGGAGGCAAAGTATTTGACAACATCTAACACTCATTCATAATAACAAAAATCTCAGCAAATTAAGAATAGATGGAAATTTTCTAAACTTGATAAGAAAACTTTGGATAAAAATACTTCAACTAACATCATATCTACCTAATGAAAACCTGAACATTTTCCTCCTAATATGAGGGATCAGTCAAGGGCATTCTTTCTTATTACTCCTATTCAACATCATGTTGGAAGGCCCACTAGTGCAGTAAGAAAAGAAAGTAACATAATACAGATAGGAAGGAAAAAAAAGTAAGACTCTTATGCAGCTGACATATCTTTGCAGAAAAGCCTGAGGATTCTACCCAAAGAAATGGCTACAAATAATGTGAGTTCAGTATGGTTGCAGGATGCCAAAATATCACTCCAAAAAACAATTATCTTTCTGTGTACTACTAAAGACCATATGGAAAAATAAGTGTAAAAATCAACACCATCACTCAAAACAAAAACAAAAAAACCAAAAAACCCTAGATAGAACTCTTAACAAAAATGTACAGGCTCTGTATGCTAAAAATTATAAAACAGTAGTGAAATATCAAGAATTACTTAAATAACTGAAGTGTATATCATTTTTCAGTGTTCATGATGCTGCTTTTCAACAAATAGATCTACAGATTTCAACCAATTCCTATAAAAATGCAAGATTTTTTGCATCCTACGATTTATAAGAGAAGTCAAAGGAACTACAGAAAACTAAATCAATTTAAATAAGAATAAAGAGAGAGGAATCACTTTACCCAATTTTGAGATTTACCATATAGCTACAGAAATTAAATAAATTGGATCAAAAACAATTCTGGAAAAGTCTGTTTCATGTTTAAAACCATATAAAGAACAGTTTGTTTTCTGAATATGTAAGCTTTAAAGTCTTAACTAATGCAATAAAATGTGCTGTTTTTATATGTATACTTATCATTTTAATACCTGTCTGCAACTGTCTAACTCTTCTGACACTGGACAGCAATGAATGTATATACATGACACATACAGGGTGGTCAAGGCTCACTGCCTCTGAAACATCCCCTGACCCCAAGTAAACTAAAGAATCCATGACAAAGTGCTATAAGCTTGACAGAGAAGTCTCAAAAGTTTTTCATTTCATTTGCTGTTCTATATCTCCACCTTCTTTTAACAAAAATTCCTGAGGTATTACTGCAGTGTAAACTAAGGAGAAACATGTAGCTGAAGGTTTTACTCCGTGCACAATAAACGCTGCTCTCTCCCTCACAAATGAATTCTCAGATGTACAGTAAGGCTCTGGGCTGGGTCAACCTCTAAAATGCATCTCTACAGGACTACTGATGGTCTGGGATGGAAGATCTTCTCAAAGTGAAGATACTTGGGAGGTTTCTCTTTGGTATGTCCGATCAGATGCTGTAGTTGATGTTTTCTCTGGCAAAAGGTTCTCCTCAGTGGTTACATTCAAGAAGTCCTTCCCCAAAAGCAGTTCTCGTAGGGTGACTGAGGATTGCCCACTGGTGAAGGCTCTTTCCACTTCCGTTGCACTGACAGGCTTTCTCCCAGTATGAATCCTCTGATGCTGAGTGAGGGAGGAGCTGCGACTAAAGGCTTTTCCACACTCACTGCACTTATAGGGCTTCTCCCCAGTGTGGATAATAGCATGTCGAATGAGGTTTGTGCTCCAGCAGAAGGATTTCCCACATTCCATGCACTCGTAGGGCTTCTCTCCACTGTGAATCCGCTGGTGCCTTGTGAGCCCTGAGCGGCGGTTGAAGGCCTTTCCACACTCTGAGCACTCAAAGGGCTTCTCCCCAGTGTGGATGCTAAAGTGTCGAATGAGGTCTTTTCTAGTGCTAAAGGCTTTCCCACACTCTTTGCACTCAAAGGGTTTTTCTCCAGTGTGGGCCCTTTTATGCAGGATGAAAGTAGAGCAGTGGGTGAAGGCCCTTCCACATTCAGTGCACACAAAAGGCTTCTCCCCAGTGTGAATTCTCTGATGCCTCTTGAGGTAGGACCTGTGGTTGAAGGCTTTCCCACACTCTAGGCACTCAAAGGGCTTCTCCCCAGTGTGGATGACATAGTGGTGAATGAGGGCTGCACTCTCACAGAAGGCTTTCCCACACTCACTGCATTCATAGGGCTTCTCTCCGGTGTGAGTCTGCTGGTGCCACACAAGGTATGACTTATGTTTGAAGACCTTGCCACACTCAAAGCATTCATAGGGATTCTCGGCACTGTGGATGATGTGATGTCGAAGGAATCCTGGCCTATGTCGAAAGACTTGCCCACATTCTTTGCACACAAAGGATTTCTCTCCACTGTGTCTCCTCTTATGCAAGACAAAATTGGAGCGGTGGGTGAAGGCCTTTCCACATTCATTACACTTATAAGGCTTCTCTCCACTGTGAATCCGCTGGTGTTGTGTAAGGTAGGACTTGCGGTTGAAGGCCTTCCCACACTCCATGCACTCGTAGGGCCTCTCCCCTGTGTGGATCATGTGGTGCTGGAGGAGGTGAGTGCTCTTAATAAATGTTTTCCCACACTCAGTGCATTCATAGGGCTTTACTCCAGAGTGAATCTTTTCATGTCCGGCAAGAAGGTGCTTCTTATTAAAAGTTTTCCCACATTCATTGCACTTAAACGTATTTTCCTCTTCCTGAATCATGGAATCTTTACCTGATCCACATGAGTCATGGTTATGGACAGTACATACACCATCAGCTATCCCTAAACCATCATGTTCAGGGCTTGTTTTCTCAGGGAGCTTCTCCCTCTGGGGTTCTAACCCTGGTCTCAAGTGTCCTTCCTGCATTTCTGATGGGCCACCCTGATCGTTGGTTTGGCTCAGCTGGAAGTTCCCTGGGTCTCCCTGTTTTAGTTCCTGGAATAAGGGCCCCTCAGGGGACTTATTCAGGGCTGGTTCACAAGTGGTAAGTTCTATGGTCTTGGGTTTTCCCTTGTCACCTGAAAGAAACCCAATACACAAAATGGCCTGTTAGTTATGACAACATAGGAAAAAAAAACCCAAAATCAGCATTTCAGTGAGAAAAATATAGGTGAAAATAGTGCCTGTCTCTGTTATGTATTATTACCTCTGAATCTAAGGATTCCAATTTCTTTTTATGCCCTGAACCTTGGACTGCTGATACCATGAAAGGGAGACCCAGGAGAAGCTAGGTGATAGGACAAGGGGTCTGAAGTGGAGACACCACTACATTTCCACACTGGATGCAGCTGGAAAGACTAACAATAATGCTGTATGTTTTACTTCCTGTTGGCAAGGATACTGCTATAAGAACAGTAGGAAAGGGCCTAATGTAGCCCTGATAGAAGAGAGAAAGTAATCCAAGATTAATTCTCCCCTAAAAGAAGTTTGGTCTTTGTTCCAGCTCTAAGGAAGTAACTTCTATACCCTGCATACTTCCAGAGTGATAGATATATCATCTTTGTTATTTACGGTGGGCATGTAGGAATATATCTGATAATTCATGACAACACATAACTCATCATGGCTATACAGTTTATATTAAAGAAGATGATTCAGAGTAAGGTCTGGCCACATCAGAAAAACCAACTGTATAATTAGAAAGTTGGGGCTTTGAGCCACGAGATATCACCTGCACCTCTAGAAAGGAAAAAAAGGGTTAGAGACAGAGTCCCATTGGCAATGATTCAATCAGTCACGCTTATGCAATGAAAGCTCAGTAAGTCTGGATACTGAGGCTCTGGCCAATTTCCTGGGTTGGTAATATCCATGCACTTATTGTCACACATGGATGCCAGCCAGCAGGTAACAAGTCACCAAAGACATGGGAATCTTCTATTTGGAATACTTCTGGCCCCTCTTCTAAGTTGTACCTTTGTCTGTAACAAACATGATTGAGAGTATATACTTTAATAGACTTTAAGAAGTTTTTTGAGTTTTTCCACCTGAGAGTAGTTTTGGGAAATCTCTGAAATTTCAGTGGTTTTGGATGACCTGGGCAGACCTGACAGTCTTTGGAGTTCTGTGTTCTTAGCCTTGAGCTTGCCTGGCTAACTGTGTAGAAAGTTATCAAAGAGTTTTCCAATAGGAGGTGCCCATGATGTGACGACTTCCACTGGTATAAAAGGAACTGCTACAAAAGACAAAGTACAAAGGGCAGAGTAGCCTAAGGAGACAGAATGTACAAAGGGACTGACCACATGAAGAGGATACTAATAAGGATTCAGGAATGGGTAGGAGAGAAGGGAACAGAATTCCTAAGGTTCTGATGGGAGTGACAGTGAGACCTCCCAGGACAAGGCTCATAAGCAGGAGGTGAGCAGGACTGGACTAGACATAATGAGTCTGGTTTGCCTGAGGAGCACACTGATGAAAAAACTCACAAAATACACATGATCTAGACAAGAAAATGAGAATACTATACTTAAAGACATCAAAGAAGAACTCTATCAATGAAGAATTTAATGTGGCAGATAGGGGAGTTGGAGAAAAGTGAGCTGAAAAGTATAAACTTCTAGTTACACTCCAGTACTAGGAATGTAATATAAAACACAAGAAACACAAGCTAACATTGCTGTTATGATGTGCAAGAGAGTGAAGAGAGTAAATCATTACAGTTCTCACAAGACCAATTTTTTCCTTTTTAATTTTAGACCTACATAAGCACCTGTTTTTACAACTGAAAGAAATTAGATTTTCACTTTTATGAAAAACGACAAAAAACAAAAATAATGCTCAGCATTATTATTATTATCTGTTTTGCAGCAAGTTGTTAGAGGCAGCATGCACCAGGGGCAGCTCTTTCACCAAAACTACACTCAACATCAAGCCACCACAGACTTGAACTGTGTGAGCATCTGAACTTTCATCTCAATTTATTTTGTGAATATGTTAGCAAGATGGTGAAAGGTATCAGAAAACTCTAAGAAAAATTATTTAGAGTCCACGAATGGTCAGAACATTTTCCATATAAATTAATGGTAATTTCTCCTAACATTAATGCGATTTCCGCTAATGAGAAGTTTAACAGGAATGCTCTACTTTCTCATAGTGGGGAAACCTGCATGTATGTCAATCATTACTCAACAAAACAAAAGTTTAAAAACTATTAGCATAAAATAAACACCAGTATCTTTTTGTTTGTTTTTAAATATTCATTCATTCATTCATTCATTCATTCATTTATGAATGAGAGAAACAGGAAGAGACACAGGCAGAGGGAGAAGCAGGCTCCATGCAGGAGGCTGATGCAGGCTTTGATCCTGGGACTCTAGGATTGTGCCCTGGGCCAAAGCAGGAGCTAAACCTCTGAGCCACCCAGGAATCCCCTCAAGAGTATCTTTTTGATGTTGGGGATAAAGCAAGATTTTTATACAAGACAAAATCATTATTTATATAAGAAATGGCATAAATTACACTGAAATAAGACCTCTATTCAATAAAACGTACTTTAAAGGAGTGAAAAAACAATATTGAAAAGTAGAAAATTATATCTGCAGCACCTATTAACTGATGAGGTAAGTATAAGGAAGATACAAAAAAAATCCCTACAATCAAGAGCATGCGGGTTGAGTGGAGAAAGGATGAAGTTACATTACACAAGAAATAAGAGTATAGGGATCCCTGGGTGGCGCAGCGGTTTAGTGCCTGCCTTTGGCTCAGGGCGCGATCCTGGAGACCCGGGATCGAATCCCACATCGGGCTCCCGGTGCATGGAACCTACTTCTCCTTCTGCCTATGTCTCTGCCTCTCTCTCTCTCTCTCTCTGTGACAATCATAAATAAATAAAAATTAAAAAAAAAAAAAAAAAAAAAAAAAGAAGAGTATAAATGAAGAAAACATTTTCCTGAAAAGGTGTGCTCTAGACTCTGGTTAAGGGACTGGCCAGGGCCAGGAGCAAGACCCCTCCCGCTAGATGGAAGGGGAAGCTGCAGACACGAGAGCCCGAATGAGGGTGGTGGGGTGGAGGATCAAGCAATAGAGGTGGCGGACTGTGCTTTCAACATAAAGACCTGCTGACACCTTAGGGGTCATATACGGAGACATCCACGACTGGGTCAGCATCTGGGACAAAGTCTGAGCACCTGGGCTAGCTCATGCAGGACACGGAGCTGACTAGAGGCACCAAGCAGATGCAGAGACAGGTTATGAGACTAGCAGCATCTCCCAGAGAGAAGATGGGAGCGTGGGTCGAGTATGGGGATGGCTCTGATGGAGGTAGTGCAACTGATGCATTCAGGAGATGTACAGGATGTGAAACGGACAGGATCTGGGGAATGGCTGGATGAGGGACTGAGGGAGGTGGAGGTGTAAGGAATTCTCTGAGGCTGTATCCAGCCTCTAACCTGCTTGAGTGGCAGGACCATTCACTGAAACTTGGAAGGTGGAAGGAACAACCAACATTATGGTCCCTTAGTGGGCACACTGACTCTGGGTTAAAGGGCTCCATGGCTTCCAAACCACCAAAGAGGCCAGAACAGGAAGCTTCCCCAGGGGACCAGGGCTGGTGGTCTCCTCCCAGTCTCCAGCCTGCAGGGTCTCCCATCTGCCCACATCTTGGCTCCTACCTGGATAGGTGCTTTGACACAGGTCCTTCTTCACCATCCATAGCTCCTGCCCGTGCTTCAGCTGGTAGAGCAGCTCAGGTCTAGGAACAGGACACCCTGTTCACAGACAAAGAAAGACGACACTAGGATTTTTGTGAAAAAGAAATAAAACCTCTCAATCTAGTCTGGGATTTCAGAATGTGGATATGACCCGGGAATGAAGCTACCCCCATCCACACAAACAAAATACTAACCTATCACCTGGAAACAGGCACAAAGTCCAGTGTTGGGATTCAAAGACTTTAGACAGTAGTGCTGGCTGTGTAGACAGCACCTATTCCCTCTGACTGCCAGCACACAGAATCCCAGGGAATATGACCCCCTCCCCTCCCAGAAAATATTTTCTAATTAACCCAGGTAAGTGAGTCTCAAACCATGTGTGCGTCAACATCTCCTGCGATGTCGGGTTCATGTCCAACTGAAAGGAAATTTCTGGTGAGGCCTGGATATCGGTAGATTTTAAAACCTCCCCAGATGATTCTGGCGTTAAAGGAAGGTTGACAAACCAGTCTCTACCAACCTGCAAGTGGCATAACTCAATCACCAACAGTTAGAGGTGTGCAACTTTAGAAAGCTTTATTCCAGGATGGCTGAGTAAGGGGATCTGCTGCTCCTGTAGTCTGTCAGCATCCCAGGACTTTTGTGAGGGAACCTGCCTATAAGATCTAGAACACAGAGAGGAAGTAAAGAAACCCACAGCTGGGTTATCACCCACCATTGTGAGATAATAAATTTCCTTCAGGATGAAGACTGAGCTGCTCTGTCACATGTAGCCAAACACAGATGCAGGGGAAGACGACACAGCACTCTGTAAGGAGTCAAGGGTAGAGGCACCAGGACCCACAGAAGGCTGCTCTGGAAGATCCTGAACCACAGCCCAAGATTATCAGTTGTCACTGAGCAAATCTCGCTCACATCTGCTACCCACTCAGGACAGGGTCTGGTGATAAGGCAGTGGAAAGGGAGTAAGCTCTCCCTTCAGCCATCAGGAGTCATGCTCCCTGTGATATAAGGGACCTACTGCCAACAGAGTATGGGGCACCCGCCTCAGACACCATGGCACAACAGGCTTAAATTGCTTCGAGGACAAATCTCCCATTCGTCACTTACCTAACTGTTGTAGTCTGACTCTCAATCCAGCAAGGAATAAAAGACCCCATTCGTGGAGACCCGGGGTTCAATATAAAATGGAGGGAAAAACGTTATGGAATATCTTGTTCCTGCTCCCTCTTAAGATACCTCAGGATGTTTCCAGGCTTTACAACCCCTGGCCAATGAGTTTGGGGACTCCTGACTGCTGCTGCCCACTGGCATGTCACGCGTCTCCTCCTTAAAACCAAACTGACACAATCAGGATACTGATGCCACCACCACCGCTGCCCTAGAGGTAAGCTCCAGCCCCTGGGACTGCCAGAAGCTTATCAGGTAAATATCCAAAGAAAAGAAAAATGACCAGAGACAAGAGAGGTGACAAAAACAATTATGCTGTAGACCAGGGCCCATCTCAGGGAGGCTGCTGCCCAGAGGCCCCAGGACCTCCCCCACTCCTCTCACCAGCAGGAGACAAAGTCAGTATGGGGCTTCAGGAAGCTAAAGCCCCAAGAGAAAAAGGAGGGGGGTCTACTTTAGAACTTATGTACCAAAGAAATACCGGGTCTAGAAAATATAATACTCATTCTAAACTATTTAATGACTTAAAAATAGTAATAAAAACAAACTCCTAGAAAGAGAGGAAAAAATAAAAGAGAACTAAGTAAGACATAGAACTAAAACACTGTCTATAAAAACATGAGAGACTCCTCTAACTCTGGGAAACGAACAAGGGGTAGTGGAAGGGGACATGGGCGGGGGGGATGGGGTGACTGGGTGATGGGCACTGAGGGGGGCACTTGACGGGATGAGCACTGAGTGCTATACTGTATGTTGGCAAATCTAACTCCAATAAAAAAATATACAAAAAATAAATAAAATAAAACGCTGTCTATAATTTGACCCAATGGGAAATGCAAAATTTATATATTAAAAACATATATGATAAATTACATATAATAACTATGTACAGCATAACAAAACTTATATTCCAAAAAAAATTGTATCACCAAAACAAAACACGGCACTGACAGACTTTTCTGACTCCACAATACAGGTTCTGAATTAACTTCAGAATTTGCTAAATTGTACCAACTGACAAAACTTCATAAATTTAATCAAAACTGGGGCTCAAATCATAGTTATACCTGGAGATTCCGCTAAATTTAAATATTGCTCTGCCCAAACTGAAAAAGTAGCTAAATACAGGGGAAAAATAGGTATGTCTCACTCTAACTATAGACTCACCTATACTTCCACTACTCAGAGTACCACTGTCCTAAAATACCCCACTTTGGGCAAGGATGCTCTGACACAATTAAGTAAATTTTTGGTGCTTAATTGGACTCGGTACAATGGGACCCACAAAAAGCAGTTAAGATAGTGAAAGGCCCAATGGAAGCTGGAAAAGAGACTCCAGAGAGTAACACTTCACATAAAAGCTAATCAAAAAAGGAATGACTGCCACACTACTTCTCCGTTTGACAGCCTAGTTGTGTCTGTTATTAACCCCGGGGCCAATAAAAGCACTTCACAGTGGGTTCCAACAATCTTAACAGGGTGGCCCATCCAGGAGGGCTCCTGCTGCACTGAGTGTGCCTGCCCCTAGGTGTCATTACTATGTGCTCACACATGGAGAAAGGGCCTGTAGGGAGGTAATTAACGTTAAATGAGGTCACGGGGATGTGGCCCCAATCTGGTAGGACTGGTGACCTTAAAAGCCAGAGGAAAGGCCATGTGAGGACACAGCACAAAGGTGGCAGCCAGGAAGAGATCATCATCTGTCTGCCAGCACCTTGGGTCTGAGACTTCCAGTCTCCAGAATGACGTGAAAATAAAGCTGTTGTTTAAGCAGCCAGAGCTGGTTCACACAATCCACACACCCAATACCCCATATGAATAAATCAATAACATTATCCAGTCAACAACCCGGTGATTGTTCTGGGCTTACAGATCTGGCTGACCCTGTTCTGTTCAGCACCTGTTTGGACAACTTCTCAGCCAGCCAGCCTCTACCCCGAAGGTGAACACTTCTTCCCCAGGCTGCCCTGTGAGCGTGGCTCCACAGCTCTGCCGCTGCACATGATCTCTGCAGACAAGATCTTCACTGCACCTACCTTCCTCCAGTAGCACAGCTATGACGGCACATCGATGACAACCGTGTCTGAGGAAATTCATTCCACACATTCATTACGGACACACAAATCCAACATCTCTAATACTAATATTAGAGATAGTTTAGTTTCAGCTAATACTACACTTAGTATTATTTGGGGGCTCGTTTATAAAGTTTATCTCACTGGTACTGTTAGTTACAAATCAGTCCACCTTAAATGGGGTTCTTGCCAACAAAGACTAAGGTCTACTCAAAATATTGTTAACAGCACGAGCTCAGCACAGCTACTGAGGACTCTGTAAGACAGAACGGAACCCAATCTGGGCCCTCTGGCAGAACTCCACTTGTAGGAGGTGGCAGCTTCTCCCATCCTCTGTCCCTTGCCAGATGCTTTGGTGTTGGAGAGGGCCAGCCCTCCTCCAGGCCCTTTGGCTACCTGGAAAGCCCTCTGAGTTTAACAGAGAGAACAGTTACAGGAGTTCATGAACCAGAAGAAGGATGCCACTATCCATCACACATGATAGAGACCAATGGAATGCTGCTGCTTTCTATCTCTTAGCCAGAATGTTCTAAATAAAAAATGGATCTAAGAAACATTACTGGGCCAAACTTCGGGGGGGCGGGGTATCTTAGCACTGATGAACAAATGGTCCCATCTCCAAATTCATTATAAACTGTTGAGCCACTGCCTAAAAATGGTCTCCTTTGGGGTAAAGAACTCTTAAGACTCTCTTGTCTCACAGACACCCCAAACAAAAATCAAAACCACACATCTCTACACATAAAAGGGCCACAATACAAGGCACTTGTATTCCTTACTCCCTTCAGAGTTGCAGACAATACTGTAAGACACACACATTTCACTTCTCGAATTATGCAAGGCTAGGCTCTGGGAAGAGATATTCCACAGAACTTTCATGCCCCAAACATGCCTCCAAAACCTGGTTTAAGTAAAAGACATAAGGGTTGCTTCAAATAACTCCTTTCCAAATCCCAATATGACAAACCCCTAAATGGGTCTCTCTCTTGCCTTAATAAGAAGCCTCTTGGCCAACTCACACCTCACATTAACACACTGTTTCAACCAAACATGGCAAAAGCTGAGGACCCCATCAACTTGCAATGGATACCATGGTCACACAACCAGACAACATGGTCCCACACTGGCAACTCATGGTGAAGACAACTCCACCCCCTCTGGCTAAAACTTGCAACCCCAGCAGATGTCCATGGACGGCCTCTCCTAAGACGAAATTAGACACAGGACCTTTTTGCTTTCTTGCATTAGGAATTCTATTTTGTTCCTGAGGTGACTTTTAAAAAACTCCTGAGGAGGAGGGGCCAGGGAAAGCAATCATGTGATTAGAACGCTAGAAAATCTGTTCTATCGCTTAACTTCTGTGGAGGCAAGAAGGGCTGGAGAAGGAGTTCAATCATCAATGGCCAATGAGTTCATCAGTCAGGCCCATGTAAGGAGCTTTAACAAGAAGCCCCAAGTAAAGTGCTTCAGTGGGTTGCCAGATTGGTTAACGCATCAAGATGGCAGAAGAGTGACAAGCCAAGAGGCCATGGAAACTCAGTGTGCTGTTCTACATACCTTGTCCTTTGCATCTCTTGCATTTAGCCGTTTCTGAATTTAATCCTTTAAATAAACAGGGAATATGCTTTTTTTTTTTTTAAAGATTTTACTTATTTATTCATGAGAGGCACACACAGAGAGAGAGAGAGAGGCAGAGACACAGGCAGAGGGAGAAGCAGACTCCCTGCAGGGAGCCCGATGCGGAACTCGATCCCCAGACCGAGGATCATGTCCTGAGCTGAAGGCAGATGCTCAACCGCTGAGCCACTCAGGCGTCCCAGTAACAGATAATACTGAAGTGCTTTCTTGAGTTTTGTGAGCCACCCTAGCAAATTATCAACCCTGAGGAAGGGGTCATATCTCTGATTTACAGCCAGTTGATCAGGACAGGTGACAACCTGGCATCTGAAGTGGATTGTGCGGGGGTGTCTGTGGGGGTGCTGTCCTAGGAGACTGAGCCCCCAACCTGTGGGATCTGTGCTAACTCCAGGTAGTTATGTCACAACTCATGGTGTGGAAAACAAGATTTTGATATCAAGAACTGTTGCCGAGTAGAGGAAAAATATTTTTTTCTTATACATACAACTACCACACATACACAGGCATGTATGTACAGGTGTGCTCAAGCGTGTGCGTGTGTACACACACAAAATATGTACGTACGCTAAAGACATACATACAAATATGTAAAACGTACACTAGCATTAATCTCCCTGTATTGCCTGTCCCTAAGTCATCTCTACAAATTAAAATCTTAGAAGTGCAAACTCATACAGGTGGGATACTGTGGGAATTTAAATGAGTAGAGCACCAATAAGCCCAAACAGTCCTGCTTAGTCAGTGCTCAGGGTATCTCAGCTGTGCTGATGATTATGAACTGCTTTCTAACATGACCCATATTTAATTTTTCTTATTTTCTTCAAAGAAGAAATCTTGCATCAGTCCAGTAAATGGGAAACGTTGAGTCACTTCCTTTGGTAGCAGGTCACCACGAAAACTCGGCAATGGAATACAAATGTTAAGCCCCAGTGAGCGCATACTGCCCATTCAGGGCTGCAAACTCAAGGCTACTCTGTTTTAAAGGGAAAAGTACCAACCATTGGAGGGAAGGAGGAGTGAAGAAGGTTCAGCACTAAAACCAGACTTGTCATCAAAAACAATCAGAAGGCAGGAAACGATTATGTCAGGGTGTCCCTCAATGCCAGTTGATGAAGTGTTCCTACCTCTCTGAAACAAGTTTCTCAACCTGGCGTAACTATTCGGGTTACATGGGCATGATTACTTCGGTCAAGATAATGCTTTGCTAGGAAAGCAGGGAGGAAACTGTCCTGAGCATTTTAAGGATGTCTGGCAGCATTCCAGGTCTCCTCCCACTAGGTGCCTGGCACACCTCTGTCCCACCTGTGACAACACTGCCCCAGTGTCCCTGGGGGATGACATCATCCCTGGATGACAACCAGGGGCACAGAGAGTTATAATCGGGATGATGAGAGAAAGTGAGAGGGATCGGGGAGGGGCCTCTACGAGATCTGGTGGTCAGGACACAGCTGGCGAGGTGTTCATTTTACACAGAAGGGGCAACCTTGTGAGTGGCTGAAATGCCCAAGAACACCAACCAGGCAGACACAACAGCAAGCAGAGGCCAGAGGCTGGTCCGTGTGTGGGGAAATCACTAGACACCCAGCATGGCCAGGGCAGAGTGAGCCCAGGGAAAACACTGAAGGTGAGTGATGAGGTCAGCAGAAGACAGAGGGGCCTCTTTATTCTTAAACATTTTGTTACGAAATACTAACCTATCCAACTTTCCTAATCTTGCTCTTTCTCTTCTCACTGACAGACGTAATTCTATTTCTCCCAAAATAGGCAGGTCTCATCCTAAGCTCTGGAATTACAGCCCTCCTTTCCCTCCAACTGAAGGGCCTTGTGGTGATTATCTTCAAGCAGAGAAGCATCTAAGCTGGTGTTTCTCAACTATGGCACTCTGGATTCTGCAGCGGGGACAATTCTTCAGTGAGGGGGCTGTCTTGTCCATCCAAGGATATGTGTGGCACCTTTGGACTCTAACCACTAGATGCCAATACCACCTACACTCCAGGCAGGACAACCCAAAGTGGCTGCAAACATTGCCAAATGTGTCCTGGGGGCAAAACTGCCAAGTGCTGGGAAGCAGTACTCTACCTTCTCTCTTGCAGTGGCAGAGGACCTTGGCCCTGGAAACAAGTGACAATGACGAAGGCACACGAACACAAAGAAGCACCATAACCGAGATCATGTTGTTTAGAATAATACCTGTTGGCACTGAAGGCAAAGGCCTTCTGGAGGCCTGCCTGACTCACTCTCTTCTAGGAGAATATCCCATCACTCACAGCCCTGCTAAGGACACTTGAGCCAATCAGGCTCACACAGTCAGCTCCCTCTCTGGAATGTGAAATAAGAACCTCAGACGGAGGCCAGTGTGTACCAAGCACTGGGGTGGGAGGTCCTGACAAGTACCGGCTCGGGCGGCCATCCCTGTCTCAAGGACACCCCACACAGCCCAGCAGCAGACAGAGAAAGAGAACATAAGCATGCAAAGATGCAGAAACGAGGAATCTGGGGGCCAGTCCTGGCACAACCTGATGAGGCAGAAAAAACCTTTCTGTGTACAGTACTGTGAGCAGAGAGAGCCAGAGAGAGAAGCCAGGACAAGAGACCAGAAGCCAGGACCTAATCATGGTGGTTCCTAGTTCCTCTATCAGCCCCTCAGAGGGCCCAGCTGGAATCCTGGCTTTGGCTTCTGCCAACAGCCCCCTTTCCTCCCATTACTTTCTAGGAGCCAAAGAAGAACCATTTCTTGCCCAAAGAGACACAGGAGAGCAGGCACAAAGAGATAAGTCTAGAAAATGACTGAAGCTGCAGGCAGGAGGCAGGGGAAGGCTCCAGAGGCCTTCTTGACCAGCCAGGCCTGGAGCCACAGGGTGCTCTGACAAGGAGGTGGCAGGACCCCCATGGAGGAGTCGGGAGGACTTACCCAGAGACACCAGGAGTCCACAGTTTTCCAGCATCACCTCCTGGTACAGGGTCCTCTGGGCCGGGTCCAGCTGCCCCCACTCCTCCTGGGTAAATATCACGGCCACATCATCAAAGGTCACAGATACCTGGAAAGTCAAACAGAGGTAGCAGCATTGGCCTGGGGGCTGTTGGCTGGGATCACAGCTCCTCTCTACATCCCTGGTAAAGATGCAGAGTGATCAAGGCTCGAATCACCGAGTACCTCCTGAGGGCCAAACTCTGTGCAGGGCTCAAGGGGGAGGTGGGCAATGCTCTGGATGTAATATAGGAACGTATGGGAGGAGCCTCCTCCCTGGGAGCCACTGGAAGGCCACACAACACAATGGAAATGACGTGAGGACTGGGAGATGCAGACAGCAAGGGCTCTAGGACATCAGAGGAGTGAGTGAATAATGATAGTAACGGTATCAGTAACAACAGCAGTACCTGAGCCTCAGTGGTCCTGCTAGCTGCCTGCCCCATGCTGAGGGTTTCACATCCTGGTTACAGGGACTACAAGTTCTCAGTTCTTAAGTCAGTCTCCTGTGGCTTGCATCCAAACTCTTGAAACCCGACTCTGCCAGGTGTGTTACCTTGAAGACATCACTTCATTTCTCTGAGCCTCAGTTTCTGGATCAATACAATAATAGTTCCCACTTCACCAATAACAGTTGTGAGATTTAGACAAAAAATACCAGTGCTCTGCGTGTTCTGGGATTTTCATTGTTTCTTCCACAGCCTGTGAGGTAAACATTTCATCACCTCCATACTAGTCAATGATAGGCTAAGGGTGCTCCACCAATTCACCCAAAGTCTTGCATCTTACAAACCAGAGGTGAGATTTAGATTAGCACAAATTAGCACAGACTTAGAGTAATCGACGTACTCCTCCAAAATCAGAGTGATTAAAGTAAGGAGTTTATAAAGTTTCTACCCTAGTTTCTGTTGTTAAAAACATTTCCATCTACCCCCAAGATATTTGTGAACATGGACAGAGGAGCATCAGCCTCATCACTCTCCTCACAGGTAAGGCATCTGAGGGGGTGGCAGCTCCTTGGGTAAATGGCGGCAGTGATGCCCTCTGGGTCTCCCAAGCTAAGGGGAGGTGCCACAATGAACCACTGGCATCTTTTTCCTTCCTGAGCTCTGACACCACTTCCCCCTGAAGCCAGGATACCTCAGGGAGGGGGAGCACAAAAGGCTACATATAACACGGGAGTTGACCACAAAGTTTGTTGGCTAAGGGTGAGTGGAGCCTCCTGCAAACTACCCGCAGGATCTCGCCCTTCCAACGGGGCTCCGCTGCTGAGAGGACCCAGAGCAACTTCTCAGCCCTCCCAGACCTCTAAACAACCACCGAAGTCTGCCTCTGTCCATGCACTTCTCTGTGTCTGCAAAGCTGTCCCCCCTGACGCCCAAGGTCGCCCGCTGGAGGTCAGGTGGAATAGCGTCGCGGTGAATTCACTGTAAGAACGACAGAAGAATCATTCATTCCCACAACTTACTGAGCAATCAGAGACCAACCCCCTCACAGACGTGGAGGTCGGTCAGGTGGCACGCCAGCCCCGCACGCCACAACACACGACTGCGGAGACGCGTCGCGGGAAGTCTGGACGCCAGGCCCCTGCAGGCCGGCCTCCGCCCTCGCAGAGCAGCAGCAACCCTGAAACCGACGTCCACTTACCTGGGCCTGGCCGGTCGGCGGCACCGCCATCGCGGGCCCTGGGGTCAAGCGCCGGGGTCGCTGCTAGCCCCACCTCTGCTCCGCGTGCCCCGGAGACTTGGCGACTGGTGGCAGTCCAGCGGCAGCGCCCCCGAGGTAACAGGCACCGCGACTCGGGGCGCCGCCCGTGGCAACCGCGGGGATGAGGGCGCTGCAGAGGCCGTGGCCTGGCGAGCGGCCGGGGAGAGGCACCCCCGCTACACAGGGTCACGAAGCCTACAGAACGCGAAGGCGAGTCCTAGCCTTCTTGCCGGCTCGCTACACACGAAAGGCCGAAGAAGCGGTACCTGCCCAGTCCTCAGCAAGTCAAGGCCGTCCCAGTGCTATCGGCTGAGGGAAATGGCCGCGGCAGGGAAACACTCGGAAGTCCCGCCCACGTGCGCGGAAGGAAACACTCCTGCCCGGGGCTGTCTTGGCCTGCGCCGCCTCAGGTGCCTTCTGGGTAATGTGGTTTCCCTCCTCTGTAACTCACAGCGCAAGGCGGGTCTTCAGGGGGAGTCTTCCTCTCAGGGGAAGGAGCACAAGCAACTGAGAAACCCTAGCTGATTCATTAGCACCAGTGGGGAGGAGCGAGAGCCTCCATTCTGTGCCTGGGGAAATTCAGGCTCGGGAGGCAGGAATGTTTATCAGGATGGAGATCAATACAAAGAACAGAACTCGCCCTCCACTCGAGGCTGGCCTGGTGACTTCCCCTTTGTGGTGCCACCTTCCCGGATCCTCTTCTTAGGGAGCAGACAAAATAGTAGTTTAAAAATCCTCCCAAAGGAAAAAAAAAAATCCTCCCAAGGAGGTCCCTTTCACAAATGGCACACTCTCCCGGGCCTTTTTTTTTTTTTTGGCTCAGGACCTTTTTCATATAATGAATGAACTTCTTTCTCTTGTAATGGGCCCAGATTACTAAAAAATATATTTGCCATTCTGTGAGGTAGGGAGGAGCAGGTAGAGGAAGCTTGGAGGGAAACTCAAAGACTCAGGTTACCAGCAGTGTCAATTTGAAATGTTGATGAGGGGCGCTTGGGTGGCTCATTTAAGCGTCTGCCTTTGGCACAGGTCATGATCTGGGGGTCCTGGGATCAAGTGCTGCATTGGGCTCCCCACAGGGAGCCTGCTTCTTCTTCTGCCTATGTTTCTGCCTCTCTTTCTGTCTCATGAATAAAGAAATAAAATCTTTAAAAAAAAATGGCAATGAGACCACAAGGCATGTGTTACATAGGCATTTCAACCAATGACTGAACTTTGGAAGAGAGTTCAGCCTTGATAAAATAAAGGAAATTTTCAACTTTTCATGTTTGTGGGCCCTGCTCTTGGGCTCCCAGGGAAGCTATACTTTAACATTTACCAAGGTCAAAATGACTTGGCAAAACCTCAAAGCATGGGCTCTATTTCTACCCCAAGCATACATTGCACATCTGCTTCGTTGAAAAAAATAACTAAAAAGGAGCATTCCAAATATAAAGGTAAGAAAAGGGGGAAAAAATCCCTCTCTGGTTCCCATAAGATTACAGTTATACAGTTTAGCACATACTAAAAACATAAGACAAAGTCTATAACGTTCTGGAATGTCCTTGGTCATGATAATTTGAAACTTCTTTTAAAGATTTTTATTTGAGGGGATCCCTGGGTGGCTCAGCGGTTTGGCGCCTGCCTTTCGCCCAGGGCGCGATCCTCGAGTCCCGCATCTGACTCCCGGCATGGAGCCTGCTTCTCCCTCCTCCTGTGTTTCTGCCTCTCTCTCTCTATGTCTATCATAAATAAATAAATCTTTAAAAAGATTTTTATTTGAGAAAGAGAGAGAGCACAAGCAGGGGGAGAGGGAGAGGGAGAAGCAGACTCCCCATGTAGCAGGGAGCCCCAAGTGGGACTCCATCCCAGGACCCTAGGATCATGACATGAGCCAAAGGCAGACACTTAACCAACTGAGCCATCCACGTGTCCTGATTTGTAACTTTTCATGTAAAAAAAAACAAAAACAAAAAACAAAACACACAAAAAGCTATATATAACCCTGCACTGAATGTTTTTTTATGCAGAGCATTTTTTTCGTTGTTAAGATTGTATATATTGCACAGCTCTCCTAATTTGAGCTTAAATAAAACTCTCTTCCTTTCTTTTTAAAATTTAAAAAAGGTTTGTTTATTTTGTATAGACACTCCCATATATTTGGGAATTGTTGGCATATACTGCTATTTCAAATCATGATACAAGGTAAGACCTTAAGAGGAATGAATGTACATTGAAGAGAATGGACAGAGCATGAACTCTGGACCAGCCTGAATTTGTTAATTGGTTTATGTCAAGAAACCAACAAATTCACATTAGGGGTTCTAATGTCCACCCAGAGGTACATTTTAGAAGTTACCATTGGTGATTTTTTTTTCATAACTGTGAAGCTAAAAGAATCAAATACATCTTTGATGATTTCAGGATGCATACAGACTGAGCACTGGAATTGGGGAGTATAGAAATGCCCTTGGGGCACATGGGTGGCTCAGTGGTTGAGCATCTGCCTTTGGCTCAGGTTGTGATCCCAGGGTCTAGGATCTAGTCCCACATCAGGCTCCCTGTGGGGAGCCTACTTCTCCCTCTGCCTATGTCTCTGCCTCTCTCTCTGTGTCTCTCAAGAATAAATAAAATCTTAAGAGAAAAAAGCCTTTGAGATTTAATATTTCTAAGATGAGAGAGATTCATAGTGATAAGTTATTAATTACATCAAGGAATGAAGAATGTATTAAGAGTTCTGCAGAGAACTAGTAATATGTAAGTTTTATAAATACATGTACATATCTTTTATAACTATATGTATGATATATATATGTGTGTGTGTGTACTGCATATACATATGTAGGTGTAATATGTATCTGAGATTTGTTTCAAGAAATTCACTTATGTGATTGTGAGGCATGGCAAATTTTACCGTATCCATAAGGTAGAGGGTAGGCTAATGGGCTGGAAAGTCTCCTGACAAAGCTAATGCTGTAGTCTTGACACTGAATTTCTTTCTCAGGGAACTCTTATTTAAACCCTTAAAGCCCTTTCACTGATTGGATAGGGCCCACCCATGTTAAAAAAAATAAAATCCTTGGTTTAAAGCCAATCAATTGTAGGTGTTAAGCATATTGATAAAATATCTTCACAGCAACCCTAAATTAGTGTTTGATCCAATAATGTTAAATTCTATGACATTAGAAATTGTCCTCTGGTTGTGTAAGATAATATCTTTGCTCTCAGAAAATACAAAAAATATGAAACATGAAGTATGAAGCTCTTAAATGGTTCAGGAAAATATAAATTGATGAATAATAGGAAGGAAAAAGTGATAGAAAAAATGTGACAAAAATGGGAATTGGTAAATTTGTGTGAAGGATATACAGTTTCTTGGTGCTAGTCTAGAAACTTTTCTGTAATTTTGAAATTATTTACAAATAAGTATATGTTTGTGTATGTATCACTGATTAACTTCTGATACTTTACTTATTATAACTATTGTTTATTTTCTGTTTTCCTTTCCAGGTATTGCTCCATGAGGGCAAAGGTCTTTTTTTGTTCACTGTTCACTGCTGTATCCCCCCAAATTTTAAAAATATCTCACACAAAGCAGACACACTATAGATATTTCAGTAAGATAGAATGGAACACTGGTTCACAATATTGAAAAGTTATGTCTTTTTAAGCAATGTAGTTGATCTTGCAAACTTTTTTTTTTTTTTTTTTTTTTTTTAGAGACAGCAAGTGAGTGGAGGGACAGAATCTTAAGCAGGCTGCATGCCCAGTGTAGACCCCAAGAGGGGCTCAATCCCATGACCTTGAGATCATGATCTGTGCCAAAATCAAAAGTTGGAGGCTCAACCAACTAAGCAACCCAGGCACTCCAAAACTAAAAATTTTTTTGAATAGGAAATGAATGCATATGGTACAAAACCAAAATGATATAAGAATAGCAATGGGAAGCTTCTTTCCTACCTATTCTTTTACTCACAAGTAAGCAATTGAGTGGCTTTTCTTTTTATATATATATTTTTTTATTTACTTATTCATGAGAGACACACACAGAGAGAGAGGGAGAGGCAGAGACACAGGCAGAGGGAGAAGCAGGATCCATGCAGGGAGCCTGATGCGGGACTTGATCCTGGGACTCCAGGATCACATCACACCCTGGGCTGAAGGCGGCATTAAACCGCTGAGCCACCGGGCTGCCAGAGTGGCTTTTCTTTAAGGAAAGATAAATAAATACATTAGAATTTTCCTCCTTCAGGACACCTGGGTGGTTCAAGTTGGTTCAACTATTGATTTTGGCTCAGGTTATGATCTCAGGGTCCTTGGATTGATTCTCATGTCTTGCTCCTCCTTCAGCAGGGAGTCTGCTTGAGGATTTCTCTCCCTCTCCCTCTGCCCTCACTCCACTTCTCTAAATAAATAAAGCTTTTAAAAAAGATTTTCCCTCTGTATTAACCAAAGGGTAGCATGACATACTCAGAGCCTTGGACTTTATATATTTTTTACTTAACACTATATCCTAGAGATATTTCCATACCAGCACATGAAGGGTGTCCACATTGTTTTTAAAAGCTATAGGCCCTTTAAACTTCTGCAAATGGAGTCTGCAAGGTAAGAAGACAATATTCCCTGGTTCCCCGTACCTGCAAGGGAAGCCGATATAGTCATCTAACTTTACAGAAGCAAATGCTTAGAAAAGAGTTACATATGAATTTACAATTCATATATATGTATTGGAAAAGTAACCCCTGACTTCTGAAAGGTCTGTTGTACTGGTTGATTTCCCTACTTAATAATCCTGGATATGGTAATAGAATTTATTTTTCTTTTCTTAAAGATATAAATCCCTAATCAATTTGTTAGCTAGAAGTGCAGTCATGGCATTTCACTTGTACATAGCCAATACAAAAAAATGAATCTGCAGATTGCTCAGATAAATGAAGACCATGACCATTCCTGTTCATTTAAGTGAAGAGCAAACATCTTTTGGGTTCTACAATTTGCCATGCTCTTTCTTTTCTCTAGACCTTCAATTCCTTTTTTTTTTTTTTTAAATATTTTATTTATTTATTTATTTGAGAGAGAGCAAGAGCAAGAAAGAGAAAGAGTGCACAAGCCTTGGGGGAGAAGAAGAAGCAGACTCCTCACTAAGCCAAGAGCCTAACAGAGGGCTTAATCCCAGGGATCATGACCTGAGCTGAAGGCAGACACTTAAATGACTGAGCCACCCAGGTGCCCCCAATTCCCTTTTTTTGAAAAAATTAACCAACTTGTGTTTTTAGAGGAATTTTAGGTTCATACCATAAATGGAAAGTACAGTGTTCCCATGTGCACTATCCCCACACATGCAAAACCCCTCCTACAAACACACCCACACCACAGTGGTACATGTTATAAATGATCAATGTACAACTTATCATCACCCAACATCCATAGCTTACAATAGGGTTTACTCTTGGTGTATATTTCATGGGTTTAATAAATGTTTAAACACATGTATCCACCATTATAATATCATACAGAATAGTTTTGCTGCCCTAACTAAACCTTCCATGCTCTACGTATTATTCATCCCTCACTCCCCCTAATGCTTGGCTTGCCTTACTGCTGCCATAGCCAAGCCCACTTTAGCTTGGAAAGGTTAACTCTGGATAATGAGTACAAAATGATGACAGGAATGGATTATAACACACTAGATAAAATAAGAATGGTAATATGCCATATAAAACAAGAATCCTGAAGGATTCTTGAGTCCATGTGTCTTCTAAGAGAATTAACTAATTTAAAAAGGGCAGGATGAGAAAATTTCTTTACAAAGAGTACCAACTTATTGGGGTGCCTAGGTGGCTCAGTCAGTTAAGCATCCGACTCTTGATTTAGGGTCAGGTCATGATCTCAGGGTCATGAAGTCAAGCCTTGAGTCAGGCTCTGTGCTCAGAGAAGAGTCTGCTTAAAATTCTCTCTTCCTCTGCCCCTGCTCCCTGCTCTCTCTCTAAAATAAATCTTAAAAAAAAAAGAAATTTTGGAATATGTATAAATTTTTCAAAAATTTAAAACATGGTTCCCAAAACTCCAAATTTATTGACTGCTTGACCTTGGGCAGATTATCTCTCCTCCTGGGTCTGTTTCCTCACACATTAAAAATATGGGAATAATATTAGTACCTGCCCCACTCAATTGTAATGAATATAAAATGAAAATATGCAGTTAATAACTTAGTTCAGTTCCCGAGGTACAATCAGGGCACAATAAGTGTTAGCTATTCCAAACCCACAACCACTTGCCTGTAATTCCAAAATAAAAGTGGTATGAGAGCTGAAAGTTTCCTCATAAATTTGGAATAAACGCTTTTGGTAGAATAAACTAACCAGAGGCTATGTATTATCTCTCTTCACCTTGCTTAGCATGAAAATACGAAAGATTTATGGAAACACTAACATGTTTGATCATAGGGTATTTGCATGCGAAGGTTTTTGATGGTTTGGGATGTGTATTTCATTATTATCCTTGCCACATCTATGCTCTATGGACTTAGTTCACCATGAGGCAAGATTCACAGAAGGTGGGAGACAAGGAAGAATTAGACATGGGGGAAGGGGCAGGGGTGAGTGTGTAAAGGGAAGGTTGGCCCAATGATAGAGGGATTCAGATAATTTCGTTAGCTGTGGCTGTTGCCAGTGACCCTCTTCTCATGTCTTTATTTCTTCTTTTTCCTGGGGATACCAATGCCCACTATGAGGTGTGGGTCAAACCTTCCACCCTCATGCAGTCTCTCATGCTCTCAGGAGACAGAGACATCATTGAAGTCTTCCTTTGCTTGGGCACCAGGGTCAGGGGCAGATTCTGGCCCAGAGAGTTACCTGCGATCCTTCCTGAGCGCCAGGCTCCACCCAGACGTTCCACTAAGGGGCTAAAAATTGGAACTCTATGATTCACTGGAAAGAAAACCATAGCAAGGATCAAGGCTTGAAAATGGCACAGAACCAGATGTAGGGTGAGAGTGCCCTCCTCCGCATCCCCTTCGGGAGATCATCAGCAGATGGCCAGGTTGCCCTGGGACCCGGCTATTCCCGCGCTGCCTCCAGTCTCTGGCCATGCAGTGCAGACGTGTCGTAGCTATAGGAAGAGGTCCTCGAAGTCTGTGGCCCCCAACCCTGAGCACCCACCGTGCCCTACCTCCCACCCTCCGCACACACCAAGAGGAACACTGCCATCCATTTGTGCGCGCTCCGCCCATATGCACACCTCATACCCCCTATTACGCCCGCAATGCCACACCTGCTCCATGGCTGTATCTGCCCCGGCTTGCTTTGAAGCTTGCAAAATGGTGGCCATAGCATTGCAGAACGCATGCGCAGAGCCGGCTAGAGTGACTTTCCTCAGGAGAGCAGTTTTTGTCTCCCTGCGTCTGCAGAAGAGGTGAGAAAGAGAGCAAAGGTCACAGGAAACTGTATTGAAAAATTGAGAGAAAACAGAATCCCGCTATTCATTAAAATAGAAACAAAAAATAAATAAATACATGTTAAAAAAAAAACCTGTCGGTTTGTTTTTATACTTGTGTATTCATGAACTGTACAAATGTCAAAAAAATGCATAACAGGAATTTAAAAATGGATTACTTCTGATTGCTGCCTCCAGAGATGACCACCTTTTCATTTGCTGTACACCTTTCCTCATGATTTAATCTTCATTTTTATGTATAAATATTAAGGATTTTCCATATAGTAGAAAATGGGATCACATTGCATTGCTTGAAAAACATTTTTATTTTTATTTATTTATTTTTAAAGATTTTATTTATTTATTCATGGTGACACAGAGAGACAGGCAGAGACACAGGTAGAGGGAGAAGCAGGCTTTCCATGGGAACCTGATTCAGGACTCTATCTCAGGACCCCAGGATCATGACCTGAGCCAAAGGCAGATACTCAACCACTGAGTCACCCAGGTGGCCCTGATAAACATTTTTAAAAACTTATTGTCTCTCAAAAACAAACAATTGGGTAATTAAATTAAATAAAACTCATTGCATCTTGTTCTGCGTTTTCAAAAATTAGGCTTATCATTAACCAGCTTCAATACCGTAACCATATCCAGTACTTTAACCAGTTAGGAAATTAAATTAGAAATAGAACCAATTTAGAACATTATATAGATATAAAATATATAGAAACAAAATGATTAGTTCAAAATAATGAATTTGGAAAGCACACTTGCAGGACATAGAACAAATATAACATAATTTACAAGTCATAAAATATTGTAACTGAGAAGTAAGGGAGGTCAGAACAAGCCACCCCAAAATATGCCGTTTTGGCACAGGGATTATTTTGAGCTAAAGGGGCAAGAAGGGCCCACTGACCTCCCGTTTTACTCCCTGAAAGTAGAAGATAAAACTCCCATGTGAAGTATGCCCTTTCTACACTAGGAGGAAAGGAACATTTTTATCACTAGAGATGAGGAGTCAAAATCAAAAAAAATTCCAGGGGCACCTGGGTGGCTAAGGGGTTGAGCATCTGCCTTTGATTCAGGTCATGATCCTGGGATCCTGCCTGCTTTTCCCTCTACCTATGTCTCTGCCTCTCTGTGTGTGTCTCACATGAATAAATAAATAAAATTTTTAAGAAAAGATTCTTTAAAAAATATTTTTTTAAAGATTTTATTTATTTATTCATGAGAGACAGAGAGAGAGAGAGAGAGAGAGAGAGAGAGAGAGAGACACAGATACAGGCAGAGGGAGAAGTAGGCTCCATGCAGGGAGTCTGACGTGGGACTTGATCCCGGGTCTCCAGGATCACACCCTGGGCTGGAGGCAGCGCTAAACTGCTGAGCCACCGGGGCTGCCCAATAAAATCTTTTAAATCAAAAAAATTCCATACAAATAGACCTGTTAAATAACTTTTATCTTCCTTTAGTATCCCTATATATTAAAAAAAAAAAAGTATCCCTATATATTTTAGCTACTTTTGTACAATTACCTCTCTTTGCTCAACCTAATACATAAGCACTTAGGTTTTGCTACTTCTTTAGATCTTCATTTCCTTATGAAGCCTTGTGTAGCAGGTAAAACATACATTAAATAAATGTATAAACTTCTGTCTTATCTGTCTATAAACTTTTGTGTTAATCTGTCTTATGTCAATTTAAATCTCAGGCCCATCCAGTGATCCTAAGAGGGTAGAGGTAAAATTTTGCCTCTTTTACATAAGCCAAGAATCTGAAAAGATAATCAAGGAAACAAAAAAGTAAAATATGACCAATATATTTAAAGTGTTCAAACACATTAATACTCAAATAAAAAAAATAGAGCAATGAGATATCATTGTTTCCAGGATTAGATTTACAGTGATTAAAAGATTGATTATAGGGACGCCTGGGTGGTTCAGCGGTTTAGTGCCTGCCTTCAGCCCAGGGCATGATCCTGGAATCCTGGGATCGAGTCCCACATCAGGTTCCTGCATGGAGCTTGCTTCTCCCTCTGCCTGTGTCTCTGCCTCTCTCTCTCTGGGTGTCTCATGAATAAATAAATAAAATCTTTAAAAAAGAATAAAAGATTGATTATGTAGTGTGTGAATAGGTTTGAGAGAAAAAATATGAATAAAATGGAAGTTTCATATTACATTTTTCCTGAAATTATATGTGAAAAATTTAAATTAAAAGCCAAAAACAGGGGATCCCTGGGTAGCTCAGTGGTTTAGCACCTGCCTTTGGCCCAGGGCATAATCCTGGAATCCCGGGATCAAGTCCCACGTCCAGTTCCCTGCATGGAGCCTGCTTATCCCTCTGCCTGTGTCTCTGTGTGTGTCTCTCTCTGTGTCTCTCATGAATAAATAAATAAAATCTTAAAAATAAAATAAAATAAAAGCCAAAAACAACAAATATAACAATATTTTGGGAAAAAATACCAATCTGGCACCTGGTGATAGGGGAGTTCAGTTTGTAAAAATTCTCCAAGCTTTGTACTTATGTGTACTTCCAACATTTGTATTATATTTCAGCAAAAAGTTAAAATATTGGCAAGGAGATGTCCTATGACAAATGGAAGAAAAAATCCTTGCTTCAAATGGTAATAATAGTTTATCCTTTTTAATATAGCCTCAAGGACATAGAATTTGATAAATCATAATCACTGATTTATGATACATTGTCATCATTGTTTTTGTTCTTTCATGACTCATTACATTTAATAAAATTTAATACATCTGTAATGATCATCAGTGAATTTACCATCTGAATCATAAATTAGAACACCACCAATCATTTGTATCAAATATAGCTGAGAGATAATCACTGCCATAGATTTTGTGTGGATTACTTATTTATTTTTTAAAATTACATATGTATACACGTGTGTGCCTAGACGAGAGTTTGGTTTACTTGATTTGGAACAATAAAAGTGAGATATATGGACCTTGCTTTTTGACTCAACATTATGTTACCCTGATTTATCTATTTGTTTTCATAGCTATATGATTTCCTGTCATATGAATATATCGCGATGCATTATGACCAGTCCACTTTCAATGGACACTTGGATTGTTTGCAGATTTTTTTGCTGTTAAGAACAGAGCTGCAGGGGCACCTGGGTGGTTCAGTCCATTAAGTATCTGCCTTCAGCTCAGGTCATTATCCCAGGGTCCTGGGATTGAGTCCTACATTGAGTTCCCTGCTCATCGAGAAGTCTGCTTCTTCCTCTCCCTCTGCATCTCAACCCCACGGTGTGCATGCTCTCTTTCTCTCACTCTCTCTCAAATAAATAAATAAAATCTTGAAAAAAAGGAACTGTGCTGCAGTGAACATGTGGAAAAGTTTCACTTTGTGTGTAATCAAGATGGAAATTGCTACATCAGGGGAGAGTCCAAAGATTTTCAGTTTTTAAAGATCATGCCAAGTTGTTTTTTTCTCAAAATTTTTGGAAAGAGATAAGAGATGTTATTAATTCACACCTTATTCAATACTTGGAATCGTCAAACTTCTCATATTTTGCCAATGAAATAAGTATAAAATGGAATTTAATAGAAGTTATGATTTCCTGTCCCAGATACTGATGAGGTTGAGAATCTTCTCATCTTTCCTAATTGTGTTTCCTCTATTCTAAAATGTAATGTAATCTCCACAAACTCAAAGATTTTCACTGACAAAAGTTTGAGAAAATCTTTTTCACAATGGCCAATGATTTTCTTTTTTTAGTTTCTTTTCTTTTTCTTTTATTGGAGTTCAATTTACCAACATATAGCATGTCACCCAGTGTTCATCAAGTCAAGTGCCCCCCTCATTGCCCATCACCCAGTCACCTCAACCCCCCTCCCACCTCCCTTTCCACTACTCATTGTTCGTTTCCCAGAGTTAGGAGTCTCTCATGTTCTGTCACTCTCACTGATATTTTCACTCATTTTCTCTCCTTTCCCCTTTATTCCCATTCACTATTTTTTATATTTCCCAAATGAATGAGACCATATAATGTTGTCCTTCTCCAATTGACTTATTTCACTCAGCGTAATACCCTACAGTTCCATCCACCTCGAAGCAAATGGTGGGTATTTGTTGTTTCTAATGGCTGAGTAATATTCCATTGTATACATATACCACAGCTTATTTATCCATTCATCTTTCGATGGACACCAAGATTCGTTCCACAATTTGGCTACTGTGGACATTGCTACTATAAACATTGGGGTGCAGGTGTTCCGGTGTTTCACTACATCTGTATCTTTGGGGTAAATCCCCAGCAGTGCAATTGCTGGGTTGTAGGGCAGTTCTATTTTTTTTTTTTTTTTTTTTTAGGTTTAGGATTTTCAAAAGTATATTTGTTTGTTTTATTTTTTTATTATTATTTTTTAAATTTTTATTTATTTATGATAGTCACAGACAGAGAGAGAGAGAGGGGCAGAGACACAAGCAGAGGGAGAAGCAGGCTCCATGCACCGGGAGCCTGATGTGGGATTCGATTCGATCCCGGGTCTGCAGGATCGCGCCCTGGGCCAAAGGCAGGCGCCAAACCGCTGCGCCACCCAGGGATCCCTGTTTGTTTGTTTTAAATGTGCTGATGTCAAATCAATTGGTCATGACTGGCTCACTTATTCCAAAGAATATTTATCTTTTTTCATTTTCTGTGAATACATTTCAGTAGTAATGCAAAAGGATCAAACATTTTCATCTCAAATAAGATTTTAAAAATTGGAATAATTTAAGGGTGTCTGGGTGGCGCGGTTGGCTGAGCCTCCAAGTCTTGGTTTTGGCTCTGGGTGTGATCTCAGATTGTGAGATGGAGCCCTTGTTGGGTTCCAAGCTCAGCATACAGTCTGCTTGGTATTCTCTTTTCCTCTCTATCTGCCCCTCCCCATCTGCATGCGCTCTCTCTCTCTCAAATAAATAAATAAATAAATAAATAAATAAATAAATCTTTAAAAATTGGAATAATTTTAAAACTATGTGATGGTGAAAATTCCATGTTTCATGATGATGCCTTCTAAAATAAATATTTTTAAAAATATATTCAAATTGACCTTTTAATCAGTGATGCTTTTCAGAAGACTTATCAGAAAGGTTCAGTAATTTTTCCAAAGTCATACAGAACTTAAGTATAAAGCTAATGTTTAGAATCATGTATCTGGTTCCAGGATCTATATTCATAACCACTTTACTATATTGTCTACCTGATGTGGTAAATATTTTTCCATATGTGTAAAATATTTTATTTTTATCTTTAAATTCCGAGAATTAAAAAAATTACTATTATGTGAATGGGATCTGTTTTTATGTGGTATAATGTGAACTAGGTTTTTTAAATTTATGATTTACCTATTTGAGATAGAGGGAGAGTGAGCAAGCATGATGGGGGGAGAGGCAGAGGGAAAGGGAGAGAGAGAGGAAAAGAAACAGACTTCCTGCTAAGCACAGAGCCCGATGACACAGGGCTTGATCTTACCGCCCTGAGATAATGACCTGATCTGAAATTAAG
The DNA here is from genome assembly GCF_003254725.2 of Canis lupus dingo. Lineage (NCBI taxonomy): Eukaryota > Metazoa > Chordata > Mammalia > Carnivora > Canidae > Canis > Canis lupus. Next base: position 101,083,609 of record NC_064243.1, read on the forward strand.
AGTCAGACACTTAGCCAACTGAGCCATCTAGGCATCCCTATTGTGAACTAGTTTTATAAGAAAGCTAATAACGTTGTAGAGATAGATATTATTGTAAGAAAGCTATTAATATTGTATATACATTTATTTATAAGATGGGTGTCAATATGTTGATACATGAAAAATAGCTTAGCAAACTGTATATACATACCTGGTAAGAACTACAGAACTCAGCAAATAGGGCAGCCTTGGTGGCCCAGTGATTTAGCACCACCTTTGGCCCAGGGTGTGATCCTGGGGACCTGGATCAAGTCTCACGTCGGGCTCCCTGCATGGAGCCTGCTTCTCCCTCTGCCTGCTTTTCCCTCTGCCTGTGCCTCTTCTCTCTCTCTCTCTCTCTCTGTGTCTCTCATTAATAAATAAATAAAATCTTTTTTTTTTTAAAGAACTCAGCAAATAATAACTCTATCCAAACCTCTGCACCAAGATACTCGACCAAACTCTTTACATAGCTTCTTGTAGCTTAGGGCTACGTCCTCAACGTGACCCCAGATTCCCCTTAAAATGTCTGCCTAACAAAACACAACAGGCCAATAGCTGAGACAGGCCCTTAACCTCCCTTTCTTAGAGCATTTACTAAAAAAGACTTATAATTGTGAATTCTTCCTCTCTGCCTTTGAGATTTTTATGTACCTCCTACAATTCTGGGGTGTCTTTCTCAAGGATATGAAAGCCATTTCTTTGAAATGTTATCTTCAGGTACCTCAGTCTCCCACTCTCTGTGGGAGGACAGAATTCTAACTTTGATAACTAGCAGGTATCAGACACAGTTGGCCTGACCAACTTTTATAATTTTTCACTTCCCTGCTCTACTTGATCCCTGCTTGTTCCTCCCCACTCCTCTTTGCCCCTGCCATCCCAAGATTCGATTACTTTCACTACATTTAGGTTTTCTAATTGAGTGGCTGCAGTTCCCACTGTAAGGTGTGGCCTACAAAAACAACCATGGAGCTCTTCAAGGATATTGGGGATTCTGTCATTAATTTGTTTCTCAAAGTATTGGTAAAAGGTATATCTTACAGACCCTCCTCCTAGTATGGCTAAATAGGTCCTAAATGACAAATACACTTTAAAAAAAAAGATTTTATTTATTTATTCATGGGAGAGAGAGAGAGAGAGAGAGAGAGAGAGAGAGAGAGAGAGAGAAAGCAGGCTCCACGCAGAAACCCGACGTGGAACTCGATCCTGGGACCCCAGGACCATGCCCTGGGCCAAAGGCAGGTGCCAAACCGCTGAGCCACCAGGGATCCCCAACAAATACACTTTAACATTCAAATGTCCCTAAGCCTTTGAATCCCTTCCTCTTCAGTCAGTAAACCCTGGAAGTTGAGCATTTCCAGTTCTCTTTTGGTGAGCCACTTTTTGGTTCATGGTTCAACCAACAAACCAAACAAACTGTTAAGGGCTAACTCCTTGAATTGCAAATGCAACTCAGAAGCAATTAGATGTAGAATCTTTGCTTTATGGGCCCATATCAATAAATTCTATGTGACACAAATTTATATTCCTTCCACCATTATTCTACACTCTTAGTTTCCATTCCCACACCTGTTCCCCAGATTTCTGCTTGTATAATTTAGAAAACTCAAGCAGTTCTTTGCAAGTGTAATGTATCTCCTGCTAGGTGACATTCTGTTATCTCACCTTTAGGAGCTTGATGACTCTCGAGTCTAGTTGTAAGTTTAAAAGCAAAGAGGTAGGTCCTGAGGAAAATCAGCATTGTTTTTCATGGCAACGCCTCAGGGAAGGCCGTCAACATTTCCTTAGGCAATGCTGTGTTAATTCCCTCAGAGGTAGATACCCCTGGGTGTTGGGAGGCTACTTCTACCAGAGGAAGAAAGATCTCTACCAATGGCAAAGACTCATCAGAATTTAGGATCTCAGTGACCTCATTTTCATCAAGGTTTTCCCACATATCCCCATTCCAACTTATATGATCCCATTATTTCTCTATCAATGCTCTCACTTTAAGAGATGACAACTGTGAGGCTGAGAGTTCAACTTGTGTTCTAACTCAGCCAATCACAGGATGAGGTTTTACATTTGATTTTTGTCAGTTTTAGCCCTGTGTCTACAGGAGATAAGGGTCTCCTACACGGCACACAGGGAAGCCCTTGGGTTATTTACGTGGTGTGTTGAGCTGGGAATTCAAATTCCTGAACTCCTCCTTTTCTTTCACCACTTTGTCAAGCAGCATTAGGAGAAACCAACCAACATCATTACGTTCCTTAATTTTCCATAAGTATTTGGTAGTATCATATACAGAATCACTTAGTACCTTGCTCCCAAAGGCGATTGATTAGGAGCATCCAATGCAGGTATTTTACATATCTCCATAAACAGTTCACCCCATACTGTCAGTGCTTTGTTTACTACTGGAAATAGAATCACTAGTGTATTTAAATCTAATCATATTTGAGAGCAAATTCCAGAAGCCCCAGAACCAATTCAGGAAACTCATCCTTAAAATTCCATTCCTCTAGAAACCACTCTTGGTACCCAAACCTATATTAATTAGGGCTCTCCAGAGAAACAATAAAAAAATAGAAATATATAGAAAGATATTTATTATGAGGGATTGCTCATATTATTATGGAGGCTGATGGTTTAATCACATTTGCACAAACCATCTTTGTCATTTGTCACTTCCCTGATCTACTTGAGTCCTGCTTGGTCCTCTCCTTACTCTTTTAATTCTCCCTTTAAAACATCCAGTCATCTCCTTGCAAATCAGAATTGAGCTCAGCTCTTTATCCTATTGTTTGTATTTAGTGAACAAAATGTTTTCACTGCTTTAATGTTCAGCTTCATTGATCTTTGACAATGGGTAGGCTATATATATATTAGATATATAGACTTATTAGATGTTGACTCTGCTCAATTTTGCATATTTTCTTTAATTTTTACTCTGAATACATATATATACTACATATGCTTTACTCTGAAATCTGTTTTTTCTTCATCATCTGATGAAACTCAAGAAATGTATGTGAAATGTATGAATGAATGACTGTTTATATATTTTGCCCATTTTCCTATCTGGTTGTATGTCTTATTCTTAATTATTTGTAGGAAATTTTACAGATTCCCAATACTCTTCACTTTTATTACATAGGTGATACATAATATTGTAGAAAAATTAGAAATTCTGATGAATTTCAATTGCAAATGGAAAACAAAATAAAGCCAAGGATTCTTAGGAATATATATGAACCAGTCATGATGAAGTAGCTTGTCTTAGAACATCTATAAAACAACAGTTTTTTGGAAATTGGTGGCCATCATGTAAAGTAGCTTCTCTAAAAATCTGCATCTTGTCCTGGGTCAGATACATTTCTGTTAAAATCATTTATATTTATTGGGGATTGGAAGCTGTAATGGAAAATTATTAAAATTTATTTCAAATAATATCTTCTTACTTATATTTTATGTTTAGTAGTTCCTGAAATTCTAGTATTTTTATTTCTTCATTATTTTCCTCACTTGATAAAAACATTATTTAGTTAATTCTGAATTTGGTGACAATTCTGCTTTAACAATGTCAGTGTTGGACATATGATAATTTACAGTGGTTTTACATTTTTTCTAGTTAACCTTACAACTGCTTCTTAAAATTTTGATCCATTTTGCATTCATTTTTCTTTTTTCGAACATCACACTGGGTGGCTTTTTAGATGCCACATATATTTTAAATTTATACTAAATTTATACTCAAAATTTATACTCAAAGTTTTGAGTATAAATTTAAAATATATATTTTAAAATAAATACAATATTTAATTGGAGTAAGTATAACATAATATTTACTAACATATTTAATTTATATTCCTTAACAAATCATACAAGTTATGATATTTAAACCCAAATAGGTATACATGAAAATATGTATCAAAAATAGAAATATTAATAAATACAAATGGCAGAAAATTGTGCTCTATGTTTCCAGACAAATTTGATGGAAAAAATAGTGGAAAAGATTTAATATACAGAGGTGAGTAATATACAAGGTATCACTGTTTTACATGAATATGGTATAAAAGTTTCCCAATAAGTATATTATTCTCTGGATTAAAAAACTTTCAGGAAAGGTTTAATATTTGATCACATTTTACTTGTCAAAAGTCAAATATATCAATAAATAAAAGTTGTATTACTTATCTAATTCCTCTTTAGAGTGTTTTAAAGTCACACAAACATATATGTATAATAAAACAAAACTTTCCCTTTTATCCTGCAGTGGCTGTGGATTACAGCTCTGAACAATTAAAATAATTTGTCAATTTTCATTAAGGTTGATTAGTAACTTCAAGAAGAAATTGCAAGGGAGAGATCCTTATGTTCATTACATATACAACCTCACCTGAAACTACAACTGCTAGTGTAGGGTAGAATCTTGTTTTGTTTTTTGTTTTTTTTAATTTTTATTTTTTATTTTTTATTTTTTATTTATGATAGGCACACAGTGAGAGAGAGAGAGAGAGGCAGAGACACAGGCAGAGGGAGAAGCAGGCTCCATGCACCGGGAGCCCGACGTGGGATTCGATTCCGGGTCTCCAGGATCACGCCCTGGGCCAAAGGCAGGCGCTAAACCGCTGCGCCACCCAGGGACCCCAGGATCTTGTTTTTATTTACATTTTTATATCTTATATACATGGACTTTTGCAGTTATTTTTGTTTTTTTTTAAGTATTGCATTCAAATATTATTTATTTTGAACACATAATTTTTTGCACTCCTTTAAATTGCTCCTGAGGTGAGATCTTCACTTTCCTTACCCTAATCCTGGCACTTTAAAATAATTTTTGATTTTTGTGTTTTGTTTGTTAGCTGTTTTTTAAAATAAGTTCCTTGACCAACATTGGGCTTAAATTCATGACCCAAAAGTTCAAGAGTCACAAGGTCTACTGACTGAGCCAACCAGGCACTCCCCTCCCCAAGAACTCTTTTAATTTAATAAGAGCAGGTCGCCACTTTGAAAGATAAGTGAGGAGCACAAAAGAAGCAATTAAAAAATATATATGTATACAATAAACATTGAAAAAAATGTGTGAATACAGTAGTACCCAGAAATGCTCCTTTAATGATTTAAGTGTACAGCTTAGTATAAATGATTACTTTTCTATTAATGGAAGAATAGGAGGCTTATCTAGCCCTTCCTAGGTTAAGAGGGTCTATGTTTCTGAGCACCTGGGTGGCTCAGATGGTTAATTGTCTGCCTTTGGCTCAGGTCCTGGGGTACTGAGATTGCCCAAGAGTTGGGTTCCCTGATCAGTGGAAAGAAAGTCTGCTTCTCCCTCTCCCTCTGACCCTTTCCCTGCTCATGCTTGCTCTCTCTGAAATGAATAAATAAAATCTAAAACAAACAAAAAAACCTATGTTTCTAAGACATGATGCAATTAGTAAAGATAAAACTTCATTATCACTAAAGATTAAATAAACAGGAGGGGCCATGCAAGCTGATGATATAAAACCATCCTTGAGGCCTACTGTCTCCCAGTCTAATTCTTAGACTTCAGAACTCTCTTCTAACATGGCACAAGACAACTCTCCAAACAGTAAGTTCCCCACACACCTGACTAAAGTTTCCATTTTATTGTCTTTCCTTCCTTTTGGGAGGAAATTGGATTAAAAACCCATTGGGCTTGCCAGAAGTTGTGGAAATTCCATCTTTAAACTTTGAAATAACTGTTAGGGTTAGGAAAATAGGGTTAGGGAAAGAGTTTCTCTCATTGAGATGAAAATATGCTGTTTTCTGTGCATTGAGCATTGGGAATTTCAGAAAGATACAGGCATTCAAGAACTAAACAAGATAGATTTCTTGCTTCAGGATGAAGGAGAGGGAGGGAGAAACACTTTATTTTATTTTATTTTTTTAATTTTTTTAAATTTTTATTTATTTATGATAGTTACAGAGAGAGAGAGAGGCAGAGACACAGGCAGAGGGGAAGCAGGCTCCATGCACCGGGAGCCCGATGTGGGACTCGATCCCGGGTCTCCAGGATCGCGCCCTGGGCCAAAGGCAGGCGCCAAACCGCTGCGCCACCCAGGGATCCCGAGAAACACTTTAAAAAAGGAATTATGGGAGGCATGAGAAACTTCAGAGACCAGAATATCTTTGGAATCAAAGAAGCTTCCAAATTTCTTAATCTAGACTGAACTTTTCTCCTGAACTTTGAATTTGTATATCTAAAGTGTTTACTTAGCTCTAACAAGCATCTCACCTGCTTATGCTTTATTCCCTCTTCTCCAGACTGTCTAACCTTCTTGCTGTCTCTTAAATAGGCCAGGCAGGCTCCCACTGCTATCCTCAGTTCCTGCAATGTGACTTTCTAAATGTCAACATGGCTCCCTCTTTCATTTGCCTCAAGTCTTTGCTCAAGTCATTTTTCTCACTGAAGTCTTCCCTGATTCACTTAAAGCTGTGACTTTACCCTATGCATTCTCTCCTTTCCCTCCTTTCTCCTTTTTTTTTTTTTTTGCCATGGAAATATTCACCATCTGGTATACTATATATTTCACTTGTTTGCTTTCTATCTCCTGACTCCATGAGGTCAGGGCTATCTTGTCTATTTTGTTCACATTGCCTAGGATAGGGTCTGACTTTTAATAGGCACTCTAGAAGTATTTTTATGAACAATTAAAATTAGATGAAAATATTATAGTTCATCCTACCTGGACTTATCTAATAGTCCTATGAGTTAACGTGTATTGGGTGAAGAAAAGTGGAAAAATCCAAGCTTTCATAGGAAAATTAGAATTTTGGAAAATTCGGATCTGTCACTTTAGGCTTGACGTATCACAATACTTTATAAAGACTTTTCTTATGGGATAAGTAGTAAATTTAATGAATGTGACTTGATCCTGGATATTATCAATTTTTGGAAGATTTGCAGAATATGGTAAGCCATTATTTTAAATCATCAATCTTTATATGCTGTGTATCTTAATATAGCACACAGCACAGTTCACTGAAATGGTTTGACTCTATGTGGCAACTAATATTTAATAAAGTTTAAGAAGCTTGTTATAGTGTATTTTTCAATTATCTGAAGGATTATTAAAGCACAACTCTGTCCAACTACATATCTGTTTGAGTAGGTATGTGCTTCATATTAAGTTAAAAGAACATTATCAAAATCAAATGAAGATGTAAGAATCCAGCTCTCTTCTATTAGTCTAGACAACAAAGATATTTCCAAAAATGTAAAGCAATCCTCTTATCTCAGTAATCATTTTTATTCAGAAGGTGATAATTTGGGACACAATTTGGTGGCTCAGTGGTTGAGCATCTGCCCTTGCCCTGGAGGTCCAGGATTGAGTCCCACATCGGGCTCCCTGCATGGTGCTTGCTTCTCCCTCTGCCTATGTCTCTGCCTCTTCTGTGTCTCTCATGAATAAATAAATAAAATATTTGAAGAAGTGGTAATTTTTAATTTTTAATTTCTCCCCTTCCCCCGGGAGGGGGAAAATACTTTATTTTATTTTATTTTAAATAAAAATGCTACTTTTGTTAAAGTGTAATGGGTTTATTGACATTTTAAAATGGATTAATGTTCTCACTTAATTTTTAATAAGGTATAACAAAATGGTCGTTGAGTATTCATTAAGATTTATTTATTTATTTATTTATTTATTTGAAAGAGAGAGAGAAAGAGAGAGAGAGAGATCATGAGAAGGGGGCAAGGCAGAGAGGCAGACTCCCCACTGAGCAGGGAGCCTGATTCAGGACTCAATCCCAGGACCCTGGCTGGGATCATGACCTGAGCTGAAGGCAGACACTTAAAACTGACTGAGTCTCCCATGTGCCCATTCATTTTTAAAAGTGTAAATGGGTCTTGAAGCCAAAATCAATTGGGAATTAGTGATCTAAGAATCTTTTCTGGAGAAAAAAATTGCAAAGTTTTCATGTCTTTTTTTCTTTTTGTTATCTGCTCTTCATGACACAAAATTCCTTCCCCAGCTCATCCACAGGCATCCATCTATTTTAGTGCACTACATGCCCTTTAGGTATGTGTCTATTTTGATATGTGTGTATCCTTGACAAATATACATTATTTTTATGTAATATATTTTATTTATATTAGTTGATCTTTATTGAATAACTTGATATTCCTCAATTTTTTAAATTATTTTTATAGAGAGTGCATGCATGTGGGTGAGGGAGGCAGGTGTGGGGCAGTAGGGAGAGGGAGAGAGACTATACCTTCAGCAGGCTCCATGCTGAGTTGGGGCTTGATCTCACAACTCTTGAGATCATGACCTGAGCTGAAATCAAGAGTTGGACCCTTAGTTGACTGAGCCATGGCACTCACCCTCCAATTGGAAGTTATTGAAGTAAACAACTGTATACAGTAAAATGCACAAATTGTAAGTGTAGACTTTATGTTTACTCATGTAGGTATATACATTACTATATAGAAATAATGTTGCTAAAAAAAGAAATAATATTGCTCTCTGTAAACCTCATTTTGCATCTTCCTTTCTTAATATTGTATCTTTGAGAGCTATCTATTTTACTTCTCTGTCCTTTTTTTCTTCATTATTTTGGTCTTAATGCATAAAATTTCATCATGGGGATATACCATATTTCACTTATCCATTCTTATGTTGATGGGCATTTAGTTGCTTCAACTGCTATTACAAACAGCATTCTGAAAAAAAAACATCATGGAGATCTGAGTGAGAAATAAATTACAGTATTACAATGACTTCTTACACATAATTTAAACAAGCATAGCCCAATTGCCGTACAGACTTTTTTTTTTGAGATTTTATTTATTTATGAAAGACACAGTGAGAGAGGCAGAGACACAGGCAAGGGAGAAGCAGGCTCCATGCAGGGAGTCCGACGTGGGACCCGATCTTGGCACTCTGGGATCACTCTCTGAGTCAAAGACAGACGCTCAACTGCTGAGCCACCCAGGCATCCCCCGTACAGACTTCCTTAATTTTTCTAGACTTTTGTTTATTTTATAGCAATTGTCATGATTAGAGAAGTAAATAACACATTTAAAAACCTTCTCACAGACTTTCTAAAGTACATTCCAGCCAGCTCTCTGGAAGGGTTTCCATCTTCTCCATGCCATCCCCATCATGCAAGCATCTGACTTTATCTAATTTTCTAACTTTTGAACTGCTTTCAATTATAATGTGTTTAGTCCAGCAATTTTTCCCATTGCATTTTGGCATTTTATTCAAGTAATTCTTTTCTATCTCAGTGTTAACATAGGCTTTCTTTACATCATCTTCCATTTACTGTTACATTTTACATGTCTTTAATTTGGCATTTTTAGATATACTGTACATAGTAGGACTTAACTTCATTTTTCTTCATACAGTAAGCCATTCTCTTTACCCAACACTGTTATTTCACACTGATTTTGGAGGCTATAGCTATCCCAAGTTCTCAGATATAATAAGATTTTTTAAAAATTTTATTTATGAGAGACACACAGAGAGAGAGAGAGAGGCAGAGACATAGGCAGAGGGAGAAGCAGGCCTCATGCAGGGAGCCCAATGTGGACTCGATCCCGGGTGTCCAGGATCAGGCCCTGGGTGGAAGGCGGCGCTAAACTGCTGAGGCACCCGGGCTGCCCTATAACAAGATTTCTGTTTCTTGGCTTTCTCTTTGGTTCCATTTGTCTCCTTGTCTGTTTCTGCATGAGTACCATAGGAAAAAAAATTCTACTGCTCTATTTTATCTGGATAATTAAATCTATCGTCTTTATCCTTTTAAAAAACATATATATATATAATCTACTTTGTGGGCTTTTATTCTCCCTGTACATTTTAGGTTGCTCTCAATCCTATTTGATTCCTCCTCAGATAACATAGCCCTCATATCTTCATCAGAAAAATACCAGATAACTCCAATGAGGTTCTACAAAATACCTCCTCAGTACTCCTCAGAACTGTCCATAACATGAAAAACTAAGTCTGAGAAACTGTCAGAGCCAAAGGGAGCCTAAGGAGACATGATAACCCAATGTAGTATATAGTACATTGAGGAGCATCCTAGAACAGAAAAAGGATATGAGGTAAAACCTTTTTTTTTAGAAGAAAACTTTTAAAATATGAATAAAGTATGGACTTTATTTACTAATAATGTATCAGTATCGATTCATTAGTTGTGACAAATACACTGTACTAATGTAAGATGTTAATAGGGGAGGGGCACCTGGCTGGCTCAGTCGGAAGAGCGTGTGACTCTTAATCTTGGGGTCATGAGTTTGATCCCCACATTGGGTGTAGAGATTGCTTTTTAAAAAGTACAGTGAAGGGGCAGCCCAGGTGGCTCTGTGGTTTAGCGCCACCTTCGGCCCAGGGTGTGATCCTGGAGATCAAGTCCCACGTCTCTCTGCATGGTGCCTGCTTCTCCCTCTGCCTGTGTCTCTGCCTCTCTCTCTCTGTCTCTATGAATAAATAAATTAAAACAAAATCTTAAAAAAAAAAAAACAATGTCACACTTACCTATGAGGTAGGGAGGACTAATTCTGTTTTAAAAAAAAAAATCTGCCACAGCTACTTAAGGGCTTAACGTTTCCTTTAAGCTTTTCACTGTAAAGGGATTTTCCTTCAAGAATGGATAGTCAAGGACCTGTGCACAGAGAAAATGTGACAGTATTAGATGGGTGGGGTCCTGTAAGGGCTTTTGAACCTAAAATCAACCTCAGAGCAGATCAGTTTGCCATCAGAAAAATTCCATCACAGGGGCACCTGGATGGCTCAGTCAGTTAAGTGCCTGCCTTCTGCTCAGGTCACGATCCCAGGTGCTGGGATCAAGGCTCACAAGGGGCTCCCCACTCAACAGGGAGTCTGCTTCTCCCTCTTCCTTTTCCTCTGCCCCTCCCCCTGCTCATTTTCTCTCTCATGAGCTCTCAAAAAATCTTTCAAAAAAAAAGGAAAGAAAAATTCTGTCACAGACTATTTGGAGCATGGAGCATGGGCCTTAGACTGGAGAGTCAGAGAAGGACTGAGAAGATAGTGTTCAAGCTAGAACCTGTTGGACTAACAAGCTAGTCCATCATCATAGGAAGAGCATCACAGGAAGAGAGGAACAAGTACCTAGCTCTGGAATAGGAGGAAGTTGGCCTGGTTAGGAGGCAGAAAGAAGTTATATGTGGTGGCTGGACAACATACTTATTCCAGGGTATAAGGCCAAATAGATCACTATATGATGATGTCAAAGATATAGATAAAAGCCTGATCAACATGGTACGATTTAAGAGGAATTGTGAATGATAGTAAAGTTAACTTTCCTGTTTCAGGGTGACTATCTGGCTCAGTGGGTAAAGCATGCGACTCATGCTCATTGTGAATTCAACCCCCACGCTGGGTGTAGAGATTATTTTAAAAAATTAAAAATCTAAAAATAAGTAAAAACACATACATAAAATTAACCTTTCCCTTTCAGTGAAGTACAATAGACCAGGAGATAGTAGACTGATATGCAATTGGAAGATTTAGGCTTTTAGGAGGGATCAAACAAAAAGAATCCTTATAGACTAGAAATCCAAATGAATTCTTTTGCTTAAGGAATGTAATGAGTAGCCATAGTTAGATTTTACTGGATTTTATTTTTGCATAAATGTGGAGTTTGATTTTTCTGAGAGTGACTTCAGAAATATTGCAAAACAATTGTATTAGAGACAGAAAGGAAGTAAGACTCAACTTGCTCTTTCCTATGAGGTCCCAGTCAAAGCAACTCAATACATTAAAATCTTCTCTCATAAATACAGCTGTTGCACTTCCAAGCGAACCTCCAGAATCCTCAGTAACTTCTAATTCCAATTCACTAAGTCTGATTTTGTTACAAAATCATTTGTTCCAAACAAATGCCCAGGCTTTCCAGATTTGGCTATTTCAAGGTGGTGTCCCATATCTAAAACAATGTAATGTGGTATTTATTCCTTATTTGAAGATTCTACTGAAAGTTTTTTTATAAAGATTTTATTTATTCCTGAGAGACACACAGAGAGAGGCAGAGACATAGACAAAGGGAGAAGCAGGCCCCCAACAGGGAGCCCGAAACAGGACTCAAAACCAGGACCCAGGATCATGACCTGAGCCAAAGGCAGAGGCTCAACCACTGAGCCATCCAGGTGCCCTCTACTGAAAGTATTAATTTATGCTCCCCACAGTGTTTTAAAAAACATTTTGGAAAATGATCCTATTTACCCACTACTGATGGCAATAGACTTCAAAATGATTCATAAGCACCAGACTTTTAACCAGAAAAACTGAAAGGAGCTTAATGATACTTCATTTGCTCTTCATTTCTATGGGTTTAAGTATTCATAATTGTAATTTAATTATAATTTTCTTGACTCATTGCTTTTAACCCATATGAACAGAACATATCCATTTTTCATTATTTTTAAAGATAGAAGACCTTGACTTCCCAGTCATGGCATTCAGATCAACTAGAGAAGTTCAAGAATCATCCTTGTGTGTTTAAGAGCTTTATAATTGTGTCAGAGTTCTTTCCTACTGGGTTATGGTGGATTCCAAATGAGAAGAAATCAGAGATTAGCTTGAGCCTGAAGTTTGAAATGTTTAACTGGCCTATTCAATTCTCTCTCCTAATCTTTCCACAGAGACCATAGCAATGAATCATAGACGTAGCCGCACCAAATTCACAGAAGATCAACTGAAAATCCTAATCAAGGCATTTGACCAAAATCCTTATCCAGGTTATGCTACCAAACAAAGACTTGCTTTAGAAGTCAATGCTGAAGAGTCTAGAATCCAGGTAAGTTATAAATTCTGTATCTCCAAGACTAAAAAGAGAAAGGGAGGGAACTGTTGATCAAGCACATGTTATGAGCCAGTGTGCTAAAGGGCTTTGCGTGGAGTATCTTGATGGACACCCAGAACTCAAAAGATGTTGCTTTGTCTCACTTCACAAATGTGGATACTGAGGATGAAAGAGCTTGCAGGAGTGGAAAGGAAATGTGCAGATACTCCTTCAGAGAAAAGGAAATGCTTGAGCTTCTTGTTAAATGCATAATCGCAGCATTTATTTACTAACTTAAAAAGATTATTATGGTCATTTTGGGATGAGATTGTGAAGATGCCAAATGCCAAGCCTTGACCTAAGACTTGTCAGATGTGACAGGTATCAGTAACAATCCTGAGCTTTGATCTAATAACAATCATGCATACCCTTTGAAGAAAGGCAGTGATGGGGTTGAGATGACATAGATATATTTAATTCTCTCACTTTCTTTTCCTCACTTGAGGTTTGGTTTCAGAATCGAAGAGCTAGACACCAGTGCCAGAAAAAATCAGAACCTGATGAGGACTTAGAATCAAGCCAAGACCAAGATTACCCTGAAGAGGAGATTCCAAGTAAATAGTCTACTCCAGTCCTGTTCCCCAGCAGAGTCTCTTGGGTACCCAAGTGTCTCTCTACACTGGAGCTAACTGCTACTCTGAGTGGAAAAGGAATGTTCTCTCTCTCTCAGGACCTCCTGTTCAGGGTCTTCTGGTTCAAGCTTCAATATGGCCCCTGGAAAGTCTTCCATGCATAGTTCATGGACCTTCTGAGACTCTCTTGCTTACCTTCTTTCCACTGGAAAGAAACAGCAACCTAGCCATAAACTGAGTCCCCTCTAGAACCTTCTGCCAGGAATAAACTGGGGCAAGGCCCTCTTAAGGAGAGGCAACAGGTTCCTAATTGGATGGGAGACGGAGTGGGACATGTTTGGGTTCCTTGTTTGAATATGCAAACTGACCTCTGAAATATTCCTTGGCCCTCAGTCTTATATCTATCCTAGGTAGAGAAGACAGACGGTGTCGTACCAGCTATACCTCCTCACAATTACACACCCTCATTGAGGCATTTACAAATAACCCTTATCCTGGCATTGACACCAGAGAGCAACTTGCTAAAGAAATTGGTATTCCAGAGTCAAGAGTCCAAGTAAGTAATAAAGAATCTGACTGCTCCATCTCCTACGAAGGGGAGCCACGTGGACATGCCAGACACATTCCTACTCTAGGGCTTTTCCACAAGCTGTTCTCTCAATCCAGGATCTAACCCACGTTCTCCCACAGCCAGCTCTCTCACCCCCTTAAGTTCTTTTTTGTTATAATGAATATTTTATTTTTGTTTTTTCATCTTTTCACCACATTTATTACTAATATTAAAAGGTGTTTAAAAAATTCGTTCTCAGTTCTCCAGTGGCTCACATTCCGCTTGCCCACATACTTGACCCATTTCCTCAGGACCAGTTCAGAATTGAATCTGTCCACTGCCATTTTCACAGAAAACAACCAGTGCCATGGATGTAGCAGAAGGTTGGAAGAAGGCAAGTACTGCCCAGGTTCCACCCAAAGGTCAGCTGGATGGAGATCACAGAATTCTACAAAAGGGCTGATGGCCTCACAATAATTTAGTCTGAAAAACTGGGTTGGAGAGGAGATAGGGTAGCCCACCAGAGCCTTTAACGAGGCTTTAACGAGTCAGAACACCTCAAAGATTTGCATCAAACCCAGAAGAAATGATACCAGTTGAAGAATGGGGAAGACCAAGGAGGCAGTCTTCCACAATTCTCCTATGTTGGGAGGTATGGAAAATCTAGAGGGCACAAAGAGCCTTGCTCATTTTTGCAGAAAAGCTTAACTCTAGCATTAGGAAGTCTCAAAGCTGCCACCCACATTGAGAAAGGCTACAAAGGGATGCACAATTTCACAGGCACAGTGATCACAGATCAAAGCTGTGGGGATCATAGTACTGACACAAAAACTACAAGATACAAAAGCGAAGAGAGTGGCCTTTCAGGGGGTAACTCCACCAGTCATTCAAACTTGAGCCCAGGCCAGATGACTCGGTGAGTATCACAGAGCAGTTGGCGATATTGGAGGTAGGTGATGCCACGTAAAAAGGACTTAAAACAAGCAGCTAGAAGATGGGAATGGTAGGAAACTGCTCCAGGGCTCTCAGGAATTGACGACAGTACTGGGTACTGGGCAAATAGATGCACAAGCAATAACATCAAAGAGGTTTCCTGTTTAGCAGTCAGTTGGCGAGGGGGAAGAGGACCCAGAAGGCAGTTGAAGGTAGCAAATATGTGGTCCTGAAGGCAAGTCTGGAGGCTGGATCAGGAGTGCACATTATACACCACTGATGAAACAACTCTAGATCCCAGGGGAGGAGTTAAGATGGTGAAGGACTAGGGGGGGCCTAAGTTTGTCTCATCCCTTAAATACAACTAGATAGTTATCAAATCATTCTAAATACCTGGAAAATCAGAGGTCTGAGAAAACAAATACTGCCAAGTATTACTTTTTCCACAAGTAGAAAAGTGACCACCTTTTGGAAGGTAGGAGTTTTTTTTTTTTTCCTGGACCAAATGATGAGAAGGAGAAATTCACCTCACAATAAAGAACAATGTGAGTAGTACTCACATCCAGGGATTTTATCAATGTGGGTATAAGTAAGATGTCTGAACTATAATTTAAAACGATGAAAAAAAAATAAAACAATGATTATAAAGATATTAGCTGGGTTTTAAAAAAAGCATAGAAGACACCAGATAATCCCTTACTGTAGAAACAACTCTGGACCCCAAATGGGGCAGGTGGCCAATGGAGGTGGGTGTCACTGACTGAGGATGACGGGTAGAACAGCCTCACCGTAGCCATCACAGGGCCACAGGGAAATATACGGCCTTCAGGTGACAGAGGGCTCTTCCCAGCCTGAATGGGAAGGCAGCCTCACAGAGTAGGTCTATTGATGCATAATTGGGGTGTAGAGGACAGGGATGGCATGGAAAGGGAGAGAGATGAGACAGGCAGGAAGATATGATGGGTTTGGCTTGGATAGCTGGCTAATATTGGTGTTACCAGCAGGAGGATTGGGTTCTAAAATATAAAGAGTTCCACAGGGTTGGAGGTGTCCAATTGAGATACCTAGAACAGATATCTAAGAGGCAGCTTCCATAAGACTCCAAAGCTCTGGGGAGGAGAGGATACACCCCAGTAAAGGCTGGGAGATTTTATAAAGAAGATGGATATAAATGGCAGACTGACTTTTGAGTAAAAGGTTTGGTAAAATTCTGAGAGTGTGAGTTGGGAGAGAAGAAAATAGAAGTCAGTGGTAAAATATGAAGCAAATATGTCCTAATATAGCCATTCCAATATTCTTTGGGCTAATTTTCTCCTCAGAATTCAAAGCTGAGGGACATCTGCTGGGTGGTTCAGTGGTTGAGTGTCTGCCTTTGGCTCAGGTCATGATCCTGGGGTCCTGGGATCAAGTCCTGCATCACGCTCTCTGCAGGGACCCTGTTTCTCCCTCTGCCTATATGTCTTTACCTCTATCTGTGTGTCTTGTGAATAAATAAATAAAATTTTAAAAATTGAAAGCTGAATGTATTTTTTCTTAATTAAGATATTGGTAGGTGCAGAAATGAGAAATGTCTGAATGACTTTGTCAACAGGGAACTAATTCTTGTAGATACTATAAGCATGGCAGATGGAGAAAGGGATTTATAATTTGGGTGTAGAAAACCATATATACAGGTCTACATATATACAGATCTTTCCAAAACAAGCATTCATCTGTAGAGTGGTCTATACTCTCAGGAAGGATGTGAAAGTTCCAGTGATATTATGTGACTTTTCCAAAGCCTGGTGTTTGGACTCCAGACCAGTGCTTTATCCTCCTTGCAACCTCTGTGAAAACCAAAAGTAGCAGCTATGGAATGTGAATGTGTTTGTGCATAATATATAAAAAATGTTTTTCTAAAGTTGTATTATAAATTATGTATATAGACATTTAATATGTGTTTAATGTGCATATATATGTGTAATTGATTGGCAGAGACTAGGGGTAGCAACCAATTATGTATAGTGGGATGAAAAATATCTTCCTAGACAGATATACTATCCTGGGTCATGGAAGAAAAATTGGCATTTTTGAGAGGTAGGCAAAAAGATGGGGAAGGAATTCCAGGGCTTCAGTCTAGGCATGGCACTTTCGGGAAAAAAAACAGCACTGGTAATGAGGGATCATGGAGACCTTGAAGGTATGAAACTCATCATGAAGGTACTAGGTGTGAATTTTGGGCTTTATCTCCAGACTGGAAAGACTTTCCTAGATGTCATATGTAATGTCAGTAATTTTGGAATTAGGCCTAAAGCAAACCATCTCACTCTTCCTTCTGCCTTATGAAAAAAACAATGGTGAAGCTTGCGTGACATCACTGGTTTTAATTAATTCTCAATGTTTTACCCACTTAGATTTGGTTTCAAAATCGCAGATCCAGATTCCACGTTCAGAGAAAAAGAGAACCTGATGATAAAGACTTAGAACAGAGACAAGACCAGGAACAGGATCTCTGGGTTGAGAGAGTTCAAGGTAATCACTCTGTTCTCATTTTGGCTCACAAGCAGAGCCTCCTGACTGTCCAGTTCTTCCACATGGTGGAGTCAACTCTCAACTATCTCTTGGGAAGTAGAAGATATGCCTATTCAAGTGCCTCATCAGACTCCATGGAGTGAGGGGATTGGTTATAGTCTCTGAAGGCTCTTCCCAAGTTGGTGATTCCCCTAAGGAATTCATTCCTCTGGCCACTTTTCCAGCCAGAGTCCAGACACCCCAGTAGAATGTGATTTTTGTTCATTGATGTCTTCCAAGTGCCTGGTACATAGTAAACAATCAGTAAACTTTTATGGAAGGTATGGTTGAATGAATGGAAGAATCAGTCCTTTGGTGTGTTCTGCCAGGGGCCACCTAGTGTGTGCCTTTCCTAGGAGATAGTAAGTTCCATATTGGACTAGGAAGGTGGGAACGATTTTACTTTCATGTTTGAATGTATAAACTGGCTTCTATTTTTCTTTCTTCTTATCTTTCTCCCTTAGGCATATAAACTACACAAAATGGTACCAATCTTACTCTCAGCTGTCTTATTTTTCCAGGGCCAGAGCAAGATGGATAGACATTCAGTAAGTTTGGTGTCTTCAGCTTGGGCTCCGAATCTCTCTCACTCTTCTTGAGAACATATCTTTACATACCTTCAGTTTTTCCAGAAGCTGAACCTGCTGGAGATGGTAAACAGAACTTCAGGAGGCAGAGACAGACACATAACATCACACAGCCCTACTGATTGGTTGTGGATCCAGAGTTCAGCAGACCATGAAGACAATGAAAATAAACAGTGTTTTTCAGTCATCGCAGTAATTGTGCTTTTTAAATAAGAAACATTTATTTGGTTTTCATCCCCATTTCTGGCTTAGAGCTTCTAAAACCTTTGGAATTTTCTGTGATGAGAGAAATTAGAGCATTGGCACTTTTGGTTCTTCCTCCCTGACCTTCAGGAAGTGGAGAGAGGCTGGAGGTTGAATTCTTTGTCAATGATCAATGACTGATTTTTAAAATTTTAATTCCAGTGTACTTAACGTACAGTGTTAATAGTTTCAGGTGTACAATATAGGGATTCAACTATTCTATACATTATTCAGTGTACATCATGGTAAATGTATATAATCCCCTTCACCTATTTCTCCCATCCTATCTACCTCCCCTCTGCATACCATCGGTTTGTTCTCTAGAGTTAAGAGTCTGGTTTTTTGTTTCTTAAATTCACATATATGTGAAATCATATGGTATTTGTCTTTCTGACTGATTTGTTTTAACATGTGGCTTTTTAAAAAGTTTTTCTTAAGGTTTATTTATTTGAGAGAGAGAGAGCCCACGAGCACTTGCAGGGAGGGGTAGAGGGAGAGAATCTTTGAAGCATCTCAGAGCCTGACACAGGGCACAGTCCCATGACTCACGAGATCATGACTTGAGCTAAAACAGAGTTGGATGCTTAACGGACTGAGCCACCCAAGTGCCCCCTCTTTTAAAAAATTTTATTTATTTTTATTTTTTAGTAATCTCTACCCCCTGTTAGGGCTCAAACTCATAACCTCAATATTAAGAGCTGTACGCTCTACTGACTGAGGCAGCCAGGCACCTCTTGATTTATTTCATTTAGCATTACACTCTCTAGATCTATCATGGTGTTGCAAATGGCCAGATTTTTAAAAATTATTTTATTTATTGGAGAGAGAGAGAGAGTGAGCAGGAGCAAGGAGGAGGGACAGAGGGAGAGGGAGAAGCAGAGTCCTCACCGAGCAGGGAGCCCAATGTGGGGCTCAATCCCAGGACCCTGGGATCACGACCCAAGCCTAAGGGAGATGCTCAACCGACTGAGCCACCAAGGCACCCCAATGTTATTATTATTTTTTCCCAATGTTATTATTTTTATGGCTGAGTAATATTCCATTATTTTAAAAGTTTTATTTATTTAAGAGGGAGTATGAGTGGGAGGGGCAGAGAGAGGGAGAAAGAATCTCAAGCAGACTCTGTTCCAGGCACAGAGCTCCACATGGGACTTGATCTCATGATCCTGGGATTAGGACCTGAGGTAAAACCAAGAGTCAGCCACTTAACTGACTGTGACACTCAGGTACCCCATAATTTATTTTCATTTATATGTTATAGTAACTCTAGGAAACAAACTGAGGGTGGCCAGAGGGGAGGTGGGTGGGGGGATGGGGTAACTGGGTGATGGGCATTAAGGAGGGCATGTGATGTGATGAGCACTGGGTGTTGTATGCAACTGATGAATCACTAAACTCTACCTCTGAAACTAATACACTGTATGTTAACTGGATTTAAGTAAAAAAAAATAAAGGCATAAAGTGTAGTCACATGTGTCTAGTGGTTACCCTATTGAATGGTGCAGATCTAGAAAGCATTTTGTGAACTATTTAAACATTACATGGGCAGTGTCTTTCTAATTTTATAAATGTACTCCTCAAACACTGGTACCTGTTTATTTGATGGTGTTAGTAGCTTAGAAAGTAACGTAAAACTCTATCTTAATCACGCAACACTGAAGCAGTGTGCTATTGGTTAATGAGGTTAAGACTAGTAGAAAAATTTAAGCTTGTTTCCTAGACAACTTTTACCCCAATTAGCTATTGTGCCTTTTAAGACCCCACTAACAAACCTATTAGCTAGCTGTCTCTGCAGAAGCCTGGACTCAAGGTCAACTGATAACGGTCTCAGCTCATGAACAAGGAAGGACCTGCATTACTCAAGAAAATGAGCCAAGATCCCACATATTTTTAAAGATAGTTTATTTATTTGGGATAAAGGGAGCACAGAAGCAGGAGAAGCGGCAGGCAGAGGGAAAAGCAGACTCCCCACTGAGCAAGGAGCCCAATGTGGGACTCGATTCCAGGACCCCAAGATTATGACCTGAGCTGAAGGCAGACACTTAACTGACTGGGCCATTCAGGCTTTTGGACCCCATCCAGTTTATACCAGCTCCCAGAACATGCCCATCATTGCTTCCCCTTGTCTTAATATAACCACCTGGTATCAGGAGCTGTGTTTTGCTTTGTTCTGGTGTTGTCTTTACTTCCAATGAATATGGAATATAGGTTATGTATATATATGCTCAGTACGCATGCTCTATCTTTACTCATGAAAAGTCATGCTTCTCTACCCTTTTCATCAATATAATGTAATGTCAATCCCTTTGATTATAAAAAACTTGTTCTGTTCCCCTTCCAGAAGGTGGACTTGAAACTTTTCTTCTCACCTTGTACACGACTCAAATGAAGAAACCTAATATATGCAATAAGGCACATGAATATTAACAGTGGGCTGGCATCAAACCCAAGTCAGAAAAAGAACTAAAGAAAATGAAAGCATAAATACTTAATGAAGATAAAGTAACCTGGGTGGTTTTGGGGCAAGAGCTCCTTAAAATAAAAGGGCATGGATCTGGAGAATAAACAGAGCCAATAAATTTGGGGAGGCTATCGAAAGAGAACTGAGTTGTGTGTTAGGGATTAACACCAGTCCTGGACACTACAGGGTTAAGATGAATGTGGAATTTCTCATCTACCTCGCTTGCTATGAAACCCCTGAATCTGTGTGTGTACAGCAACTTCTGGGACAAACAATAATGAATATATGCAAGTACTTTGTACCAGGGGGCCTTCTGAGTTCTTTTTGTGTCTCAGACCAGTTAATCCTCACTACATTGTGACTCCCTCCATTGTGATTATGGCAGATGAAGCAGTTGAGGCCAGAGTGATAATGTCATTTATTGGAGTTCTGACAGCTATTACAAGGTGGATTAGAGAAGTATGGCTCCAGAGTCCATTTGTTTAACCACTAGCTATCCAGCTTCTCACAGCTTCCTGGGGATTTTCAGAGCAAGTGGCCTTTTGTTCAGGGAAGTGCTAAAAGTTGGTTGGAGGTTTAAAGGTCATGAGCTTACATACGGCATGGTAAGAAGATGCAGTAGCAAGTTCCTCCATAATTCTGAAGTGTTAGGTAATAGTTACTTATAAATTATTTAAGAAGGATGCCTTTTAAATTTATTTACTAGAGAGAGTGGGGGAGAAGGGGCAGAGGGAGAAGAAGAGACTCTCAGAGTCCTGTTGAGCCTGATGAGGAGCTTGATCTCATGACCCCGAGATCATGACCTGGGCTGAAATCAAAGAGTCAGGTGCTTAACCAACTGAGCCACCCAAGAGCCCTTAAGAAAAATGCTTTATCACTCGATTCCAGTTCTGCAGTTTGAGAATAATATCTACAGTTTGAGACATTGTGGTCACTTTTAGGTGGTGCTTTGGAGTTAGCAGAGGTATTTTCAAGTGAATTTCCACACAGACAGTAAACCAGCATGTGATGCTTCTGCATGTTGAGCACCCAGCTCAACAGTATCACCACTTTTACCATTCATACTACTCTGAAATTCTTGTTCTTGCCATGTGGAGATAGCAATGATGCTGTCAAATTAGATCTTGGGACTCTAAACACATTGGAAAATGTCTCGAGGCTCTATCACCATTTATTTTTTCAAACCATTAGTCTTAAGAAACCCTCTCCACTAACACTAAACCATCACCCTGACATTTCTGAAGGATGATAAAGCAACTTTCCCGTAGCAATTCTCACTTCTGCCACAGTTAGGGAGAAAAATAATATAAATCATTCCTTTCATTTCACCCTTCAGATCAGGGCTGATCAGTAGAATCAGTTCATTTTTTCAGAAATACAATTTTTAAAAAAAGTTTTACGTTCACACCAAGGTACAGAAAATTCCCAGTTGGCATGCCATTTTTAGTTCAAAAAAGGAAAGTTCCCATATCCCCTCCCCCATAGCTTCCTTTATTATCAACATGCCTCACCAGAGTGGTACATTTGTTGCAGATGATGAATCTACATTGACCCATCATTACCCAAAGACCATTGCTTACATTTGGGTTTGCCCTTGGTGTTGTACATTCTTTGGGCTTGAGCCAGAGAATTTGGACAAATAGTATCTACCATTATAGCATCATAGTATTTTCACTGCCCTAAGAGTCCTCTGTGCTCTATCTCTCCCCTTTAAATTCAGGTTATTTTACAAATAACCACCTTCAGTTATGTTTGGGAGAATATCAAATCTGTTGTAGCCTATCTCGTAAAGTCTGGTGTAATCTTTCAGAATTAAGTTGGGCACTTTGTTTTGGAAAGTTGCTATATCTATAAGCAGAGGTTACATAACAAGTATTTAAATTCAAGACCCAGGGGCGCCTGGGTGGCTCAGTTGGCGTCTGCCTTGGGCTCCAGCCCACATTGGTTTCCCTGCTCAGTGGGGAATCTGCTTCTCCCTCCCTCTGCCACTGCCCCTGTTTGTGCTCATGCTTTCTTTCTTTGTCAGATAAATAAAATCTTTTTAAAAAATAAATTCAAGACCCAGATGAGGGTGGGACCTAATCGGCGTACTGGTTTCATTTTGAGAGTATCCAGACAGCTGAAGAGGTACCTTGCTAGGAGCATGTACCTTCCCTAAGGATGAAGGGCACTCCTTGCTCTTCTGTGGACCCAATTTTATACAGGGTTGTCATCTCTCTTCTGCTCTTCTTCTTACTTAAATTCAAGTAATGTGTTTTCAGTTTGCAAGTTATTCTCAACCAGAAGCAAAGAATGTTGATGAAGATAAAAAGTTATTTTTAACTTTCATTTTTCAAAAAGATTTTATTTATTTATTCATGAGAGACAGAAAGAGAGAGCAGAGAGATTGACAGAGGGTGAAGCAGGCTCCTCGCAGGGAGCCTGATGCGTCACTCGATCCCAGGACCAGGATCAACTCCCTGAGCCAAAGGCAGATGCTCAATTGCTGAGCCACCTAGGCATCCCTTAACTTTCATTTTTACATCAAAGTTTACTTGCCTGAGATTTAAAATTTTTTCATTGGAAACTGAACAGATTTTTCAAAATATTTTTAAAATTGCAAATTTTATGGGAGTTTATTAGGTTTGGGGGACGTGGTGGATGAGAAGGTCTGATAGGTCTAATTTAGGTGGAGTTTAATTCTTCTGGTAGGATGTGAGTATTGTGGGTTTTTTCCAGACTGCATTATCATGTAGGATGAGCTAAGGAGGAAGCTGACTAAATTTATTTTGATCCTTAATTTAGCTTTTCAGAATACATGTCTTTTCATTTCTAATCCATCCAAGGAGACAAAAAGACCACGGGCATTGGGAATCAACTTGCCAACTTATATCAGATCCTGTTGGAGGTAGGCTTTTTTTTTTTCCCTTGAAAGTGAAATGTAGGTTGTAGGTTGGATTTAAAATTTTTCATATTAGAAAGTAATGCTCCCAGGACACCTCATATCCTTTTCATGGTTTGAGTCTTCAGCATCACTGGTCCATGGTTAGTTTTCTGACCTTATTATTTTCCATTCTCAGCTTTTTTGCTGTGTTCTAGCTGACACCATCTTTGCCTCATGGTCTTGGCACAGGCTCATTTCAAAGGTGCAGTTGAGCTTCTGTTTATTTTATTCTCAGTTCATCTCTATTTTATATATTGATATATCTGTGCCCATGTAGATTCCTCTTACCCCTTCAATATTTAGCCTATCAATTTTGTGTGTCTTCCTAGAGATATCCCTCCTGAGCCTTTGTGACCCTGTGAACTCCTTGCTGTCAAAACTTACATACAGCCAATGTCCTGGAGTCCTCTTGGTTCATCCTCCATGTTGGATCCCCTGTTTTCTGGAACCTTCTCTTGGTTTACTCCCTCATTTTTTTGTGTCAGCTCCTCCAGTGGTTTCCAGAGAAATGATATATGGAAGCTTTAAAAAAAATGCTAGTTTTATGAATTTTGCTTCCCAGTTATTGTTCATTTGGGTAACTGACTTCCATTTTGATCCAAGACTGCTTTCAATAATTTTTTTTATTAATTTAATTTTTTTACTGGTGTTCATTCTCTTACACCATACACAAAGATAAACTCAAAATGGATGAAAGATCTAAATGTGAGATGAGAGTCCATCAATATCCTAGAGGAGAACACAGGCAACACCCTTTTTGAACTTGGCCACAGTAACTTCTTGCAAGATACATCCATGAAGTCAAGAGAAACAAAAGCAAAAATGAACTACTGGGACTTCACCAAGATAAGAAGCTTTTGCACAGCAAAAGAAACAGTCAACAAAACTAAAAGACAACCTACAGAATGGGAGAAGATATTTTCCAATGACCTATCAGATAAAGGGCTAGTATCCAAGATCTATAAAGAACTTATTAAACTCAACAGCAAAGAAACAAACAATCCAATCATGAAATGGGCAAAAGACATGAACAGAAATCTCACAGAGGAAGAGACATAGACATGGACAACAAGCACATGAGAAAATGCTCCACATCACTTGCCATCAGGGAAATACAAATCAATAATTTTTTAAAAAGATTTTATTTATTCATGAGAGACACACAGAGAGAGGCAGAGACATAGGCAAAGGGAGAAGCAGGGAGTCTGATGCGGGACTCCATTCCAGGACCCCGGGATCATGACCTGAGCTAAATGAAGATGTTCAACCACTGAGCCATCCAGGTGCCCCAATAATTTTGTTTTTAAATTTCCTCTTTGCAACACTCTCCTTTTAATCTCCAGAGAAAAATGAAAGATGAAAATAAAACATCTTCAGAAATTGAATCTAATAAGGCAAAGGGCATTTATTGTTCTTACCCAGGCTCCATCTGTCTGAATTCTTGCCATCTTATGAATCCAGCTTCTGTGGGTGGTTGTGTCTTCAAGTGTCTGCTTCACGTATGTTGCTTCTGCAATTAGGGGAAGACTGCATGGTTTGGTAGACTTTGGGAACAGCTCAAAATAATTTACAGACCATGTGTTCTCTGATGAGGCAGAAATTTCAGGAAGACATGGTCTCAGGACAGTTCCTTCTTGAATTTCCCCTGGGCCTAAAGTTGGATTCTGGGAGGCTGTGGCTTTCCATCCCATCCACACTGGCAAGTTTATGATGACACCAGGAGGACCATCAAGAGTCAGCCAAGCTGAATTTGCACTGAGAGACAACTGTGCCTTTGAAAACTCTGTGACACACACGTGAAAAGCACATAGAGTGGATTCCTGGAGTGATTTGTATGTGTTTGACAGTATGATCCCCCTTGTATACATTGAGATTGAGTCATAATTTCCTTAAGTGATCATTTATCATTGCCTGTATATACAGTTATTTGAAAATAAGTTGGTACATGAAATGTCTTATACTTGACTTTTTTTTTGCACTTTGGCATTTATTTATTTTAAGGCAAAAGTGTTATAGGTAGAATTTCATGATCCAAGGGCTACATAAATTAGGAAGACTCATGGGCACTCCATACATATATGGCATTCAATGGAACTCAGAGGCATTGACAATAAAGTCAGCACTTGTTCAGACAGAGATCACCGAGGGAGAAAGGAGGGCTTTTTTGAGGGGTCCAAGAGATAAATAAAGTGTATGGAGCTCTCTATAATGGATATCCAGGCAGTTCCAAAGAAAGGAGCTGTCTTTCATTTTCATGCCTGTCTTTCATTTCCTCTCACACCTTCCTTCCCAAGACTGTCTTGGTTCAAAAAGGACAGGAAATGAACCGTCTCCATGTAAGTTTATGTTTTATTTTTTAAAAGATTTTATTTATTTATTCACAAGAGACACACACAGAGGCAGAGACATAGGCAGAGGGAGAAGCAGGCTCCATGCAGGAAGCCCAATGTGGGACTCGATCCTGGGACTCCAGGATCATGCCCTGAGCCGAAGGCTGATACCCAACCATTGAGCCACTTGAGCGTCCCTCCATGTAATTTTTTTTTTCAAAAATTCAAATCATCATAACAAAACATGTCACCCATATTCCTATTGTTCAGAATTAACCTCTGCTAATATTTTGGCATATTTTCCTCCTACCTTTCTTCCTTCCATACCTTTATCAAAAGGGGCCACACGCTCTGATTTTTCCTTTCATATCAAACTAAAACATTTCAAGTAAAACTAAGCATCTCTTGGTCACTACCTTCACACACCTAGTCCACTGCTAAGCCCCAGATGTATTATACTATGTATGTGTCACCCCAATATATTTAAATTTTAAAAATGTATTTATTTGAGTGAGAGAGAGTGAGAGAGCAAGCATGAGCTGGGGAGACAGGCAAGGAGAGAAGCAGACTCCCCGTAGAGCAGGGTGCCCGACATGGGGTTCGATCCCAGCACCCTGAGATCGTGACCTAAGCTGAAGGCAGATGCTTAACTGAGCCACCCAGGCAGCACTATCCCAATATATCTAAAAAAAGGAATTTTACTGGTGTTTTGAAAATTTGTCCTTTACTTTGTTCTGTGTGCATTTGAAATAGGTTTTTTTTTTAAGATTTTATTTATTTATTTATTTATTCATGAGAGACACACAGAGAGAGGCAGAGACACAGGCAGAGGGAGAAGCAGGCTCCATGCAGGGAGCCCGATGCAGAACTCAATCCTGGGACGCCAGGATCATGACCTGGGCTGAAGGCAGACACCCAACCGCTGAGCCACCCAGGCATCCCATTGAAATAGGTTTCATGAATCTGCCCGATAAGCTGAAGAATCATAAACTGATAAAAAAAAAATCACAACTGAAGTAAATCACAGATAGTTCAAGGATCAGGGACAAGGTATACACAACTATGCAGATGGTGGTTTCTTCACATTTTTAAAACTTAAGCCTGATGTTGGAATCTGGTCTCTATAAGAACAGCAAACTGGAACATAAATGCAACTACATTTTTTTTCTGTCCAATAGGACAACACATGCCAGTTCTTAGAGGCAAAAAGATTTTTAGTTGCCAATAAGAGTTGGTTTTGCAAGTATGATTTCCAACACTTTGACAAGAATAAAATGCTACCATAAGCCCCGAATGGCTGGAGAAAGGAGACTAAGGCAAGCATGGAGTGACACAGGCATTGAGTGGGAATGTGGCATGCAATGGCAGAAACCATGATCCATGTAAAGGATGGATGCTCTTTCCCAAAAGCAAGGAAAGTCAATAAATTGGAGCATGCCACTCTCTAGTTTCCATCCTGACTGTGAGAAATAGATTAGAATTTGGTCTCCATGGGTAAGCACAGCTTCTTGGCAGGATAACTTAAAACTGGAAACCTGAAATGCCTGGGCACTCACCCTTGTGTGGCTTATCAGCTTTGGCTTTTAGGTGGATTTTGCTTTGGATATGTTGGTGGCAGGACTGGGATTAGGATGAGGCATATGAAGTGCACATGTGCTAAATGTAAGGACCCTTCAGTGTCAGGGTCATGTAAGCACTGTAAGAATTTTTTTTTAAGATTTTATTTATTTGTTTGAGAAAGAGAGTGAGCAAGAGAGAGCACAAGCTAGAGGAAGAGGCAGGAGGAGAGAGAGAAGAAGACTCCCTGTTGAGCAGGGAGCCTGATGTGGGGTTGGATCCCAGAACCCTGGGATCATGACTTAAGCCAAAGGCAGATGTTTAACTGACTGAGCCACCCAAGTGTCCAAGCACTGCAAGAACTTTTAAATTGTCCTAGGGTCAATGCTTCTCTCTCCAGCCTAGTCTGGGCCTCAATTTTTTAAAAGCTTGATCATCCAAGGAAAAAAGCTTTTTTTTTTTTTTTTTTTTTATTGTATGTGAAATGACTTCTCTGGGAAATCCTTGAAACTGTTTCTTCCCCATTCACCCTTCAAGCAATGGCATATACACACAATGTCACACAAACACCCACACAACACTTATAAACACACACGAAAACATCTGCACACAAATACTCACATACCCTTACAGAAACACACAAATATCTACATGCAACTCACATATGCAAATACACACACAAGCACAACACTCGCACAAACACATACAACACTCCCAAACATCAGGCTCCACAGTTTTTCCATGAATAGGAGAGGAAACCGTCAAATCTGAAGTGATCTTGAGATTGGAGCAAGAAGAGGAGCCGTGGATAGTGGGAGGAGAAGTGCTGAAGAGCTCAAGTCCAGGTACACACTAAAACAGTGTGGATCTCAAGATCACCTCAGGTTTGATGGTCTCTTCTGTTCATGGAAAAACTGGAGTTTGATGTTTGTGAGTATTGTGTGATTGTGTGAGTGTTGTACGTGTGTGTGTAAATACAGAATTATCTAGATTATTTAGAAAAAAGAAACCCAGAATACACACAGTGCAGGTAACCTAATGACTATAAATCTATAGTGGATGTTAAACTTTACTTATTTGAAATTAAAGCTACGGTTGTTATACAGCATCCTATTTTTAGTAAGCAGCAGTTACTCAACTTGTGTCAATTGTTCTATTAAGCTTAATTTGACATCCTGTTTTTGATCATTCTTGATCAGTACCACCTGAAATTGCATCTATTCTTTCAATATTGCTCAATAAGGTTAGATCAAGTTCAGTTCCCTACAGACATTAAGTCTGAAGGCAGAATGATCACTGCAATAGATTATAACATTTCATTTCAATTATGTGAGTGGAAAGATTCACACAGGACATTTTCATTATACTCTGTTTTAGAAAAAGACTGGGGCATTAAAGATCAGATTTGGAGATTCCAGGATGTGGAGCAGAGTCATAAGAGGGAATTTGTATCAAACAACAAGCAAATACTAACGAAGCAAAAAGGCATTGAACATGACAAGTTTAAAGAAATCTTACTACTGGGAATAGACAGTGTTCCTTTAAGATTCAGACTGCTTGACTATGGCCTGTTTGGAAAAGATTTGAAACATAGTTTAGATATGAAAATCTATGTAAAAAAATAATTCTTACAAAACATACAGAAAATTAGTTGGTCATAATCCACCCAAATTCGTGGGAAAAAAATTGAATGTAATGCTTGTCAAAGTTATTCAGCTCAAAGCCATGCCATCAGAGTGACCTAATGATGCATCCCTTGAACATAATAAATGTGGAAAAGTATCTAAGGTTGAGTGGAGGATCAATAAACATCAGAAAACTGATACAGAAAGAAAATTTTCTAAATGTGATAAATATAGAAAAGTCTATAAGCAAAAGCTAAGTCCCATTCAATTTCAGAAAACTCATATTGAAGAGAAACCCGAAGAATGTAAAACATATGGAAAAGCCTTTTCCTGAAAATCATCCCATATGAGAAAATTCATGATGTAGAGAAAGCATATCAATGTAACAAATATGAGCTATTTTCAAACAGAACTCAATCTTCATTTAACATAAAAATCTTCACATGGGACAAAAACCCTATAGCTCTAATGACTGTGCAAAGTGTTCATTGACAAGTCAGATCTTGTGAAACATCAGAGAACATGCACAGGAGACAAACCTTATGAATGTAGCATATGTGAAAAGGCCTTTGCCCAGAAATCAAATGTCATTGATCATAAGAAAATTCATGCTGGGGAGACAGCTTATGAGTGTAATCTTAGTGACAATACCTTCATGCAGAGCTATAAGTTCAAGCCCCATGTTGGGAGTAGATATTAGTCTTTTTTTTTTTTTTTAAATTTTTATTTATTTATGATAGTTACATCAGAGAGAGAGAGAGAGGCAGAGACACAGGCAGAGGGAGAAGCAGGCTCCATGCACCGGGAGCCCGACGTGGGATTCGATCCCGGGTCTCCAGGATCGCGCCCTGGGCCAAAGGCAGGCGCCGAACCGCTGCGCCACCCAGGGATCCCAGATATTAGTCTTAAAATAAAATCTTAGAAATAAAAAATGTATGGGATACCTGGGTGGCTCAGTGGTTGAGCATCTGCCTTTGGCTCAGGGCATGATCCTAGGTCTGGGGATCGAGTCCCACATTGGGCTCCCTGTGAGGAGTCTGCTTCTCGCTCTGCCTGTGTCTCTGCCTCTCTCTCTCTCTCTGTGTCTCTCATGAATAAATAATTTTTTAAAAAAATTAAAATAAAATAAAATAAAATTTGTGCCTGGTATATAAAAGGCATTTAATAAATATAATAAATAATAAAATTTTGCTGAACAAAGAAGCAAAATCAATCTTTCTTCAAAAATGAAGAAAAATCTAAAAGAAGAAAAATCTTACCCAACATAAAAAAATCCATATTGGAAAAAAATGTTATGAATATAATACATGTGGGAAAGCTTTCTTTCAGAAGTCAAACGTTCACACCCATCTGAAAATTCACAGTGAGAGAGGGCCTACGAATGTAATGAGTGTGGAAAGTCCTTCAGCAGGAAGCCAACCTTCACTGGGCATAAAAAGAACCGTACTGGACAAAAACCTTCTGAATGTTCTAAATGCAGAAAAGCCTTCACTGATGATTCAGATCTTGTTAGATTACAGACAGGAACCCTGTGAACATTAAAAATATGGGAATATCTTCACTTATAGGTTAGCCAGGAATTCGTACAAAAAGGGCCTTAACTTGAAGCCTGTAGCTGAGGCAATGAAGTCTTAATATATGGAGTTTCCTTTGAAGATTGATTTTGCTTCTTTGGTCAGCAAAATTTTATTATTATATTTATTAAATGCTTTTTATATACTAGGCACATATTTTATTTTGATTTAAAAAATTATTTATTCATGAGAGACATAGAAAGAGAGAGGCAAAGACACAGGCAGAGGGAGAAGCAGGCTCCTCACAGGGAGCTAAATGTAGGACTCGATCCCCAGACCCAGGATCATGCCTTGAGCCAAAGGCAGATGCTCAACCACTGAGCCACCCAGGAATCCCATACATTTTTTATTTCTAAGATTTTATTTTAAGACTAATCTCTACACCCAACATGGGGCTTGAACTTATAGCTCCAGGTCAAGAGTTGCCTAGTCTCCTGACTGGAGCCAGACAGATACCCCGGGAACATTTTTAAACATTGGAGATGTAGCCAGAAATTAAACACAGCAAAGGAGCAGAAAGTATTTGTTGGGAATAAGAATGTTTAAGCTTAAGTGTATGGTATGGATCCAGGTGACAGGAGATTGGGTTGCCAGGCCAGTGTCTCTAGCTTTTTTCGTTCATATTTGCTGTGTTGGTGTGGACTAGAGGAATTATGGGCTTGTGCTGAAGAGAAATTATTGCTTTGTACATGGTCAACAGCAAGAGAAAACAGAATAAAGATACTTTGAAGTCTAGAACTGAGATTCTGGTCTTAAATATTCTCACAGTTAATGGAAACCAGATGTGTGAACCATTAAGTAAAGATATTGTTAGGAGTGTGGCAAGTTGTATGAGGCAAAAGAAGAGTATATGTCCACCAAAGACAGTGTGTCAAAGAGTTTCATTTCATAGCAGACTAGTGGGAAGATTCACACAAGTGATAATTCTGATTTCTATTTCAGGAGGTAATGGGGAGATGCAAACCAAATAGAGATGAACCAAGAAAAAGATTTACTTAACTGTAGAAGAAAGAACCTTTTTGAATTTAACAGAGATGAAAAAATTGTTCTGTTATAGTTAATTTCAAATCAAGTATGAGAAAATTCACAAAAGTGAAAAAAACCCTATGAATATGGTGAATACAGCTGTGTTCAGTCTGAAATTACACCTGACTGGACACCAGAAACTACATTCTGGGAAGAAATCTTATGGATATAACAGGTATCAGAAAACCTTTACTTATTGATCATTTACTCCCTCATGAAATACATGAGGTCTCATACAGGTGAGAGACCCTATTAATGTGAGCTCTACCAGAAAGTCTTTAGGAGAAAAGCACACCTCATTATGCATGAAAGAATTCACACTGGTGAGAAGCCCTATAAATATAATGAATTGTTTTCTATAAAATATCACTGAAATTAAAGTCTGATTCTTTACCTGTTTTGACTGCTGATTAATGACATGATTTGCACACACTTTGAAAAAACCAGGGGCATCTGGGTGGCTCAGTTGGTTTAGCCACTGACTCTTGGTTTCGGCTCAGGTCGTGATCTTGGAGTCCTGGAATGGAGCCCCAAGGAATCTTCTTTACTTTCTCCCCCGCATCTCCCTCTGCCCCTCCTCCCACCACTCTCTTTCTCTCTCTCTCTAAAATAAAAATAAAATAAATCTTAAAAAAAAGAACAGCATTAATATTGCCATCACTAACGAAGCCTGAGAAGACATAATTTTCCAGGATCCCCCTCTCCACAATTATGGGAATTGGTGGGAGACAGACATGGTATCTCATTTGAACATGGAAATTATAATGTTATGGGGCTACCCAGGAGTGATCAGGCAACTCCAGGTAGGTCCTGGGAGAAACATAAAAGAAGGAACAAAGGAGAGGATCTTGATTTAGGATATATGCATTAATCAAGGCATATGGTTACAAAATTTCTGGGTATTGCTCACCCTGCCCAAAATCCCCATGAGTTGGTCAGTCAGTGTAAATAGTAATGGTTGTTCTCAGCTTATTCTAAGCACTTTATATAAACTGAATTATATATTGAATGTTGTAAGACCCTATGAAAGAGATTTCATGACTAAGCCGCTTTACAGGTAAGGAAATTAAGTAATTTACCCCAGGTCACACCATTCATGAGAGACAAAGTCCATATTTGAATTCAGGTGGTTTGGTCTCATGTCTTAGTACATCTATTTTTGCTTTATAACTCATGCCTGCAGTTTCATTGCTTTGCCTCCTCTGTGTGTTAGAACTCTGCATTGACTGGTCTTAGGTTAGGGATCTGGGGAGCTCACTCATCTGGGCTATAGGAACCCCCAAAGCCTTTGCCATCTCCAAGGCTCATAACAGAGTATGTGGTGTGAAGAAGAGAGTGGCTGGCATGCATATATATAAAGCTGCAAAGCAACACTGTAAGCCCCCTCACTTATTCATTTCACATATACTGATTGGGTGATGAATGAAAACTGAGACTAGACTCTTACTTTTGGGACTCTTCTTCACAGATTAATTGAGTAAATGGAGAAATACACCATGTTTATAGATGAGTAAAATGACTGTAAAGTTCAAAGTTCTCTGAAATAATTCACAGCACTGTGAATT
This sequence comes from Canis lupus dingo, assembly GCF_003254725.2. NCBI lineage: Eukaryota > Metazoa > Chordata > Mammalia > Carnivora > Canidae > Canis > Canis lupus. The sequence continues at coordinate 101,116,939 of NC_064243.1, forward strand.
TAATCCAAGGTTGGATTTCTATCCACAGTTTGATCACTGGAAGTCTCCTATGGACAGAGGGCTAGATAGAGTGATGGCTACTCCCTCTGTGCTGCTCCTGAGAGGGGCTGAGGAGCTCAGCTCTAGCTGGTGTGAAGGATGTAGTTTTATCAGACTGCTGGGTCAGGGGCTTCCAGCCACATCTGGTCTTTCAGAATGCATCTCTTCTATTCTAGATCATCTTCTTAAAGCTCAGTCCATACTGGAGTGCTCAGCTCTATTTCTCTATTATTACTAGGGGTATTAGTTTTCTACTGTTGTATTACAAATTAACCACAAACTTAGCAGCTTAAAGCAACACTCATCTGTTAGCTTACAGTTTGGTATGTCGCAAGCCCAGGGATGGTGAGGCTGACTTTTCAACTCAGGTTCTCACAAGCTGAAATTAAGATGTTGGCTGGAGCTTCATTTCTATCTGGAGATCAGGGGCCTCTTCCAGGTTAATTGAGATCATTGACAGAATTTTGTTCCCTGTTGGATGTTGGCCAGGGATCACTTTCAACTTTAGAGGCCACTCTCAAGACTTTTCTACACAGATCCCTCAGTTTTCAAAACCAGCATTAGAAAACTTTGTGTGTCAAGTCTCCCTAATGCTTCAAAGCTCTTGAATTTCAGGCTGGGCTCCATTACTTTTAAGGACTCTCATGATCAGACCATGACCACTGAGGATAGTCCCACCTTTTAGAAGTCAACTTTCCCACTAATACAACTAATCAAGGAGTAAAATGCCATACTCCTATTCCTAGAGATTTTACAGAACATATAGACAAAGGAGTGGAAATCTTGGAGTCCATCCTCACACTCTATCCAGCACACTAGGGAATATTTATTGAATATTTACTCTGTACCAGGCCCTGTTCTTTTTTTTCAAAGAATTATTTATTCATTTTAGAGAGACAGAGAGAAGGAGCAGGGGGAAGAGCAGAGGGAGAGAGAGAATCTCAAGCAGACTCTAAGCTGAGTGTGGAGCCTGACACAGGGCTTGATCCCAGGACCCTGAGATCATGACCTGAGCCAAAATCAAGAGTCAGATACTTAACTGACTGAGCCACCCAGGCACCTTGCCAGGCCCTGTCCTAAGCATTTTACATGTGTTAGCTCACTGAATCCTCACAGTAGTGCTAAGAGGTAAAAATGAAAAATTATTCCCACATTAGAGACAAGAAAACTTATCTATGAGGCATGAGGACTTTGTAAACTTGCCCAAAGACATATATGGCAAACTGCAAAGCCTAGATTCAAATCCAGGCAATAGGACCCCAGAGCCTATGCTCTAAACAATAAAGAAATGTGTGCTTTCTGGCATGCTATCATATACAGTTGTGTAGTTTGTGTACTGCATAAAAACTCCTGCCCAGGACAGAAGTAGAAGCTGAAATCCAGCCCAATGTCTGCTCACCATGCCATGGTCACTACTCTCTGCTCAACTTGCCTGGAAGTAGGGATGGCGTTTTTCACCCACAAAAGTATTATCCATAAGTCAAGCCATGTATCTATAGGTCTGTCTGACGAAACGGTATTTTTTTTTCCTAATTTGCACACATTCATTCTAAATCCCAGCAGCTCTGGACACATAGTTTTGAGGCTCTGGTCACACTGGTTTCCCAGTAAATAGGACTTTTCTTTACCTTCCCCCAATCCCACCGTGGCTCCCAGACTGATTTTTTTTTTGTTTTCATCTTGGAGCTTCCAAGGTTCCTAGGCCTAAATATTATCCTAGTAGCCTATACTTCTATCAATGGTGATGACCCAGAAAGAATGTATCTTTCAGTGGCTCAGCCTCCAATGCCCATCACTGTTGGGCCATCCATTCACTGCTCAATGCAGAGTGACAAAAGAAGAATAAACTTGAGTTTTGGGAGGGGGGAAGACAATATTTGCACATACTTAAAAAATTTTTCCAATATTACTATACATAAAACAGCTTTTGGCAATCCCTCCTTATCTTCTCTATCGTGGAGAGTTTGAAGCTGAAGTACCCCTCAATAGCCAGAGAGATGTGGCATTTGAGCACATATACTTATATACATCCATGTATTCAAATTAAAAAAAATTTTTTTATTTATTTATGATAGTCACAGAGAGAGAGAGAGAGAGAGAGAGGCAGAGACACAGGCAGAGGGAGAAGCAGGCTCCATGCACCGGGAGCCTGATGTGGGACTCGATCCCGGGTCTCCAGGATCGCGCCCTGGGCCAAAGGCAGGTGCTAAACCGCTGCGCCACCCAGGGATCCCTCATCCATGTATTCAAATGTCATATCTCTCTGGATATTTGAGAGACACCTCAATTTCAACAATCCAGTATTCACCATATCACTCTGTAGAACATGCCCCTTCTGCTTACTCATTCCTTTAGTGGGTTGCGAAGCCAGATATCTGGGGGCATTATCATGGATACCTTCTTCTCTCACATCTCCCATAAGCAAATGATGGCCCATACTGCTATTCTATCACCTTAGAACACACTACTCATCCAGAGCACCACCTCCTCTGTTCAGTATCTCAAAAGCAATATCAGGCTGGCTTAAAAAAAAAAAAACACAAGAATTCATAGATGTCCAGAGGGAGGACTGATATGTGGGAATCAGGTAAGGCTCGATCCAGCAGCTTAAAAAGTGTTGACAGTAACCCCATTTCTCTATCTCTGTCCATGCTCCTTCCACTGTGTTGACTTAATCCTCAGTTTCTACCTGGTGGTCTCTCAGTTGCCCCAGCCTGTTTCTTTTTAAAAAATATTTTTATTTACTTATTCATGAGAGACACACACACACAGAGGCAGAGACATAGGCAGAGGGAGAAGCAGGCTTCATGCAGGGAGCCTGATGTGTGACTCGATTCCAGGACTGTGGGATCATGCCCTGAGCCGAAGGCAGATGTTTAACCGCTGAGCCACCCAGGTGTCCCACCCCAGCCCCTGTCTTTTGAGCAGCAACACACCATACCTCACCAAATTATCCTGGAATAAGAGAGCAAGCATCTATTTTCCAGAATCCCTAACAAATGTCCCCTGTGTTCTCACTGGCTCTGCCTGAGATATGTACTAACCTCAGGACCAATTGCTGTGGTTGAACTGGAGGTAGGGTGCACTAACTAGTTAGACTCAGGAACATTCTTAGAGTTGAATGTAGAGTCAATTCTATCCAAACAATGTGGGTTAAAATGGAGAGGGGTCTCCTAATGGAAATCTCATGCAATTTCATATTCTCCTCAAACTAGTCAATAATCCAGTGGCTCCATTTTCAACATATCTAGAATCTGACACTTCCCAACACTGCTGTCCTGATCTGAACTACCATTTTCTCTCCCTTGGATTTTACAGAAGTGTCACTACATACACCATTGTCCCTCACAGACTCAGAACAATTGCCAGAAACTGGAAACAAATCCAATGCCAATTAGCTGGTGAATGGTTAAATAAATTGTGATATAGCCATCAATGAAATATTACTCACCAAAAAAAAAAAAAAAAAAAAAAAGGAATGAACTACTGCTACAGGAACCTGAATGAATCTCAAAATCATTATGATGCATAAAAGAAGCCAGACACAAAAATGTATGTATCATATAATTGCACTTATATAATAGTTTAGAAAATGCAAATGAATCTGTAGTGACAGAAAGCAGACCGGTGGAAAAGTTTTCTGACGAGAGGATTGCTGGAGGGCATGTGGGGACAGTAAAAAGGTGCACAAGGAAACTTTTGGGCATGATGCATAGGTTCACTGTCTCAATTGTGGTGGTTTTGCAGGTATACATTTATCAAAAAGAATCACATTGCTTATTTTAAGTATATCTCGTCTATTGTAGGTCAACTTTATATCAATAACATTGTAAAAAATTTAAAAAATCTAAGAAAAACATCAATAGGGTTAAAACCAGCAATCAAGGAATCATAAGATAGAAGAGGCATTGATATGCAAATATCAGAGGCTGAGCTTTGAAAATAGTCCAAAAAAATTAAAAAAAAGAAAAAGAAAAAGAAAATAGTCCAACAGTTGGCAGACCTAACTAGGTAAAAAAGACAGAACACACACATTATCAGAGTCTTGAATGATCAAGAAGTAGCCACATATACAGAGCAGATTTCAAATACGGTATATGCTAATTTAGAGTAATAAATTTGAAAATCTCAGATGAGTGATTTTCTAGGAAAGGCTGAGCAGAGTTCTTTGGGTAAAATTTAAAAATATTTGAGAAACATAGTTAATAGGAATGTTCCAGAGCATTGAAATAGTGGAAGATTAGTTCTGATACCATATAATACTCCTAGTGCACACCCTATGTAGGGAAATACTTGCAGGGTCTCTATACTCTCCCTCGTACCCAAAGCCAGGGACATGACCTCCGTCAGCCTTAACCTTGACTTTTCCCATGCTTCCTACTTCCTGACTGCCAGAAAGTCCTGTTTATTCTCCTTCAAAGCACCTCCCTCGTCCATCATCCCCTCTTGCTTCCTATTGCCAAGTTCCAATCATCTCTTGTATGGACCTTTAAAGTGGATTCTGTTGTCTTATGCATGGTTGTATCCTGAGACTACAGAACTGTCCTGGGCACATATTAGATGCTCAATAGTTATTTGTTGTGTAGATGAATGAGTGATTGAACGAATGGATGCAAATATAAACCTCATGTTTATGCGTCATCTGTGAACCCAGCAGTGTTTATAGACATCATGATATTGCTTGGTTTCTATCACTACCTAGTGGCAACAGGAAGAACATCCTCATGCGTGTATGTGTGTGTGTGTGTGTGTGTGTGTGTGCAGGCGGGTGTGCGGATGTGTGCTCACACACGTGCAGACGTATCATGGATCAACTCACTGTTAAAGCTGGTTTCCATTTCTTATACAAATTAAGGGCTGGGACTGGTTGTGTGGTTGCACAATTACCCAAGCCACTGGGAATAATAATGCTATGTAGCTCTTACATTTGCTATAGAGATCGAATCAAGACTCACTGAATGACCTCATAAGGCACAGAATAAGACCTGGCAGAGGAGAATCATTGAATAAATGTTTATTATTATTATCATTATTATTACCATCACGCATGCTCTGAGATCTCTCTTGGCTCTGAAATACTAGAACTTTGAGCACAATTTTACTAAATAATGCATTATAAAGTGTATTATTTGCTGAATCTTCATCATCCATTGCTTGACAAATACAGAATCTATTTCATTTCCCAACATGAGAGGTAATTTTAAGGCTATATATATGGACATGCCATATACTTGTCTTGCAGCCCAGCTGCAAGGGCCAGGCTGGGTAAGGAGCTTGCCTAAGTGTCTCTCTCTGCTTCTCCTCCCCACCCCCTGCAGGCATTTTCCCCCCACCTCTCAAAAAATAAAAATTAAAAAATAAGTAAGGGTGCCTGGGTGGCTCAGACAGTTAAGGTCTGCCTTGGGCTTGGGTCATGATCCTAGGGTCCTATGATGAAGCCCCCCAGTGGGCTCCCTGCTCAGCAAGGAGCCTGCTTCTCCCTCTCACTCTCCTTCTGTGCATGCGCGCTCTCTCACTCTCTCTCAAATAAATAAATCTTTAAAAATAACAAGTGAATCAACCTATTTAAAGGAAAACTGTCAGGCAGAGTTGGATAATATGGAAAACTCTGTAATGGCAGCACTGGAGTATCTAACTGGTGGGGGCTCTTCTTTAAACCGGGAAAGAAAGCCTTAAATAGGCAACCCCCTACCGGCATCTAATTTCTGCCGGAGTCGGATCACTTTATTACTTGGCTTCCACCACCATCTAGTGGTCATACATAGCAATCACCACAGAAATTCTCAGGCACAGGCTCGCAGGTGCAAGGCAAGTTAAAAAAACAAACCAAAGGAGGCCTCTGTGTCCTCAGGAATGCAGAATCATTGTTCCCTTCTGGACAGTACTAACCTTAAGGCTTTAGCACAATGCACACGCACCGAGGGGCTCTTAACTCACCCCCATATGTTGATGGCTTTAACATTTCCCTGCAACGTTAAATGTTTCTATTAAACAGAAAAAAGAAGAGGAAGAAGAAAAACAACAACAACAAGACAAATCTTGATTATTTAGAGCAGGGACTTCTCCAGGTAAGATTTCCAGACCTCCTAAACCAGAAATTCTAGAGGTGGGGCCCAGTATGGTTTACACAAACCCCATACTCCCACGCTGTCCCCTACCACTCCCATGGGATTCTGAACTCCAATCTGTGTTGAATCATTTAGAGTAGTAGTGGTTCTCAACTAGAGGTGATTCTTTTTTTTTTTTTTTAAAGATTTTATTTATTTGAGAGAGATAGAGAGAGAGAGCACAAGTTGAGGGAGAGGCAGGGGGAGAGGAGGAACCCGACTTCCCACTGAAAAAGGAGCCCAGTGCAGGGCTCTATGCAGGGCTCAGTCCCAAGGCGGTGGGATCATGACCTGAACTGAAGGCAGACACTTAAGCGACTGAGCCACCCAGGTGCCCCCATCAGAGGCAATTCTGCCTTCCAGTGGACATTTGGGGGTGTTCAGAGACATTTTGGTTGTCACAACTGGCCTGGGTGTGGGGGAGGTGGTGCTACTGGCATCTAGTGGATAGAGGCCAGGACACAGGACATCCTACTACTACAAGGAATCATCAAGCTTCAAATATCAATAGTGCTGAGGTTGAGAAGCCCCACATCACAGTACTGAATCTCCTCACTGCCCCCCTACTTACTGCCTTACCTCCACCAGTTGCTCATCGGTGGGATCCTGCTCCATGTGCCCGACTGAGAGGCAAACAAGATATTCCAAATATTTCACACTTAGAGCACTAGCCAATCCTAAAGAGGTCCTGACCAATTCCAATTATATGGGATCCAACTGGGAGCACTTGGCACAGCTGTCCTATCCATTCTGGCCGCCCATGGGCATTTGCCTTTTTAACCCTTACTTAATTTTTTAAAAAAAAATTTTATTTATTTATTCATGAAAGACACAGAAAGAGAGAGGCAGAGACATAGGCAGAGGGAGAAGATTTCCCGCAAGGAGCCCGATGTGGGAACTGATCCCTGGACCTCGGGATCACGCCCTGGGCTGAAGGCAAATGCTCAACCGCTGAGCCAGCCAGGGGTCCCAATCCTTCTTTAATTTTAATCAGATCTCAGATTTATAATTTTATTATTGTAATTTTTAAAGTTTATTATCATTTTAAAAGTAATCTGTAGGGCAGCCCTGGTGGCGCAGCGGTTTAGCGCCGCCTGCAGCCGGGTGTGATCCTGGAGGCTCAGGATCGAGTCCCACGTCGGGCTTCCTGTATGGAGCCTGCTTCTCCCTCTGCCTGTGTCTCTGCCCCTCTCTCCCTCTGTCTCTATGGATAAATAAAATCTCTTTAAAAAAAATAAAGTAATCTGTATACCCAACATGGAGCTCAAATTTACAGCCCCGAGATTGAGTCACATGCTCCACCAACTGAGACTGCCAGGCGCCCCAAATTGTAGTAATTATTTTTTCAGATTTATAATTTAAAAAAATCAAGAGCAATACATAGCCACAATTTAGGGGAACACAGGTAAATGATGGGGAGGAAACCAAGATGGCAACATCCACATTCGTGCAAGGGTCATGTTGACCATAAAGGGACCAAAGAACGTGCCTCTGTATTCCTTCCAAGAATGATGGTGTCTATCTGGTAGAAAACATAAGTGAGCAAGATGATTTATGATTGTCATAAATGCCTGGAAGAATAGGTAATAATGCAGTAAGAGAGGGAGTTTCTGGGTGAGGCTACTCTAAATGGGATGTTCTTGGAAGGCTCCTCTGAGGAGGTGATGTTTGTGCTGAGGCTTTAGTGATGAAAGGGAATAAGGTTTGTGAAAACCTGGAGCAAGCACTTGAGTCATGGAAGAGTGACCCCATCCTGAGCTACAGCAGTAAATTCGGTAGGTCTAATTCACTCATGGAGGTCCCGTTCTCCTTGCCAATAATTGCATTACGGATGCTTAGGTGACCAAGATCTGGGCAATGGGACATGAGATAGTGTCTGCTGAGAGGTCTTTGGAGAAAGTTTTCCTCAATCCTAAAATGGTGACATTAGAAATTTTTTCTCTTGAGACTCTGGGTGTTTCTGCAGCTGGAGAGGATCTTGAAACCACAGTTGCCATTGTGCTCCCTGCCTGAGACAAAGATCTGAGGTCTGTGGGATGCCTGCAGTTCACAGAGGAGATGGCATTTCTCTCAGACCCCTGCACTCTGCTCCTTCTGGGGCTTTCTTCTACAAGGAGAGAAGAGGGAGAGAGACAGATAATATGAATAGGAGGCAGAAGAAAGTTCCTGGGTTTTGTCCTTTTCCCCTTGGGTTGATGGGTGTTGGTGAAGGGAAAAGAGAAAATATGAGAAAATCAGAAAGAGAAAAATAATTTGAAGAAAGAAACAGGTGGAGCAGGGTGCTAATTTGACCTCATCTACACACGCTGAGGCATCTCATCCTATGTCTATGCATGCCTCCAAAAATGACAACGGGTATATCACAGTATATCAAATTTATTTTAATCATTTCAGAGACTCACCACCAACAATACACTGAAAGAATAATATTTATCCATTTCTTTCATGAATGTTTATTTTGTTTTTAAAATTGACGGTTTTAGTTGAGTGTGTGTGTAGTGAGAAAGCATACGTTCTACTCTCTTAGCAATTTCTTTTTTAAAAAAGATTTTATTTATTTTTTTGACAGAGAGACAGCAAGAACACAAGCAGGTGGAGGGACAGGCAGAGGGAGAAGAAGAAGCAAGCTCTCTGCTGAGCAGGGAACCTGACTCAGGGCTTGATCCCAGGACCCTGAGATCATGACCTGAGCTGAAGGCAGGTGCTTAACCAACTGAGCCACCCAGGTGTCCCTCTCTTAGCAATTTCAAGTACACAATATAATATTGTTAACTACAGTAATTATAGGGACCAAGGGCAGGCTGCCCCAAAATGTGCCACTTTAGCATATTGATTATTTTAAATTAAAAGTTTCTTAAGAAACAACCAGTGCAAAAAACAAAACAAAAAACCCCAACCAAACAAAAAGCCCCCACAAAACCTAAAACACTCTGACTCCCCTCAACCCCGTCTCCTAGAAAACAGGAAAAATAAATCTCTCATGTAAAAGGGACCCTGCCTATACCGGGAGGCAGAGAGGTGTCCTTATCACCAGAGTTAGAAGATTTAGAGCCCAGAAGTCTGTATAAACAACCCCTATTACTTTTCACTAATTTACTACCTTAGCCCAAATTCTGTTTAGGATTCTTCACTAATTGAAGCTCCTAAACAAACATTTTCTTTGTCCTGTCAATTCCTCACAGATTTGTCACTTTGTCTAAAAAGTATAAAAACTGCTTGTCTTGAACGTAAAGACTGCTAAATCTGGGAAACGAACCAGGGGTGGTAGAAGGGGAGGAGGGCGGGGGGTGGGAGCGAATGGGTGACGGGCACTGGGGGTTATTCTGTATGTTGGTAAATTGAACACCAATAAAAAATAAATTAAAAAAACTGCTTGTCTTGGTCTTTTCTTTGGGTCTCAGTTTCAGTACTGGGCCTCCTTGGTGTGTACATAATCAAATGTTGGTTTTTTTCCCCCCTCTTGTCAATCTGGCTCCTGTCAATTTAATTTTTAAACCCACTGGAAAGGGATCCCTGGGTGGCGCAGCGGTTTGGCGCCTGACTTTGGCCCAGGGCGCGATCCTGGAGACCCAGGATCGAATCCCACATCAGGCTCCCGGTGCATGGAGCCTGCTTCTCCCTCTGCCTATGTCTCTGCCTCTCTCTCTCTCTCTGTGACTATCATAAATAAATAAAAATTAAAAAAAAAATTTTAAACCCACTGGAAGAATCTTGAAAGATAGAAAAAACTTTCCTCCTCAACATCAGTATGCTCGCTATACATTAGCTCCCCAGAACTTATTCTCTTTTTTTAAATATAAATTTATTTTTTATTGGTGTTCAATTTACCAACATACAGAATAACACCCAGTGCTCATCCGGTCAAGTGCTCCCCTCAGTGCCCGTCACCCATTCACCCCCATCCCCCGCCCTCCTCCCCTTCCATCACCCCTATTCTCTTATAACTGAAGGGTCTTACACTCTAACCAACATCTGCCCATTTGCCCCACCTGCTCTCCCTTGGTCATCAACTTTCTGCTCTGAGTTTGACCCTCTGTTCTTCTTCTTCTTCTTTTTTAAGATTTTATTTTTTTATTTATTTGGGCAGCCCAGGTGGCTCAGCGGTTTAGTGCCGCCTTCAGTCCGGGGCGTGATGGCAGACAGCCCTGATTGAGTCCCGTGTTGGGCTCCCTGCATGGAGCCAGCTTTTCCCTCTGCCTGTGTCTCTGCCTCTCTCTCTCTCTCTGTCTCTATGTCTCTGTCTCTATGAATACATAAATAAAATTTAAAAAAATGATTTTGTTTATTTATTCATGACAGACACAGAAAGAGAGGCAGACATATAGGATGAGGGAGAAGCAGGCTCCCTGTGGGGAGCCTGACGTGGGACTTGATCTTCCCGCCCCAGGATCACCCTCTGACCCAAAGGCAAATGCTCAACCACTGAGCCACTCAAGTGCCTCCTCCTCCACATTCTTCGTCTTCTTCTTCTTCTTCTTCTTCTTCTTCTTCTTCTTCTTCTTCTTCTTCTTCTTCTTCTTCTTCTTCTTCTTCTTCTTCTTCTTCTCTTCTTCTTCTTCTTCTTCTTCTTCTTCTTCTTCTTCTTATTCTTCTCTTCTTCGTCTTATTCTTCTTTTCTTCTTCTTCCTCTTCTCTTCTTTCTTCTTCTTCCTCTTCTTCTTTCTTCTTCTCCTTTCTTCTTCTCTCTTCTTCTTCTTCTTCTTCTTCTTCTTCTTCTTCTTCTTCTTTCTTCTTCTTCTTTCTTCTTCTTCTTTCTTCTTCTCCTTCTTCTTCTTCTTCTTCTTCTTCTTCTTCTTCTTCTTCTTCTTCTTCCTTCTTTCTTCTTCTTCTTCTTCTTCTTCTTCTTCTTCTTCTTCTTCTTCTTCTTCAAGATTCCACATAAGTGAGATTATGTGGTATTTCTCATTCTCTGTCCAACTTATCTCAGCATGATGCCCGCAAGGTCCACCTGTGTTGTTGCAAATGGCAGGATTTCTTTCTTCCTCATGGCTGGTAATATCTCATCCATCATATGTTTTATTTTTAGTCATATAAGTAATTATACTTTAAGCCACTGCACTTTCAGCAGTGCTGTCTAGAACATGGGATTTCTTTAGGCATCTGTAAAAGACCACAAAGCCATTTTATTAAATTTTTTTGTACTGGTGTAAGAACTCTTAAGTTTCTGTTTTAGTCTGGGCTAAAATGTACCTGATAGACTTCTTGGGGCCACTGGAGGTTCAAGTCCTTGCTCAGCCCTCCCTTTGCCAGCCACACTGGTCTGGCATCTGCCCCTGCAGTGGACAGAATGTCTGTGTGCCCCAAATTCATTTATTGAAATCTAACCTATAGGTGATGGCAATGGGAGGTGGAGCCCTTATTCTGGGATGAGTGCCCTCATTAAAGTTTGGACCCTAGAACACTCCTTATTTCCTTCTCCCACATGAGGACACAGAAAAGACATAATCTGTGAACCAGACAGCTGGTTCTCCAGACACCAAATCTGCCAGGACCTTGATCTCAGACTTCCAGCCTCCAGACCTTGAGAAAGAAACTGCCCCACCTGTGGTTTCTTTTGATAACAGCCTGCCTATGAAGACACCCTCTCCCTTCCTGTCACAGAAACTCCCACCTCTGTGAGGATAGAGGCTACTCAAGCTGTTGCCATGGAAATGGGGGCTAGAGGGTCTAGAGAAAGGACTGGGGCCCAGAGACCAACTGAATTCTCCCCAGCTTTGCAGTCAGACTGTGTGTGGGATCCAAATCACAGCCTAGCCACACAATAAAAAATATTGAAGCTTGGCAAGTGATCTTTCCTCTCCAAGCCCCAGCTCCTCTTCTAGAACACAAATTATAATCATTCCTGGATTATAGGGTTGGCATGAGCATAAAGCAAATCATCCTATAAAATGCTCAGCACCAGATCTGATTTCCTTTTAGCCCGTCTCTCAAAGTGGTGCCCCGAGACCATGTGCCTCAGAGTGCTTGGCTAGAGGGGCTTATTAAAAATGGGGAATCCTGAGGTCCCTAAAACGAAGGAAGCAGAACCTTTCAACTTCAGTTCACTCTCTAAAATATCACCTGCTTCATTTTCTTGAGAGCATGTGCATGTCCGTATCCAAAATGATTTTTTAAAGTTGATTGATCTGCTAATGATCTGTCCTCCTATCTTATAGTGTAAACTCCCTCTGGGCAATGACCCAGCTGGTCTTGTTCTTCAGAGTGTCCCCAACCTAGAGCAGGCCTTGCAGAGGAGCAAATCTTCAACATCGCCTTGTTGAAAGGACAGCAGTGCCAAAAGTCTATTTTGAGCAGCACCTAGGTGGTTAAGCCTCCAACTCTTGGTTTTGGTCTTGATTAAAGACTGGTCTTTGATCTTGTGATCTCAGGGTCTTGAGATCAAACCCCACGTGGGGCTTTGTGTTTACAGCATGGTTTGCTGGAGATTCTTTCCCCTTCCCCCTCCTTCTTCTCCTTCCCCCACTCATGCTCTCTCTCTCAGATAAATAGATAAATAAATACATAAAGTCTTTAAAAAAAAACCCAAACAAAAAAATATATTTTGAGAGAGGGCAGCTCTATGGAATGCCAAAGTCAAAGGAGGAGAAGGAGAGGCAGAGAGAGGTTGGAGAACTGTAGCGGAGCATGGAGAGAGGTGGCCTCAACTGGGATGGAGCCCTCCAGTGAGAGAATGCCTTGTCCAAACTTGAATCAGATGGAGGAACAGGAGGTAGGAAGAGAGGGGGTTTGAGGTGCCACTCTTCTGTGGGGTGAGCTCACAGATTCTCAGGTACTTCTGAGGGACAAGGCAGGACCTCCATCTCAGAAGGCCCAGGTTGGCAGTGCTTGCACATAACTGCTTCCTCCCCACCACTTGGTTCAGGTGCTTTGGGTTAAGAAGTTGCACCTGGACTCAAAAAACTCACCAGTGATTGAGGTCAATTGTCAAAAGATGGCGCTGCTAGAATATTTTCTAAAATTTCCTCATTTGAGGAAAAAAAGTGTCCCACTGATCTTGAAAATAAAGAATGTTGTTGCTCCAGACTTATTTCAATACATTGTTTTTCAAAGAGGCAACTACCTCCCCAGAGGGGCAACAGGTAAATTCAGAGAAGGAGAAAGCAGGGGAGCAAATTCCACCCATGCCCAAGAGTGGTGGTGCCAATCCAGCAGCAGGGCTCCAGAGCAAGGGCTCCCAAAGTTGCATTTACAACTGTCTCCACCACATAGCATTTGTGTGCCCTTGCCCAGATGCCCCCTGCCCCCAAGCTTCAATTTTATCATTGATCATTTCATTCAAAAGCTATTTGTCAAGCTAGTCACTGTGCCAGGCAGAATTTCTGTCCTCAGTGTACGTTATAATAGGGCAACAGACAATAAATATGATGATGAGGATGTTAGTGTTGAATTCTAAGGAGTGTCCAGGAAGACACTTGGAGTTGAATACAACAGTTTACTTTTTTATTTTTAAGATTTTATTTATTTATTCATGAGACACACACACACACACACACACACACACACACACAGAGAGAGAGAGAGAGAGAGAGAGGCAGAGACACAGGCAGAGGGAGAAGCAGGCTCCATGCAGGGAGGCCAACGTGGGACTCTATCCCGGGTCTCCAGGATCAGGCCCTGGGCCGAAGGCAGACACTCAACCGCTGAGCCACCCAGGCATCCCAACAGTTTACTTTTGAAATGCAGAAGAAGGCATGGTAGAAACTGGGTTAAGACTGTGCTGTGAACAACCTATCCTAGAATTTGAATTCCCTTTAAGGGATTCCGAGGAAGTGTTTAAGGAAGCTAGGCTTTGTTTTAGACTAGATGTGGTCAGAAATAGAGGGTGATGCTATGACTGAATATCTCAGTCAATCTTATGGAGAAGGAGCATCAACTAGAGCAAGGCTAAAGTTGTAACTGGCTAAGAAGCCATGCTTACCAGTGTTGGCCAGGAGAGAGGACTGCTTGTTTGTTTTTGTGTCTTGGACAATATTCACATTTGTGTTCAGACATAATTATGGAGTGGGTGTATTTTGTCCTGATCCATTATGACTACAGAGTGGCCTCTTCCAAGGTTGATGTTCTGGAGGACATTGTTGAAGGTTGATGTTTAACAGAACACCACGGCTGGGCTTCCCGTTCTCATGACGTGCCAGGCCTGATCCTCCCAGAGATCAGGGGCTGCTTTTTCTCTTCTTCAGGAGCAATTAATACAAAGCAGAGAAGAGGGACATGGATGCAGAAGGGTGACACTTCAGGTAGGGCGTCTAGAGAAGACGTCTTGAGGAAGTGAATGAAGACATGTAGCCATGCTGTTTTCCTGATAGAGGACAGGGGTAGAAATGTGGAGTCATGTCTACCCTGCTGGAGGTCTGTATAGCTGACAAGAGGCCAGAGTAAAGAGATCTGATGTGGGAAAGCAAAGAATATAGAGGTCTCAGCCTTCAGAGAAGCAGTCTTTACTCTGAGCAAGATGGGAACTGTGGGAGGACTTTAAACAGGAAGGACATCCTCCAATTTACAATGAGGATTATGATGCTCTGTTGAACCTAACTCGGGGAAAGGATAGAGGTTGAGAGAACAGATGGTATGTGGGGGGCTCTTGCAATCATTCTGTCAAGAGCTGTTGGTTGCATGAACCAGGGCAGTGACATTGGGCATGGTGTGAAGTTGTTGAATTTTTTAGTACATTTTTGGATGAGGATTTGCCCTGATCTTCTGATTGGCTATGAGATGTGAAAGGAGTCAAGGATCCTCCTGGGTTCTGGGCCCGGGCAACTGAAGAAATGAGATGCCTTTATGGGAACTTTGCAGGAGCAGCTGGCTGAAGGGATGAGAATGGATATCTGTAGCTTAGATTGGAATTTGTTATTTTGAGGTGCCTTTCGGACATCCAATAGTGGGATGTCAAAAATACTTGTAGATATATGGGTCTAGGGTAAGGTTGCCAGATGAAATGCAGGATGCCCAGTTAAGTTTGAATTTCAGACAAACAACAAGTAACTTTTTCATGTGTGTCTCAAAGATTGCATAAAACATACTTACACTTAAAAACAATTATTAGTACGGCCCCTGACTGGCTTAGTCTGTAGAGCATGCAACTCTTAATCCTGGGGTTATGAGTTCAAGTCCATGTTGGGCCTAGAGCTTTCTTATAAATAAATAAATAAATAAATAAATAAATAAATAAATAAATAAAATAAAATAAAAACAAGGGGCACCGAGGTGGCTCAGTTGGTTAAGTGTCTGTTTTCAGCTCAGGTCATGATCTCAGGGTCCTGGGATCAAGCCCAATTCTAGCTCCTTGATCAGTGGGAAGTCTGCTTCTCCCTCTGCTCCTCCTCCTGCTTATGCTCTCTTTCTCTCTTGCTTTCTCTCTCTCTCACTTTCTCTCTTACAAATTAATAAAATCTTTAAAAATAAAATAAAATAAAAGCAATTAAGAGCTTTGCAGGGGGAACGGAGAAATTTCCCATACAGAAAAATTCCAAATAATTTATGTATATTGCCTGCAAGTAGGTGGAGCATAACTCTAACTCTTTAGGTGTGGACTGTACTTCTAACTTCCTTCTAAAAAAGTACAGTATGGGGACGTCTGGGTGGCTCAGCGGTTGACCTTCTGCCTTCGGCTTAGGTCATGATCCTGGGGTCCTCGGATCAGGTCCTGCATTGGGCTCCATGCAAGGAGCCTGCTTCTCCCTCTGCTTCTCTCTCTCTCTGTGTCTCTCATGAATAAATAAATAAAATCTTTAAAAAAAAATAAAAAATAAAAGTACCGTATGGAAAGGGAAAGAAAAGAGTAACTTTATGGGAAAGAAACCTGACAAATGCTACCTTGTCCAGGTGGTCAAGCCATGAGCCACATAAACAGTATGTATTCTAGATATGAAGTGATATAAAACGGCACTTTCCCTTATGGGTTCTTCTTCTCCAAAACCCATAACTCTAGTCCAATCATGAGAAAAACATCAGACAGCCCCAGTTGAGGGACATTCTATAAAATACCTTTCCAGTCTTCAAAACTGTCAAGGTCATTAAATACAGGGAAAGTTTAAGAAGCTGCCACAGCCAAAGGGAGCCTGAAGACACATGAAAATTAAAAATGTGATGAGGCGCCTGGGCAGCACAGTCCACTGGGAGTCCAACTCTTGGTTTTGGCTCAGGTCGTGATCTCCTCAGGGTCGTGGGATCAAGTCCTGCATTGGGCTCTCCACTCAGTGTGACGTCTGCTTCAGGTTCCCTCTATCTGTCATTCTGCCCCTCCCACGCATGCTCTCCCTCTCTAAAACAGACAGGTAGCTCTTTAAAAAATAAAGAAATAAATAAAAATATAACCCTTTATAAATGTGATGCCATGTCCTGGCTCAGATCCCAGAACAGAAAAGGAACAATAGGTAAAAATGAAGGAAATCTGAATAAAAGTATGGACTTCAGTTAAACAACAATGTATTGAGAATTATTCATTAATTGTGACAAACCATGCTAATGTAAGATGTTCATAATCGAGAAAACCAGGTGCAGGGTATATGGGAAATCCCTGTGCTAGTTTTGCAACTTCCTCCAAATCTAAACTTTTCTAAAACAAAACATGTATTAAAAATTAGTTGTTTGTCTGAAAGTCATATTTAACTAGGCGTCCAGTATTTTTTATTTGCGAACTCTGGCACCCCTATTTTGGGCTCTCTAACCCAGATATGCATTCTGGCACCATCAACATGTTTATGATAAAAACCAGAGCCTGCATGAAATCATCAGGGGAGTGAGTGTGATGAATGAGCAGAGTGCTGGGTGGGAGGTGAAGACATGGCCAGTGGGGGTGTTTGGGATGTTTGGTGTTGGGGCAAAGTGGTTGGTGGCACTCATACTCTGTGACTGCTATGTCTCTCCATGCCTCAGTTTCCTTGTCTGTTAAAGTGGAGATTAGACTCACTTATGCTCACCCCTTGGGCTCCCTGGGAGGGCAAATATATTGACTTGGATAAAGCACTTGTCATCATATTGGGTGCAGACCCCAAACCACGGAAGTTAACTTCCACTTGAATTTATCCACCTAATCTTCTTTATGGATATGCCTCTATATATGCACATGTTGTCATATACTTAGGTAAATATAAAATAGATATCTACATTTTTAAAAAGAGGGTACATTAGGCTAACCTGAAGCGTTTCATTCTTTCTAACTGTGTTGGGGAAATTGATTCCAGATAAGCTGCATTGAGCACTTTTTTGTGTGCCAGACACCATGGTAAACACCTCGAAATAAATAAAGGCCATAGATTATAAAATTCAATGTTGTCAGTTCTTAAAATTTAGATGAAAACTAGTGGAGGATCAAATCCAGGGATAATTTGCTAAACAAGTGAGTATTCAGACATATGTGATTTTAAACAGATGTCTCCAGAATGCTGTCCACACTGTTTTGTGTCTAAAAGAAACCTTCCCTATCCTTGATTACACTGGATGCATATAATTCTTGGAATCTGGCCTGGCCTTTAGCTCAGTGGAAAATTCTATTGATGATTGTCATCTGGCGGTGGGAGAGATGGTCAACTCGCTGACTGTTCTCCCTATGCACAAGCTCTCAATGCTTTCAATGCTTTTATTCTTCTCACATTGTCTCTCACTAAGGTCCCTCCACATTCCTGCTATCCTCAGAACCCCACACCCCTGGATAACGAGAGTAGAAGCTGTCATCCCTCCCTTATGTGTTTCAGGCTGGCCTGCCTTGGCAAGAGCCATTGCGATCCACCAAGTTCCTCAGGATGAAACCCCAGAAAAGAAATCCCCCATTTGCTCCCTTCTCTGGGATCTCTGTGGCCAACCCACTGTAAGCCCCACTGAGTCAGTGTCAGCATACCCCATGCCTGGATGCTTCTCTAACAGATCGTGCATGCATTTCTCATTCCTAGACCAGATCACCACCAACTCAGGCTGGGAACCAGGCTGCCACCTTTGCTCTGGGCCTAGTTGCAAAGGGGCCACATTGGCATTAATCAGTCTTTTTTGGTCCCTTTGAGACCATTCATTTGGTCATCATCCTATTGCTGTGGAAACAAAATCTGTATATATATTTTAATATTTTATTTATTTATTCATGAGAGACACAAAGAGAGAGGCAGAGACACAGGCAGAGAGAGAAGCAGGCTCCATGCAGGGAGCCCTATGCGGGGACTCGATCCTAGGTCCCCAGGATCAGGCCCTGGGCGGAAGGTGGCGCTAAACCGCTGAGCCACCCAGGCTGCCTGAGATGTGGTATTATTAACTATAGTCACACCTGGGGTCTCTTATAAGGGCACCAATCCCATTCACAAGAGCTCCACCCTCACAACCTAATTACCTTCCAACTCCTCCACCTCCAAATACCATCGCATTGGGGATTAGCTTTTAACATATGAATTTTGGAAGGATAGAGCAGTCAATCTATCCCATCAACCTAGGACATCATCCATGTCCACCAGCTACTCAGTGGCTCCCCCGTGCTGTAACAGAGATGGCCTATATATATACACGTATTCCTATATGTTATATTACACATATTTTATATATTATTACATATATTTTATGTATTGCAATATAATACATTGTATTGCATTACACACATATATTTTTTTTATTTCTTTAAAATTTTATTTATTTATTCAAGAGAGACAGAGACACAGGCAGAGAGAGAAGCAGACTCCATGCAGGGAGCCCGATGCTGGACTACATCCTGGGTCTCCAGGATCACACCCTGGGCTGAAGGCAGATGCTCAACCACTGAGCCACCCAGGCATCCCTATTTTTATATATGTTTATTTTCCCCTTTTGTCCATGATGGTAGCCACCCTCCCCATTATTATACACCTTGCTTTCACTTCACTATGCATTTTGCTCTTTTAAGAAGATATTCTTAAGATATTCTAAAGAATATCCTTAGAATTTTACACAGCTGCATAGAATTCCATTGAATGATTTCATTAGAGTTTACCGAGTCCCTTCTTGAAGAATATTGAGTGTTTCCAACAGTGTGTTATTATAAGCTGTGGTACAATAAAAACTGGAGTTGGTAAAAATTTAAGTTTGTGTATGACCAAGCAGAGGGATGCCAGCAGGAGTAATTAATGTGCTTCAGTGTCCCTGGTTAGCACTGACTCTCTCATACTCTGTGTATTTCAGAATATCTATCTGCAGGGACATGTGTCATAATCTGAATTCTTCACTTTCTGTCTATTCTGCTTAGGGTCACAAAGATAAACATTTTAAGTTTATTTCCCCCTCTAAGCTGTGATCATTTACTTATGACCATGCTATGTTAGAGCTCGAATGGCCATGCTTCTGAAGAAACAACCTGTGAAAACTCGCATAATCATTAGAGGAAAACAGTAGCAGTTTATACAATGTCATGGACAAAACAAGCAAACATTTGCTCAAGCAGATGTTCAACTCTTTGTCCCTCATGCCATCTGCTTCCCTTCTTGAGGCACAAATTTATTGAGCATTTCCTCAGGCCTCCACAGTTCCACTGGGAAGCACCTGTCTCAAGATTTTGAATTGTGATTAATAATAGCAGCATCTTGAAATTAATAGCAATCAATTTCTGAATGCACTGCTAAGAATAAGCTCTGTTTACAACCCCCTCCCCTTCACCCCTTCCACTGATTTTGAAAGAAATGTAATTTGGGTTATGAGTTCTGATTGATTCTTTGGTTTTATTCAAATTACTATTAGTCTCTTGAAGCATTTGGGCACTAATGGGCGCCAGAAAACAGGTGCCCAACATCTTTTGAATCAAGGATAAATGGAACCCCCACACTTGTGTTTCTTGGGAAGAAAGATCCTTGAAGCTTTCACAGCCCTATTTTCAGTCCTTATAATAGGGGTTTTTTTGCAACTATTTTCAAGTGCCCACAGTTCCCCAGGCACTCAATCAACTTGTGTGGAAGGAAGAATGAGATGCTGTTAAGTGGTGAGAATAGGTCATGGTATGTCGCTGGCACCTACAGCTGCAGCTTCATGGCAAACCTGAAATTTCTTTAAGAGTCTCTCAGCAGCAGCTTGCTTGGCCATTTTTTTTCTTTCCTCTTTTCTTCTTTTTTTTTTTCCTCTTCTGCAAAAACCTCATCCAAAGAAACCTCTTAATGAGTACTAAAGGCTTGAGTGACCAGTGATGTGGGGTGGGGTAGGGATTGCAGGGCTTCACACTCCCCCAGCCACACCACCCCCAGCCCAGGCTATTCTGATGTCAACCATCTCTCGCTCCCGCTCCCCTCAAGGGTGTTTAGCTGATGTTAGGCAGAGACTGTTGCCACGGAAACCACAGCTGGAGGGGAGGTGGGCAGGGAGGGAATTTAATTTTCCAGGTCCTCAAGACACCCAATGTGTGGATGTGAAATCTCAGTCTCAGCACAGAGCAGGTGGTCAATAAATATCTGTGAACTATAATTTTCCTCACAGCGGTCTTTATTAAAATTTTATTTATTTACTCATGAGAGACACAGGCAGAGGGAGAAGCAGGCTCCATGCAGGGAGCCTGATACAGGACTAGATCCTGGGACTCCAGGATCATGCTCTGGGCCAAAGGTAGGTGCTAAACTGCTGAGCCACCCAGGGATCCCCTCACAGCAGTGTTTAGTTCTGTGTCTTCCAATATGGTAGCTGCAAGCTTGTGACTACCGAGTGCTTGAAATGTGGCTAGTCCCAATGGAGATATGTTGTACTCGTGAAGTAAACACCAGATTTTGAAAATCTGGTGAAAATAAATTGATAACTCATAGATGACTTTATCGCATTGGTGTCCTTGGTGTAAATGGTAATATTTTGCATATATTGGGTTAAATATAATCTATTTAGATGAGTAAAACCTGTTAAGATTGATTTCACTGGTGTCTTTTTACCTTTTTAAATATGCCTCTTGGAGGGGTGCCTGTGTGGTTTATTCGGTTAAACATCTGTTTTCTGGTCATGGTCCTGGGGTGTTAGGATAGAGCCCCACATTGGCTCTCTGCTCCATGTGGAACCTGCTTCTCCCTCTACCTCTGCCTGCCACTACCCTTGCTTGTGCTCGCTCCCTCTGTCAAATAAATAAATAAAATCTTTAAAAATAAATAAACATGGCCCCTGGAAAATTTAAAATTTCATGTGCGGTGTGCATTTGAGGCTTTGCACAGTTTTAGAACCTGCTTTATTTATTTATTTATTTTTTTTTTTTTTAAACAGCAATTCGATTTTTTATTTTTTTTTTTATTTTTTTATTTTTTTTTTTATTTTTTTTTATTTTTTTTTTTATTGGTGTTCAATTTACTAACATACAGAATAATACCCAGTGCCCGTCACCCATTCACTCCCACCCCCCGCCCTCCTCCCCTTCTACCACCCCTAGTTCGTTTCCCAGAGTTAGCAGTCTTTACGTTCTGTCTCCCTTTCTGATATTTCCCACACATTTCTTCTCCCTTCCCTTATTTTCCCTTTCACTATTATTTATATTCCCCAAATCAATGAGAACATATAATGTTTGTCCTTCTCCGACTGACTTACTTCACTCAGCATAATACCCTCCAGTTCCATCCACGTTGAAGCAAATGGTGGGTATTTGTCATTTCTAATAGCTGAGTAATATTCCATTGTATACATAAACCACATCTTCTTTATCCATTCATCTTTCGTTGGACACCGAGGCTCCTTCCACAGTTTGGCTATAGTGGCCATTGCTGCTATAAACATCGGGGTGCAGGTGTCCCGGCGTTTCATTGCATTTGTATCTTTGGGGTAAATCCCCAACAGTGCAATTGCTGGGTCGTAGGGCAGGTATATTTTTAACTGTTTGAGGAACCTCCACACAGTTTTCCAGAGTGGCTGCACCAGTTCACATTCCCACCAACAGTGTAAGAGGGTTCCCTTTTCTCCGCATCCTCTCCAACATTTGTGGTTTCCTGCCTTGTTAATTTTCCCCATTCTCACTGGTGTGAGGTGGTATCTCATTGTAGTTTTGATTTGTATTTCCCTGATGGCAAGTGATGCAGAGCATTTTCTCATATGCATGTTGGCCATGTCTATGTCTTCCTCTGTGAGATTTCTGTTCATGTCTTTTGCCCATTTCATGATTGGATTGTTTGTTTCTTTGGTGTTGAGTTTAATAAGTTCTTTATAGATCTTGGAAACTAGCCCTTTATCTGATATGTCATTTGCAAATATCTTCTCCCATTCTGTAGGTTGTCTTTGAGTTTTGTTGACTGTATCCTTTGCTGTACAAAAGCTTCTTATCTTGATGAAGTCCCAATAGTTCATTTTTGCTTTTGTTTCTTTTGCCTTTGTGGATGTATCTTGCAAGAAGTTACTATGGCCGAGTTCAAAAAGGGTGTTGCCTGTGTTCTTCTCTAGGATTTTGATGGAATCTTGTCTCACATTTAGATCTTTCATCCATTTTGAGTTTATCTTTGTGTATGGTGAAAGAGAGTGGTCTAGTTTCATTCTTCTGCATGTGGATGTCTAGAACCTGCTTTAGAGTATGAAATAATCTCACTAATTTATTTCTTACTCATTTGCTTTCTGCATCCCTGCATGATGGTGAACGTTCCATGAAAGTAAAGACCTTATCTATTTTGTTTATCCTGTATTTTCAGAACTTAGGACAATTAAATGCACACACGTGGCCCCCCACATGTATTTGTTTGATGAGTGCTTGAAATATCAAGTAGAGATTTGGCAAGAGGGCTGATACTTGAAAGTCAGGAAGACATGGAGGAAAACTCGGTCACTGATGAGCTGGGGAGTGTGATCCTCCAATATGAGGAGCCTTTTTCTTCTGTCATTCACGGATGCTATTCCTTTGGCTAAACCTGGATCTCATCCGATTTGTTAACTTTGGGTCCTGGAAAAACTCGGGATAAATACTTGATGAATGAATGATCAGTCAAGTAACTAATTAGTATTGTTAAGAACAAAAGCTGTTTACATCATTAGTACTGGTGGCTGCCACAGAACAGAAACTTGTGATTTCTACTCCTGTCTGCAATGGCACACACAGCCAGGTTTTTTCTCCCTTCTGCTAAGATACCATTTTAAATGTGCCCATTTTACATTGTGATGTGTCCAAAAGATGTGCCCAAATCCCAGATGGAGGTGCATCAGGGCTGTGTCCTCCCCCAAACCTCCCCCTGCCCCAGCTCAACTGTTCCAGCATTTGTTACTCTGCGCTGGTCCTTAAGAGAATTCAGCAGGCTACAATAATGCAGGTAGGCTCTGCCCATCACCATGGAAACTGCAGCCAGAGCCGAGATGGGGAGGAGGCTGGGAGGCATTCAGAGAATGGAACTTTCTAGACTGTAGGTGGGTTAGAATCGCAGCCTGCCATACTAATGGTTCTCAGTAAATATTCGTGGGGGGATTAAATGAAAATACAGGGTCATGGGAAAGTGACTTCACCTTCCTGAAACTACGTTTCCTCTTCTAAAACTGGAGAATTCTCTCCCTGGAGCCCTGGATTGTGGTGAGGGTTGTAATAGGTGCTGCTTGTAAAGTATGTGGCACCATGCCTGTCAGTGTAGCTAGAGTTTTTAAAAAGCATGTTGCAGACTTCTGCATTAGAATGTGTGTGTGGGGGGGGGGCAGGTGGATGATTAACAATGCAGAGTCCTAGGCTGCCCTCCAGACCAGTCAAAGCAGAAGAACCTGCACTGCTTGCTGCCCTGTCTTCTACTCACACTCTGGCTTTGTTTTATGTGCAACATCTCAGCACCGGAAATTGGCTTCTTTGTTTCTTTTTTCCTTCAGCTTTAGTGAAGTATAATTGACAAAAATTGTATATGCAGGGGATCCCTGAGTGGCTTAGCAGTTTAGGGCCTGCCTTCGGCTCGGAGCATGATCCTGGAGTCCCAGGATCAAGTCTCGCCATATCAGGCTCCCTGCATGGAGCCTGCTTCTCCACCTCTCTCTCTGTGTCGCTCATGAATAAATAAGTAAAATCTTAAAAAAAATTGTATATGCGTTTACATAATTTTGATCTGTGTTTGGATACACATATACAGGGATGCCTGGGTGGCTCAGTGGTTGAGCTTCTGCCTTCAGCTCAGGTCTTGATCCTGGGGTCCTGGGATCGAGTTCTACATTGGGTTCCCAGCAAGGAGCCTGCTTTTCCCTCTGCCTATGTCCCTGGCTCTCTCTCTGTGTCTCTCATGAATAGATAAATAAAATCTTTTTTAAAATAAAAGGATACACATATACATAGTGAACAATTATGACAATCAAGCTAATTCACATATTAGCCCCCTCATATGATGATGATTTGTGTGTGGCTGTGTGGGTGTGTATGGCTGTGTGTGTGTGTGTATAGCAAATGTCAAGGCTACAACACAGTCAATTGTTCACTAGAGTCACCATGCTGTACCTTAGCTCCTCACAATTCACTCATCCCCCATGACTAAAACTTCACTCTTTAACCAACATTTCCCCATTTCCCACACCCTTGTTTTTTTAGTGTCTTTCCCTCACTATAGACTAAGTTCCATTCCGTGAGAGTGGAGATCTGCCTTTCTTGGTCTCCTCTTACACCCTCAGCCCATCACAGGGCATGTTCTCAGGGTGGTGAGATTGAGCCCTGAGTTGGGCTCTGTGCTGGTCATGGAGTCTGCTCATGATTCTCTCTCCTTTTCTTTGCCCCACTCCCACCAGTTGTGTGCACACACTCTCTCTAAAATTTTTTTTTAATTAAAAAAAATTTAAAAACTCACAAAATGCAACAGCTAAAAATGGTGGAATAAACCATGTGAATAGTTATGTATCTGTTAAAGACATGGAATGTGTCATTTCAAAACATCTCACAAAGAAAATTAGCCCAATGTCTTTACTACTGAATTATGCCAAACAGTGAAAAAGATATCATATTGACCTTACACAGATTCTTTAACAAAATAAAGGAAGAGGTTATGCTTCTTAATTGGTCTCATGGAATCAGCATAACTTGGATACCAGAACTTAACAGGGATATTACAAGAAAAGAAAATGAAAAGTATTTATCATGAACACAGGTGCAGAATTCCAAAATAAAGTATTAGCAAACTGAATCCAACAATGCATGAAAGGACAATATATTAGGAACAAGTGGGATTTCTACCCCCCAGGAATGCAAGGTTGTTTCAACATGCCAGAATCCATGCAATTCATCACATTAATAAGATTAAAGGAGAAAAACCCACATGATCATCATAAAAGATACAGAGAAAGTTTTTGACAAAATCCAACATCCATTCATAATAAAAATTCTTGGCAAACTAGGAAGGGAGAGGAACTTCTTCAGTGTGATAAAAGATGTCTGTGAAAAGCAACAGCCAGCACTACACATAATGATAAAATACTGAACACATTCCTCTAAGGTCAGAAACAAGAAAGGATGTCTGTTCTCCAACGTGTATTCAATCCCCTACTGATGGTCCCGACTGATGTAATGAAGCAAGAAGAGCATAAAAAAAAAATAAAATAAAAAGAGTTTTTATAAAAAGCAATAGTCTTTATTTATAGTTCATATGACTGTAGAAAATACAAAGGAATCTACAAAAAGATCCTTTAAATTTATTTATTTATTTTTAAAGATTTTATTTATTTATTTATTTATTTATTTAATATATTTTTAAATTTTTATTTATTTATGATAGTCACAGAGAGAAAGAGAGGCAGAGACACAGGCAGAGAGAGAAGCAGGCTCCATGCACCGGGAGCCCGATGTGGGAATCGATCCCGGGTCTCCAGGATCGCGCCCTGGGCCAAAGGCAGGTGCCAAACCGCTGCGCCACCCAGGGATCCCTGCATCATCATTTCTTATAACAGGATTGGATGCAACCTCAGTATCCATGAGGAGGGGACA
The DNA here is from genome assembly GCF_003254725.2 of Canis lupus dingo. Classification (NCBI taxonomy): domain Eukaryota; kingdom Metazoa; phylum Chordata; class Mammalia; order Carnivora; family Canidae; genus Canis; species Canis lupus. The sequence continues at coordinate 101,142,898 of NC_064243.1, forward strand.
GGTTAAATAAGTCAGGAAACATCTACAAAATCAGATACTCTGTATCTGTATCAAAAAAGAGTAAATTGCTTAGGTACTGGTATGGAATTATCTCTGAGATTTATGTTTTATTAATCTCATCAGGCACCAGTCTACTCACGCAATCCCCACTTCAGAGCTGAGGTAGCAGTTAACCAAAAAGTGGATAATGGGTTCCATCCACGTTTTTAAATCACCATGCTATTCTGACTTCATATTAAGTGGAAAATAGGAAGTTGAAGAAAAATGGATGCAAAAATTACTATTCTGTTAAAAAAAATAGGGGCTGACAGTACCATATGCTTGGAATTACACATTCAAGAATATGTAACAGATGTGTCTTCCAGGAAAGGTACAGGTGGCATGGGCCAGGGAAGGAAGGTGGGATTTTCACTGCACAACATTTACCATAAGATTATTACATTCACTGAGTTACAACATAACTACCACTTAAAATGTTCTACCATTAAATGGGGATCCCTGGGTGGTCAGCGGTTTAGTGCCTGCCTTTAACCCAGGGCCTGGTCCTGGAGACCCGGGATTGAGTCCCACATCAGGCTCTCTGTGTGGAGCCTGCTTCTCCCTCTGCCTGTGTCTCTGCCACCTCCCCGCCACCTCCCCCCCCCCCGCCGCTTTGTGTCTCTCATGAATAAATAAATAAAATCTAAAATAAATAAATAAAAGAGGAAGAAAATGAAATTGAAGACAACATTGATGGCTTTGTCTTCCCAAAACTTTCTGATGCCCGATATCATATTATATACTTACTTCCGTGTAGGCACTCTCACACCTAAGATGGAATCAGCATCAGGGAAGGAGGCACTGTGAATTTTTCCTTCAGCTCTAGAACAAAGCTGGGAGCTTGGAACAGGTGTGGAATTAGTAAATTAATAGAATCATCCATGTTCATCATCTATTTAACAGAATAACTATTTGTGAAATAAATGAGTGGTGTAATAGGTGTATGAATGAATGAGTTGGAGGACAGATAAGATTTTATCACTGGCTTTTTCAGGGGCTTAGGGATTTCCAACATAGGCTGGAGAGACCCGCACAGACCTATTTTTCCTCTTCAGCAAAGATCCTGTCTGAGGATGCATTTTAATTGCATAGAGGTCATGAGCAGACTGCTCATGGGGCCCCAGGCCTCTGCAGGATGACACCCTTGCCCCATCTTCCCAGCCTCAGGAGCTGTCACCTGGTGACCATTGCTGCCATGGAAACTACAGCCAGCCTGGGAGGAGAAGGGGGCTGCATGGGGTCAAGGCTCAGGAGTTAGCCTGTGGGCATGAGCACGTTCAAATCCCAGCCTTTAATCCAGGAGGGACACCAAGGGCTTGTGGAGGGGTCACTGAGAGGAGCCATGGGGCAGGTGGCTTCTCCAACAGGAGGACTCAATGACAAAGATGGGGCACATTTACCACCCAATGGAGATCCTGAATTATTTTTGTAGTTGTTGTTCCAGGTTCATGGAAATATAATTGATGAATTAAAATTGCATACATTTAAACTATATAATGCAATGATCTGATATATATATATATATATATATATATATATATATATATATTTATAGTGAAATCATCACAAAGTATCTGTCACCTCACATAGTTACCATCTTCTTTCCTTCCCTCTTTCTTTGTGTATATGTGGTAAGAACACTTAAGATCTACCCTCATAGGAAAAGCAAAGATAAAGTATTGGGACCTCATTAAGGTAAGAAACTTTTGTACAGAGAAAGAAGCAATCAATAAAATTAAAAGGCAAACTATGGAATGCAAGAAGATATTCACAAATGGCATATTAGACAGGTGATGGGCTAGTATCCAAAATCTAGAAAGAACGTATCAAACTTGGGATCCCTGGGTGGCGCAGCGGTTTGGCGCCTGCCTTTGACCCAGGGCGCGATCCTGGAGACCCGGGATTGAATCCCACATCAGGCTCCCGGTGCATGGAGCCTGCTTCTCCCTCTGCCTATGTCTCTGCCTCTCTCTCTCTCTCTGTGACTATCATAAATAAATAAAAAATTAAAAAAAAAAGAACGTATCAAACTTAACACCCAAACACCAAAAAAATCCCATCAAGAAATGATGCTTCACATTACTCAGTATCAGGGAAATACAAATCAAAACCACAATGAGATACCACCTTACACCAGTGAGAATGGCTAAGAACAAGCCAGGAAACAACAAATATTGGCAAGGATTCAGAGAAAGGAGAACCCTCTTATGCTGTTGGTGGGAATGCAAACTATTGCAGCCACTCTGGAAAACAGTACGAAGGTTCCTTAAAAAGTTAAAAATAGAACTACCCTATGACCCAGCAATTGTTCTACTGGGTATTTACCTCAAAGATATGATGTAGCACCAGCATCCCAATGATTATAGCAGGAATGTCCACAATAGGCCAAACTGTAGAAAGAACCCAGATGTTCATTGACAGATGAATGGGTAGAGAATATGTGGTGTATATATATAATGGAATACTACTTAGCCATCAAAAAGAGATGAAATCTTGCCATTTGCAACATGGATGGAACTAGAGTGTATTATGCTAAGCGAAATAAGTCAAAGAAAGACGATTATCAGATGGTCTCACTCATATATGGAATTTAAGAAACAATACAGAGCATCACAGAGATGGGGAGGGAAAAATAAAATAAGATGAAAACGGAGATGGAGACAAACTGTAAGAGACTCTTAACTGTAGGAAATAAACTGAGGATTGCTGGAGGGGAAGTCGGTGGGGGGATGGGGTAACTGGGTGATGGGCGTTAAGGAGGGCACTTGTGATGTGATGAGCACTGGGTGTTATATGCAACTGATGAATCACTAAATTCTACCTCTGAAGCTAATAATACACAATATGTTAACTAACTTGAATTTAAATAAAATCTTGGAGAAAAAAAAGATTTACCCTCTTAGAAAATTTCAAGTATAGAATTTAGTGTTGCTAACTATAGTCCAGTAGCTGTACGTCAGATGCAGATCCTGGATTCCTATAAATCAGCCCATGAGTGTGGGACACACTCTTATCTCCCTTCCACCAACGGTATGCCTGGACTTGAATTCAGATTAATTAGCTGCGTACCCCAAGGGCAGTCATTTAACCATCCTGTGTTGCAGTTTCCTTGTCTGCAAAACAGGGAAAATAATGATGCCCATTCCATGGGGTCATTGTGAAGATGAAAGGGAAAATGCACTTAAGCACTCTACACAGAGCTTGCACATGATGGGGGCTCAGAAAGTATTATGTGTAGTTATATTTCATGTTTTTTTCATTTAATAAATACATATATGTTCATATGTAATCATCAATTTATTTCTCTCTATAATTACATATACAAATATATACTTATACAGATATATGTAATCATATATAGATAGTTCTTAACTGAGGGTGATTTTTGTCCCTCAGAAGACAATTTGGCAATGTCTGAGACTTTTTTTTTTTAATGATTTTATTTATTTATTCATGCGAGACACACACAGAGAGAGAGGCAGAGACATAGGCAGAGGAAGAAGCAGGCTCCATGCAGGGAGCCCAATGTGGGACTCGATCCCAGGACTCCAGGATCATACCCTGGGTCAAAGGCAGATGCTCAACCGCTGAGCCACCAGGCATCCCTGAGACTTTTTAAAAAAGATTTATTTATTTATTTTAGAGAGAAAGAGAAAGAGTGTGGGGTGGGGCAGAGAGAGAGGGAGAGAGAATCCTCCCGCAGACTCCCTGCTTAGCAGCAAGCCTAACTCGGGGCTCGATCCCAGGACCCTGAGATCATGACCTGAGCCAAAATCAAATGTCAAATGCTCAACTAACTGAGCCACCCTGGCACCCCTGTCTGAGACATTTCTGATTGTCACAACTGGGAGGGGGCCGCTACTGGTATCTAGAGGGTAGAGGCCAGAGATGCTGGTCAATATCCTACAACACACAAGGTGATTCCCACAGCAAAGACTGAGCTAGCCCCAAATGTCAGCAGTGCCAAGGCTGAGAAACCTTGGTACATACACATACATTTATAGTAGTACAGACCAGTGAGAAGTAAAGAAATATAATGAAAACCACATATGTGATTTAAAACTTGCTAGTATCCTCATTAAAAAGGTAAAAAAGAAACAAGTGAGATGAATTTGAAGACCGTATCTATTTAATCCAAGATATTCAAATGTATTATTGCATAATCAACATGTAATCAATATAAAACATTGTTAACGAGATATTCCACCTTTTTTCTCTTACAAGTAATCTTCAAAATCTAGTGTTTTACACTTTACAGCACATGTCACTCTGCTCTGGCCACATCTCCAGGGCTCTGTGGTCACATTTGCCAGCTGCCTGCCCAGGGACAGACCATTGTTACATGCTGAGAAAAGTGGGCAGCAGAGGGCATCCAAGAATATCGTCAAGTTACCTTAAAACTATGCAACTAGAAAGAATTGGCAGAGCCTGAGAAAGAAAAAGGCTTATGGCCATAGACTCCATCCTTTCTCTGTTAAGGGAAAGGGGGTGCAGAGAGGAGGAAAGTCAGGACTGCGGTCTTCTCTTGTATGCTATGTGTCCTCTTGCTGAGAGGTAGAAGCAGTTGAGAACACAGACTTTCCTGCCTGATGAGTTGTATCCAAATCTCTCCCCTCTGACCATGCCTGTCCATCCTACCGACCCCAGAGGTGTCCAGTTTCTGCCTGGGTCTCCCCACGGTAACTTCTGGCCTCCAGTCCAGCCCCAGTGGCAGTGAGGGCCATTTTGCTTGGATGCAAGTCTTACTATGGCCCCCTGCTGCCTGATGTCCATCAGGGGCTCCCTCCTGAAGTCAGGGTGAAATCCAAGCCCCTGATCAGGGGCAAGAATATATCTCTACATCTGGCCCTTACCAAGCCCTCCAGCCCCATCTGGGCAGCCCCACCTGGGTTCCAGGTGCTATAGGCCAAGTTGTGTGTCTCCAGAATTCATGTGTTGGAGTCCTAACCCCGGGACCTCAGAATGTCACTGTATCTGAAAACGAGGTCTTTAAAGAGGTGATGAAGTTAAAATGAAGTAGTTAGGCCCTAATCCAGTGTGACTGGTGTCCTTATAAGAAAAGGAGATCAGGGAGTGCTTTGCTGGCTCATTTGGAAGAGCATGAAACTCTTGATCTCAGGGTTGTAAGTTTGAACCCCACTTTGGGTATAGAGATTACTCAAAAATAAATTCTTTTTTTTAAAAAAAGATTGTATTTACTTCTTTGACAGAGAGAGAGAGCATAAGTAGAGCAGCAGGCAGAGAAAGAGGGAGAAGCAGGCTCCCTGCTGAGCAGGAAGCCCAGCCCAGGGTTTGAGCCCATGGAAGGCATATGCTTAACCAACTGAGCCACCCAGATGCCCCTAAAAAGCAAAAATTAAAAAAAAAAAAAATTAAGAAGCAATGTTAAATTCTGGAAAACAATCCTATATAATTGATATGAGATCAATTGGTTACTTAATATATTAGAAACTCTAAAAAAGAAAAAAAAAAAAAAAAAGCCAAGAGCCCAGATACCTTAAGTGAAATGCAAACAATGGAGACCAGCAGGAGAATCCCCCCTCCCCCCGCCCCCCCGCCAAAAAAAATGCAAACTCTGAGTCTCATTTGTCATTCTCCCTATCTAGAGAAAATCACCCTGCCTGGGTTCACAGGTCAGCTTTATGCAAGCGTCTTCCTCTGGAGGACACAGGCACTGAAACATTTATGGATGAAATGGTATCGTGTCTTGGATTTGCTTTAAAAGAATTGCAGGTGGTGTGACCAGAGCATGGCTATAGTAGGCTGAGGGTGTATGAGAGGATCGTCGTGGAAGCGGTGAGTCTAAGAGGATTCATTATGCTCCTTTGTCTACTTCTGCATATTTTCAGGCTTTCCCACACACAACCCCCCACCCACCACTTTTCGAACTCAAAGCCAGAGTCACCTTTCTGTTAAACTTTCTGACCACTGCACTCTCCAGTTTTAAACACCACTGCCCTCCTGAAAAGAGCCAGAAAGTGGAGCTCTTTATTGTACAGATTAATAATCTTTTTTAAAAAAAGATTTTATTTATTCATTCATGAGAGCCAAAGGGAGAGAGGCAGAGACCTAGGCAGAAGAAGCAGACTCCCTGTGGGCAGCCCGATGTGAGACTCAATCCGAGGACCCTGGGATCATGTCCTGAGTCGAAGGCAGATGCTCAACCACTGAGCTACCCCAGATTAATAATCTGTAATTTCAATCTTGCTTAACTTCCTCCACACCCTGGGCTTTAGATGCTTATCCATCTCTGGGGGATACAATGAGAGTCCGCTAAAACCTCTGATGACACCTATGGCCCCTCTGGCCACAGTTCCCCCTTTGTCTCCTGTGATTCTTTTACTGCAAAGCACCCTGCTTCAGAACTCTGAGCAAGAAAGAGAACATCTCAGAAACCACCAGCGCTGCATGCGAGCAAACCACCGAAGGGAATCTCTGTGCAGAACTCCCAAACTGACTGCTCTTTATGGTGCACACAGCCTATGTGTGATTCACACCTAGTGTTCTGTTTCTCTGGGTACGTTCAAAGATGTCTCCGTCGCAACTCTCCGGGGACTCAGAAAACAAACATGTTCTCTATCCTTTGATACCATCAAGTTCTATAACGCAAACCTTCAAGCACATGCTTCCCAGGGGCGGACATACCTGAAACGTTTGTCATGGGATTGTCTTTCCTTACAGCTAATCCCCCGACAGCTGCACTGGTCCTGTGGCACGTCAAGCTGCCCCTGACCAGCACGTGGTCTCCACTGAAGGCGGCCGAGGGCAGTGCTGACTGCTCTGATCACTGGCAGCTGCGGCAAAGTGCTGATGAGGGGCTGCTGTTTGTAACCTCAAGCTCCATGAAATTTGTCACAGATAATCGTGGCAGCCAGACACCCCTATCAGGTGATTCTGAGAGGCACTCCCAAGGAAAGGCAGGAGTCTGGGATGTCACCCAGTGCCCTCCAACCGCCCTGTTCCAAACTGTTCCACCCACCACGGTGCTTTTACAACACACACCTGGGTTTTCCTAACATCGGGGATGTGGTTTTCCTTAATAGCGAACCCTGGGACTCTGGATGAAGACTTTTTTTTAAAAAAGATTTTATTTATTTATTCATGAGAGACACACAGAGAGAGGCAGAGATAAGCAGAGGGAGAAGCAGGCTCCCTGCAGGGAGCCTGAAACCGGACTCGATCCGAGGATCCTGGTATCATGGCCTGAGCCAAAGGCAGACACTCAACCACTGAACTACCCAGGTGCCCTGGATGAAGACTTTGTAGGATAGAAAGGGCAGAGCAGAGGAATAGAAGCTGTTTGAGCAAATCACAACAAAAGAACCAAGATCCAGGAGCACCTGGGTGGTACAGAGGTCGAGCCTCCAACTCTTGGCTTTGGCACAGGTTATGATCTCAGGATCCTGAAATTGAGCTCTGAGTCCCATTCTGCACTCAGCAGAGAGTCTGCTTAAGACTCTCTCTCCTTATATCTCTCTCCTTTCCCCATCTCTCCCCCACTCACGCACATGTGCTCTCTTCCTTTCTCTCTCTTTCTCTCTCTCAAATAAATAAATTTTTAGGGGGAAAAAAAAAGAACCAAGATCCAAAGTCCCTAGGACTCTGCCACCAGGAATGGATCACGGCGACTTTATGAACAGGTTTTCTCCATCTGCATGTTCCTCCAGCCCCTATGCCCCAGTCATCGTTCACCTTAATGTTCCATCTGCATCCAAATGTCCATGTGTCTTGTTGGAAAACACGTGTGAAAGATTCAACAGCATATACTTGCACTTGCTGACTTTTGGGGCCTCCATGTTTTCACTTCAGGCAGGGGAAGCATGGTCCCCACCTCCAGAGTCATGTGAGGAACAGGAGGGGCAGTGCCCAGCATAGGCCGCTGTGGATCTCAAAGTGTGCGAGAATGTGCCTGGGTACGTGTGACCACATGTGGGGATTGTGTCATGTGTGTGTGTGTCACATGTGTGGGGCGGTCTGCAGGGCTTGGAGGGAAGGGATGAAGAGGAGTGGCACAGAGGACTTTTCGGGCAGTGAAAATACTCCATATGATGGTATAAAGTTGGATACATGTCATCATATATTTGTCCAAACCCACAACATGAATGAAGTGCCACAAGCGACCCTGAGTGTACACTATGGATTCCGGGTGACGATGTTGTATCAGTGAGGCTTATTAGTGATGACAAATGTACCCTAGCTGAAGGATGTTGATAGTGAGGAGGCTGTGCATGAGTGGGGTCAGGGGCGCATGGGAAATCTCTGCACTGTCATCTCAGTTTTACTGTGAACCTGAAACTGCTCTTAAAAAAAAGATTTTTTAAATTAATTATTTATTTATGGTAGTCACACAGAGAGAGAGAGAGAGAGAGGCAGAGACACAGGCAGAGGGAGAAGCAGGCTCCATGCACCGGGAGCCCGACGTGGGATTCGATTCCGGGTCTCCAGGATCACGCCCTGGGCCAAAGGCAGGCGCCAAACTGCTGTGCCACCCAGGGATCCCTTTTTGTTTGTTTTTTAAAAAGGAAACACAGTAGAAACAAAACGTGTCAATAAGCACGGCTAAACCAGTAGTTCTGAACCAGGGGTGAGTTTGCCTACTACGGGACATCTGGAATTGCCTGGAGAGATTTTGGTTGTCACAACATAGGGGAGGGGCACACGCTACTGGCATCTAGAGGGAGAGATGGGCACATGACACAAGATGCTCCCGCCACAAATGGTTTCCCCCACCCCTGGTGCCACAGTGCTGAGCTGAGACTCCCTGGGCCAGATGGTAGTGTTTGCCCAGGCTCTGAGCAAAGCTCTCCTTTGTTTAGAAAGCAATCAGCAAGTGCTGTGGAGGGGCTGAGGGCATGCCAGCACCTCATAGAAATTTCCTCTGGAATGAGATGGAAAGAATCCACAAGGGAATACGTTTTTACAGTGAAATTCAATTACGTTTAAAGCCAAACCATCTGAACTGACATCACAATGGTACAATCTGCCCCACATTCTGGGAAACCCTAGGCAGAGAAAGGAAGAGAGCTGGGAACATAGTATGGAGTCAGGTGCGACCACCCACGGCCAAAGGTGATGGCACAGAGATGGGGGCAGTGGCTGGTGGTTAGAGGTTTCTCGACAGTGGGGGATGAAGGTGGAATCAGCAGGACCCGTGGATGGATGGAACATGGACTTTGGGGAAAAGACGTGAAAGAATATTGAATCCTGAATTTCACGAGATGGGTGAGGCTGGGGCATAGACAGGATGGTTTGAAAGTTGCTGTGGCAGTTCAAGCCAGATGTGATGGCAGAGAGGATGAGGATGGTGAGGAAGGAGGAAAGACTGAGAGCCATTTAGTTGACAGGAAATGGTGTGGAGTGACGGGGTAGGGGGCACAAGGAGCCATCTACCTGTGGCACAAGAGTCAAGGTAACATTTGAATGCAATATTTTTTAGACAGAAAATTAAGCAGAAATAACCCATGATGCATCCAAAACTTAAATTCTTGCCCAAGACAGGACCTGGCACTGTGCCTTGTGTGCCTCACCTCCTTCACTGTACCACAATATCGATCCTATCAGGTCCTGTCTTTAAATTATTGATATTTTGTTTATCATTGATTTTTTTTGCATAAATTTTGAAATTTTAAAGACATTTTGGATTAAAATATTGTTTCTCTGAGTTACTGAGATGTTTGCAGTCCCCCTCAATCCCATGCTTCGATTTTGCAACCAAGCTGAGAGCCTCCCCTGTTTCACCCCAGTCCTGGCCCTGGTGAATGAGACAGATGTGAGAAATACTCCAGTAAGAAGCTTTTAGAAGTTTCACATGAGGCCAAGTGGCCCAGATAGACCCTCTACGCTCCAGAATCCCATGGAATTTCCACTGAGCTAAGGGCCGGGCTGGATACCAGTAGCACATATTTCCATGTGACCGAGGACCCAGCTCAGTACAGACAGCATAGTGGAGGCATCCTTTCCCAAACATGAGAAAAAGAGTAATACTAGCCATCTGTTTGGCAAACTGTTATCACCACATTCTCTTTCTAACCATTTTTTCCCTCTGCAATCTGAGAACTGCTCATTTTGCAATACCATTTTCTTTCTTTTTTTTAAAAGATTTTATTTATTTATTCATAGAGACACAGCTAGAGAGAGAGACAGAGACACAGGCAGAGGGAGAAGCAGGCTCCATGCAGGGAGCCCGATGTGGGACTCGATCCCGGGGTCTCCAGGATCACACCCTGGGCTGCAGGCGGCGCTAAACCGCTGCGCCACTGGGGCTGCCCGCAATACCATTTTCTAAGGAAGTAGTTCTCTGTCCTGGGGACCCTTCACGATGTCTTGAAGCCAATTGGTATTAATTCCCACAGTTAATTTCCACTGATACAGGTGTGAGAATAATGAGAGCCTCTGTTCGTGTGGGAGTCTTGTTGAATGTGTATTCATGTGTGTGCCTTTATACACATTATTATGGACACATGTGTGAAGGACTTGGTTATGATGAGTTCAGGTAGCATGTCTATTCCATGTGCAGAAGTATTCCAGGCCCCATGGCATGTGCTTTACAAAGGGGTCCGACCATTTAATTTGGAGGAACTCATAGGGAAGGCACCATCATCATCCCTAATTTATAGTTGAATAGCTGGGAATCAGAGAGTTTCTGACACCAACTAGAAGGAGCAGAACCAGACTATGGACCAGGTCCTTGTGACCCCATGCTGGTCCCTATAACGAACTGCTCGATGGCCCCAAAATGTGTGTTCTAGCTTAAGAACCGTAGCCGTTGTGAGGTTTGTGGCCCTGACCATGGGACCCTCCGGGTTCACTTCCTTGGTGCTGTGGTCCTCGGGCCCAGACTGTACCAGCATTTGGTACACATGTGGGAAACTGGTAGAAGGTGTATTTGTATTCTGCTCCACAACTTAAAGTAGCACAAATCAACACTGTTCCACAGCTTAAAGTAGCACCAATTTGTTATCTCATTTTTTAAAAGATTTTATTTATTTATTCATGAGAGACACACAGAGAGAGGCAGAGACACAGGCAGAGGGAGAAGCAGGCTCCCTGCAGGGATCCTGATGTGAGACTCAATCCTGGGACTCTGGGATCACACTCTGAGCTGAAGGCAGATGCTCAACCACTGAGTCACCCAGGAGTCCCTCTCATAGTTTTTCTGGTCAGGAATTCAGGTATGGGTTAGCTGGACCTTCTGCTTAGGGTCTCACCAGGCTGAAGTCAAGGTATCATTCAGGTCTATGGTCATATCTGAAACTCAGGGCACTCTTCCAAGAACACACACACACACACACACACACACACACACACACACAAAGACTGGTTGTTGGGAGAATTCATGGCAGTTGCTGCTTCTTCCAGGCCAGCAGGCATGTGTCTTTTTGGTGCCCTCTGCTTTTCCTTTAAAGGCCCAAATGATTAAGTCAGGCCCACTCAGGGGGATTTCCCTTTTGCTATGAAACATAATACAATCACAGGAGCAAGATCTTCACAGCCACACTCAGGAGGATTACACAGGGTGTGTACACAGTGTGAGTCTTGGGGACCATCATAGAATCCACAGAATGGGAGTGATTTATGGGCCAAGCTAAGCTTTATGCAGTAGATGGTGGGGATTGGCCATGAGTGTTTAAGTAAAGGATGTTCACAATCAGATCAACTGTTGTTGCTGTTGACATTAATATTTTGGAAAGACATGTTGGAGATTAGACTAGGAAAGAGGAATATGGCAGCCATGAGACCCTAAAGGAGGCTGCTATGGGAATCCTGGGTGTGAGAAGAGGATGATGAGACTCAGCAAGAAGGAAGTGGCTGCAGCATCATGTTTCATAAGACAAGTGTTGAGCGAGTGCCAGCTATGTGTCAGCCATCATGCTGGCCACCATGCTGGGGCACAGGGAGAAAGTACAGATATGGTCCTGCCCTCATGGGAATTACCTCTTAAAAGTGAGATAAATGTTGTGGTCCACTTGGCTGGGCCACAGTGCCAGAACACCTCCTCAAACGTTATTCTGAGTGTTTCTTTCAGGGTGTTTTTTGTGAGATTAATATTTAAATTTGTGAACTTTGAGTCAAACAGACTGCCCTCCCTAATGTGGGTGGGCGTCGTCCAATCAGTCAAAGGCGTGAACAGAACAAAGACTAACCACCTCCAAAGCAAGAGGGAATTCTGTGAGTGGATGATCTTCAGACTTGAATTGCAACATGAGCTCCACCTTCAGTCTTCAGTCTACTGGCCCCACCCTGCAGAGTTTGGACCTGCCAGACTCCATACTCATATGATCACTTTGTTTCATTGGTGAAACTTGAATAATACAGATATGTTTCAGAAAAAAATTACAGCCCATAGTAAGTATTAATAGAGGAGAGGTGTCAGGGGCTGTGAGAGCTTATGGCAGGATGGTCTGTGAACTCAAGGAGGGTTCTTCTGGGGAAATGGTGTTGGAGCTGCTATCTCAAGGTTGCCCAGGTGTTACCAGGTGTGGGCTTGGGGAAGAGCACTCTAGGCAGAGGAGCAGCATGTGCAAATGCATCATGGCAGGAGGGAATATGGAGCCTTCAGTAAACTAATCACACTCCAGAGGGCCGGAGTATGGAGTAGAAGGTGATGAGGCCTGCAGGACACAAAGGGAGAGGCTAGGGCCTGCAAAACCTCAATGTCTCTGGCATTTCCCTTTATCCTAAAAGCAACAGGGAGCCTTTGAATTGCATTAAGTGAGATGAGAGGTGACATTACCAGCTGTGTTTTCCAAGACATGGTTCTGGCTGCTGTGTGGAGAGGGACTGCAGGGGTCAAGGGTAGAAGGAGGAAGGGCTGCTAGGGAGCTGGTTATTTATTGAGAGTATCAGTTACTTACTGCCATGTAACAAGCTGCTCCCAAACATATAGAAGCAATGGCTTGTATAGAAGCAATGGCTTGTGAATGCTCACAATTCCACGAGTTGGCTAGTGGCTCTGTGCATGGGTTTTTCCTGAGCCCACTTGTGTGACCCTGTTTGGCTGGAGAATCCATTGGGCCAGGAGGTCCCAGATGTCTTTCTTTCATGCTCAGCAGCTATGCTGGTTCTCCTCTGGGCACTTGGATCTCCTCATAGCATGGTGGCCTCAGGGTCCTAAAATAGTGGAAAGGAAGCTGCAAGGTGTCTTGAGGCCACTTAAACAGATGCCACTTCTTGAGCAGTCAGAAACATTGGGCCTTCTTAATCCACAGCATTCAGCCAATAATTTTTCAGCATGCCAGGCCCTGTTGAGGCTGTTGACATAACCAGTAAAGCAAATAAGGCAATCTTCAGGCCTTGTTGTGGCTTGTAACCTAGTGAGAAGGGGGAGGTCGTAAAGAGAAACAAATGTGTACTGGTTGGGTACCTATGAAGAAGAAGGAAGAAAAACAGTAAAGTGAGGGACAGAGGGACTGGAGAACAAAAGGTTCTCATAAGGTTTCAGTCAAGATGCTGTCTGGGACCCTGACCATCTGAAAGCTTGACTGGCAAAGGAAGACCCACTTCCAAGATGGTGCACACACATGGCTGGTGAATGGCCTCTGACTGTGGGCAAGAGGCCTCTCCAGCATGGCAGCTGGATTCCCTCCAAGCAGGTGGTCAGGAGAGAGCAGGCAGAAAAAAGTCACACACGGTCATTTCTGTCATTTACTGGTCACATAGCCCTCTTCAATGTGGAGAACTGCCATAGTATGAACACCCATTGGCCAGGGCCTTAGGGAACCATCCTGGGGGCCGGCTCTTTCACCCCTTATCCATTGTTTGGTGCAGGAAAACCTCTTTCACCAGCCTGATATTGTATAGGAATTTCCTCCTGGAACCAGAGAAGAATTAGAACTTGAACAAAAAGAGCATTTATTTTCTCGGGAGATGACAATTTCCATGATTCTAATCTCCTAGTTTTTTTTTTTAAAAGTCCATTTCCAGATTTCCACTCTTGCTATTTTTATTGTCGTTCAACTAGCATGTTTTGCTTATCTTTTGTGTTGGGCAGTATAGTGTTGGAGAATGTGGTACATTTGCAGATGTGAGAAACGTTCAGGGACCAGAGAGAGGACTGGTGAGAGATGGGGCTGGAGTCAGGTGTGGGGGCAGAGGCCCATCTCAGCACAAACAAGCCACCTGACCCCGTGGAGCTTACATCCTCCTGGCAGGAAAAGACAACAAGCAAGTCAATAAACCAAAGGCCAAACCAAAGGAAATGCCCTCTAAGGCAGATTTTCGAGCTGGGACTTGAATGCAGACAAGGAGAATGTCTATGGGAAGGACTTTCCTGGCTGAGGGAACAGCAGATGCAGAGGCCCTGAGGTGGGTACAAGCCAGGCCACTTGGAGCATCTCAAATGATCAGATTCCAAAACATTGTCTAGAGCTGTCAGAACACAGAATCACTGTTTGTTCTTAAAGATCCATCCAAAGGGGTGATGGTCTCTCTGCTTCTTTTTCACCAATGAGATGGCCTGGCTTCCTCTTTCTGGCTCTTCCAGTTATTAGCTGTGCATTCTTGGGGAAGTCACTTAACCTCTCTGTGCTTCAGCTTCCTTATCTATAAAATCAGTGATGGGATAGGAACCAAAACACCCATGGATAAAGACAAGTGACCCAGTCAGAAAACAGGCAAAAGACCTCAACAATCTAATTGTCCATAGACAGATGTCTAGATAAGGCAATTGTGGGATGGAGATACCACAGAACACGATTCAGCCTCTAAAAATGAGACCCATGTATTTGAAGCAGCACAGATGAGCCTGGAGGATATGTTGTTCGGTGAACACGCCAGGCACAGAGAGATCATAGTGCACTACTCCAGCTGTATGTGGGGTCTGCAAAAGCCAAGTCCATTCAAGTGGAGGGCAGAGCGGTGGATGCCAGTGCAAATTCAGCTCTGAGTGGGGAGACTCGGCTGTGTTATAAGGACATTCCAAGGCATGTAACCACACATCACACGAAATCTTCTTGCACACCAAGTGCATTTAGTCAAATTTAACTTTCCCACAGAGATGTGCTGTAGCAGTGAAATGCACAGTAGGTTTGTGCAACACAGAGGGAAGCAGGGGAATAATTTATATTATTCATCTGCAATGGGGATTATGTTTTGAAATGGTAATGCTTGGATTTCTTGAGTTAAATAAAAAGTTAGGTAAATTTTTAACCGAAAGAAAGTAACCTAAGAGATTGGTCAGGGGCAGAGGTTGCTGTGTTCATCAGGGCCTGGCCAGGGCGATGAATGTCTCTGGGGTGTTCTGGAAACAGAGCCAAGAGGCCGTGAGGACAGGCCAGATGGAGAGAGGGACAGAGAGGAAGAAGTCAGAGTGTGAGTCCCTTGAAGACTCAGGGGCCTCTTGATACCTTGGGATGATGCTGACAGGGCAGAGTGAGTCTGTGTTTGTACAGAGCCTAGGGGGATGTTAGTATAAAAGGAATGAGGGAAGGAAGGGTCATTTGAGCCAGGGGAGCACCTGAGGACAGAAATAGGCACCATCGACAGAAAGAGGGGGAAACACAGTGCTGGTGACGGACGTCCATATTTTGGAGTAGGACCCGAGTGTGGCTCCCTACTGGCTGTGCATCCTGGAGAAGCTTACTCAATCCCTCTGTGCTTTGGTTCCCTCCTGGGTAAAAGAGAGAAGGAATAATCCCTCTCTGAAGGTGGCATGATAACACGTGGCCAGGATTAGACTTGGAGTGTGCATTTTGGCTCTTCCACTTCCCAGCTGGCTTCTTGTGCAATTTTCTTAAGAGTGGATTCCAAATCTTAGTATTGAGGATGAAAACACTTGCTTCCGTGTGGGTGTTGTTTGAGGACTCAGTGAACTCTATGAAGGGAACAAGGATGATAAGTTTCTTTCTCAGTCTTGACCCTCATCCCCTAGATCCATGCTCTAGACCGGGAATCAGAAATTGTTCTCCTCGAGTGTCTGGCTGGCTTAGTCAATTGAGCATGTGACTCTTGATCCCGGGGTTCCAAGTTCGAGACCAGCAAAACTGTCTTCCCTACTGGCCACATCAGGCTTGTCTATGTTTACAAATCAAGTTGTGTTGGGACACCACCATGCCCATTCATTACGAATTGTCTGCAGCTGCTTTCACCCTCCCGGAGGCAGGCCTTGGTAGAAAAAAAAGTGCTTTTATCACTAAACACCATGTCCTGGTGATGATCCCCTGTTAATGCACAAAAACACAGTGTATTATTATCAATGGCCATAGGACATTGCATTGGTGGATCCTCATGGTTTCATGGGCCAATTTCCTGATGAATTTCTATTGTATTTCTGTTACAAAATAAGAGCAATAATGCCCCGGTGCAGTGAACAGTCTAATCACAGAGATGGAATTCCATCTGAATCTTGCTGTGATTTTTTAGATGAACTCATGAGATGTCATTGCAGATTCAAGGTTGTATGTGTTTGTAATTTGGGTTTAGTATTGATCAATCACTTCTGGGCCAGAGGGGAAATGTGCATGTGAATTTTGAAATTCAAAATTTGAAAACATCCCTGAAGATAGTGACCTGTTGCTCCATTCATGGGTATTTGAGCTCATACAGGTGTCTCAGGCTGCTGTCATGAAGTACCACAAAGCTGGTGACTTAAAACACACATTTATTTATCTTACAGCCCCAGGAGTCAGAAGCCCAGATGGGTCTCCTGACTAAAATCAACACGTGCCAGGGCTGTGCTGCCTTCTTCAGACTCGAGAGGAATGCTGTTCCAGCTTTCAGAAGCGTCCACACCCGTGGGCTGTGGCCCCATGTCCCTCCAACCTCTGCCTCCCAAGTCACACCTCCTGCCTCCCTGCTTCACTTCTGAGGACCCCATCCTGCATAATCCTCTCCTCACCTCCAAATCCTTAATTGAATTATGCTTTCTGCCAGGTGAGGTACCATATTCACACGTTCCAGAGATTAGGATGTGGACACGAGTGGTGGTGGTTGTCCTGCTACCCAGAGTTCTTCCCGATTCCTTTCTATTTTACCAGAGACACAGCTAACATCTTTGTACATGTCTATGTGTACTGGTTATTTCCTGAGGAAAAAATCCTGAGTCACGTTGCATGGAATGGCTGCCCAAGTGGACCCTCCATGGAAATATGTGAGCACCTTGTTTTCCCTGACCCTCCATGTCTTACTTGGCTTGGACAGCTGTAACGAAATAACAGAGTGGACAGCTCAAACAACAGACATTTGTTTCTCATGGTTTCAGAGGCTGGAAATGCAAGATCGAGGACCTGTCTTCCTTGTTTGCCAATAGCTGTCTCTCTGCTGCATCCTCACAAGGTGGAAAGACAGAGAAAAGCTTTCTCTTTGTTGTCTCTACTTATAAGAGCATTAATCTCATCTTAATGACATCATCTACACCTAATTTCTTCCCACAGATCCCACCTCTAAAAATCATCTCATTGGGGTTTTAGAGTTTCGACATAAGAATTTGGGGAAGCACACAAACATTCCTATGACTATTGCTCATTGGGGTTCTAGTGTGTTTGCATTTCTCTTATGCTTCATTTGTTGATTGCTATAGGTTTTTTTCTCTTGAGATATTTACTCTATTGATTTTTTTAAGAGTTCTTTATATATTAAGACAATTGTTTCTTATATGGCATATAGTAGATATTTTGAGTATGTTAATTTTTTTTAAAGATTTCATTTATTAATTCGAGAGAGTAAAAGAGCTCAAGTGGGGGCAGGGGCAGAGGGAGAGAGAGATGCAGTCTCCCTACTGAGCAGGGAGCCCCACAAGGGGCTTGATCCCAGGGCCCTGAAATCATGACCTAAACCGAAGGCAGACGCTCAACCAACTGAGCCACCCAGGTGCCCCTGAATATGTTGATTAAGTTGCTCCTTGGTTTATTTTTTCCAAGAATTAAAGCTTTCTTGGTTTTTTGTTTGGTTGTTGTTGTTTTTTTTAACCACAGTGTCTGACTGTAATTCATTTTGATATAAACTGAAAACTGGGCTCTAACTGGACTTTATGTCAATAGCTAAAATTTTCTGGATACTCTTGATTGTGTCATTTTTAGTGTTTGAGGAACCTGGCAATTTGCATGCTAACAGGAGAGAAGGGATGGAAATGAATTTACCTTCTACACCTACCTGCTGACTTTTCCTTCTACTCTCCCTTCCTTCCCACTCCTCTTCACCAACAACCTTTGCCATTCCAGAGCTATTTGTTGAGTTTGTGTTTGTTTCTAACCACACTTTTTTGTATTTTCTGCAGCAAATAATAGCATCATTATATCTACTACTTAAGACCTAGCTTTTACACATAACGTTGGAGATCATTCTTCAGCTCTCTCTGGTGCTAGTATCCATGGCAACCACTGGAGTCTGTACCCATCACCCACAGCTGTAAGAGCCCTTGTGGCAGGCTGATGTAAGTTCTGGAAAAGGGGACCCCAAAGTGGCCTGATAGGGGTCCAGAGAAGAGACACAGATTTGGCTTCAATCCCTGGCTCAGACCTGTGTTTCATGCATATTGAACCCTGTCTTTGGACAAGAGTTTTACAGAAAGCAAAACCAGAGTGAGTCTGGCCTCAACAGGTTCAGGGGTCACAGTCACCCAGCAGCTGTATGAGTGTGGGATGCACAACAATCATCTTCTCCCCTTCACTGATTTACTCCTTCATCCCTTCAGTCATTATACAAATATCAATTGACATCTTCCTGTCAGCTCTATACTCTTGTGTATCCCAGGAACCAACTGTGAGTGGTCCCTTATTCCCAATAACCAAACGTTAGAAGCAACCCAGTGTCCATCAGTGGATGACCAGATAAACAAGCTGTGTGTATCTATGCAGTGGAATGTTATCAACTTCAAGAAGGAAGAGAATTGGTGAGCCTCAAGGACATTATGCTCAATGAAGTAAGCCAGTCATGAAAGGACAAATTCTACTCCTGTGAGGTCCCTAGGGTTCTCATAGAGACAGAACATTGACAGTGGTACCAGGGGCTGGGGGTGGGGAGATGGTGTTTAATGGGGACAGAGCTTCAGTTGGGGAAGATGAAGAGAGCTATGGATGGATGACGGGGTTGGCTGCACAATAATATGGAAGTCCTTAATGCCACCAAATGTGCACTTGAAATGGTTAAGAAGGTATATTTTATGTTCTGTGTGTTTTACCAAAATTCAATTTTTGAAAGGATAGAATGAGAAACTTGAATCCTCACAACAGATTGGAAAACAAACCAGTTTCACTTGCCATAAACAGACGTAAGAGGGAGATGTGGAGAAGTTGGGGGAGGGAAAGCAAATGACGATTACCAAAATTTTAACAAGATTACTATTTTATTTTATTATTATTTTTAAAGATTTTATTCATTTACGCATGAGAGACAGACAGAGAGAGGCAGAGACACAGGCAGAGGGAGAAGCAGGCTCCCCATAGGGAGCCCAATGTGGGACTGGATCCCAGGACCCTGGATCACACCCTGAGCCAAAGGCAAATGCTCAACCACTGAGCTACCCAGGGGCCCTGAAGATTACTATTTTAAAAACAAAACCCAATAAAAACTGATGGCTTACTCAGGCAGTAAGACTATCAAGAACAACAAAGAAATTATTATTATGAAAGGCAAGGTGGTGGTTATGTGTGGATTGGTGTGGGTTTCTGGGAAGCCAGCTCTCCTTCATCAGCCTGGGAAATAGCTCCAATCAGACATTGACCTCAACAAATGAGATAGATGCACGTTTTTTCCTGTATTATGTATCTAACCAGGAAAAGTATTGTGGAAACTTTTTAAAGTAGTGAGTGATCCCTTGCTGTAAGAAAAGACAATCCCGTAATGCCAGAAAGAAAAAAAAAAGGTGAATATTTGTCTTTTTGGAAAGATGTAGTTTTGCAGCAACTGCAGAGAATCACGACTCCCAAACGATGAGTCAGTTCCCAAACTGTATGAGTAATGCGAACATGGGGAGATCAGCTCAGGTTGGAAATTTGCAGGTGAAAACAGCTCATAGCAGTTCCACAGAGAGGTCTTTTCGTGCTGGATTTTGAGACATGACATTTATCACTTAAATGTCAGCCCTTTAGGAAGGCACAGTAGAACAATTACACAGGGAATGCGTGCTGCCTTTGAAACCCAGGAAAGAGGTTGATGGGAACAGCATACAAGGTTGAAAACATCTGCTTCATCAAATATTACAGATTCTTTTTAATATACTGAATAGGCTTCCATTTCATTTCTTTTTAAAGATTTTTTTTTATTTATTTGAGAGAAGAGAAGGGGAGAGAGAGCTCGAGTAGGGGAAGAGTAAGAGGGAGAGAGAGAGAATCCTTGAGCAGAGGCCCTCTTCACTGAGCATGGAGCCGGACAGGGGGCTTCATCTCATGACCCTGAGATCATGACCTGAGCTGAAATCAAGAGCCATCTTGATTTCAAGCAACTGAGCCACTCAGCCTCCCCGGCTTTCATTTACTAAAAAAAAAAAAAGTCCAGAATTGGGGTGATGCATGTGACATTCTGGCTCTAAAATGTAGTAGCCCTGAGCAGATCAGATTGTCTTGAAAGGGAGAGTTGAGAGATTGATTAAAAACAGAAAGTAGAGATCCTGACACATCCAGGGGTTCCTGAGATGCCCCTGGCAGGTGTTTTTATTGCATAGAGTGTAGGGTGCCCGCACTGTCCAGGTGTAAGGAGACAGGAGGCCACTGGCGAGCATCTCTCTGCACAGCTATGCTGGACCTAAGCTTTCACCAACCTTTTTTACATCAAAAGAATATGAAGAAACAAGAGATTAGACACACTCTAAATGTCTAGGCACCAGGGATAAATCAAATAAACTGTGGTTCAGTAAGCAGTGGAATACTATATGGCCATGAAAAGGAATGAAGCAAATTCCTATGTACTGCTGCAGAACCGTAGCTAAGATGCATCATTGTGTGAGGGGAAAAAAAAGTAAAACTCAAAACTTGACAACCACGATTTTTTGTGTTAAAAAAGGAAAAAAACATAAAACATTTGTTTTGCATACATAGGTTCTCTGTAAGGATATACCAAGATTCTGGTAAGCCTGGTGGCCTCAAAAGAGGGGAACTTAGTAGTTGGGGGATGGAGGATGGAAGGAAACTGCCATAATTATCCTTTTACATCATTCAAGTTTCTTATTATGTGAATGTATTAACTATTAAAAAATTTGCTTTTTTTTAAAAGAGTGAAATGGTACAAAATCCATCAGCTCTATTTGTTCCATGGGGTGTGGGCACTAAATGGTGGCTTGTATATAGTTGGAGACGGATCAATAGCTTACAAATGATTGGATGAATGGCAGCTCTCTTCCCTGCAAGAAGGGCGATTATAGGTCACCCCAGAGCTAGGAGCTGTGGTTTAATTCGCCATGGGCCGGAATGGATAATTCTGACTTTATCACTGAGTATCACTTTGAGTTTGGGTGCAGTTACTTTTCCCCACCACAGGCAGGTGTTGAAGGGATTTCTGATCATTTGCAATTGCAAACAATCCTGCAACGAATTACTTTGTCCCAATGTATTTTCCTGCTATGGGAACATTTTGATGCAGAGATGTTTACTTTCATTGTGTCCAACTTATTAAATTTTAAAATGGTAGCTCTTTTGTCTCCTGTCTAAGAAATTTTTTCCTCTTCTAATGTTTGAAGATACTCTTCTAACATTTCTTCTGGAAGTGTTTTCATGCTGAGGTCTAATATCCATCTTGAATTAAGTTATGTGTGTGTTCTAGTACAATTTGTTGAGAAGACTGTCCATTTCTGTCCAATTGTCTCAGTGTCTTGGTCAAAAATCCATTGACTATATGTGCATGAATGCATTTCTGGAATCTGTTCCATTGATCATGTTTCCCAGGATACAGATACCACACTATGTCAATTACTCTTACTGTGGATTTGTATTATGTCTTGAAAACTAAAAATGTAAACCCCCCACCTTTGATTTGTTTTTTCAAGATTTTTTGGGGGGCCAATTTTAGGTCCCTTGTAATTCCATACAAACCTTAGAATTTGTGATTCCATTACTACAAAAAATGGCACCAGGATTATAAAAACAACTTCAGGAGAACGACTGTCCTAACATTACCACATCTAAGAACACCATATGTCTCTATTTATTTAGGTCTCATTGCATTTCTTTCAGCAGCATTTGTAGGTTTTTTTTTTAGAGTAAGGTTGTTCATACTTTTGTTAGATTTACACAAGGAATTGTATTTTTTTTGGATTATTAACATAAGTGGTATTTTTAAAATTTCACTTTCCAATTGTTTTTTCATGATCACTATCTAAATGTTGTTTACATTTGTTTCCATGATGTAAACTGTAAATAATTTTACCATATTTGTTCATTTTTTTTTTCTTTCCTGACCCTTACTTGGAAAGCCTCACTGCACACATCATATAAATGTTAACCTCTGGCCCAGCTTCAAGACAGAAATCACTAATAATCTTTCCTTATACTTGCTATCGATAATTCATCTTGAAGGAAGCATGAAAGCACTAAACCAACAGAACAAAAAGAAATCTCTTCCATATCTGGCCATTAGTTCTTTTACCTCTGCCTCCCCAATGTAATTCCCATAACACCAGTTTCTTTCTTTCTTTTTTTTTTTTTAACACCAGTTTCTTATGTCTCACCCTGGAGCTAAATTTCATATATATGTTTGCACAAAATTATCATGTATATGTTGTAAAAATAATTATATTTTCATATTTTCACATTATAGAAAGTGATTAGTATATATAATTTGGCATGTGTCCTCTTCTTGTAATAATATCTCTTGGGCATCATTCCCTAGCAGTATGTTAAGAACATCTTCTTCGGACTTTAGCAGAATCTTCCATAGTGCACCAATGTTGCCTTAAGCAATTGCCCTCTCATGGACAACAAGTTGTTTCCACTGCTTTCTCGTTCCAGAAAAGCCACAGAAAATAACTTCATCTGTTACAGTGTCTGGAGATATTCTATAAGTGATAGTGTCGAAACAAAGGACATGCACTCTATTTTCATTCACAGCATGTATGTCCAGGGGCATCCGGAATGATCAGCATCATTTGAGGCCTGGAAACGCAGAGATGGACTGGACAGATGAGGCTCTTGGTGCTCTGGGGCTGACGCTGTGGCTGAGACATCCCCGGGGAACCGATGCTCAGATGCAAGCAAATAAACCATACACGTTTAGACACTGATGGTTGCAACAAAAGTCAGGAAGTGAGGCCAAGGGAAAGAGAGCCATGAACGGGTGGGAGCAGGGACTTGTGCTTCCATGGGCTTCCGAGGGGTTGGCCAGCTCCCACTCCTGCTGCAGTGATTCTGAAAGAGCGGTTTCTGGGAACAACATTGAATGTACTCCTGAACACATTGCTTCCATTCTGCCACAATAAAGGATTTCCCTTTTTTCCCTTCTTTTCTTCACACATGCACAAATCAGTGTTGTTTGACTTTTAAAAAAATGAACAAGGTACACTCATAAGGAAGATCTCCAACACTAATTAGGTGGGAAAGAGCAGAAGGGGCGGAGCTGGCTGTCTCCAGGCATGTCCCGTTATGGTGATGGGGTGGGAAGCAAAAGCCTCCATGTCAGTACACAGAAGGTCTGGACCCACAAGACAGGACGTCCAGGAAGGAAGATGTTCTCGGCGTCCTGGACAAGATGCTGGGCTCCCTGAACCCAGACCTAACAGGCGCGGGGCAGGTGCATGCCAGCAGACTCAGAGTCCAGCTCTGAGTCAGTGAAAGCAGTGGGAAGCTTAGGATCCTGGGTCAGAGGGGGAACATGGGTTATTTTAGCAGAAAAACCTCTTGCTATTGTGAAGAGGTAGCTGAAGTGAGATTTCCATTCTCAAGATGTCCTGCAAGTGTGTTTATCTCCTAAGAGGAGTGACCCCACCAGAGACAAGAAGAAACTGTCCATTTCTGTTATGATCTAACATTGACATTAGTTAGCTAGACATGCGGCTGGGAGCAGAGGTAGAGGAGGGAGCCGGAAGGATTTCACTCGGGGAGATGCTACTAGGGCCATGGAGGTCGCCTGAAGACATGCACCTGAGACCACAGGAGGTTGCCATGGAGACGGCCTGCGCTGATGGGTTTCAGTGACACGCAGAGGATGGAGACGGCAAAGGTTCCAAATAAGGCCGGACTGTTCAAGCCAAAATTCCCTCCCGAGTACAACATTACTCCAGGCCAAGTGGGTGCACAGGGGACATTGACCCAAGCTGAGACACAAAATGCTCCCCAAATCCACAATTAATGCCTGTTGGGGGTCCAGTGTGTACATGTGTACGCATTGCTACTTAACGCACAAGAAAGCAGGATGGCTTTCTCAGATATGGCACAATAATCTTTGTATGCAAGAGGTGTCTTTTACCATATGATAAAAAGGGAAAAAAAAAAAGAAAAAAGAAAGGTGTCCAAATCCATTAAGATTATTTTGCTGATTGTTTTCATGGGTACTGCTGGCTATGAGTATTCTCGGATTTTTCAGAGGCTGAAAATCTGTCCTTTCATTTTTAAGGCAATGGCTGGAATCCTGGATGTTGATGACAATGTCCAGCACACAATTAGTGATCCATTAATGTTTGTGGCTGTGGTTTCCTGGAAAATAGCCCCTGCTTAAATAAAACAATGGGGATATTTCATTTTTCATAAATATACACGCATACATGCATACACAGTAATATCATCCATTTGTTTTCTTCTTTTACAACAATGTGGCATGAGTCAAGAAGGCAAAGCAAATGAAGCCTCAAGATATAGTCCTTACTCCCCACTTCTTGCAAAACATTGCCTCCCCCATGTTTCACCACAGAGGAAATTCTGTAGCCCTTGCCCCTCCTCGCACATCGGACCCACTCTTCTTCTTTGCTGCCTGGACATTGGGAATTCACGGGGGGTTTTGTGCTGGGTGATCACATCATCAGATAGCCCTTGAGAGGAGCTCATTGTCAGCCTTGACTATGGTGAGTCTCTCCTTGCTCTACCAGTTACAAACATAGGTCAGATTCGTGAATCAATTTTTTTACACTGATGGCTTTTGGGTCATGTTTTTTTGTTTTTTGTTTTTTGTCTTTTTTAAGATTTTATTTATTCATGAGGGACACAGAGAGAGTGGCAGAGACACAGGCAGAAGGAGAAGCAGGCTTCCTGTGGGGAGCCCAATATGGGACTCAATCCCAGGACCCAGACCCTGGGATCATGACTTGAGCCAAAGGCTTAACCACTGAGTCACCCAGGTGTCCCCTTCTGGGTCATGCTTAACAAGGTCTCTTGCATCCTTTGCAAGATATAACCACCCATTCACAGTTTCCTGCAGTACTTGAGTTTTCGAATGCTGCCTCACAATCTCCACAAACTTGGAGTCTCATGGGTCTCATGAGGCTGTAGTCAGGGTGGCCAGAGAGCTCCCCAGAGACTTGGAAAGACCAGGAAGGATCTGATTCCAAACTCACTTGGGTTGTTGGCAGAGTTGGTTGCCTGTGTCTGTGGAGCCCAAGGCCTGGCCTCCACTGGAGGCTGCTCTCCTCTCTGGTAGCCTTTCCTCACCCCATGGATAGATACTTCATAAGCCCGTGGGGAGAATCTCCAGCAAGTCGGCTGGCAGGAGAGCATCTCATCTGAGGTCACCATAACCATGGGAGTGACAGCTCACGGCCTTTACCGTATTCAGGTTGGAGGGAGGGAGGTGAGGCATGGGGGTCCTTCCGGCTCTGTGAAAGAAGCCAGAACCCTTTGCATTAGGACACTGCCTTTCCAACCCACACATTTCCCGTCCTGACAGAGGGGGCAATGCAAACGGAAGAGTCATTCTGATGGGCCCCCAAGAAGACGCACTAGGAACACCCAGACTCAGCCCAGTCCCGGACAGAAGCTCAGCTTCACAGACTCCATGCAGTCTTCCCAGGGTTGTGAGCTAAGGCCCCCAAGAGGCCCAGGAAATGGATGCATATCTCAGCCCTTGGGCAGAGAGCATCTTCTTGGGAACTGCTCAGTGAGGCCAGCAACCCAGGCCTGTCCACTTTCAAACCCACCCTGCAGAGTGCTGCAGCTGTTGGCTTGCAGATTGCATCCCCAGAGGCCTCCAAGAGCCAGCTTTCCCCAGATTTCCTGGGGCCGGCTGTCTTTTTTCCTCACTGTCTGACATAGCAGATTCCTGTCCAACGTGCCTGTGAGGGGGTTCAGCACACAGCTGGCCCCTGTGCGAACACGTTCCACATTTCTGTATCATGTTGCAGACCTACTTTCAGAGACACTTGTCACAGGAAATCCCAGGCACAACGTGGGTTTTCTCAACCACAGTACCTTGGACATGTCAAGCCAAATCCGTCCCTGTGGCTGCGGCTGCACTGTATTCGGTACAAGGCTGAGCAGCACCTATACTTCCCCACCCCACTGCCTTCCCCAGTTGTGATAACAGAAAATATTCCCAGACATTGCCAAGGGTAGGAGGATATCACCCTAGGCTGGGAACCCTGGCTACAGTGCATAAAATAGGCAACACAGCAGACTTTACTTCAATTACTTTCTAATCTCACCCAAGTGCCTCTCCAAGACCCCAGGCCCAGAGGGTCGGCACAAGCAGCTGAGCTCTGCAGGGGGGCAGGAGGCAGTCAGTGAAGACCTGGTTGGGCCTGTTCCCAGCAGAGGGAACAGCAGGCACAAAGCAGGACAAGTCAGGGAAGTTCAGAGGCCTCTGGAGCAGAGTGTGGGAGGAAGGGAACAGCGGGTGGCTGAAAACCGGGATGACCAGGGCCTTCCCAGGGGTCCCAGTGCTGAGGGTTTAATGCGCTGAGGTCACCATCATGAAAGTCTTTATTTTATCCTTGAAATTTTGTTCTGGAAGTAAAGACAAGAGGGCGTACCTGTGGGCTTGGAGTCTTGCCTCCAACATCGCCCAGCCTTCCTGGGACAGGTTCTAAGCAGTTCCCTTCCATCCTGCCCAGAGACCCTGGCTGTCCTCTGCTTCTGTGGAGAGCGTGCCAGGTCCGGGGCACAGACCTGGGGAGAGTTAGGGTCAAGTGGGACCCCCCGGGCACCTGTGCGGGTCTGCACTCACTCACCAGTATTGCCAGGTGCCTAGGGAGCACGCCATCAAATAGTAAATAAAAACCACCATTAACAGATGAACAGTATGTCTGCAGAAGAAAGGAAAGAGCCTTTTCTTGCTTTTTGAACAACAGGCCTGCACTTTCACGTCACACTGTACCCTGCAAATTATGTGTCGTGTCCTGCCTGGAGCGTGAGAGCCTGCGTGGGTCCTACCGGGGGAGACTGTTTATCGCGGGCATGATCAAGCAAACAGGAGAAGGGTGCGATTTAAAATCTCGTATTGGCTCTCAAGGGGAAAGGAGGCTCTGGGGGGAAGGCAGGGATGGGCCCGCAGCCAGGCAGGAGGTGCTGCAGGCTGGGACCAGGGGTGTGTGGCAGGGATGAGGCTTGCTAGCAGAGGAAGAGGGAAGAAGCTAGCGGTGGAAAGAAATGGTCAAGGGGAGGCAGAAGCCGGGGGCCTTTCTGGCTGCAATCTCCTGCTGCCTGAAGAGAAGCAGATGTGGAATTCAGCCGTGGCCCCTGACCCCTGGAGCCCACGAGGCAGGAGCCCCAGCCAGGGCTGAGGCCCCGCCAGAGACACAGCCTCTGACCAGGGAAGTGAAGGGTTCTCTTGGGAACCGCAGACCATGGCTGGAGACCTGGAGGTGCCCCTTCCCAAACCATGTTTGAGTTTTGTTTTTTTGTTTTTTAATTTTTTAAAGATTTTATTTATTTATTAGAGAGAGAGAGAGAGAGACAGAGAGACAGAGACACAGGCAGAGGGAGAAGCAGGCTCCATGCTGGGAGCCCGACGTGGGACTCCATCCTGGGTCTCCAGGATCAGGCTCTGGGCTGAAGGCAGCACTAAACCGCTAAGTCAGCGAGGCTGCCCATGTTTGAGTTTTAAACACCACTGGTCTGTGTGACCTGTCCATCCCAGTGTCCTGCTGGAGGAGCACTTCTGAGCAGCTCTCCAAAGTAAGCAGATACGAAATGAGGAGCCAAAGTCTCCATGATGTTTATAGCATATACCCCGAGTGCTTCTTGGATCCATGGGAGAGTCTCCCTGTAACTGCTTGGTACTCCTGCTTTTTATATACTTAAATGCACACCTCCTGATATACCACATGTTCTAGACCTGGGAGCCTGGTCAGCTCTGAATTAGTGGAGGGGCCTTGGTGAAAGACAGTTGTGGGCAAAGAGAGCAGGAAGTGCAAAGGCCCTGGGGCAGGAGCAAGACTGGGGATTCAAGAATCAAAAGAAGAGAGACATTTAGCAGGAGGTGGAGCTGGGGAAGGCTGTAGCCAGCAATTATCCCAAGCCTACCTCTGTGGGGAGATTTAGTTCAAGAGCAGAACGGAACTACTGGATCTAATGTGTGTTTCTTATTTTATTTTTGCCCCGCATCTGATGTGAGGGCAGCCTTGTCTTTCCAAGAATTCATGTAAATGGGGACACCTGGGTGGTGCAGTCGGCTAAGCATTCCATTCTTGATTTCGGCTCAGGTCATGATCTCAGGGTCGTGAGATGGAGTCCTGTGTTGGGCTCTGCACTCAATGGGGCTTCTGCTTGGGGTTCTCTCTCTCTCTCTGCCTGCCCATCTCTATCCCTCTCTAAAACATATAAATACATAAATAAATAAGTAGAACTCCTGTAAATGGAATCAGACAGTCTGGCTTTTCACTCAGCATAATACCTTGGAGATAATTCCAATAATCCATTCTTTTTTTTTAATTGCTGAGTAGTATTCCATTGATACAGTAATGTTTATCAGGCAATATACCTATTAAAGGGCATTTGGAGTGTTTCCAATTTGGGGCTGTTAGAAATAGAGCTGCTGTAGACATCTGTGCGTGGTTTTAAAATTCATTTAAATAATGTTCTTTGGACAGCCTAGGTGGCTCAGCAGCTTAGCGCCGCCTTCAGCCCAGGGCATGATCCTGGAGACCCGGGATCGAGTCCCATGTCAGGCTCCCTGCATGGAGCCTGCTTCTTCCTCTGCCTGTGTCTCTGCCTCTCTCTCTCTCTCTCTCTCTCTCTCTTTGCCTCATGAATAAATAAATAAAATCTTTGAAAAAATAAAAATAATAAATAATGTTCTTTATCTAACCTACTATGTATGAAAGTGTATCCTTTCAATATCTAATCAATATACAAAATTATGAATAAGACATTTCATGTTATTTTTTACATTAAAAATTTTCTGTTGTGAGGTTGCCTGGTTGGTTCAGTGGTTGAGTGTCTGCCTTTGGCTCAGGTCATGATCCTGAGGTCCTGAGATTGAGTCCCACATCAGGTTCAGGGAGCCTGCTTCTCCTTCTGCCTATGTCTCTGCCTCTCTGTGTGTGTCTCTCATGGATAAATAAATAAAATCTTTTTTTAAAAAATTCTCTATTATGGTAAAAAGAAACATCCTAAAATTGACCATCTTAGTCATTTTTCAGGGGATAGTGAAACAGTTTTAGTACATTCAGGACGTTGTGCAAACATCACTACTATGCACTTTTCAAATTCTGCATCATCCCAAACAGAAGCAAGGACTCACTGTTTTCACCTCCCCAATTCCTAGAAACTCCCCAATTCCTGTCTCCGTGGACTGGCCTGTCCTAGAGGCCACAGGGATATACAATTATGCCTATTGTTCATTTTGTGCCCGGTATGTTCACTTCAAGTAATATTTTCAAGAGTCCCTGTACCATGTATCAGAGCCTCACTCCTTTTTAAGGCCGAATAATATTCCACTGTCTGGATATGTCACGTGTTGTTTGCTCCTCTGCTGACGGACACTTGGGTCACTTCCCCTTTTGGCTGCTGCGAATAATGCTGCTCTGAACATGGGCTGTACAGGGTCTGGTTGGAGTCCCTGTTCTCCATGCTCCGGGTACATCATTGGAAGTGGGGTCCCCAGATTGTAGGGTAACTATATGTTGCACATTTTGAGGAACTGCCATCTGCTTCCAAGAGTAGTCACTGCTTCAATCCTTCCACATATCTCTCCCAACAACCTATGAACCCCAGGAAGCAGAGACTTCGGCAACTCTTCCCTCGAGCAACAGTAGTGCCTAGCACTGTGCCTGACACATAATAGTTGCTCAGCCCTATACCTCTGTGGAGACAAGGTTATGCTAGCCCAGCACACACCGCTTTGGACACCAGCTATTTTGAGCTGAAGGTATCTGAGTTCCTGAAATCCCTTATCTTCCCAGAAGCAGAGCCTCTTGAAGGGACTCAAGTGTTGTGATCCCTCCTGGGATCAACTCAATCTCTTGTGGGAGGTGCACCATGCCCACACAGGCCCCTGGATGATCCTCCAGCTGTCATACCCTTGTCTGTTCTCTGAAGGGCCCATTTATTTTCCCAAACACCCATGCTTTTTTGCCAGTGCCTTTCCTCCCTTCCCTGCCCCTATGAAATAAGTCTGAGTCACTCCTTTCTGCCTTCTCCCATGTGTCATGGGGGGTGCACGCGTGAATAGACCAGGGGTGGGAGTTAGGGGTCTGCACTACCCGAGTCATGTCCGAGTGGGTGGGGATCAGCAGGGCCTCTCCAAGGCAGTGGTATTTGGGTGCTGGAGCAGGTGAGGGGTGAGCACTTGGTGCTTCAGGGACACAGGACCAGTAAACATGAGGGGCTGGGTGCGAGCAGGAGATGGAACGGTAGGAGATGTGACATCTGAAAAGTGGCAGCTGCCAGATAGCAGAGCCCTCCAGCTCCGCTGAGAGCTTTGGGTTTGTTATTCCTGTTAAACTAAATGGCTGATGCTGATAATGCTGATGGTATGGGGGAGGAAAGAATCTGGTCCTCTCAGGGATGCGGGGAGTGAAATCAGGGCCCAGCACGTGGTAGGCCTCTCATAAATGTTGACTTAATGCCTGTGCCTCCAAGAAGGACCCTGGGAAATGTCTGCTACACCACATTGCCAGAACAGAGAGAATCTGCCCCAGCGTGGGGGTCAGAAAACTGTAAGGTCTTTCATCTCCATTCCAGAGTAGAAATATCTTTATTTCTGTTTCTCAGAAAAATCCCGTAGGTACAAGTCTGATAGCAGCTAAATGTTGTTTGAGCAGAACCATAAACTAAGATTATACACTCGTATGAGTTTTCCAGGCTTATCTCGATGAATCCTCAAACACCATTATTCTCATTTGCTATTGAGTAAACTTGTGGCTCAGAGAGCTTAGGACACATCTGGACTGGAGAAAGCAGGCCGTGGGAAGATACTCAGAGACCATTCCAGGAAGGGGGAGCAGCCATACAAAGGCCCTGGGGCAGATTGATTTTGTTCTCTGCAAGGAGTGGGATAATAAATATAGGACAGAAGTGAGAGTGAGGATCAGAAAGGGATGCGGGAGGTTGTCAGCAGGAGCATAAGGATGCTTTTCATCCTGCTGTAGCAGTCATGAAGGGCCTACCGTGTGCTGCACCCTGGCTTCAAATCCTCCCGCCCCCACCTCTCCTTTCCTGTACCCCAGCAGCAGGCTCGAAGGTCCCCCTGAGCCTGCTGGATTCCTGCTGCCAACAATCACCTCCATGGGAGGACCGGGCGATGGGATAGACCTCAGAGCAGCCTGGCTGCACTATCTCTGCATCAGTGGCTCCTAGGGTCCATTAACATGCGTCATGGACTGCGTCACTTCGCAGCAGGGAGCTGGCCTGCTGTAGCTTTTGCTGACACAGACAAAAATCTGAGTCTCCTCTGAGCACGTTTCTTATCCACATTCAGTCAGAAATAGCCAGGGAGGCCCTCCTCAATGCCGGAAGCTACTCTAGACAAGCAGAGTACAATGAGACCCCAAACGGTCCGTCTGTGCCCCCTCCTGGGGTCAGGGGCCAACAGCAGAGACACCTTCAGCCTCATTCACTTGTTCAGAAATCCATTCACATCCACACAATGAGACATTCAGTGCTAAAAAGAAGGGAGCTTCCAAGCCCTGAAAGGACTAGGAGGAAATTTCGATGCACATTACCAAATGAAAGCAGCCAATCTGAAAAGGCTGCATATGTGAGATTCCAACCCTAGGACATTCTGCAAGCTAAGGCAGCACTGAGAAGACAGTGGTTGCCAGGGGTTGGGGAGGAGAGATGTTGGGAGAATAGAGGATTTCCAGGGCAGTGAAAGTACTCTCCCTGAGACCATAATGATGGGTTCTAGAATATTACCCTGCATTTTTCCAAACCCATAGAACGTGTGACACCAAGCTGAACCCACAGCCACACAGAGCAGTGGTGTTTGAAACTCAAACATGGTTTGGGAAGGGGCACCTCCAGGTCTCCAGCCATGGTCTGCGGTTCCCAAGAGAACCCTTCACTTCCCTGGTCAGAGGCTGTGTCTCTGGCGGGGCCTCAGCCCTGGCTGGGGCTCCTGCCTCGTGGGCTCCAGGGGTCAGGGGCCACGGCTGAATTCCACATCTGCTTCTCTTCAGGCAGCAGGAGATTGCAGCCAGAAAGGCCCCCGGCTTCTGCCTCCCCTTGACCATTTCTTTCCACCGCTAGCTTCTTCCCTCTTCCTCTGCTAGCAAGCCTCATCCCTGCCACACACCCCTGGTCCCAGCCTGCAGCACCTCCTGCCTGGCTGCGGGCCCATCCCTGCCTTCCCCCCAGAGCCTCCTTTCCCCTTGAGAGCCAATACGAGATTTTAAATCGCACCCTTCTCCTGTTTGCTTGATCATGCCCGCGATAAACAGTCTCCCCCGGTAGGACCCACGCAGGCTCTCACGCTCCAGGCAGGACACGACACATAATTTGCAGGGTACAGTGTGACGTGAAAGTGCAGGCCTGTTGTTCAAAAAGCAAGAAAAGGCTCTTTCCTTTCTTCTGCAGACATACTGTTCATCTGTTAATGGTGGTTTTTATTTACTATTTGATGGCGTGCTCCCTAGGCACCTGGCAATACTGGTGAGTGAGTGCAGACCCGCACAGGTGCCCGGGGGGTCCCACTTGACCCTAACTCTCCCCAGGTCTGTGCCCCGGACCTGGCACGCTCTCCACAGAAGCAGAGGACAGCCAGGGTCTCTGGGCAGGATGGAAGGGAACTGCTTAGAACCTGTCCCAGGAAGGCTGGGCGATGTTGGAGGCAAGACTCCAAGCCCACAGGTACGCCCTCTTGTCTTTACTTCCAGAACAAAATTTCAAGGATAAAATAAAGACTTTCATGATGGTGACCTCAGCGCATTAAACCCTCAGCACTGGGACCCCTGGGAAGGCCCTGGTCATCCCGGTTTTCAGCCACCCGCTGTTCCCTTCCTCCCACACTCTGCTCCAGAGGCCTCTGAACTTCCCTGACTTGTCCTGCTTTGTGCCTGCTGTTCCCTCTGCTGGGAACAGGCCCAACCAGGTCTTCACTGACTGCCTCCTGCCCCCCTGCAGAGCTCAGCTGCTTGTGCCGACCCCTGGGGCCTAGAGATCCCTCCTCTGTCACCAAGGTGGTAAAAGCCATCTCTCTGATCACTGTTGGTGCTGGGATGGGACAACGATGTCAGGCTTCCTCTCGGACCTACTTTCAGTCCTGTTACAGAATATGCTGCAGAGAAGACATCAACCATCCCGAGATCCAGGTCGCAGGGTATAAACACCTGCCAGAAACGCCTAGGAAGAATGGGTTCCGTGGGATGGATGGACTCCCTACACTTTAGGGATGCACAACGTTGGCTTTCCAGCTTGTGCTCAGGGCCTGCTGTGTGCCATTCTGGGACTCAGTTCCTGGTCTCAGAGGGGTCTCCAGCCCCTTGCCTCATGAGTTCCAAGGCAACACCTCGAGTTACATCCAATTCCCTGGAGCAGAGGGATGGGGTGGGGGCTCCAGCCTCGAGTTTCCTGTGGGCTCATGTCAGATCACTGGTGTATAAAGCATGTGAGGATGTGTCATTGGCACCCTCTTTGCACAGACAGAGAGGAAGAGCCACTGTCAGAGCCTCACCCACTCACACAGGAACCGTGAGTCCATGCTGAACAGCAGTGACACTGAAGCTGTGTTCTTACCGCACGTTTCCTCAGTGTACGTGTGTGTGCGAATATAGATAATAGAACTGATCTATATATCTGCAGTAGTCACTGAGCCCCTTTGTGCTTTACCTGCTCGGTTCTATAATCTGGAAAACAGAGCAGTGAGAAATAAGGCCCAGCTTTTGGCCTCTGGTAGATCATTCCTGCCTTCAGTCCCACAATTCTGTTCATTCTGCCAAGTATTTTATTGAGGTCCCATGTGGCTCAGCATGGAGTTGAATGTGATGAATGAAGTAGAAACCAAGACAGATCCCCTCCTTGTGCATCTTCCATCTACAGGATTGGCATGGAGAGAGAACAGCACCTGAATGAAAACGTGCAGAAATGGAGCATGTTTGTCATGCTGAAGAACAAAAAGGAGGCCAGGGTATCTGATGAGAAGTGAGCAGGGAAGATGCACCACAGAGGGGAAGTCAGAGTTGGGGCTGCCAAGAGGCATGCAGTGCATTTTAGCTGATATTTGGTGAATAAACACATAACTAAATTTATCATTGGGGTGTTCACACCTGTTTTTCTTGGAAATATTTTCACTTCTTTGTTGGGTGGATGGCTGAATGGTGGTTAAATGGGCAGGTCAATGGGTGGTTGGTCAATGGGTGGACAGTTAATGGATGGGTGAATATGAGGACTGATGAGTGAAGGATGGATGGGTAGTTACATGAATGATGGTTGGGTGGATGGATGGATGGCAGTTAGATGGGCTGGTCAGTGGGTGGTTGGGTAGAATGATGGACAGTTAATGGATGGGTGAATGTAAGGTCTGATGAGTGAAGGATGGATGGGTATTTAGATGGATCATGGTTGTGTGGATGGGTGCTTCTCCGAGTCAGTTTTTTTTTTTTAATTTTTATTTATTTATGATAGTCACAGAGAGAGAGAGAGAGAGGCAGAGACACAGGCAGAGGGAGAAGCAGGCTCCATGCACCGGGAGCCCGATGTGGTATTCGATCCCGGGTCTCCAGGATCGCGCCCTGGGCCAAAGGCAGGCGCCAAACCGCTGCGCCACCCAGAGATCCCTCCGAGTCAGTTTTGAATTGGGTGAAGCGAGAAGCGAGAAGAACTCGCTTCTCATGTCCTGGCTACACTACTCATCTGTGCAGATTATGGCTTTGGGAGATAGATACATATATATGACAGTGGTGACTGAAGAAGGACAGTTGCCAGACAGCCTCATCTTTGCATACAGTCACCTGTGGAGTTGGATAACATTTGCATTACCCATCCCGTCACTCTGAATAGTGAGTAGGGGTCTGAATGCTGCTCTTTCATGCCTCACACTCCCTGGGTAGCTGAGGGAGACCCCCACTCATAGTGTTATCTGTGTGGCTGACACCCTTGAAGTTGTACAACTCTGTAATCACCAGTGCCCCCCAAATCCTATTCCCAGCCTGGATCTCCCTCATGAGCACCAGACATGAGCATCCACCTATCACCTTGATGTTCTGCTCAGATGACGTTCAGTATGAGCAGTATGGTATGGGTTCAGAACTGATCTAGCAAAAAAAAAAAAAAAAAAAAAAAAAAGAACTGATCTAGCCACCAACAAGCCCAGCCCACCAGCAGTAGGTCAAGATTCTCCATGGCAAATCCTCTGACACACAGGCTGCTGCCTAAGTTGCACAGAGCATAGACAGCCCTTGGACACTGGTTAAGCAAGAGCAGAGCTTGAGGTTACAAGCCCAGACTCTGTTGTCTGAATCTGAGATTTGTCATCTACTAGCTGTGTGACTCTCCACAGCTTATTGACACCTGTGTCTCCCCCTGCCCTGTCCTTATCTGGAAAATTGGGGTAATGTTAGAACATATCTCAAGTGAGCTTTAATGAAGTAGGAATTTGGAGGGCGTAGAGTAAGTGTTATAGGATTTCTTATTAAACTAAACATAATGTATTACTTTTATGATTCAACATTGGGAACCATGGGAAGAGTTCAATATTGGGAACCATGGAAAGAGTGCACACAGGCAAGTTTCCCTAAAAGGTACCATGGATACTCCCATGGCAAATGTCAGACCTGGAAATCCATCTCGGCCAAGTTATTTATTGTGGTTACACTGGGGGGCTAAGGGGTACAGCTGCTGTGCCTTGGAAAAACTGTGGAAAAGCTGTGGAAAACTGTATGGCAGCTCCTTAAAAAATTAAAAATAGAATTATGCTATGATCCTGTCATCCCAATTTGGGATATATATACCCCAAAGCATTGAATGCACAGTCTCAAAATGATATTTGCACATCCATGTTCATAGCAACAAAAAAGTGGAAGCAACCCAAGTGTCCATTGATGAATGAATAAACAAAACGTGTGTTTGAGTGTGTTGTGTGTGTGTGTGTACATAATGGAATATTATTCAGCCTTAAAAGGGACATTTTGACATGTGCTACAATGTGAATGGACTTTGAGGCCAGTGTGTTAGTGAAATAAGCCAGTCACAAATAGATAAACACTGTGGTTCCACTTCTATGAGGTCCCTGGAGGAGTCAGATTTACAGAGACAGGAAGCCGGGTGGTGGGGAAGGTGTTCAACCAGGACAGAGTCTCAGTTCTGCAAGATGAAGAGTTCTGTGGATGGTTGGTGGTGACAGTTGCACAAGAGTATGAATATATTTATTACCACCGAGCTGTACACAAAAGACCAACCACTAGGGTAAATTTTTGGTGTGTTTTCCCACAATAAAAACACTTGAGGGGGCTGGTGGAGTGGGCAGTGGACTCATGCTGGGTGGGTGTTATGAGGCCCAAGAAATATGAACAAGAGAGAGTGGGGGGTCCAGGGTAAAGACTGAGAGGAGGGACAGAGACAGAATTCTGGACGGCTAACGTGAGAGGAGGTCTGAAAGGGGTGCTGGGCAGGTGAGAGCCCTGGATGAGGTTGGAGGCCTGAACCCACCATCTTACTGCAGGGCCTGGAAGGTTCCACTCTCTATGGCCCTCCCTGCATCTTCCACAGCTGCTGGCTCCCACACAGGCTGCAGTTTCCATGGCAACAGGCTGAGCTCCGCATCCTTCAGGATAAGGAGGGTGGGGAGGGCCTGCTGTGTACCACAGAGTATGCATCCACATCTGAGGCTCTGTGCACATTTTGTGCACGTTGAAATGCATCACCATCTGCAGCGCCCCTGCAGAGGGGGAGAATTGGCGTCAGGAGCCTCTGTGGTCATGGGTAGAAGTCCTGAGTATCTTCTAAACACCAGCGATTCATGTTGCCAGAATACTAACTGATCAGAAATATTGATGGAGCATCCCCCCCCGCCCCCCAACTCCTCCACCACAGGACAGTTGAGAATCAGGTGATGAGCAAAAAGGAAGCTCATGTCTGCCCTCCTGGAGCTGAGAGATGATGAGGAGCAGAAGCAGCTTTCTATTCCCTCATGATTCGTGCTACCATCCATTCCCTCAAACAACATTTGCTGAGAGCATACTCTGTGGCAGGCCCTAAAGGGTGATGGGGGCAGCAAAGAACCAACCCACAGAGCCCCGGTTCCCTACAGCTCGTATTCTAGCAGGGGGTCTTGAGTTGAATATAAAGTTAAGGTTTCAGGTGGTGGTGAGTGCTAGGATGGACAAGATACAGA
Organism: Canis lupus dingo; assembly: GCF_003254725.2. NCBI lineage: Eukaryota > Metazoa > Chordata > Mammalia > Carnivora > Canidae > Canis > Canis lupus. The sequence goes on from NC_064243.1 coordinate 101,180,494, forward strand.
GAGCAGTATTTTAGAGTGGGTGGTCAGGGAGGGCTTCCTGGAGGTGGTAATATTTGAACCTCACTGGAGGGAGGGTGAGAGCGAGTCATGGGAAAATCAAGGAGAACAGTCCGGACAGAGGAAACTACACTTTGCAAAGCCCTGAGGTTGGATACTTGCCCTGCTTTGGGACTAGCGAAGTGACCAGTGTGGCTGGAGAGCAAGTGGCAGGGCGAACATGGGTAGAGATTGGGAACCTGGGCATTCTGGTCAAGGTGGCCGACCACATAGTGTGGGGGTCAGCCGACCACCTGCCACCTGGCTTTGAAAAACAGGATGTTTATTGTAACCCAGACACCCCGGGCTTCTGTGCTGAGGCTGCCTTTGCTTTCAGACCAGGTGATGAGCAGTGAGACAGGCCCGACCATCACATGGTGTCCCCACCACACAGTGACCATCCACAGAAATAGCCTCAAGAACACACAGACCCTGGGAATATAATTAAGAAAGGACACATTTGTTTTGGATGTAATTTATTTCATTTTAAGTGTATGTGATTTAATGCTGCCTGGAGAATGTGCTTAACCAGCTAGAAAAACCCCTGAATGTTTCCCAGCCCACACCAGTGCTGCGGCAGGACTGGGTGCCAGCTCCCAGTGGGAGAGGGGGGCTGCAGCACTCTGCAGGGGGGCATGGGAAGGTCCTAGACACTATCCCTACCAGGTCTTTGTTCATAGCAGACCTCAGTCCATGTGGGACAGTTCATTGACACATTGTGCTGGGCCAGCTGGGGGCTGCTGGGGATAGGGGCCGGTCCTTAGTGCCTCAGACACTGTTCCCGATCCTTCCCACTGCACAGGGGGCTGGACAGCTGGGGGGAGGGCTGCAGGAGCAGAAGGAAGGGGATCTCAGGGTTCAGGTGGCCCTTGTGGCAGTGGGAGTGAACATGCACACTCCATGTTCTGATACGACATAATAATAAAGGTGTGTCGTCACTTCATGATATGAGCATCTCACACTCAGGATTCCTCTTCTGTAGGATGGGACACTGGGCTTTGTTGTGGGCATCGGAGGTGGTCATTTGGGAGCAGGTGGCTGGCAAGGGATGCTCAGGAGGCTAGCCTGCCTCTGCCACCTTCCCCCTCCTATTCCTCTTGACATGGGAAAATCTGCACATATTCATGGATAGGACTTGATGGATTTGGGGATAAGCATACACATGTGAAACCCTCGCCATTATCCATCACCTCAGCCGAGCTTCCTCCTACCTCCGTTGTTATTATTATTATTATTGTGTGCGGGGGTGGGCACCATGCTGTGTGGCAGCTTTCCCATGTGAGCCCACCTGTCCCACCACTCCCGCTTAGCTTCCAGAAGTTTCCCCGCCAGCCACGGACACACCCACAGCTGCTGTGACAATGACCACTGTCCTTGTGGTCCTAAACAGCTGCCTGGCACCCAGTCAATGTCAAAGCTGCTTCATTCTGAGATTTTAAGCCTTAATTTGGCCGATAAATTCCAAGGAACAGAGAAGACACGAGCAAACCATCCTGCCTTCCTCTCAGCTCCCAGAGGGAGGGTCCCACGTCTCTGCTCCCATGCACTTGGGGTAAGAGGCACATGTGTCCTCGTTCAGCAGCATCTATTAAGTGCTACCTGTGTACCTGGATGAGGATTTGAACCTCGATTCTGAAAAAGTCCAGTGTCAGGGGCTCCCTCTATCCACTCCGCTGTGCCCTCCTCCCTCATCCTGCTGCAGTGTCCGTGGCCCAGCAGGGTGGAGGCAGAGCAGAAGAGGGCTGAGTCTCCGTCGGGTGCACCCCCTAGACGAGAGAGGTGCAGAAGGCAAGGCCTGCCATCGTGCTTCTCTCTGCCATGGTCAGAAATCACTGCCTGCTCTCCCCACTCACCCATGCATTCCACACACATGGCTGGGGGCCCTGCCCGTGGTGCCAGGACCTACTCAGGGTCTGAACGACCCCCCAACTGCTCCAGGCAAGGCAGCTGTGCCCGTGATGGCAGAAGGGTGTCTGCTGGGACCTCCTATGTGGAAGCTCTGACCCCCAGCATCTCAGGATGAGGCTGCCTTAGGAGACAGGACTTTTAAAGAGGTGATTAGGTTAAAACAAAGCCATGGGTGGGACCTAGTCCAGTGGGTACATGTCTTTCCAAGAAGAGGAGATGTGACACAAACCCATGCAGAAGGACACGGGGGAGGTCGGCATCTAGAAGTCAAGGACAGAGGCCTGGGGGCAATCAGCCCAGCCCGTCAACACTCAATGGATCCATCAGAGAAGACACTTGTTATTGTTTGAGCGCCTCCTCTGCAGTGATTTGTCATGGCAACTCTAGAAAATGATTGCAGCCCTTGTATCCATCTTACAGGAAAGATCTTTATTTTAGAACAATGTGTTTTTAAACTCATGGATCTGATAAATATAAGAGTGTTGGCTCTGCTCCAGCCAATTTCTCCAGCCCGTCTGGCAGCACCCCCCAGTGTACCCTGCTCTCCGTGTGCTCTGGCCTTTCTCACTGCCCTTCAGATGTGCACATCCTTCCTTTCTTCTGAGACTTCATGTTCAGTGCTTCCTCGAGTCTCTTGCTCTGCCTGAAGTCACCTGTGGCTGGCTTCTTCTCTGCAGTCCAGTGTCGGCAGGAGAAATCCTCGCTCCCATCCAACTACCTTAGCTGAAGTAGCCCCTCTAGACCATATCACATCTGCCTGCTGTCTGTTCTCCATGGCGGGACTCTCACTTGTTTCTCTGCTGTCAGCAACTGGAGTCTAAACCCTGTGAAAGCAGGGACTCTTTTGTTTTTTGCCTACCACTGTATGCCCAGTGCTTAAAACAGTGAATATCAGTTGCATGCATGAATGAGTGAATGAATGAATGAATGAATGAATGAATGAAGTGAGAGCTTCCCAGAGCACTCTGCCTGCCCTACAGGCAGGATCCCTTAGGTTCATGGTAGGAGAAGCTCAGGGATATCTCATGAATCAGGGAAGACCTGACCAGCCCCTTCTCATTCCTTCCCTACAAAGCAATCTCACCTGGGAGGGGCAGGTGTGGGCAAGAGGGTCTGCTTCCTGCTGCTCAGGGTGCACTGTGCCAACTCTGGGTGTCCTGAGGCACCCTCTCCCCCTTCCTCCCACCATGCAGCTGCAGGAAACCTCTTCTGGGGGAGGGGGCAATGTGGTTTCTGCACAGAGGTCTAAGTTTCAGTGGAGGGTGATGGGGACACATCTAGCCTGAATGTCTCCTCGTTCAGGAGGGCCTGAGATCCGAGATCCTCATTAGGACACAGAAGAATTTTGCAAAGTGGGAGATGGTGATGATGGAGACCGGCCGCACTGGAGTTTGAGCTGGGGCTTCTGCTCTATAGAAGAAGTGTGTATAGGATGTTTATAAATAGAGGGTATAGCATTTTTATATCAGAAAAAAATAAGGGATCTCATTTTCTAGAGGAACATCTTTTTTGAATCTTCAAGAATTGCTTATAAACCTCCAGGCTCATTTCATGTAGCTATCCCTGTTAATCTTAACACTTTCAACTAAAAACAAGCAAACATATTTTTTCCTAAGTGTTTCCAGCTGTGAGATGTCAATTTCTACAACTTCGTTTCCAGATGTGTTGTTATATTTAATAAACTCCAAATCTTATTTTTTTTTTTTTAAACTCCAAATCTTAAATGTAAACTTTGAAATATTGCGGCGCATTTATTTAAAAAAAAAAAAAAGCCTTCTGCAGCCATTTGACATTTTAGGAAAGTGACACGCATCCTTTTTTTTTCTGAAGCTAAAAGCTCTTGCTCAGATTGCTGGGGATCTGAAAAAGGTGTGCTGGTTTTGCTCATTACATTTCCTAGTTTTGGTAATATGCAACATTATTCCCTGTGTTTTGGAAATGCTGCGATTCATATTTTGTGTTTATTCAAATGTAATGTTAATTTCTAATATGCATGTGCAAAATGTCTGTAACAGAATGCAGTAAGGTTTTCACCATAAGAAATTATAAAAGTAAAAACAATACAAATTTTCAGATTTTTTTCTACATTACTCAGATTTGGTAGCCAATATATCTTGCGGGTTTTTGTTTTTGTTTTTTTAAAAGATTTTATTTTAGTTTTTAAAAAGATTTTATTTATTTATTTGTGAGAGACACACAGAGAGAGGCAGAGAAAAGGCAGAGGGAGAAGCAGGCTCCTCACAGGGAGCCCAGTGCGGGACTCGATCCCTGGACCCCAGGATCATGACCTGATCTGAAGGCAGATGCTCAACCACTGAGCCACCCAGACATCCCTGTTTGTTTTAACAAGCTCATTATAAAGTGTATTAATTGTCATTAGTGGGGAAATGTAAAGAAATTCTTTTATACTTAAAAAAAGTTGCTGTGACTGAAAAAATAAAGCCCTCTGTTTTCAGAAAATATTTATGCATTAATTTGTTACAGAATTATCTAAGTATCATCATTGAGGTACCATTTGGGCTAATCTTTCTTTAAGAAATGATATATGCTTTTGCAATATCACTATTCTGTAAAAGAAAATTGCTCGATATGTTTACATCTGGTAGTAGAGCTTTCATCCTTAAACTGTGTGTTCCTATACACTGAAAACTAGTTTCTGTGCTTGCAGCAGGGACCAAAAAAGCTAATCCCCTTGTTTTGTTCGTTGGAGGCCATGGGTTTTTAAATCATAAATTATTTTAGGCACTGTTGTAAAAAGAAAGCTACCATCTACTAACTTATGGGAAAGATGTTAAAATCCAAAAAAAAAAAAAAGATGTTTTAGAATAAATGAAAGGGCATCACTGTGATTTTAGGCACTAGTCTTTTGACAAAATTCTTGTGTAAATTTTGATACTGTGAAATTCTGCATTATCTGTGTGTTTATCTTAGCAGTATCTAAGAGATGTGAGTACCAGGCTGGCTAATGATCTGCACCGTGTTTATGTTATAATTCAAGTTTAAAAATAATAGAGATGGAGACAGAAAGCCAAACAATATAAAACATTACAACTCTAGTTTTTCAAAAGCAAAATCTATTCCTTCACTCATTTAAGCTGTTGACTTCCTGATACGTGTCAGGCACTGCAGTGAGCTTTGATAGGCTGGCAGGCAAAACGAACGTAAAATACCCAAAATCATATAGTGACACCAAAAATCATAGTGACATCCTAAGACAAGAACAAAATAAAAAGTGCAAGAAAAAAAAAAGAATGGATCTCATTAATTTAAGACTTTTTTTTCAGATTTTAGCAGTTTTGCCATAATTTAGGAGACAGCATCTTTGTTTTATAATGGTGCCTGATATAGTTTGCCACTTAAAATCCACAGCCTCAACAAAATAAAAACAGCAAACAAGTGAGATATTTAACATATGCGTTTCATTCATTCAAAAAGATCTCCTACTGTTAGGGAGAAAAAAGCCCCAGCACTTTAGACTAGATTTCTTTGTGGTAAAAGGAGGCAGAAATAAAGAATACTCCCAAAAGACCTGCTGTGAACGGGCAATGGGGGGAGCCCCAAGGAGGACGGACATAACGCTTGGGAAGAAAGCTAGGGACACTGGCACAAGATGCCATCCCAGGAAATAATTTGCAAAACAGATGGCTAGCATTTAAATCATCTATGGTTTGCAAATGGATGGGTCTTGGGGACCCTGACCACTTGGGGCTGTGTCCAGGGCAACCATTCTCATCTTCAGCGACGTGGAAACCGTGAGGAAAGGCTCAGCTGTGGATGGGGGGTTGTGGGAAGCAGCTCCAGCGGAGTGCGGAGTGAGGGCGGCCCCCATCAGCTACCCCAGACTGGGGGCTTTCACAGCGCAAGTGTTTTCCCCCAATTCCAGGCTGGGAAGCCCCAGATCGGGTACCAGGACAGTCTGGTTCCGCTGAGGACTCTATTTTGCTACCCTCTGCCTGTGTCCTCACGTGGCGGGAGAGATCATCTTTCCCATCTCTTGTCTCTTCTCAGGAGGGCACTGATACTACTGTGAGGGATCCGCACCCCCTGACTTAATCACCCCAAAGATCTCACCTCAAAACGCCCTCACACTGGGGATCAGGGGCGGGGGGAGCAGACTTTCAGTACCTAGGAAGCCCGTAGCTCTGGGTCAGTGCTCTGGAAATGTGAACACTTAACTGTTAGGGTTTTGAATTTCACTAACAATGAAAGAGTATCTGCCCAGCAAAGGGGTTTATTCTGTCCCTGCAGATAAAAATAGGCAATGGGGAGGAGGCTGCCTTGAGCCTCTTTTGTTCTGTCAATAACTGTTTAAGGAAGGCCTACTGTGTGTCAGCTCAGGGTTCCTGACAGGGACCTTCTAGTTTCCCAGGCTCTCTGGGCTCCTTCCCCACCCTCCCCTTCTCCTCTCAGCTGCAGTTTCCATGGCGACGGGCTAAGCCTCCCTCTGTTGCTAGGGGCGATGAGCAATCTGGAGTGGGAGCAGACCACAGGGTTGATAATCTCACTGAGACAGGGTGGTGGGCATGGGAGGGATGGGGACAGGGATTCAGAAGGAGCTCAGCTCTGCAACCAGCCCTGCAGTGCTCCAGGCGCATTGTCAGGTGCCTTTGGATGGGGTCTGCACAAGAACAAAACCACACGTGAGGGGCTCTGAGGGTCAATTAGAAGTCCTGCATCTCCAGCAACCTCCAGTTCTAACAGCATTATCCATGTTCAGGATCCATCGGTTGTCTGTTTTCCGTATGCCAAGCCCTTGTCTAGGGGTAGAGAATAAATGTGAGGCAGACCAAGTGTAGCCTCTGCTACCCTGTGCTTTGTTCTGGTGGGACACACATTTGTCTGTTCTAAAAGCTTGCCCCCCCCCCCCAAAAAAAATAAAAGCTTGGCCCTTGACTTAAGAAAGATGTTGAGTATCTTCTAGGAGGCAGGCTCATACTAGACCTTGGGGCAACGGCAAGGAATACAATGAGCCTCCCTCCCCTGGTACAAGGGAGACAATGAACGAATTAATTAATTGATTAACTTATTAATTAATTAATGGTGTTAATACAACCTCAGAAGCTCACCAGACCTGTGAAGAAAAGTAAAGCAGAGAACTGGAAGGTGTTACAAGGGCTGTCTTCGATGTGTGTTAAAGCTGTGGTACTATCTGAGCAGAAGACAAACAGTAAACATGAGACTCTCTGGAGGAAGAAAAATCCAGGCAGAGGGAATATCAGGTACAAAGGTCCCAAGGCAAAAACATGCTGGGCATGTGCAAGGGAGGCCAAGGTAGCTGCATCATGCAAGGCTTCATAAAACTTGCAGGTTTATTAACAAATTTATTAACAAATTATTAATAATGATCCTAGTGCTGCTGATTAAATTTCTCCTATGAGTCAGATGCAGAACCGGGCACTGGGTTTGCATGGATGCATCAAAACAGATACCCTCTGCCTTCACAGAGCTCACAGTTATTCGGAGATCCTGATATTAATCAGAGAATATCAGATCTGATATTAATCAGATCATCAAAAAAACAGACACCTTCCAAGAATATCGAGTATGCATTTAGTGCCTTTGCTCTGCTTGCAGTGAGTGTCTGTTGTGCTGGGCACCCACAGACCAATATCAGTCCTCTAAGGTAGGTGATATTATTATCCCAAATTTAGACATGAGGGGATGGAGGCATAGAAAGGTTGGACAGTCTCTCGAACATGATGCTACTAGCCAATGGCAGGGCTGGGGTTTGAATGGAAGCCATGTGGCTTCCAGAGCCCATAGAGTTCACCTGGTAGGGATGCTCCTTGCAACCATGTTCTAGTCCCAAACCGGAAGCCTGTGAATAAGTGCATGTACATGAACAGCTGGTACAACCCCAGTGCTGAAAGACGACCTGGTAATGTGGTGGGGCGGGGGAAGCCATTGCTAAAGAAACCAAGTGGGGGCAGGATACACAGTGCTGAATGATAAACAGCCTGTGATGAGTGGAATCTTCGTCTTTGGGGAAGATTCTCCAAAGTAAGCCTGCTGTAACTAGCCCACTAGCCACCTTTCATCAAATTCTTGTTTATAAGTTGGTGGACCATGCGTTCAATGCTGTTTTCTATTGCCTTACAAGGTAGGACCAATTGATACTCTGATTTTACACACAAGGAGTTTGACTAGCAAAGTCTCAGAGAGATGGAAACACCTGCTCAACATCTTTTATATTTATTTTTTTAAATTGAGGTGAAATGCACATAACATAAAATGTGCCATCTTGACCACTTCAAGTGTACAATTCAATGGAGTTAAGTACATTCTGTGATGAAACAACCATCACCACTACCCATGTATAGAATTCTCTTCATCTTGCAAAACAGAAATTGTGTCCTCGTTAAGCACTAACCATTCATCACTGCTCCCCCATCCTGGGGAACCCACTACCCTGCTCTCCCTCTTTCTGATTTTGACTATTCCAAGTACCTCATGTAACTGGACTCATACGGTACATGGCTTTTTGTGACTGGCTTATTTCACACATCATCATGTCCTCAGGCTCATCCACATTGTGGCATGTGCCAGAAGTTTCCTGCTTTTTGAGGCTGAATAACATTCCACTGTGTGCACACACCACTTTTTACTTATCCATCATCTGTTGATGGACATTGGGCTGCTTCCACCTTGGGCTATTGTGAATAATGCTGCATGAACATTGGTGCCCAAGTCTGTCTTTGAGAACCTGCTTTCGATTCTTTGGGGAATGGACCTAGAAGCAAAATTGCTGGATCATATGGTAATTCCATGCTTGATTTTTTGAGGAACCACCAGACTGTTTTCCATGGCAGCTGCACCATTTTGTATCCTCATCAGCAATGCACAAGAGAAGAATCCATATTTTTATTTATTCACAAATAATGAATGAGAAACTAGTGAATTCCAGGCTGGGATTTTAAACAGTTTAATACAAGATTCCAGAATATTCTATGCTCTGATGTTCTCTCTGCTGATTTTCAACCACTGACACCTCCTCAGCCTAGCAGCAGTTTCCATGGTAACAGATTGTGTTTGTCTGGGTTGCTAAGGAAACAGAGCCCCAAGGAGGGAAAGGCTGGATCTACTGTGTGCAGCCAGCCTCGGTGAGGGATGGAGAGGCTGGGGGTCCCCATCAGAGGTTCATGCACATCCTTGTGTTGTCCTTGATAGCATCTTTGCACAAGGGCACAAAGTTGCCTCTGAGCCTCATGGAGTCTAGAAAGCCCCACATCTTCACACCAGAAGTGGCCAGTGACATAAAGATTCCGTGTCCTCACCATATTCTCCTCCATCCTTTTACTTATTCACTCAACAAATATTTATTGAAAGCCTGCTCTGGTAAGCCAATGTGCCATGCCCTGGGACCATTGCGATGAGAAAGATACAGATACGATGTTGTTGGATAGCAGAACATGCCACCCCCCCCAAAATACATCACTGTGGGATTTGGGTTATCTTGAGCTGCAGGCCGTTGGAGAAGAGCAAATGCAGGGAGGGCCATTCTCTAAGCCCCTCATGCACCTACAGTACAGGTGCATGACAAGAGTTTCATGTCATTAGCCCTGCCTGAGAGTTTCATCCACCAGGAAAGACTGGCAAGAGGGGTGACCAGAGGCAGACACTACACCCAGACAAACAAACCATCACAAACCACCAAACCTCCTTTCCGAAAAATCATATACTCTTTCCAAAAAGACCCTATCTCCTGTGCCTCTCCCTGTTGGGATGGAATGCAAGCTTGAATCCTGGGCCAACTCCAGGATTTACTTTTCTCTAGGTGTCTCCCACGTGTACATTGGGTGTACACATAAATAACTTTTGTTTTACTCTAGTTCTTCTGTCCTTCATTACAGGGATTTCAGCCAAGAATTCCAAAAGGTAGAGAGAAAATTATCTTTCCTCCCCCACAATGTTTGTTTGTTTTTCTACAAGAGCCTGCATGGAGATTCTTCCATTCGATAATATACTCTACAAATAGTCACTGTAAGTCCACCCTGTGCTAGACTATGTTAGCAAGGAGAGAGAGAAACATGACCCTTCCTGGAGATGACAGTTGTGGGGTGGGGTCAACCTTAGTCGAGTAGCCAGTCCTTATCTGTGCCTCACACTTTTTATTTCTTATTAAAATACATCCTTGGAATAGCTTGATTGTGGTGTTGATTACACAGATGCATACATTTGTCAAAACCCATTAGTTGCATGCTTCCAACAGGTATTTTCTGTTGTAGGTAAATTATACCTACAACAAAATCAATAAGTTGATTTTTTAAAAAAATGCATTTTGGGGTAGGGTCAAGATGTTACTATTTGGGTCTTTGTGGACTCCTAAAGAAATCCCAAGTGTCAAAAAAAGCTGCTTATAGAAGCAGCATTTTCTGACCACTCATCCCCCCACTGGCGATGAGCCCTTTGACTCTAGAGCCAGCCTCCTGTGCATCGCACCTGCCCCAGGATGACTTGGGACAGGGGAGATGGGGTGAGTCAGATGAAGGAGATGTGTGCAATCATTTGGTTTACATATGGCAGGCTTTTATTCTCCTTAAGAATTTGGTTGCCTAAGAGAGATTGGGATAGCAATCTCTCCTTAGATCTATAAGTACCCCCCCCCCCAGAGATACTAAAACCTCCTAAGATACCGAAGGTAAAAAACATAACATGCAAGTGGATTGATGGTTTGATGGGCAAGTGGGTGGGTGGATAAGAGGATGGATGGATGAATTCAAATGCCAACTATATAGATTTCCACTCCCAAAATAAAATTGCAAATACAAGTAGAAATGAGGTATGTGACACCCCTCCTCCACACAGGGTGACTTCTTGAAGTCCAGTATTCCCTCATTCACAGGCTTTATTAAGTTTCTGCTGTATGCTGGGCCACTATTACTAGATCACACACAATCTTTAGCCACATCCTAGAACATTCCAGCTTCTCCAGGATCCCTCCTCAGTCTCTTCCTCCCAACTGTAGCCGTTTCCAAGACAACAGCCTGACCAATCCCTGCTCAAGAAAAGGCTGGCTCACCGACTTCTAGCCAGGGTCTGGGGGGGGATGGGAGAATTATCATAAACTGGGGGGCTGCACATCACAACATAAAGGGATGTTGCAAAATGATGGGAGGAGGGAGGAATGTCCACCTGTGCTCTGGGCAACCACAAATCTCTCCCATGCCACAGAGGTGCACGAATGCTACCTATCTTCATCATTTGCTCACTGAGTCAGTCAAGAAATACTGAGTCCAGTTGTGTGCTGGGCACCATCTGAGGCATCTGTATTAAAAAGGAAAGTAACAATGGGTGCCCACTTGACTTTCCTAGGTTTTCCGCAGTCAGAAAAGTCATTCATTAATATACTCCAAAAAAATCCATTTACTCCTGCAACATGGATCTGGGGTACCCACTATGGGTTAGGTGCTGTGCTAGACACAGGACTCAACTGTGTGGCATGGGACAGAGTCCATATCCTCCTGGAGGCTTCATCTAGTGGGAGATACAGGAAGCGTCAGGGATGAGAAATATGAGGAAGAGAGTGAAGGTGCAGGGTGGGAATAGGGAAGAGCATGTGGGGAGGAGAAGGGGGAGGGAGGAACCCACTGAAGTAGTGTCTGAGCACACTTGAAATAAGAGAGCAGGGCTAGGCTGGAAGCCCAAGTGAGGATCCTCTACCTAGCTTGCCCATGATGGCCTTCTCATTGTGTCCTCACTCGATAGGGAAAGAGTGCTCTGGTGTCTACTCTTCTTCCAAATGCAATGATTCCACCCTCGTGACCTCATCTAAATCTAATCACTTCCCCAAAGCCAATGTCCTAATACCAGCGCACTTGAGAGGGGAGGGTTAGGACTTCAGCATGAATTTTGGGGGGACGCAATTCAGTCTATTTGGGTACCTTGGGAGGATTCAGGAAAACTCAGTCCTGAATTTTGTAGGGAGTAATCCCCACCTGTCAATGCAAATATGAAGCAGAGTGCAAATGAAAAGGCAGCTTTATCCTGAGCCTCAAAGGATCTCTACAAAGGTAGAGACCTGCACGGAAGAGGTAAGCCACCATAGATGCGACAGGGCCATGTGGCAGAAATCGACAGGGTGCCAGGCGTGAACAGGGATCTCAGCCTTCAGCCTCAGGGAACTAAATCTGCCAGCAACTGCATGATGCTGGAAAGAGACCTAGAGACCCAGAAGGGTAAGCAACACCACCTGTGAGACCACCCGCAACCCAGAGACCACCCGCAAGCCAGATAACTGCCTCATATCAAGTGTTCTGTTTGCGAGGGTTTGTTACCCATGCAGCAGGCGGAAGACCGACCTGCCGTCTGACTGAATGGGTATCTTTAAAAAGAGAAGGCCCTCTCTTTGCCCACAGTTAGGCTCACTGTTAAGTAAGGAAACTGAAACAGTGCACAGCCAAGAACTGTGCCTAAAGGAACTGAAACAGCCAAGAACTGTGCCTGACTCAAATTCCAGTAGCACAAAACCTGTCTTCAGAAATCAACATGCTAAAGATGACAGAGGTCATGATTTTCTATCTTTTTCCAAAGACTTTTCCTTCAAGAAAAGTAACTGGAGAGAATCTGCCTTAAAAATGAGAATCTGGGGGATCCCTGGGTGGCTCAGCGGTTTGGCGCCTACCTTTGGCCCAGGGCGCGATCCTGCAGTCCCGGGATCGAGTCCCGTCAGGCTCCCGGCATGGAGCCTGCTTCTCCCTCTGCCTGTGTCTCTGCCTCTCTCTCTCTCTCTCTCTGTCTATCATGAATAAATTTTAAAAAATAAAAAAAAAATAAGAATCTGGGGGGATGCCTGGGTGACTAGTGGTTGAACAGATGTCTGCCTTTGGCTCAAGTTGTGATCCCAGGGTTCTGGGATCGAGTCCCACATTGGGCTCCCTGCAAGGAGCCTGCTTCTCCCTCTGCCTATGTCTCTGCCTCTCTCTGTGTGTCTCTCATGAATAAGTAAATAAACATCTTTAAACATTTTTTAATTAAAAAATTTAATTCATTTACTCATTTTACCGCCCAAAAATTAAAAAAAAATTAAAAATGGGGAGGAGGGCGGGGGGTGGGAGTGAATGGGTGACGGGCACTGGGTGTTATTCTGTATGTTAGTAAATTGAACACCAATAAAAAAAAAAAATTAAAAATGAGAATCTGGGGACATCTGGGTGGCTCAGTGGTTGAGCATCTGCCTTTGGCTCAGGTCGTGATCCTGGGGTCCTGCAATCCGGTCTCTCGCATCAGGTTCCCCGCAGGGAGCCTGCTTCTCCCTCTTCCTATGCCCCTGCCTCTCTCTGTGTGTCTCTCATGAATAAATAAAATCTTTAAAAAAAGAGAGAAGCTATTTCGCACAGTCCATACACCTGCCTGGACAGGATCCGGCCTCCGGTGGGCCCAGTGTCCACTCCCTAGTGAGGGAGTAGGGACAGCACGCTTACTAGGGACAAAGACCCATATTTTTGTTGATTCATTTATTGCCATTTCAGAGCCCGGTAAATTCCAGGCTCCAAGACTCTCTCTGCTCCTTTGCAGCCCCTCCCTCCCTGTGCTGCAGTTTCCATGGCAATAGCCTGAGCCCAGCTAGCTCCTGATGCAGAGACTGGGGAAGTCTCCTGGGGCAGCTGAGCTGCTGACACCCAGGTAGCCAGGGTACCTTGGAAGAGAGGAGACCCTTAAAGGCACAGACATCTCACCAATAGTCCATGCACATCTAAAATGGTGGTAAAGCATACACATGATAAAATTTTACCATTTTCACTGTTTTTAGGCATGCAGTTCTATGGGATTGAGTGCAGTCACACTGTTGTGCACCATCCCCACTATTGATTGGCCTCAGAGCTTCTTCCCAAACTGAAACTGTCCCCATTAAACCACAATTCCCCAGCCCTGACAGCCACCATCCTACTTCTGTCTCTATGAATCCGACAACTCTAGGCTATAGTGAGTGACATGATTTTCTTCCCTCTTAAGGCTGAAGAATATTCTCATATATGGATAGGCCATATTTTGCCCATCCATTCATCTTTCAATGGACACTGGGTTGCTTCCATGTTTTGGCTACTGTGAATAATGCTGCTATGAACATGGGTGTGCAAACATCTCTTTGAGACCACACTTGCAGTTCTTCTGGGCGTATACCCAGAAGTGGAAGTGGTGCATCGTAGGGTAATTCTATGCTTCACTTTTTGAGGGACTGCCATACTGTTTGCCAAAGCGGCTGCACTACTTTGCTTTCCCACTAGCGATCATGCACGTCTTTCTTGCCTGCCACACTGCTTCCTTTGATGGAGTCTTTGCAGATGGGCAACCAGATGGCTCTGGAGCTTCTGCAGACTCTACATCACTGCAAGTGTCTAGTTGAGTAGTGATCGGGGGTGTTGGTGGCATAAACACCATCGCCTACCATCTGGTCTTGATTGGTTTTTTGTTGATTGATTGATTGATTGATTTTTTTTTATTTTTTTTTATAAAATTTTTATTTATTTATGATAGTCACAGAGAGAGAGAGAGAGAGGCAGAGACACAGGCAGAGGGAGAAGCAGGCTCCATGCACCGGGAGCCTGATGTGGGATTCGATCCTGGGTCTCCAGGATCGCGCCCTGGGCCAAAGGCAGGCGCCAAACCGCTGCGCCACCCAGGGATCCCCTGATTGATTTATTTTTAAAGTAATCTCTACACCCAATGTAGGGCTTGAACTCATGACTCAAGATCAAGCATTGCATGCTCCACCAATTGAACCAGTCAGGTGCCCCCAGTATTCATTAGTTCAATTATTTGTTTATATGCTCACTCCCTCAACACTATTTATCAAGCATCTACAATCTGCTAGGCACTGGAAGGTAAACAATGCACAAGAACAGACCCAGTCTCTGCTTTCACGGAGCTCTACTTGTCTGTACTTGAGTTTCCTCATCTATAAAATGTGCACGATACAGATTCTACCCCCGTGGGGGACAGTGAAGACCAGATGACTTGTATTTGTAAGGTATGAGGGTGCAGCTTGGTGCATGTGACCTATCATCTGCCCTGGCCCTGTGCTGGCCATGGTGGAAGGAGTGAACCCTCCCCTCTGGAGCAGACAGAGCAGGACCCCCATCTCAGGACCCACTTGTGCAAGGCAGGACCACAGCATCCTCCTGAGCTTCTCCCTCCCTTGGTTTCCACGCGACCATCATGGAGTCCTGACAAGATGGGGTCCAGAACATCTGAGGCTGACCCAGCTCCCTGACATCCTGGCTACCACCTCATCTGTCAGCTCCAAATGTTGCTGCCACTTTAGGGGTGGCCCTAGAATGGCCCATTCTTTTGCTAGGACCTTCCCTTGAGGAATTCCCACTGCTGATAGGATGAACACCAAATTCTGAATTGGAGGTGACCTCGTTGATCCTGCCCCTCAACCCTCATGCAGTGCTGCTTATTGTAAGTAACAATACTGTGAACTATTAACATGCGTTTATGCACACTTTTGCACTTTGTGAAAATGCCACATGCACAGACAGACCCACCCAGCCTGAAGCTCTGCTGCACTGACAGACCCATCTCCAACATATCCGCTGACAAAATCAACCCTTCACTATCAACAAAACTTCACGTCCCAAATTTGAATGAATCTCAGGGAACAATCGTCCATGAACCTACTTCCCTCCTTTTAGCTTTTCAATGCCACGCTCCGTGTCATGAAAAGAGAAATACTGTGAGTTCTCTTATTTCCAAATGCACACACGGCCTCTTTGCTCAAGTGTATGTTTTCAGCTCACACTTTAAAGTTTGTTGATTTGGGAGTTCAAGGTCCTCTCTGGTGTGCGGATAGAAAGCAGTTCCTGGAACTAGCTGTGTGTGTGTGTGAAGGGGTGTCTGTGAGCAGAGACACAGAAGAAAGCCTCTCTTTCTGATGTGTTAGGGGTGGGGTGTGGGGCGTGCAGCTTCCCGCCTCTCAGCCCTCTCCTTCCTTCCTGCATGGAACTTATAAACAGCCAAGTTTTGTGCTTGAGACTGGAGTCTGCGGCGTCCTCCACACGCACTCACAGAACTGCCACAGTGTGCGGCTCAGCAAATTCCTGCCAAACAGAGCTCCCCAAACAGGTCTCCTATGTGACTGGAATGTATTTAGAAGAATTTGACTCTGTGCCTGCGGCCTGGGACTGCATACATGTGCGCTGAGCATGTGCACTCCCTGTGTAGACATCTACACTCATGGTGGGCACCGCCTCACCTGTCCTGCCCTGCTCCCTCTCCACTCAACACCAGCCAGGTTCCCAGCACATCACTCCAAGAAGCTGCTCTTGTCCAGGTGCCACAGGCCTCTACATTCCTAAATCCCATGGCCACGTCCATCCATGTTGCTCAGCTCACAGACTCTGACCCACTCATGGGGACACCGACCTCCCTGTTCCTCATCTTCCTCACCCAGGTGCTAAGCAGTGGAGGCTCCAGGACCAGGTCCAGGCACCTTTCTCATCTGCACTAGCCATCTACTGTTGCTAACAAATCACCCGATATTTAGGACTGAAGGCAACAGAGCCTTTGATTCTGGGAATTGGGAGTGGCTCAGCTGAGTGGTCCTGGCTCTGAATCTCTCCTAAAGTTGCCAGTAAGATGTTGCGCAGAGCTGCAGTCATCTGAAGGCTCGACCAGGGCTGCATGCTACATGTTCAAGGGGGCTTCCTCATGATTCCTGATGGTAGGAAGCCTCAGTTCCTGGCCTAGTGTGGCTCTCCAGAGGACTGCCTGAGTGCCCACATGACATGGATCCCCCCAGAGCAAGTGAGCCGGGAAGGAGCATGCAGGAAGCCAGTATGCCTTTTATAACCCTGCCTCAGAAACCACACATGGACAGGTCTGTGTCGTCCTACTGGTCACACAGGTCAGCTTTCTCCTCTACAGGAGGGACAACACAGAGGCTTGCATACCTGGATTGTGAATCACTAGGGCCCACCTTGGTGGCTAGCTTCCACATCCTCACTACTCCCTCCGGGCTGACCTCATCCAGGGCCATGTTTACAAAAACCATCTCCAACCCTGATTTTCCATTTGAATTCTTGCCTCAAAAAAAAAAAAAAAAAAAGAATTCTTGCCTCATGACATCTTTCCATGAATACTAAGCTGGCATCTTAAGCTAAAAAATCAAAATGAATGCCAAAAATAAAAAGCCATGATGGAAAGATGGAATGTCAAAAATTTAAATAAAGTCCAGAGTATGCTGAACCATATTGAAGCCTGAGGTAAAGAAAAACGTGAGCTCCTATATATGTGTTTCTATGTGAATTTTTAATGGTTAATTGTCCCCTAGAACATTAAATTCATAGAAAAATATTAAAAAACTGAAAAGTAAATATATTAAAACTTACAACATTATCTTATGTCTAAATATCTTAGTTTAGATAAAGAAAAAACCCAGAACTTATAATTTTACTTTCCTGGATTTGATGGAAGCAAAGCATCAGTAATATTTTCAAAATCTATTTTGGAAAAAATTACCCCTTAAAAATACATGTAAGGGGTGCCTGGGTGGTTCAGTTGGTTAAGCATCTGCCTTCAGGTCATGATCCCAGGACCCTGGGATTGAGTCCCACGTTTGGGGAGTGGGGGTGTCTCTGCTCAGCAGGGAGTCTGCTTCTCTCTCTGCCTATCCCCACTGCTCATGCTCTCTTTCTTTCTCTCAAATAAATAAAATCTTTTTTAAAAAAAAGAAGTGATGGATGTCATGAGAAAATTAAAAAAAAAATTTAAGAATACATAAAAGTGGGGCACCTGGCTGGCTAAGTTGGTAGAGCATGTGACTCTTGATTTCTGGATTCTGAGTTCAAGCCCCACACTGGGTGTAGAGATTACTTTTTTAAAAAATTGCATAAACAAACTAACCTTTTTATTTATTTAATAAATAGATAAATATAATTTTAATATTTGATTCATCGTGAGGGGGTTTTCATTAATATTTTTTAAAAAATATTGCATTAAAATGTTGTTTATCTTGAGGGCCGAGTGTTTTGTGGTGTTACCAATTGAGTTTGCTGTGTGGTCATTGCACCTTTGTTCATGTAGTGCTCATGTGAACCCTGAGAGGCAGGTTCTTCTTTTCAAATGAGGCAAGTGGCTCAGAGGGCATAGGGGGCTGTGGTGTGATGGGCTCCATCCAGGGCATCCTAGCTCTGCAATTAGAGCCTGATAGGATCCCCCTTCTCCTTTTTAGTAATTGTGATGTTGATGATGGTGATGCACCAGCAATCTGGGGCCCCAGCCAGATTTGAAACTGCTTGATTCTAAAAATACCAGGATTCTTCATCTCAGTGACTAGCTCTGCCATCTAAGATATGTGCACTTCTCTCTCTCTCTCTCTCTCTCTCTCTCTCTCTCTCTCTCTCTCTCTCTCGGCTCCCACGCTAATGGAGGCCTCCCCATCCCCCTATCCCCTCAACCCCCCAGCCCAATGGCCACACAGCCCAGAGAAGTCACTGAGCAAATATTTGTTTTTCTTGCAGTTTGCTTTTGTGTGGCTGTTTGATGTCTTTCTCCCAGTGGCCTTGGAGCCACAAAAAGGCAGTGATCACACCTGCATCCATGTTCCTGGTGATCTCCAGTGTCCCAGAGAAAGCATGGCATACAGTAAACGTTCAGTTAATATTGATGACGCTAACAATATTAATACTTTTAATAGTTAAAGTGCAAATCCCATGGTTCTTACCATCAACTCGTCCCTTCTTGACCCCTCCACCTCCCTTCCTCACCCTGCCTAATAATGCTTTGACCACTGTGGTCTCATTGCCCTTCCTTGAACGTGTGCAACATGTTTCTACCACATGCCTTTGCATGTACTGTAACTGCTCCCTGGAATGTTCTTTTCCCATGACTTGCTCCCTGACTTTATGCATCTCTCTCTTCATTTATCACACCCTGAGAAAGGCTGCCATCACTTTGACGTCAGTCACCGTCTCATCTGCTAACACCCTCATTCTTTTAGCAGAGCACACAAATCATATTGCGTTTGTGGTCTGTCTCCTCTCTCAGAAAGTAAGCGCCATGAAAATTTTCAGGGCAGGTTCTTCCACATCATTGTATCCTAAGGTTTCTCAATCTTGGCACTACTGACATTAGGGGCTGGGTTGTTCCTTGGTGGTGGTGGGGGGACAGTAGGTGCCCTGTGCACTGTAGGATGTTTAGCAGTACCCCTGCCTCTATGCTCTAGATGCTAACAGTACCCTCTTTGCTTGTGGCAACCAGAATATTCCCAAATGCTTCCTTGGGGAGGCAAAACTGCCCCCCCCTCCACTTTGAAAAGCACTGTTCTATCCTCATATCCTATAACAGGATCTGCCATTACTGTTGGTATGAAATCCATAGTCTATGAATGAACAATTATAGTAGATAATGCTTGCATCACGGTGCTCGTAGGAGACTTGCCAGGGCTCAGGCAGCAAGGCTGATGAGGTGACATTCTACAAACGCCCAACAGTGCATTTTAATTCTAGGAAAGAACATGTCTGGGCCTCTGGTGGATGTTCCACAGGTTTGAGCCCTCCCCACACTGGTTAATTTGTTGTCCACTACTATCTTCGGTTCTCCCTGAAGACCTTTACAGGACAAAGGCCACGCTCACATGTTGCCATGGGAACTGCAGCTGGGGTGGGGGCTATAGGATTGTAGAAACTCTGAGAGAGGGGCTCAGGGCTTGGAAACATCCAGGCTCTAGAGGCAAATATGAGTTTCAGGACGTCCTAGCACACATGCCACACAACGGGAATTTGTAGAAAGAACAAAATTCTTTTGCCTGCTCCCCCTAACTGTTCTATCTGTGACATGAGAAATATCTCCTCCTTGCAAGGGAGAAATAGAAGTGATCTGTATTTGATTCTAGGAGAATTGCCCTTGCCTATTCCTCCCTGTTAAGTGAATTTTGGTGAGTGAAACTCAGATGAATACCTAAGTGCTTTCACTAAGTGGAGGAAGGAAATGATGCCAGGCACCCGTGCATGACGGAAATGCGCTAACGCTGTGGATGCAGGTGTGAGGACAAGTCATGCCGCGTCCTGAGGGCCCATCCAGTGAATTGTGGAAACTGCCAGCCATCTTGGGGACCCCAACACACATGGCATTACGTATTCTTCAAAAGCACAAGCTCCTGTATAGGAAAGAGCTTTCTTGTTTTTGTTGCAAGCCACTACTGCCATGACCACAGGTGGACACTCATGTTCTTTTGAATTCCGAAAGCAGAATTGCTGGGTTGGAGGGCAAACGTATTTTAAACTTTGCCAAGGGATCCCTGGGTGGCGCAGCGGTTCAGCACCTGCCTTTGGCCCAGGGCGCGATCCTGGAGATCCGGGATCGAATCCCACGTCGGGCTCCCGGTGCATGGAGCCTGCTTCTCCCTCTGCCTGTGTCTCTGCCTCTCTCTCTCTCTCTGTGGTGTGACTATCATAAATAAATAAAAATTAAAAAATAAATAAATAAATAAACTTTGCCAAAAATACTGGACAGAGAGGTTGTATCCCACACATGCTCCGCCCCCAACCTCCCCAACAACCCCCCCGCAGTCGACTGTCGACTGCGTGTTGTCACCTTCATCTACCTGATGTGGAAGAAACTGTGTCTTACTTTGGTTTGGCTTAGCATCCAGTTTGTGGATCACAAGTGAAATGAGACCTCTATTACTGTTGCTTGCATGCTGGGATTTTTTGCTTTGTGAACACCTTTTCAGATCCTTTGTCTTGTTTTTCCATTTTGTGTGTTTTATAATTTCTTACTGACCTAAAACACAATTCATATAAACAAGTGATACAGATTCCTTTGACTATCCCATCTGCAATCCTATCTGTTAACCAGTGGGTTTTCAATCTTTCTTAACTTGTAGCTTTCCCCAGTACATATATGTATACACGCTTTTTAAAAATTGTGATAAAATACATATAATTACATAAAATGTACCATCTTAACCATTTTTAAGGACATGGCCCAATTTAGGTACATTTACATTGTTGTACAATCGTCCCCACCATCCATTTCCAGAACTTTCCATGTTGCAAAACTGAGACTCTGCCCCCATTTAAACAACTCCCCTTACCTGTCCCCCAGCCCCTGGTAGCACCACTGTCTACTTTCTGCCTCTATGAACTTGATTATTCTATGTACCTTATATAAGTGGAATCATAACACTATCTTTCTGTGACTGGCTTAGGCAACTTAGCAAAATGTCCTCAGAGTCCATGCGTGTTGTAGCACATGTCAGAATTTACTTTCTCCTCTCTCTCTCTTGCTCTCTCTTTCTCTCTTTTTAAAAAGGGTTATCTATTTATTTTTAGGGGGAAAGGGCAAGAGAGAATCTTAAGCAGACTCCATGCTGAGAGCTCAATGGGGGGCTTGATCCCAGGACTCTGAGATTATGACCGGAGCTGAAATCCAGAGTCAGATGCCTAACTGACTGAGCCACCCAGGTACCCCTCCTTTCTTTTTAAGCTGAATAATATTCCTTTGTGCGGTGAGACCACATTTTGCTCATCTATTCATTCATTGATGGACACGGGTTGCTTCCACATTTTGGCTACTGTGAGCAATGCTGCTCTGAACATGGCTGTACAAATACCTCTTTAAGACCCTGCTTTTGGGGTGCCTGGGTGTGTACCCCAAAGTGGAATTGCTGGGTCATAGGTTAGCTCTATTTTAACTTTTTGAGGAAACTTCATACTGTTTTCCATGGTGGCTGCACCAATTTGCATCCACGCCAACAGTGCACGAGAGTTCCTATTTCTCAGCATCCTCCTTAATACCTGATATCTGCTGGGTTTTGTTTTTTTTAAATAGTAACCATTGTAATGGGTGAGATGGCATCTCACTGGTTTTATGTGGTCAGATTTACATGTCTTTGCACTTTTGCTTGTGTGCCTCTGTGACCTGTTCACACATCCTTCCCTCTTTGCGATGGTAAGAACATTGACATGTCAAGTCTCATACTGAGCAGAGGAAAGGAGGCCACGGTGTACTCTTTGCCCCAGAGAAACTGTATCCCTCAATGAGGTGCTGGCACCAGCTGCTCACAGAGTCTGAGCCAGAACTAAACTGAAAAGATGGTTCACATGGGAGAGGAGTTTGTCTGGAGTCCATGGCCCTGTGGATGGGTCTTGAAGAATGTCAACATTCAGCCTGCATGCCAGAGCAATCAACCGACCTCAGAATTTTCCCTGATGAATGAACTGAGTGCCAGATTGGAGTCCAAGCTCTCTATGGATTGCCTTCTAACTCAGGAAGGGAATGGCTTTCTCAGAAACAGCAAAATGCAGCCAGTATTCTGGAGACATTCATTCCCAAACATGTTTAAGACTAGTCGTCTGTTCTGTAGATGACTTCCCTGGAGCCCGCTGCAATTGAATTTCTCTCCACTCTCCTGGCATTAAAATCCTGTCTCTCATTTTCTCCTGGCTTCGGTTCCTGGGCAGAGCGACTTTACTGGGACCCTATAGGCATCAAGCATTTAGAGCCCACCTCTAAAATCCCGTATTACATTGAATGAAAGTAACAATTACTGAATCATATATTCTGAAATGCTCAGGATATACTAGAGTGAGAAGTCTTTATGATTTTGTGACCTGACTTCCTGTGTATGTGTTCATAAATTTGGAAAAGAATCCCTGTTTATCCTCCTCCTTCTCCTGCTGCTACTCTTGCTACGGGTAAGGACTCCCCTTATTTATCAACGAGGCATGCTGGTGAGTGCAAAGGCAGAGAATGCCTTCTGGACATTAGAAGTTCATTCCCAGAGGCCTTGGTGGCCCCTCGAGTCCGGGGGCAGCCATGTCTGTGTCCTTCCTAGACCAGTCTATGTCCAGCCACTGTGAGTCTGCCTCCAGAACCTCCACAGGGAACTAAAGCCTTCCTGCCTCTCCTAAGAGCCACCTGCCATCCCCCTAATGCCTCTCTCAGTGACTGGAGTCATACTGGCTTCTCCTGCTGACTGCCAAGAATGCTGGCTGTTATGCCAGCATCTCCTGAGTCTGGTGTCCAGGATTCCTGGTGCAGGGAGGTGTTGGCTTCTAGGACCACAGCTTGACCAGATCTTGCCTCTGCATGAAGTTGCAAAGGATGCCCCTTCTCTGGGAGAGTACAGCCTCACAACTCCATGCACAGTGTGGTGGGACAGGACCATTTGGATTTCAACCCTTTTACCTGCCCTCTTGAATGTTGCTCTTATGCAGTGCACAGCCTGTATAACTCTACACTGAAGCCCCATGGCCTCCCTACTCATATTTCAATCTTTAGGAAGGAAAGGAAAGTCTTCCTACTCTTCCTACTGAAAATGTGTTGCTCGTGTTTATTGAGCACCATCAGCACTGCCACCTTTGACCCTTTCCCAACCCTGGTATTCACAACCCCACCCACACTGTGCCCACACCACACCTGTGCTGAATGCCTTTCTCTGCATCCCTCTCCAGAACAGTCCCCCCCAACTCATGCTGCCATCTTGCTCTTGCTTTGTGCTCCTGGAGGTGGGACCCAGTACTGTGGTGTCACGGCCCAGAGCAGTCACCAAGCAAACCATTCGTCTTTCTAATGTCACCTCTAGGCATTTGTCAGTGCACTTCCTCTCCCTCCCATGGACACAGAGCCACATGGACGCTTCCATATGTGTGTCTCTGAGTGATGGACACACTTAATACAAATAACATTCTCTCTATTAATACTTACAGGGGCTCATTAATAAAATACAAAGTGCCTTCCACCATGACCTGACCTTCCTCCATCGCTGACCTCACCTCCTCCCATCTGTTAGCTCATGCTACTCAGGGGCCACTGGCTTCCTAGAATGTCCTAACAAGCCCTGGACGGCCGGGGCCTCTCTTCCCTCATGCTTATTCACTCCCTTTCCTTATACAATCTGCTCAATCCCTATCCTCTCCTGGGCCTCCCTGCGACAACCAGCCTGCCCAGCCTCTCCTGAGCCCCTTATCCTAATTCTTTTTCTATGTCACTTCTATTATGGTGGGACTTGATGGGTTCTCCTGCTCACTGACTGTGACCTTACTCAAATAAAAGACAGAGAATCAGGGCTTTTCAACCATCTGGTCCCTGTTGCATCTTCACCCTCTGCTCTGTCACCTGATATGTGGTAGGGGGGCCTCAGTACCTATTTGTCTGATGATTAAGTGCATGTTTCAGAGGAACAGATGTCTCAGATATTAGGATTTCAGGGAGGACACCACTTATTTTTCTCACTATTGCATCCTTGGCTTCAGGAAGAGTGTGGGGGTTAATCAATATGTCGAATGAGTCAGTGAGCGTTGAAAGGCTAAGACCAACATCCCTGGTTCTTGCAGGAGGTTTGAAAGTTCTTATAAGGCCTGCAGGGGATGCAGTGTGCTGGTTTTGTGTTCTTACTCAGTGACCCCCATCTAATGATGTGCATCAATGTGTACAAAGGATGGACCAGACCAGCGGTGGGGGAGGGGCTGCAGGTGTGAGCCCCTCCCCCACCCAGGCTGGGTCTTTGTGTTGTGGGGGGAGGTGCACCAATATCTTCAGTTTTCCCTCAAGAGCTGTCACCTGATTGAGCTGCAGAGGCAGGCTCCAGCCGTTGCCATGGAAACAGTAGGGGGGGGGCTCTGGGAAGGCTAGGGGAGGGGGCCAGAGAGCCAAAGCCTAAGGAGTACTGGAAATTTCCAGCTCTGCCATTAGGCTGTGCTGGGATCAGAATGCCTGGCTAGCCCAAAGCAGGTGCTTGCTAAAAGTTTTTTGAGAAAATGAAGGGCTTGGCATCCCCTCTCTATGTCTCTTTGAACCAAGAGTATTTTCTCCTCACTGCTGTGTGTTCCCAGGAGAGCCACACACAAGGGCAGCCCCCCTTACTGATGTGCATGGTAGTCCCTGAATCCAAAACAATGCCAGCTAAGAATGGCCGGCAGAGAGAAGGGAGAGAGAGAACTTCAGGGAATTCTGAGGGCAACAGAGAACACGAGACAGGGAGCTGAGAGAAATGGGGTGGGGGGTCTTCCATCAACGAGTCATTCTGCAACTTATGTCCATATTCTCTTGCCTGGAAACTATCCATCATAGTCTGCCATCTGAACAGACCTCAGTGAATGTGCACATTTGCTTGCTGGTGGACATCTAGGTTGGTATTAGTTTCTTTTTCTTGCAGCGCTGGCTCCTGAAGCTCAGAACAGTGTCCAGTACACAGTTTGAATAAACATACAGCTGTGTGAGAGTTTCTTTCAGGGCACAAATCTCAAACTGAGTTTTCTGAGTGCTGGGGGAGCGCACCCCACCAGCTTTTCTACATACTGTCACACAGCTCCCCAAAATGGTCTTGGACTTCTATTCTGTCTTCTGAAATGGATGCCGTCTGAGAAAAGACATGTTCTGTTTTCCATCTCTGTTGTGTTTTCACCTCGGTCTGTGGTGGCATGAGTTTTTGGTGAGTGAATTCATATGGTGAGTGAATAAACCAACGGGTAAATGAGTTCTACCTGCTCACATCTGGAAAATTAACACCAATACAAGTTTTTAGTCCAGCTCTTGTTTAATTAACATAAAATCCTAACATTAAGTATCCTTCAAAATACAGTTTCTTTATCAAAGGAAGAATTTTTTTTTTATTCATGTCTTTGGGCTGTAAAATCTGGCAGCAAGAGGGCACTTCACATCCCTGTGCGCATGTTCTGTGCACCTATCACATGATCGGCCCCTGTCCCCAGCAAGGCCGCCTCAACCTCAGTGTGGATGGGTGTGTTTTTATGAATGTCTGCAGGCAGGGGTTCCCAGAGGTGGGTTTGTTGGTCAAGGGACATACGTGTTTTACACTGATGTTCATGGTTAAAAAACCTTGCCAGAAAGGTTATAGTAAGCTGTCTTCTCAACAGCCCAGGAAGGTATCCATCTTCTACACAAATGCCAACTCCACTGGACTATGTTTGCATTTTTGTCCTGACAATGGGAAAAATGGCTTGCCAGTTAGCCTTCCACATCCAGTTTTTCGTGGGGTTTTTTGATTGTTTTGTTTTTGGGGGGGTTGTTTTTGTTTTTGTTTTTGTTTTGAGTACAAAGAGGTTGGAATGTCATTTTGTATTTTTTTATCATTTCAATTTATTCTTTAAAGCCTTCCCATCCATATAGGTAATTGGAGGCTCACTCCCCTACCCCCATATCTTATACTCATTTCTCACAAACACAACTGGCAGATAAAAGATATAATTTCTTGGATTTTCATTAGGTTGCAAGTAGTTTTACCCATGTTGTTTCTTTGCTTTACTTTTTATCTTCTGCACCTTCTTTTTTCAGCTTTTGTCTTTTCTTCTTAAGGCAGTAAGCTCTCAAGTTGTGTTTACTGAGCTTTCCTCCATCCAAATACAAAAATGTTCACCCAAGCTTTCTGTGGTGAGCAGGAAACTGAAGCCCATCAGCTCTCTGCCTGCCCTGTGTTGCCCTCCCTCCTCTTTCTCAGGCAATTCTAGGATCTCTGACATCCAATCAACAGCCCGTCCATCCCAGGAAGGAAGCTTAATGCTATGACACCATGTTACATGAATAAAAACAGCAGAATCTCGATTGTGAGCTGAACAGAATCCACCTATTTATTCACACGTTAAAAATGTTTGGAGATTGTCCTACGGGCTCAGCATTCTGCTTGGCGCTGAAGATACAAGACAGAACATAAATGCATGTGTCGATTTAACATTTCTGCCCTGCATTGGATTACAGGCTCCCTGAGGGCAGGGATTTTGGTGTGCTTTCTTCCTGATGCACACCTCTGCTTCACATGACCCCTGGCCTGTAGTGGCCGGTCCAACATCTTCTGCAGAATGATTTTCTTTCTTTCTTTCTTTTTTTTTTTTAAGATTTTATTTATTTATTCATGAGAGACAGAGAGAGAGAGAGAGAGGCAGAGACACAGGCAGAGGGAGAAGCAGGCTCCATGCAGGGAGCCCAACGTGGGACTCGATCCTGAGTCTCCAGGATCACACCCTGGGCCGAAGGCAGGGACTAAACTGCAGAGCCACCCAGGGATCCCTGCAGAATGATTCTAAAAGAGTCTTTTGTCTAGGGCAGCCCAGGTGGCTCAGTGGTTTAGCGCCGCCTTCGGCCCATGGTGTGATCCTAGAGACCCAGGATCGAGTCCCACGTTGGGCTCCCTGCATGGAGCCTGCTTCTCCCTTTGCCTGTGTCTCTGCTTCTCTGTGTGTGTGTGTGTGTCTCTCATAAATAAATAAATAAACTCTTAAAAAAAAAAGAGTCTCTCATCTAAAGGAACAAAAGCCGCTCACAGCTCAGCTCTTGGAGCCAAGAGCGAGCTTTCCTCTACAGGTTTATTTTTCCTTGTATCACTGGCTCCCAGAGCAGTCGATCCATATTTGTTGAATAAATGAATAAATGAATGAACAAGGAGAAGAAACGGCTGATGTCACTGGTGCTTTAGAGATGTGTGTGATTTCTGACCAGGTCCTGGGAGGCCCTCACAGCGGGTTCTGTATCTTTTGCAGTGTTCTCATTCAAGGATGTAATTTTTTCCAATACAAAGAATACAAACAGCCCCCACCCGTAGCTATCACAGCATATGGATGGCACACAGATGGCACTGTGACACACTGCAGTGGACATTCTTGTCCTGGGGTCCTTGGGATGAGGGGGAGCACCCCTGTCCAGGGCACATACCCAGGAGCAGAACAGCTGGGGTCGGGGCAGCTTCCTCAACCCAGCAGGGCTGACATTTGGGGCCAGTTATTCTTTTCTTAGGGGGTGGGGGAAGGCTGTCCTATGCATTTTACGACATGCAACAGTCTCCCTGGTCTACTCACTAGATGCTGGGCATACCCGCCCCCCCACCAAACCTGTCTGTAGGTGCTGCCAAATATCCCCTCGGGCAGGAGAGGCAAAGATCCCTCGGGATTATCACAGCCACTGTTGTGTGCTGTTTCAATGTTGGGTGAGGACCCAGTTCCCAAATTGGGGGAATCACTCGGTCCAAGGGCCTTCAGATCGATGGCGAAAAAAAGGTTCGGAAAGGCGGCACTGGAGGAGCATGTGTTCACGCCGGCCGCAGATGAACCCAATCCCCAGCCACACTCTTACATGCTCCCTATTTTTCCATTTTTTTTCTGTCCTTGGCATGGCAAGTGGCACCTCATTTTGATTTTTACATCCACTTTGCCAGATCTGAGTGATGTGGAGGATCTCTTCATACCTATTGATAATTTGATTTTTCTCTTTCTCTAGCAGCTTCTTGCCAGCCTTTGTTCACTCTTTCTTTTTTGGCCTTTGACTTCTGTCTTTTGGACACATTTGCACTCTTCGTATACTAACCATGAGTTTCTGACCGTGCCGCATCTATTTTTGCCGGCTTCTCTGCTCCCCTTTCCTTGGTATCTGTGTGTTCAGTCCAGATGGAGCCATGTTTGCCCATCTTATCTTCCATGTGTGTTGGTTGTTGCTTCCTTACCCAGACAGTTCACTCTGTCTGGTCCCTAAAATAGTCACCCCCTTTTTGCCTTGTGGTGAGCACACAGTGCCCAGCTCTGGTGGCTACAGAAGAGTGTGGGGCTAAGCATTGCAGAACGGAGGGTTCCAGTAGTTAGCGCCTGACCATGGCACGAGGTACGGATAGCAGACCGCCACAGACCAAACCTTGAGTAGCTGGAAAACAGCAGACGCGTTTGCACGTGCACAGGTTGTGAGTCCTGACCCTGAGACAGATAATTTGAAAATGTGTGGCGGGGCAACAGAACAGAATCCATGTGTGTGCTCCAGAAGGAGAAGACGCCCATAGCAGAAAGTTGACCTGGCCAAAATGTGCCCAGGGCAGAGCGTGGGATGCCTTCTTCATGGAGACACTGACTTGGGAAGGGGTGGGCTCAGCAGGACTTCACTGCCCACAGCAAGGGCCAGGTGCCACTGCCAAGGGCCTCGCCAGGGGGGTGGCCAGCACTGTTGTTAGGGCATTTGATGGGATGAGCACTGGGTGTTATACTATATGTTGGCAAATCGAACTCCAATAAAAAATATATATATACAAAGAAAGAAAGAAAGAAAGAAATGCAAGAATAACAGGCATGCCACAGACCTACTCAGTCAGCTCCCCAGGTGATTCGAATCATAGAAAAATGTGAGAAGCGCTGCTTTAGGAGGCAGAGCCATGGACAGGGGAGACTGGTGGGAAAAAGCCTGGCCTGGCAGCATCCTGCCTCCCTGCTCGGCTCTATCCACCCTGGATCCCACACCCTCATCAGCCAGCAGCAGGACAGAGGGACCTGGGCTTCCCTACGCCTCTCCTGGGTGTGTTAACTGTCCCTTTTCTGACACTTTGCCATTTTGGGGCTTTGCTGACCCTGGAGAGACTGCGCCCCCATTTCCCCAACCAAGGTCAGCTCATTCATAGAGGCAGGAAAGCACCAGAGCAGGCCTTCTGTGTGCATGCCAGCCAATCCCCAGCTGCACTCCCCCCTGCTCCATGGGACTCACACTCCGAGCCCCTGTCTACCTGCCCTCAGCCCTCAGGGCCGGGTGCCCTACAACCCCTGTGCCACACAGCTCATGGAGCAGAGCTGACCCTGAGCCTGATACTTGGTCTTGCCTGCTCCTTCCCACAGAAGCCACAGTCAGGGCTCCATCTACCCCACTGACCAGGTCTGCTGCTTCCCCATATGGCCCCTGCTTGACAGGGCATGCCCTCTTCTTTTGAGAATGGTGAGTAGCCACTGACCTTTTTGATGGCAGTCATCTCCTGATCTGTGTTGATCTTGCCATGCCTAAATAATAATGAAGCCTGTATTTTAAAATACTTGGTCACAGTGAGGCTGGGCTGGAACCAGGGGCCTGGGGCCTTGGAGGCATGCTTTTCAGACACAGAAATCTAGCAATCCCCAAGTCATGTCAGTTCTGCCTCAAAACACTCCGTGTTTCATTACTGACCGTCTTTCTCATTTCCTGCAATAACCTTCTCCTGTTCTGCTTCCTTCCCCAAGTGAAGATGGCCCTGTCCCTCTCTAATTCCCCCTCCAGCTGCTTTGGGGATGAAAGCCTCACTCCATACTGAGGCCCAAGCAGAGGAAGTGTTATGGCTTTCCCAGAGAAGAGCCCGGCAGGAGGCAGGCTCATGGGGAAGGTGGGCCAAGACTTCTCCAGTGGGTTGGTTTGCAAAGTTCTAAGCCGTAAAGTGCCAGGTTCTGCATTGGCCACAAGCATGTATGAGTGTGGACAGGTAGGTTCACATACGTTACCGCATCTGATGTGTCAGAGCACAAATGGACATTTCTTCACGTCCTGAGCATGTGTGACGCACATTACAGAACTCAGCTGGCAAGTATTTATTGAGTGTTTACTACGTACCAGATCTGTGTTGCTCTTGAGAACAAATATCCATATATTTGGAAGTCTGCACAAAAAAGATCGGCCCTTCCCACCAGTACGGGAATCATGAAGCAACGATCAGACGTAATCAAGGTGCCATTCTTTCCTTTTCTCTGTGATTAAAACTTTGGAACAGTTACAAAAGACATGATTGCAAAAGAAAATATGTTCATGCTTTAGAAATGGATCCCTCCAGAACAGTGTCTACGATGCTTATCTCTTGGAAGGAAATTCTCTAGATGGGGGACCATCCCAGGGTGGGGTCTGTATGAGGCTTCATTTGGCCCCTGGGATAACATTCTAATGGCTTCACCCAGAGAGGATGATCTTCTATCACCATATGGCTCCCACTTAAAACACTGGCCTGTTCTATGAGTCTCTGCTGGCCACCAAGCTGCCCTAGCCTCCCCTGGCAGAGTCCTGGATGGCCAGCACAGCCTCCCCCTCTACTCCCTCCACCACTCTGCCTCTGCACATCAGCCAGGGTGCTCTTTCTGACACACAGGGTGTCCGTACTGTACGGAGCTCATACTACATCCACTTTGGGCTTCCCATGAATCCAACACAATGGATTAATTCTTAATGAATACAGCCCAAGAGCCCAGGGACACAGACAGAATGGGACTCTCACAGTGTGTCTGTGAGACGAAATAATTGGAAACAAGGCTATAAAATACAGAAATGGTACATAAAATGAGAACTTAGCACTGTTTTAATTAAAAGATAAAAACAAATTTCTTTCCCTTTCAAAATGCAATCAAAATTCCAAAGAAATATTTTCTATCATGGGACATCTTCATGAGCGAAAGAAACTGGATGACAAGCTGCTGAAACATAGCCCTGATTTCGAATAAACATTTACAGGCTTATCTGTGCAGCAAGCATGGAGGAACAGAAATGCAGTCACCAAAAAACAGGCACCACGGCTGAGCTCCCTGACTTGGGATAAAATTCATGGACACAGCAAAATTTGAGGACCTTTCCTGCACTGTGACCTGGAACTTGAACTGCTACATTCCCCCCAGGGGTGGGATGCAGTACACAGAGGCAGATCCGAGTGGGGGTTGGCCGTGATGCTTTTGTCTGGGAAAGAGGAACATGAGGACAATGTTCCCCTTCATGGAGGCAGTCGAGGGTTCCCCCTCTTCCCGGGTCTCTACCCAGCTGCGTGGAACCCCTCACACTTCCAAATCTTCCCCGTTCTCAGGGAGCGAGGCCGCCAGCTCCCTAAAGCAGAAATTGTGCATGTTACAGGATTGTCAGAGTCCTACCAGAGAAACCACCACTAGTGTTACAGGCCGAATTGTGTCCCCCAAAACTCATAAGCTGAAGTCCCAGCCCCCAGCACATTGGAGCACGAGTGTACTTGCACACAGGGCCTTTAAAGAGTAATTACAGCAAACTGAGATTGTGGGGGTGGGCCCTGATGTAATGTGACTGGTGTCCTCGTAAGAAGAGATCAGGACACAGATGTGCACTCGGGGAGAACTGTGTGAGGACACGGGGAGTGGGTGGCCGTGTGCAGGCCACAGAGAGAGAGCCCAGGAAAACCAGCCCTGCCCACACCTGGATCTCAGACTTCAGCCTCCAGGACTGGGAGAGAATAGATGTCTATTGTTTAGACAATTCAGCCTGTGCTGCTGTATTATGCAGCCCAAGCAAACAAGTGCAGGTAGGACATATATGTACATTTATATGTCTTTATATATATGCATGCATGCATGTATTTGTGTTTATATATGTACATTGTACACATATGCGCATATGTGCACACATACGTGTATATATGTGTGCATGTGTATTTGTATGTGTGTATGTGTATACAGGTACACAGGTACATTTACATGCACATGTGTGTATACGGGTGTATGTATATATGTGTCTGTGTATGTATAAATATATTTATTAGTACATGTATCTATATGTATAGTTTTAGATATGTATACTTATATCTATATGCATAGATAGGTTTATCTATATCTATGTTTGGGCTTTTTTTAAGGGACTCATTTCAAGGAATTGGCTCACATGGCTGTGGGTCTGGCAAGTCTGACATGTGTGGGGCTGGCTGGCAGGCTGGAGACTCAGGCAGAAGCTGAGGCTGCAGTCTTGAGGCAGAATTCTTCTTCCTCAGGGAAACCTCAGTGTTTGCTCTTCGGGCCTTTCAACTGACCGAATGAGGCCCACCCACATTCTCCAGGAAAATCTCCTCACTTAAAGTCAACCGATCATAGATACTGAACACATCGACAAAATACTTCACAGCAACACCAGATTCAAGTCTGACTAACTGGGAATGAGGGCCTGGACAAGTGGACACAAAACAGATGTCCCTCCATTGGTCCCCTCTCTCCATCAATCCTGGCTTTTTGTCCACATTGGTGCCAATATAGATTTTCTTAAAAGAAAAAGCACTTGTGTATACGTCTTGGGTAAAAACACATCCATGGATCCTCATGTTGTTCTCTAGATAAAGAGCCCCTTTTTTACCATGATGTGAAAGCTGTCTGAACTCCAGGATTTCTATATGGGAAGGAGGTATGGGGGCAGCCTGGTTGGGGAAGTATATTAATTTGCGAGGACAACTGTAACAAAGCTCCACGGTGGGGACTCACACAACAGAAATGTATTGTCCTGTAGTTCTGGAGGTGGGTAGAAGTCCGAGATCCAGGTGTGGGCATGATTGGTTCTCCTGTGGCTTCTCTCCTTGCCTTGTAAACAGTTGTCTTCTCCATGGTCCTCACGTGGTCCTCTTTCTCTGCATGTCTGTACCCACATTTCTTCTTATGAAAACATCAATCACAGGGCACCTGGGTGGCTCAGTGGTTGAGCATCTGCCTTCAGCTCAGGTTGTGATCCCAGGTTCCTGGGATTGAGTCCCACATCGGGCTCCTCAAAGGGAGCCTGCTTCTCCCTCTGCCTATGTCTCTGCCTCTCTCTGTGTGTCTTTCATGAATAAATAAATTTTTAAAAATCTTTTAAGAAAATTTTTAAAAAGACCCTGTTTCCAAATGTGGTCACATTCCAGGGTCCTGGGAGTTAGGACTTCAACATACAAATTCCCAGGACAGACATAACAAGAAGCAATGAGTTATTTGCTGTAAGGTTGTGTTTTCACAAAGCTATTAACTATTATGCAAAATAGGCATATAGTTATACTGTAAAGTTTGCACAACAGTTTTGTGGCAAAAGACAAACCCTATGAAGAGATGAGTATGTGTGTGAACTTAATTTAGACATACACAGTCAGGTGAAGCAATAAAGGTTAGTTCCTATAGATTTGGTCTCAAATTGAACCAGTTATAGAAATTTAAGTTACATAAGCATACTTAGAATCAGACTGGAATCACAGAAGAATGTCAGTAGAACCAGAAAATAATGAAAGGAAGGATTTCTACTCCTGACCTCCCCACAAAACACCCACCCCAGAATGATTACTGATAGGACCAGGGGATAGAATCTGCAAAACGACAACCAGAATGAAGCATTTTTGTGGTTTGAAAGTAGAGATCTCTAAAACATTGGCCAGGTCCGTGCTGTTTCTGAGAAAATTGCTCCCTTCCTGAGTTCAGATGGCAACATCTCTACTGCTTGGATCCCAGCCAGGCATTTAGCATATGAATCCAGGGAGAAACTCCATGGTGGGTCATTGAACCGAAGTTTTCTCTGGCAGTTGACATTTTAACTGCTTCTTCTCAGAGGTATCCAGTCAGAAATGTCATTCCCTTCTGACCCGCTTTCCTAAGTCTGCAGGTTCAACCCAAATTCCTCCCTGTATCAAAGGATTCTTTGCCTCACTCATGCTCAGAGAGCATGGGTGAATGTTTTTATAATCTTGGGGTGATAACTATAATGGCCATTGGAATGCTAAAACCAAAACACATAAAATTTTGATACGTGTGATTCCCTAAAAACTGAAAATTGACAGATAATGGGGAGCCTGGCTGGTTCCAAAAGTCTGAAGAGCTTTCCACTCTTGATTTCAGAGTTGTGAGTTGGAGCTCCACCTTGGGTTTAGAGGTTACTAAAAATAATAATAAACTTAAAAAAAAAAACTGGATAGCAAAACCAAAAGGAGAGGTCATTTCTTCTCCATCCAACTGACAAGAATGAAAAAAAAGTACAATATTTTAGGTTTGCAATAGTGGAGAAAAATTTCAAAATGCTGGTAGAAAAGGTGGATGTTAATAACATCAATCTTCATAATGGCCAAAAAATTGGAGGCAACCTATTAGCATCCATCACCAGAAAATCAAGCAAATTGTGGTATATCCATATCACAGAATAATACTGAGCAATAAGAAGGAACAAAATATTATTTGATATATTTTTGATAATTAATAGTTATTTGATAATTAATATTACTAAACAAAACACCAATACATATGGCGACATGGATAAATCTCAAAAACATTATGTTGGGTGAAAAGAGGTCAAAAACAAAATAGCAAATGATTTCCTTTACAGGAAATTTCAGAAAGGCAAAACGGTAATAACTGAGGCAAACCAAAGTTTGCTTGGTTCTGGGCTATGGAGGGGACTCAGGCAAAGTGCACAGGGAACTTTTTGGGGAAATTAAACGTTCTATATCTTGACTGTGATGGTTGTTATGTGACCATAAACAACTATTAAAATGTACCAAACTATGCACTAAAAATGGGCAAATCCTAGTATATGTAAATTATACTTCAGTAAACCTGAAGGTTTTTTTGAATATCAACTTCACAATTTTTTGCTCCGTGTCGAGAAGATCACTCTCATTGCACAGAACATTGGGTTGTGGTGGAGCAGGGGAGACAAATGTTCTCTCCTTCTACAAACACAATTAACCACCTTTTGTAGGCTAGGCTGGGATCTTGAACCCACATATAGTTGACCAGAGTCTAAAAATGCCATTCTCTGCAGCCTTGGTTGCCATGGCAAGAGCTGGAGCTAGACTCTGCTGATGGCAGCAGATTAGTGCTTTTGAGATGGATGGGGAGGTGGAAGGAGGCTCAGTCAGGGAGGCTCAAATTTTCTCCATCACTACTTGCACATTGGTTTTTGCACACCTTAAAAATATACTCTTGGGTGAGGTTCTTAGGAAGGGAACTGCAGTAGGTGTGACCCTTTGCATGAGTAAGAATTCTTGCTTTAGGGGAAACTGGCTGGCTGGCTTTGACAATAACAGAAGCTATGGCAAGAATACGAGGTGGGTCCCAGACTCCCGAGGAAGCCCACACACCCAGACGGTGAGGCTCTTCAGCCAGACCCCTGTCTTCAGAAATTTGTGTTGGCTCTTGGCTATCCTTTCTGCTCACTGCCATCTTGTTCAGTTTCCTGGTTATGCTTATGGTTTGCTTCTCCAAGATCCCTACCTCGGCTGCCAAGGCCCAGACCTCTCTCTGAAGCTATGCATACATCCCAAACCACACAAGATTTGAGACTTTCATCTCAACCACTTTCAGCATGGACCTCATTCACAATGAAAAGCCAAGCCCACCAGCACATCAGATCAAATTGCTTTCCAAAATATACCTCAGCCATTTTACTCATCCCCAAATGCCTCCCAAATCCTCCCACCCACTCCTAAAACCCTGCCTTGACCCTGCCTGGCCTAACCCCATAGCATAGCACTTAGATTGGTGGTCTCAAAAGTGGTCATATGTATAAAAAATTATTGGAACTTCCTTTTTTCTTTTTAATCTTACCCTCTGGAAATTTTCCAGGTTTTATTTTGCACATAACATTTTTCGGTGTATACCACTAAACATAAATTATTAAAAGTACATGAGGCGAATTAATAAAATCTCCCCTGGCATCTACTTGCCGCCCCTTTTCTTCCTCCTGCCTCCTTCCTGGAGGCCAGAGTGAGTTTTCTATATTGCATCCTTAAGCCGAGCCTTTCTGAGCTGAATTAGTTTGGGTATAATTTCTCGTTACCACTCAAATCACTCTTGTACCCTTTCTGTTTTCTCTGACTCCACTGCACCCACATAAATGGAAAATTCAACCCATCATGGGTAGACCAGTTGTTCCAAAAATGGATGGGTCTGTGGAAGTTCTCAATAGATATTTTTACAAAGAACATATACAAATGGCCAAGAAGTACATGAAAAGATAGCCAATGTCATTGGTCATCAAGAACATTCAAATTGTAGATACATTGAGATACCACTTTGTACCCACTGGGATGGCTATAATCAAAAAGACGTGATTGTTGTTGGTCAGAACATAGAGAACTTGGAACACTCATAAATGCTGGTGGGGATAGAAAACTCTGCAGCTACTTTGGAAAACAGTCTGGCAGGTCCTCAAAAGGTGAAATATGGACTCACCATATGACCCAGCAATTCCACTCCTCGGTATATGCTTAAGAAAAATGAAAACATAAGTCCACACAACAAAATTGTACATAAATGTTTACAGCAGCATTATTAATAATAGCCAAAAAGGGAAAACACCCTAAATGTCCATCAGCTTATGAACAGATAAATCAAACGAGGTCTATCCACACATATTATACAGCCATAAAGAGGAAGGAAGTACTGATTCACACTACAACATGGATGAACTTGAGAACATTAAGCTAAATGGAAAAAGCTACCCACAAAAATCACGTATTGTGCGATTGAGAATAGGAAAATCTCTACAGATGGAAGGTAGATTTTAGTATGCTGCCTAGGGCAGGGGGAACTGAGACGAAATGCAGGGTGACTGCTGATAAACACAGGGAGAGAAAAACGCTCTAAAATTGAACTGTGGTGATGGCTACACAACCCTGCCAATAAAAACCATTGAACTGTACACTTTAAATGGGTAAATTGTATAGTATGTGCATTATATCTCAATAAAGCTATTATTAAAAAACTGAAAAGTGAATTCTTATTTAGTTTTGCTCTGAAGGCATTATGGAATTTTACTCCATGGAGGTAGGCTGGCATCATGTATCACAATGTGAAATATCCACACACTGCTGCTATTTGCACACCAGGATGCCAGATAGAGCCTCATAATGGAACCTGGAAAATGAGGGGGCAGGATATTTACCTCAGAAAATATGTGGTCGTGGTGGGAACTGATGAACGATGGGAATCAGGGACACAATCTGCAAAACAGATGGCTAGTATTTAATATTTTTACAGTTTTGGAAATAGAAGTCTTAAGAACACTGGCTGGGTTGTACTCATTCCAAGAAAGCCAGTCCCTTCATGAGTTGGATGGCAACATATATATTGCTTGGATTCCACTCCAGCATTTAGCTCATTAATCAGGGAAATATTCCATGGTGGGTTGTCGAACTGCGGTTTTATCTGGCAACTGGGCCCAATGTTGACATTCAAACTCCTTCTCAAGGACTAAGAGTCTCCAGTCAGAAAGGTCTGTCATCTAAACCTCTTTTCTATTTATTTAGGTTGGGCCCATGTCCTTCCTGTAGCAACCGAGACTGTCTCGAAAGACCCTACAGCAACAGTGTAGGGTTATAATGTGAGCCACATATCTAATTTTAAGTTTCTGTCAGCCGCCACTCATCCTGATCTTAATTTTCTGTTAGCCATTAAAAGAAATGGATGGAGGGGATCGCTGGGTGGCTCAGTGGTTTAGTGCCTGTCTTCAGCCCAGGGCGTGATCCTGGAGTCCCAGGATCAAGTCCCACATCGGGTTCCCTGCATGGAGCCTGTTTCTCCCTCTGCCTGTGTCTCTGCCTCTCTCTCTCTCTCTCTGTCTCTCATGAATAAATAAGTGAAATCTTTTTTAAAAAAGAAAAGAAATGGATGGAATTAATTTTAATGATACTTTCCATTTAACTCAGTATGTCAACAATATTACCGTTTCCATGTGTAATCAACATAAAGATTGTTGGTGAGATATTTTGCATCGTTTGTTTATACTTAGTGTTTGAAACTCACTGTGTGGTACCGCTCAAGTCAGATCAACCACAGTTGAGATGCTTTCTAGCCATGTGTGACTGCTGGCTACTCTACTTGACAGTTTGGTCCTGGAGTTTTGTCTGAGCAGGAAAAACATTGTTTAGAGCAGGTCCTCCATTTCACAGGCACAACGAGGAAACTGAAGATAATTTAAAAAAATTTTTTTTGTTTTTATTGAGTCATCTCTACCCCCAACATGGGGCTCAAACTCACAACCCCAAGATCAGGAGTTGCATGCTTTACCAACTGAGCCAGCCAGGTGCCCCAAGAATATTTTTGAAGCCATGAGATGAAGAAGGATTTACTAAACATGACACAAAAGTCATTGAACATAAAATAACAAATGTGTAAATCTGACTCCACAACAATTGAAAACATCTGTGTGGGGGAAGCCTTCTTAAAGAAGACTTAAGTGGCCACCTGAGGTCAAATCTGTAGAAACAGAAATGATAGTCAAGTCAACATACAAAGCGTCAAGTCAGAAGGAAAGCTGCATAACAAAATAGAAAAGCAGGCAAAGGATACAAATTGACTACAAGAGAATGTCTGTGTGTGTGATAAATATAATAAAAGATTTATTCCACGACACCTGTAATATCAAAACATTCACCCCAAAGAGGAGGTATTGCTTTAGACTGACAAAATTGAAAAAGAAATCAAAGTTAGGGAGGTTGGACGGTGCTCAGATGGCTCAGTTGGTGGAACATGTGACTCTTGACCTCAGGGTCATGGGCTCAAGCCCCACATTGGGCACGGGGCCCACTTAAAAAAAAACAGCAACTGTAAATGAAGTTCAGAAGGTTGTAGGGAATAGGCATTCTCAAATGCTGGTAGCTGAGCAGGGGTTTGATGATACCAAAGCTTATTTTCGAACATTTAATGTCATGGTAGCATGTTCAGTGAAGGCAGGCTAAATGTGTATCTATACACTTAAGTGCTCATTTAAAATTTATTTATTTGTTTTTTAAGTGCTCATTTAAAGCAAAAGTGAGGGCAGCCCTGGTGGCTCAGCGGTTTTAGTGCTGCCTTCAGTCCATGGCCTGATCCTGGAGACCTGGGATCGAGTCCCATGTCAGGCTCCCTGCATGGAGCCTGCTTCTCCCTCTGTCTGTGACTCTGCCTCTCTCTCTCTCTCTCTGTGTGTGTCTCTCATGAATAAATAAATAAAATCTTTTAAAAAAAAAAAGCAAAAGTGATGCATTCACTCTGCACACTTGAGACACACTGAGTGCCTACTCTGTGCCAGACCTACCTTGAGGCACAAGGCTTCCTGCAAGCATGGAAGATGAAAGGAAGGCAGGCCCTTGCCTATGGAGCTGCTGAAAGGCCTCCTGAGAGAGAAATTTGGTACCATCTAAAAACAAAAGAAGTGTTTTGCCAATGGTTTCGCCCTTAGGAAGATGACCAGGAGAAATTCTCCGCCACATGGGCAAAGCAACAGTACGAGGACGTTCCCTGCAACCTTTCTTCATTCAATAAATATTTATTAATCAACAACAATGTGCCAGTCAACGAAGGAGACATTCACGATGTGACAATGATACCACAAGTCAAGAGTTTAAAAACCGGGGCAGGAAGCATGAACACAGGCTGTATATGCACACCAATCACCACCGATGGCAAGGGGGAGGCATGCACATTCCTCATGGCAGCATGGATACACTCCACAGTGGGACACTGAGCCACAGCAGCACATGGTGGGATGAGGCATGGACCTCATGCCCATGACTCTGCTGGGGTGGCACCTGCTGTGTTTCCATCTCCTGCACCACCCCACTGCCCATCTGTAAGCACAGGATCTCCCTTTCTTCACACTACTTCCTTATCCACTAACCTCACCAAGACAGAAGGAGACCTAAGTAGTACATTTCCTAGAATCTGATGCTTAACCCACGTGGGCCTTTGGTGAGTATGACAGATAGATGTATTGTGGGGGTGGGGGTATACTTATCCTTCCAAAGTTCCTTCCAAAGTACTACTTGGTGCTGGGACACGGTTTTGAACCTGCCACATAGTAGCCTTCTCAGAGCATGGAATATTCCAGTCTCAAAAGCTCTTTCCTCAGCACCCCCTCCCTCCAACTGGGCCTGAGCTGACGTTTCCATGACAACATCCAGAGCCACCTCTCCCCCTCTTGCTCTTGGGCAGGGGAAAGGGAGAGCAGAGCAGAGCTCCTGAGCATCTCTGGTGGGAAGAAGGAGGGGACTTCAGGGTGGGCTGGAGCCCACTGTCCCCCCCAGCAGGGGTTCATGCCCAGCTCTGTCTTCAGAATCAACACCCTCCAAACTGGGGTCTCTGCATCCTTATTTTCAGCTTCTCATTGACTGCAAATGCCTTCTGCCCAGGGAAAATCATGACTAAGGCAGGATGAGTGTGGAGGGTGGGAGACACAAGGCCGGAGGGGGCATCCGGATTGCCTAGTCTTTCGGATGCCATATATCTGGGTGGTACCCAAGAATCTCTTTACTAACACGTTCCCAGGTGACACTTGGATGATCCGCTTATAACACTTTGAGAATGATTGGTCTTCCCCTTGCCACTCACTTGTGCTCCACAGACCAGCAGCATGGGTATCCCCTGGTGGGCTTTGCAGAAATGGAGGACCTCAGCACCCCTACACCCCAGACCTACTGTGATGAACCGAGTTGTGTCTCCTGAAATTCATCTGTCGAAGCCCTAATCCCCAGTGTGACTGTCTTTGGCAATGGGCCCTGTAAGGAGGGAATAAATTTTTTTTTAAGATTTTATTTATTTATTCATGAGAGACACAGAAAGAGAGGCAGAGACAGAGGGAGAAGCAGACTCCATGCAGGGAGCCCGATGCGGGACTCAGTCCTGGGACCAGGATCACACCCTGAGCCAAAGGCAGATGCTCAACTGCTGAGCCACCCAGGCATCCCAGGAGGGAATACATTTAAATAAAATCATAAGAGTGGGGCCCTAAACTGTAATACAAGGTTGGAGGGCTAGCAGAAAACAATCCTGTTGGAAAACTATCCCTGCTTGGACTTCCAGCCTCTGGACCTGGGAGAAACTAAATATCTGTTAAGCCTCCAGTCTGCGATATTTCATGATGGTAGCTGGAGCAGGCGAATACACCTACTGAGTCAGAATCTACATTTTAGCCCAATTTCCAGATGCTTCTTGGGCACAGTGAAGTTTGGGAACCACTGCTGTGCTCTGCTGGGTGGTGACTTCAGATTAATATTAGTTCCCTGATCATATCCCACTTTCCTGTTGGGTAGGAAAGATCTTCTTGTTGAGTTCCTCAAAACTTGGGCAGCTGCTTGGCTCTCCCCTCCTCAGTTTGAGCCATGCCCTCCTCTCCCTGGCTCCACTTCTCCTGGAGACCCCGCATTTCTATCCCCAGCCCTGATCCCCCTCCTGAATCCCATCATGTTCTATACCAGATGTGTGTTTGGATTTCCAACTTCATGAATTTCAAAATCGATCTTTGTTAACAGCAAAGCAAGCCTCCTCTCTAGAACACATCTCCATCTATACCATGGGTGATTCACCTTTGCTTTCTTGTCCTCTCTGACTCTCTGACTCCATGTCCTCAGGTGTCACAGAATCTGATCTATGGCCTTTCTCCTCTGAACCTAGAATAGTTTCTGGGTTGTAGCATCCTTGAGATTGGGAAACAGTGAGTGTGAACAACACCACTTTCCTAGTTATGTGGTTCACATGAGGAATCCCAGTAGAGAAAGGCTCTCATCTAGACCAGAGATTCTCAAACTTGATGGACATCAGAACCCTAGAGGCCTTGTTAGAGCTGAAAGTGATGGGCTCCTCTCCCAGAATTTCTGAATCAGTAGGTCATGCTAAGTGGTTCTCTTACCTAATTGTTTAATTGGATGTATTTGGACTCTGGCTAGATGTTTAGCTCCTGTATTAGAAGACAGATTAGGGTGCGATGCTGGCCTAAGGGCTTACCACAACCCGAGGTCACTTGAGTGAATGCTCCAAGGGATTCAGGAACAGAAGCCCTCCTGGCTGTCCCTTGGTCTAGTGCCATGTAAAGCTCTGTCATCTCCCATGGGTCACTGCTCACAGTTGGCAGCCACCCTGGTCTAGGCCACTGCCATCTAGACCAGTCTTCATCTTAGCTTCAATGCCCCCACTCTTGGTCCTCAAGACCAAGCAAACAGACTGGATCCTGGTCCTCCCCTGTCAGGAGGTGGTGAGCCATTTGTTAATTTGTACAAAATTTCGTTTCCTTGACCCATTCCTCAATTCTACATCTAGGAATTTTTCCTCAATGGAAACTGGGCCAAATGTGCCAGATTACTGTAATAATGGAGATTCAGGCAGCCTTATTTCTAAAATAACAAATGGCAGTTGGGTCTATAACACAGAGTGTTTTTCTAAACAGAAGCAAATAGTCCATTTCACTCAAGCAAGAGGAATAAGCTTTAGTCCACAGGACTGTGTTGTGCACTTACAAACATGTTAAGAGGGTAGATCTCACATTAAGTGTCCTCACAACAATAAAATAAGATGGTGGTGGGGGGGGACAAACAGTCAAGCTCTTTTTCTTTCTCAAAATAAAGTCATATTTTAGAGTGTATCTCATGACAGGGCAATGCTCACAAATAACATAAAAAAGATGTCAGACTCAAAGAATCATGCCAATTTCATATGAAACTTTATGTGGAGGTGGACATGGAGAAAAAGCCTGGAAAATGCAGCAAAATATAATGTGTGTTTTTCACTGGACTGTCTGGTTATGGAAGAAAATCTGATCACTGAAGTCTGGAGCCCTAACAATGTTCACACTAATTATTGATTACATATATGTATGTATATGTAAACACATGTGTACATAGATATTAATATTTAATAATAAATATAAACATCTCCTGCTTCTTCACTGCCTTAAGACATAACAGATCCCAAAGGAAAGTAATGCTGCATCTGTCCTCTGCTTAAATCACTTTAGTGGATTCCCTTTGTTCCATAAGCAAAGACCTGGTGCCCCCCTGACCTGCAGACTGTCCGGTACTCCAGAATTTCTACAAAGGCAGCACTTGGGGAGGTGGAGGATGCATTCCAGTTGGGGAGGGGCTGCCTCTAGCCCCTGCTGCTAGCATTCATTTTCCGGATGCTCTGACTCTCACAAGCAGTCTTTAGGAAAATGCAAATGATTTCTTTGAACATATGTGCATACGTTTCTGCATGTGTGTGTGTGTGCATGTGTGTGTGTGTATGTGTGTGTAGACAAAGGAATAGAAGCGAAATTCTTCTCGTTGACATGGCTGTGACTTCAACGCACTGTGTAATGTGGTTTAACCAAGCATATCTGGAACCAGATGGCTATTGTGTATAAAAATCTGCAGTGTGCACACACAAGCACCAGTCTTGCCAGCACCCAAGACAGACACTTGGTCCATCAGAAAATGATGAGGCTCGGGTGACAGAGAAGCTGAGAAAGAACATGGAAGGGTAGAGTCTAGGAAAAGGAAAGCTAGTGTTAAGTATTTTCATGATTTGGAAACCCATGACTTTGGAACAGAGGTCAATGTGGAGTTGTTTTCAAGAAATCCAACCGCTTCCTGCTAGGGAGGAAATGTATGTATTGTTTGGTTTCTAGCCGAGCACTGAGCTAATGAACCACGGTGAGTCCTTGAACTAAAATATAATCTGATGATTGTGCCAGGAAGCAACATCCAAACTCCTTCTTTTCCAGGACCACAAATTTCCAATTAGATGTGTGTCTCTTAACTGAATTCAGATCTGGCCCAGATCCCTTCTATAACACTAAGGTCTCAGGGCTTAATGAGGACCAGAGTTTCTGAACACAGTGAAGAGGGCAGGGTCTACACAGAGAGAGAAGAGTTCTTTTCTGAGCCCAGCGCAATACAGGAGAATATTTCTGCAATCATAGGTTAGGGGGTGCTTGATTCAAGACAGTCCAAATATCAACAAACACAGAATGAAAGAGTGTTAAACCTTATTACATAAACACTAACAATATAAGAACATGAAAACCCCATCCCAGTATCCAACTGGGTGAAATCATTGTATCACATAAAATCTAAGTAATTCTACTGATATTACCCAAGAAGTGCCAATGGATCCACACAGAAAAGGTGAACAGCAAATCAGGAGAAAAGGGACTACAATGGGCAGGTCATGACAGAGAAAATGCAAAGGTTTTGAGAAACATGAAAGGATGTTCCAACATCTTTGTGCTGCAAAACTGGAAGTCGGTGTGCATCCAGAGTGGCTGCCAAAAGGGAGA
Source organism: Canis lupus dingo (assembly GCF_003254725.2). Lineage (NCBI taxonomy): Eukaryota > Metazoa > Chordata > Mammalia > Carnivora > Canidae > Canis > Canis lupus. The sequence continues at coordinate 101,224,894 of NC_064243.1, forward strand.
AACAGACTAAGAGTCTGTCCATCGACAGACGAGGGGATAAACCAGAAGCAGTATATACATGCTTGGTGACATTATACTATGTGAAATTAACTAGTCACACAAAGACAAAGACTGCATGATTCCATTTATGTGAGATATCTAGGGCAGCCTAGGTCACGCGGAGACAGCAGAGAGGGGGTCGCCAGGGGCTGGGGACAGGGGACTGGGGACTTAACATTGAATGGGTACTGAGTTTTATTTTTGCAAGAGGAAAAGAGCTCCAGAGATGGATGGTGCTGATGGTCGCACAGTGTGGATGTGCTTCATGCCTCCCAATTGTGCGCTTAAAAATGGTTAAGAGGGGACTTTTTACTTTACATGGATTCTACCACAACTTAGAAAACCAAACGAAACCTGGACACTGAGAGTGATGACACCCAGAGTTGGCAAGAGTGGGAGGGAATGGACCCCTTCGGTTGAGGCCAGAGGGAATCTGGGTAGGCGCTGCCTCTATTCAACTATTTTAGCAAGACGTAGCAGAGCAGCAAGTGTGCACAAATTTGCTTTGATTCAGCCATGCAGTTTCTGGGAATGGGCTCAACGTGAAAGTCAGGAAGCTTTGCCTGTCTCCATGGGGGGCAGGAAAAGGTGTCTCCTTCTAAAAAATATCAATGAGTGATGACTGGGTGGCTCAGTGGTTGAGTGTCTGCCTTTGGCTCAGGTCGTGATCCTAGAGTCCTGGGATCGAGTCCTGTATCAGGCTCCCTGATTCTCCCTCTGCCTCTGTCTCTGCCTCTCTCTGTGTCTCTCGTGAATAAATAAATAAATAAAATCTTTAAAAAAATATATATATATATGGTATTTTAATGTCTGGGCTGACAACTTGTACTTAACCCCCAATTTAATTCACTACTGAAGATTTTTTTATTTTTTATTTTTTGATTTATGATAGTCACACACAGAGAGAGAGAGAGAGAGAGGCAGAGACACAGGCAGAGGGAGAAGCAGGCTCCATGCACCGGGAACCCGACGTGGGATTCTATCCCGGGTCTCCAGGATCGCGCCCTGGGCCAAAGGCAGGCGCCAAACCGCTGCACCACCCAGGGATCCCACTACTGAAGATTATTATGTCTATACACCCCCCCTTTTTAAAAAGATATTTATTTATTTATTTATTTATTTATTTATTTATTTATTTATGACACACAGAGAGAGAGGCAAGAGAGATACGCAGAGGGAGAAGCAGCCTCCCTGCAGGGAGTCCGATATGGGACTCGATCCCAGGACTCCGGGATCATGCCCTGAGCTGAAGGCAGACACTCAACCTCTGAACCACCAAGGTGTCCTTGTCTATACATCCTTTCAATTAGGATATTCAATTAGCCATTTAAGAAATATATTGAGAAGGAAAGCAGGATATAAAATGGTATATGAGTAATAATCCCAGTTTTGACCAAATATCATTTATTTGCTCAGTTACATGTACCCTAGAAGAGCATTATCCAATATAAATAGAAATATTCAAGCCACGTATATAACTATATTTCCTAGCAACCACTTTCATTTTATTTTTATTTTTATTTTTTTTAAAGATTTTATTTATTTATTCATGAGAGACACAGAGAGAGAGAGGCAGAGACACAGGCAGAGGGAGATGCAGGCTCCATGCAGGGAGCCTGACGTGGGACTCGATTCCAGGACTCCAGGATCACGCCCTGGGCCAAAGGCAGGCGCTAAACTGCTGAGCCATCTGGGGATCCCATCAATACAAAAAATTTTTAATGAGGTATGCAAAAAAATTTTTTATACTAACTCCTGGAAATCCAGTGTGTATTTTGCAATGACCAGGCACACTGCAAGTCCAAGTGCAAGCCACAAGGACAGTGGCTACCATGTTCGACAGGCCAGGTCCAGAGTGTGCTGAGATGTTTTTGAAGCCACATGCATTCACCTTTAGAGCTCGGAAAATTCTAGACTCTGGCTCCCCGGCCTACCCTAGCTGCGGTTTCCATGGCAACAGCCTGAGCAGGCCCTGCAGTGAGGCATCACACTGATGCTCCTGGATGAACAGAGAGAAGCAACTAAAACAAAACAGCCTGGCTGGGGGATGGGGTGGACTAGGAAAAGACCTAGCAGACAACGCCTCATCCATGCCTCTTGCATAGCATTTGTGTATGAAAAACTGCATCATCAGACAGCGTATGTGCAAAAGACAACAAAATTGGCTTCTCTGGAGTCTCAGCATACTCTGCTAGAAATCACGAGTCTCCCTTGTATTGAGCAGAGGTGATGTATGAACATGTTGAATCACTACACTGTACACCTGAAACCAGTATTAGAGTACATATGTGTTAACTAACCAGAATTTATTTTTTTAAGATTTTATTTATTTATTCATGAGAGACATGGAGCGAGAGGCAGACACAGGCAGAGGGAGAAGGAGGCTCCCCTCAGGGAGCCTGATGTGGGACTCGATCCCAGGATCCTGGGATTATGACCTGAGCCAAAGGTAGATGCTCAACCGCTGAGCCACACAGTTGCCCTAACCAACTGGAATTTAAATAAAAACTTTAAAACAAACAAAAAAAGAAATCATAAGTCTCTTGAAAGCTCCAGTGATATGAATTATCTATTCCACATTTCATACATTCATGCATTTACTCATGTAATAAAGGCTTGAGCCTCTTGTATTTGCCGGCCTCAAAGCTAGGAGCAGGAATTACAAAAACATCCAAAACAGGCAGAGTCTCTGCCCTGGAGAAATACTGTTGCATTCAGAAAGTTTCATTTTATTCACTATTTGCTAAATGAGTTTCCACAGAGTCTCTATTAGGTGATTTGCTGAAGCCACCAAGAGAAGCCTTTGATCTCTTGGAACTTACACTCTGGTAGAGGAGGTAGGAGGTAAACAAAAATATAAAATGATGTTGGAATGATGAGTCCCTAAGGTCAACACTAAATTGGGGGTCACAGGAGAGAGAGTGACATGAGGCGTGATGTTTTACACAAGGAAATCAGGGAATATCTGTACGGTGGTAGAACCACGGGGAGATATGGACAAAAGGAGGAAGCCAGCTATGAGAGCACACAGCAGGTGCAAAGGCCCCAGGGCAGGAGCATGTTTCAAGGGCAAGCCAGTTGTCAGGAAGTAAGCTACAGACAAAAACCAGAGCTGGGGATGGACAAGACACAAGGCAGGGGCTGCAGGCAGGGTCCTCACAGGTCATGGTACTGACTCTGGAGTCCATTAATTAAGAGGTGAAATTTTCAGATTGCCAATGATTCACATTAATGGCACAACTACTATGTGCTGGCTCTGGGTTAGTGACACTCACATCACACCTTTGTTCTTGGAGCAACCCACTCATTACAAGTGATTTTGAGGCTTACAGGAGCCACTTAGGGCATGCAAAATGATTAGCACACAGTAAGTACTCAATAAATGTTATTCTCTCTCACCAGCCTTTTGTGTCTGGGGAAACTGGAAGAATGTATTTGCTTTCCCATACAAGAATAATAAGGCCTACATTTTAAAACGTGCCAGTAGGAAGGTCCTGTAGTCAGATGAAAATCACAAGCAACCACAGAATTATTCTGGTGAGGGTACAGTCATCGCCACCACCAAGCATGTCTCGACCAGCTCCTGCTACCCCTGGGAATTATATGATCTAGCCCTGGCCACCTACCCCCTGGGATTCTCCATCTCCCACCCACAGACCAACCTCAGAGTGGCAAGGAAAGCCCTACCTGGCCAGGGGCAAACACAAAACCAAAATAAATTTAAAAACACAGGGAAATCTGAATATGTATGTTTGTACATTTATACATTTTTAAAAAGTATAATAAAAGTAGAATTTTCACTGTTGATTTTAAAGTATTACTAGGCTTGGTCAGACAGGCTCATTGTGAAGAGGTTAGCATGCTACATGACATTTTTTTCTTTTTCTTTTTCTTTTTTTTTTTTAATTTTTTATTTATCTATGATAGTCACACACAGAGAGAGACAGAGAGAGAGAGAGAGAGAGAGAGGCAGAGACACAGGCAGAGGGAAAAGCAGGCTCCATGCACCGGGAGCCCGACGTGGGATTTGATCCTGGGTCTCCAGGATCGCGCCCTGGGCCAAAGGCAGGCGCCAAACCGCTGCGCCACCCAGGGATCCCATTTTTTTCTTTTTTTTTAAGATTTTATTTATTTATACATGAGACACACACAGAAAGAGAGGCAGAGACATAGGCAGAGGGAGAAGCAGGCTCTCGTGCAGGGAGCCCAATGAGGGACTCGATCCCAGGACCCCAGGATCACGACCTGAGCTGAAGGCAGTTGCTCAACCACTGAGCTACCCAGGGGTCCTGCTACAGGAGAATTTAAAATGCTGCACACACAGGTACTCGTGGCAGCCAAGTCCCATGGTCAGCTCAAACCATCATCACAGAAAACTCATTGACAAGAGGGCCCAGAGATCTAACCTGCTCTCAGATGCCTGGTGTTGAAGCTGATGATGTTTAGAAATGGACATCTTCAGGATAGAGGCCACAATGACTGATATCTGAGAAAACCAATCCCTTCTCATTTGGATGGGGATGTGCATATCATGGGGCTCCAGTCCAGCGTGTGGCTCATGAGTCAGGGGGAGGTTCCACGGGGGGTTGTTTGACTTGGTACCTGGGCCAAGGGGGGGATATTTGAATGGCTTCTTCTCAGGATGGTGGGCTTCCTTTCCCAGCTGGTCATTTCCCATCAGGTCTACAAGCCCCTCACCCCCTTTAGTCCTGGGGCTCTGCAGCTCTGCAGGGCAGAGGCGAGGGGTGGGGAGGCAATGCTTGGAAAACACAGCACAAAAAAACATGGGTAAAGGGTTTTATAATCATGGGTTAGAGAAGACCTCACTAAACCCAGTGGAAAAACCGACAAGAAAAACCTACATTCAATCTGACAACATAAAATTGAAAATCCTACTGTTATGGGTTAAATTGTATCCCCCCACCCCCAACCAAAAAAATTCATGTCAAGATCCAAACCTCCAGTACTTCCACCATATGTGGAGACAGGGCCTTCACAGAGGTAATGAAGTTAAAGTGAGGTCCTTAAGTGGATCCTAATCCAACATGTCTGGTGTCCTTGTAAGGACAGGAACGTTTGAACACATGTAGGTACAGAGCACAGACCATGAACTGCACAGGGGGAGGACAGTCATCTACAAGCTGAGGGGGAGCCCTGGAAACAGACCCTTCCTCACTTCCTTAGGAGACATTAACCCTGCAGACATCCTGACCTCAGACTTCCAGCTCCCAGAACTGAGTGAAATAAATTTCTGTTGTTCCAGCTCCCTGTCCGAGGTGCTTTGTTATGGTGGCCATAGCATACTGACACACCCACCACAGGAAATATTTAAGTGACCAGGTAGAGCTTTTTCCGACACCTATGATGGTCCAATCCCTACTACTAATCACTAGTTATGTCAATTCCTCTCACAGATTAATAAGAAGTAGTTGCACAACATATTAGTTGTCTGGGGCTGCTGTAACAAATTAACATGGACCAGGTTGCTTAGAATTACAGAGGTTGACTCCACCACTGCCTGGAGGCCAGAAGTTCAAAACCAGGGTGTCAGAGGACAGGACCCCCTCCGAAGGCCCTCAGGGAGACCCGTCCAGCCTCTGTGGCTTTGGGTGGCTCCTGGCTGCCTTTCTGGCAGACACACCACTGCAATCTCTGCCCCATTCCCTCTCATCTCTGTGTCTCTGTGTGTCTAAGTCTTTCTCTTATGAGGGCATCCACCCTAAACCCAGGGTCATTTCATCTCAAGACACTTGGTTAATGACTTCTGCAAAGACCCTACTTCCAAAGGTCACATTCTGAGGTTCTGGGTCGACATGAATTTCAGGGGGCAGGGGCAGCATTATTCAACCCACTACAAAAACCAAAATAGAAAAAAAGAGAGAGAGGGACTCAAAATGTCTGTTCGCAGATTTCCAGGGAAGGTTAAACTTCAAGTTTTCTTTCTCGCCCCTTCCAACAGTCTAGCAAGGTGTTTATGTAAAGTTTGCAAAATATTTTAAATGCAATTGGTTGAAATCACCATCCTTTCTACTTTGTTATCTCCTTCCTTAGAACAACAACAACAAAAACCTCATGTTTGATGATACTGGGGTGGTCATGGGTATTTTTGAAGACATAGCTATAGGCAATTTGAGTAGGGGGCAGATTTTGTGGAATATATGCAATGTTAGGGTGGCAAGATTTAACAAGTAGAAATCCAGGATACTAAGTTGAATTTAGATTTCAGATAAACAATAAATAACTTTTAGTATAAATCTGTCCCATGCAATAGTTAGGATATTTAGTATAGTATATAACTATGCTGAAAAGGCGTTCACCATTAATCTGAAATTCACATTTTTTTTTTGAAATTCACATTTTTTTTTGAAATTCACATTTTTTAAATAAAGATTTTATGTATTTGTTCATGAGAGACACAGAGAGAGAGAGAGGCAGAGACATAGGCAGAGGGAGAAGCAAGGAGCCCAATGTGGGACTCAATCCCTGGAATCCGGGATCACACCCTGAGCCAAAGGCAGACGCTCAACCGCTGAGCCACCCAGGCATCCCTGAAATTCACATTTTTATCTAACAATCCTATTTCTGTATTATTCTTTATTATAAGGTTATATATTACATATATAAGGTTATATATCCATACATTATGTATATGTGTATATGCATGGACATAGATAAGGTTATATCTATGTAACTACATATAGTTATATTTAATCTTATGTATAATAGTGTATACATGTCTATCAATAACTATAAAGTTTTTAGTAGCCATCCTGGGGTCAGAATCACTCCAGAAATACTATATTGCACTAACCCTACATCGATGCACAAAGATGCTTATCACAGTAGGAATACATCTCGTGGTGCAGGGCACCAGAATTATGAGAACCGTGGGGAAGAAATAAGGTTTGAAATGTACAAAGCAGAAGCCGACCTGGAAAATTTTTTTAAACCTACGAAGTATAAAATTTGTAAGTTGGAGGACCCCTTCTCACTAATGCCTGGTCAAGTCACAAATTCTTCTCCACCAACAATGAGCTCATAGGGCAGTGTTTAACATTAGAACATTTCAGGAAAGTGTGGTGTAGATTTTAGCAGAATCCCTGTCTAACTTGGGTCATCCCTGATGGACAAACAGCACGGGAGGCTGGTTGTGAAAACGTGGAGATGGATATTTGGGGCATCTGCTCCTGAGGGAATCTGTGGCTCCAGCCAAAGTGTACCCTTCGGTACAGAGAGGTTACCCGAAGAAGAAGAAGACACCTCAATGACACGATCCCCACACACATCCATCAACCGCTCATCACTTGCAACAACGAAACAGTTATCTCATGGCACAGCTGTTCAGCACCATCCAATACAACATACTGGCAATTGGGAAAAGCATTGCAGCTGCACTTGTATGATTTAATTCCAAAGCAAATTTGTACATGTTTTTTTTATCAATCACATTAGATTTCAAATGTGCCAAAGGGTAAAAAATGAAGTATGCTCACAGACGCCAAATATCAATCTGAAAGAAAGAAGACTGGCAGGGGCTTCAAAATAGGAAAGTAACTAAAACCACTGTTAGACAGAATAGTGATAAGGAAAAGGACCATGCCAGCCAAAAAGACAAGATTGTGAAAACAACTGCACAAGGCATTTTTTTTCTCGTTACAAAAAACAGGATTCTTCCAAATAGGAAATTAAAAGCAGCAAAAAACATGGAAACAATAGAAAACACACACACACACACACAACCCTGTAACTTTCGGGTTGCAAAAAAAAAAAAAAAATCCATGGAAGGAGGTGACACTAACTTCATTTCATTTGCTGCATGTAATAAGGACCCCGAGCTTTTGTTGTGATCTGTTGTGACAAGCAATATTCAACAACGTTGAAAAACTGGTTTTTGTGTGTTTCTCCCCAAAAGGGTGAGCTTGATAGTGTTTGCAAAGACTCCCTCAAAATATGCAGTGACAATACAGAGCCTATTATTTATTATTTATTTATTATTATTTATCACGTGATCCAGCCTAGTCCGAAGCATTTCTATCTCTGTTTTGTTTGTAAAAGGTTTTCAATCGGAATAGCATTATTTGCTATCAAATAGGTTTTCCAACTGGGTAAATATATACAAATGATGGAGATTTTGCATCGAGCGCAGCAGGCTGTGTTTACTCGAATGATACATTATTCGAATAAAGATGCACTGGGACTGGACAAGAAGGAATATTTATTCTCCAGCTAGCGAAAATTTCATGGGAGTTATTACTATCCTCATCATGAGCACTTAGGGGAAAAGTCAAAGTGAGAAAACAAATGTGCCTTATTTAAACAAAGCTGTATACAAAGAGTGCGTTAACATAACGGGGAAACGTTCACAGAAGGAAGTGGCAAATCAAATGCTCTATGCCAGATGCCAAATGTAACTCCAGCTTTAGGATTCTGCAGGAATAGGGCAGGGACTGTGAGCTGGGGATTTACTTGGTTTGTCATAATGTAAAAATCCATGAGAGATTTTGGGGGGCAGAAAGGGAAGGCTTTTCTGTGTCTTGAAAACCATCTATGTGAGATGTTATTCAACAAAGTGAAACAAATTCTAAATGACTGTAAGTCATCATGAACAACATTCTTGGTTAGTATGCAGCTTTGCAGCTGTTGTGAAATTTGAACAACTCTCTTCACAAACACTGATAAATATTCAGGAATGTACCATTTGCCTCTTGTTCCCCTAATCTCGGCAGAGAGAGCTGCCTCTACAGGTTCTGAGGTCTTCACCCGAGCCTCCGTGTTTCACAACAGTGACACATTCTCTCTTTAGGTTCATCTCATTTAAAAAAATTTTTTTAACTGTGGTGCAATATGTATAATATAAAATTAACTATCCTAATCAATGTAAGTACATTCACGTTGTTGTGCTACTCACCTCTAGAACTTTCTCATCTTGCAAAACTAAAACTCTGTCCTCTTTAAACACTAACTCCTAATTCCCCTTGGCCTCCACCCAGGGTCACCACCATTCTGCTTTCTGCTGCTGAATCTGACTCCTTTAGGCACTTCAGAAAAGTCTTTTTGTATAACCATCCTAGGCCAAAGGCTACACTATCTTCCTATTCTAAGAAAAATTCTGTTATAAAATTATTTTCAGAAGAGGAAATAACAGATGAGGGTGCAGTCAAAAATTAAAATAAAATAAAATAAAACAAAATAAAACCCATGTGGGAGAAAAAGTATTCCAGGGGTATTTTCAATCACCTAATTAATAACATTTTATGCCATTTTTTTTTACTTTGTGCTACATTATAGTATTTGAGCAACTTAGTGGTGATGTGAGGGATTTGCTGTGATTTCTGTACAGATTCTAAATAAATTTTCACCTCTGAACCAAGTTTTCATATTTGTCATTTTGTATTCTTTTCCTCAGAGGAGGTCTCCCAAAGAATAAAGCTTTCAGGCCTCACAAAACCTGGATCCACTTCTAGTCCAATGTTAAATAACACCTGTCTCTGCTCCAAAAGCTGGACTTTGAAACTGAAATGAGATGTCATTTCTCCAGCAGGCAGACAAAGATAAAAGAACAGATACCACCCAAGATTGACAAGAGGGTGAAAAAGTGGACATCTTCACAGTCAGCTGTGAGAGAATATGTTGCTTCATCCTTTCTGGCAAACATTATGGCAATGATTATAGAAGTTTAAAATGCACATACCCTTTGATCCAATAATTTCACATCTGGAAATCTACACCTGCTCAATTGAACCCACACACCAGCCACTCACCTACATGGGAGTTATGGTAACATTGTCTATGAATGCAAGAAACTAAAAACAAGTACATGAAACATATCTCCAAGGATGTCTAGAGTGCATTCGTTAAAAACAAATGCGATTTTTATTTATTTTTTATTTTTATCTTTTAAAGATTTTATTTATTTATTCATGAGAGACACACAGAGAGGCAGAGACATAGGCAGAGGGAGAAGCAGGCTCCCATGGGGAACCCAATGTGGGATTTGATCCCAGGATCCCGGGATCACAACCTGAGCTGAAGGCAGACACTCAACCACTGAGTCACCCAGGTACCCTGCAAATGCAATTTTTAAAAGAATATTTAATGTCATGAGAGCATATTACATGAAAAAAGATAAAAAAAAAAACACATATAGGCCACAAACCAACTTTTTGCAAAAATGATCCACTCATTCATTATTTATATGTTAGTTATTTATCTATAAGCTGTATTAAGCATTTTGTATCTAGTAGACACTCCAAAGGCTTTTGGGACCAAAGAAAGAACAAGGCTCTGCCCTCATGGGGCTTCCTTTTAACAGAAAACAAGCTGGCCATCCAGAAAGTGATTCAGAAACATATGGATAGTGTGAAACAATGAATTCTCTAGCAGCCACTAAGTCCATTCCGGGACAAATACCCTGGAGAAACTCTCCATCTGTGAGCAAGGAGACAAAAGCCAGTGACAGTGACAATCTGACAAATACTCGCTGTGGGCCAGCTCCCCTAGAGTGGCTCTGTCCAAGCAAACACCTGCGATGGGGGTGGGGGTCTCACTCTTCCCAATCAGACAACAGGCACATGAAATAGGGTGTATGCACATAATAGTACATGGTGGAGCCGCTTAAGAGACTGAATCAAGGCCCCAGGTTTCAACACGAACACTATTGCAGAATAGAAGGCAGGCACAAAAGGGTACTACAGATATAACACCTCCGAGCTGTCCATCACCTCTCCCAGAGATGTTTTCTGCGTTGCAATTGTTTGACATGATCTTTGCTTGTTAAAGGCTCTCAGGTACTGTTTTGAGTGCTATCTTCTGTAATTCAATTAAGGAGAGCAGCTAAAGGGGTGTAGGTCTGCTGGAATCAGACGTCCACCCCTTGGATCCTTGCCCCTCGGTGAGGAGTGTCCTAATAATCAGATTTGCTATTATCTCCTTCAAGAAGCATACAGACACAACTACATGCTGGGATATATTTATTTATTTATCTATTTATTTATATATAAAAAAAATAAATTATATTTATATAAAAATATATAATATATAATAAATATATAAAATAAAATAATATATATAAAAATATATTTATATTTCTATAAAAATATATAAATATATATATTTTAAACCCATACCTGTTTACCTCTACAGCCTGGAGAGTTCCAGTCAGATCCACTGCTCTTCCCCTCCCACATAGCCAGCAGTTTCCATGGCAATGGATGAGCCTGCAGGTACTAGCATGAACAAAGCACAGTTTCTGATAATAAAACTGCCTGGCAGGGGGATGGGGAGGATTTCAGCAGGACTGATGCCTCCCCTCCTCACCCCTTGCCCCCCCCACCCCCGACTAGGGCTTTTCATTTCTCTGCAGCTTCTTGTGATTGAAAAGCTTGCCCCCCCCCCCCAAAAAAAAAAGAAAAGCTTGCCCCTGAGACAAAAACATAATTTGGAGAATCTAATTCCCTTGGGGATGATGAGGAAGGGGTACATGGGGAGGCCAGCCAGCACCTGCATACAATGGTGCACAATAATGCTCCCCCCCACACCTCATCCAGCAGCAGCATCACCTGGGAACCTGTGACTTTAAGTGATGAACCCTCCAGGTGTGTCTGGCATTTGTCCAGCTTGAGAACCATTGGTCTGCACAGCTGATTAACTCCTCTCAGGGCTGATCATGTTTTCCCCTTTATTTCCCATCAGATAGGAAAGACCTTCCTACCATGTAGTATGTAACTGTCGGGTCTCTGGATCTTCTCTCCACATTAAATCCGGAGATATCCCCTCTCCCCACACTCTCCTGCTGCACTCACATCTGCCTCCTGACGCCTCCTGTTTCTCTCCCCTATCCCAAACCAGCTTCTAAGCACCTCACACACTCAAATAAATGCCAGGAAGGGGTGGATGGGGAGGGGCTGTTTGGGGGTTCAGGTTTTCCTTTTTGGGGGTAATGAAAATACTTTGCAACTACATGGAGGTGGTGTTTGCTCAACACTGTGGCACCAAATGCCACTGAATCATTCTTTAAAATAGTTAATTTTATGATATATGAAGGTCACCACCATAAAATTATTTAAAAAACACTTCGACACATTTCAAATTTTGCCACATCATTTACAAGAAACCTAGTCAATCAGAAAGTTGGGTCATGATTCTCTTTAAACCAGTGCTGCCCAATAGAAATATAGTCCAACTCATGTATAGAATTTAAAACTTTCCAGTAAAAAGGAAAATTTCCAGGAAACAAAGAGTTAAAATTAATTTGAATAACACAATATATTTTATTTTACTCAACACGCCTGACAACTAACTGTCCCTCGTCTGTCCTGGATAAAACATGAACGTCAATGCAAATTTCCCCTCTCCATGGCCCTCCAGCCTATCGATCCCCAAGTCTTCTCTATTCTGCCTTGGATAGGTTTCCCATGTACCTGCCCTGTTGATGTCTTCTTCAAGCAGCAAAAACAACCATAGGCATTCTTCCTTCTCAAAGGAAAACATGGCCAAACCACCTCCCACTGATTCTTGCCCCCCCCCCCACCACCCCTGGCCGCCCCGCAATTCCTGTTGGTCTTAGAAAAAATTCCACCCTCCTCACAAAAGCCTAAAAACCATCATGGTGACCCCAGATTTTCTTTTAGTGGAATTTGGGGGCACCAGCTATGTTAGAAGGGGCTCTGTGGAATTTCCCTTGAAACTGGAGCCACACAAAATCCTGAACTGTAGACTTTATGCCTGGAGTGGGCTTTTTCTATAAAGAGTCAAATAGTAAATATTTTGGGCTTTGTGACCCTGCAGTCTTTGACTCAACTACTCAAATCTGCCTTTGGAGTGTGAAAGCAAATGTAGGTGATAGTGAATGAGCATGGCCATGTTCCAATAAAACTTTATTTATGGACAGATCTCTCCGTCTTCTTGACGGCTACGTCTCAACTACTCCTCCATCCCCTCTCTCCTGTGTCCTGAAGCCATTTCTTCATTGGTCTTTTGGGTCTATCATCTCTGGTCTTCAATTAATTTTCCTGATAAGTGTCAGGGCAGATTTAGCAATGGGAAATCTGGTCGGCAGATTACATTGCCTTTTAGATACACACCCAATTCTTTATGAGGATCTACAAGCAGATGGACTCCAGAATTTCCACACAGAAGGGGTCTGACAGGGACAGTCTGGTTGGAGGTTGGAAGGCTTATGGAGCTTGCCTTGCAGCCATGGTTGTGCAATCATATTCCATTACACAAGGCAGCTATTGGGAAGAGGCACACAGTCCCCTTTGAATGCATGCATTTAGGGACTTACAAAGTTAGATACAGAGGAATAAGGGTGAAAATGTACTCATTATTGAGATATTATTCTAGTGTTTGTATATTTAGTTCAACAAACACATCTGGAATTAGATTCCTATTATGTGCTAACATCTAAAACCTTCATACATAAGGAAAAGTGTGGACCACAGGCCACGATGGGCTTTTGGAACAAGCCTTCAACGATCATCTCAAAACAGGGACACAAGATTTTCCCCCCAGAACACCAGAGCTACAAACATGACCCAGGTACATTATCTAGAAACACATGGCTGGTATTAAATATTTTTATGGCTTAGAAATGGACTTCCCCAGAATACTGGCCTGTTGTGCTGTTTCTGGGAAAACTGTTCCTTTACTGAGTTGGATGTCAATGTCTATAGATCTTGGCCTATAGCCTGGCATTCAGAGGTCATTAATCAGGGGGGAGGCCCATGGTAGGTGACTGCCCAAGGGTTTTATTTGACAACAGGGGCCAAGCTGACATTGTAACAGTTTGTTTTCAGAGATGGTTTAGTTTTTCCCTCAGAAATAATCCCCTCCAACAAAATTGTCCTTTGTGTTTAGTATTTGGCCCAGATTTGTGTTTAGGGACTGTTTGCTGAAGGACACTGAGCCCATGTTTGAGCTGAGGATGTGAGGAAGCATCCAGAGCAGATAGAGAGCTCCTTTGCTCATCTCACCACAAGACAGCATAGTGAACAGTTTAATGACCATGGGATGGGAAACTTCTCCTTCAATTTAACAAAGAAGCCAGTGGATATAAAAAAAAACATTAACAAATCTGTCTCTACAAACTCTGAAAAATTAGCTGCAGGGAAAAGCCCATCACGAAAAAGACAGAGTTAAAATATCACAAAACGTACATTTAACACATATACACTTAGGCATGAAGCCTGCAGAGTGCTAAGAGGTCAAAAAAGGGGGGAGGGATCTCAAAAAGCCAGAAAGTGTATGCATTCATAGAGAGACAGCAGAAGAGAAAACTTGAATTTGAAAAGCACCTGATTCGGGATCCAAAAACGACATCAAAACAAAAACGAGAGGTTGCTACTCCCATCAGACTGGGAATGACGAGGAAAGCAGTAATGTACAGGGTTGTTAAAGATATGGAGGAATGCACATGGCCCCAGGCTCACGGTGGGGTGGGACAGTCAGCACTTTTCCAGAGAATGTAGCATAATAGCCATCAGAGGTAAAGCAGAACTGAGGGGCGCCTGAGGAGCTCAATTGGTTAAGCATCCAACTCTTGGTTTCTGCTTAAGTCATGATCTCAAGGTCATGAGATTAAGCCCCATCTTGGGCTCCATGCTCAGCATGGAGTTTGCTTGAGATTCTCTCCCTCTCTCTCTGCCCCTCCCCCTGCTCATGCATGCATGAGCTCTCTCTCTCAAATAAATAAATAAATCTTTAAAAAAATAATGAAGCAGACCTGTATACACACAAGCCCACTTCTGGTCTGGAAAAATACATGTCCACAGCACCATTGCAATAGGAGGTCAAGAAAATTGGGGCCGGGGGGTATGGGGGGGAGAACATTCAATGCAAATGCAAGAACACCGAGTGCAAAGATGAGATGGAGTTCACTGTCAGAAAAAGGCAGAGTTTTCCTTTAAAAATAAATGTTGCGTTTTGAAAAACATATAGGATCAAGATATGTTTAATGGGAGAAAAATCAGGACATAATCCTTTGTATAGATCAGAGTCACTCAATGTCAGGACTATTGGCACTTATGGCCAGGTTGTGGTTGGTGTGAGCAGCTGTCCTGTGCATGCTGCAGACTGGGCCCTCCCTGGTCTCTACCTGCTAGACATTCTGTGTGCCTCCCTCCCCAGCTGTGACAATCCAAACTTCTCCAGCATTGCCACCTGTCCTCCGGAGGATCAAAACTCCCCTGATTGGGGACCACTACCTGCAATTCTGAGTCAGAATCATGCACACATTCATGTACCTGTGCCCGTACACCTGTGCTGTACTCTAGAAATACAATGCGAGCTACAAATGTAATTTTAAATTTTCCACTAGTCACATTAAAAAATGTAAAAAGAAACAGGTAAAAAATTATTTTAACGATGTATTTCATTTAAACTAGCACATGCACATACAAACAAATACTATCTCAACATGTTGCACCACATATGGAGGGCTCACTGGCCGTGTATGGCCAGGTTACTGAGAAACTCTGGGTACCAAGAACCCTGTAAGACACAGAAATACAGCGGGAGGAAAAAGGGTAAGTTGCCTGATTTCTGGAAACTTCCATCTTAGTGGGAAAAACAGACATCAACATAAACACATGCAGTGTGAGGCTGGAGGAATGCACAGGGGTGAGGAGGGGCCGGTGGAGGTGGATGGTGGAGCAGGAAGGCTGTGCCCCTGCGAGGCTTGTTTCCAAAACTCACTCTTCTCCCAGCTTGGCCTCTTTGGCCAGCCAGACCCTGGCATGACAGGGAGGGACCTGCTGCCCCAGGGCCCCCACCACAGTGCCACGCCCTGCTCACCTGGCTCATCTGCCCAGACCCACCTCTCTCCTCCTGAAGATGATGGCAGCCCAAGAGCCTCTGTGAGCCCACTCACAGGCAGCACAGGGATTCTGGGGGGAGCTGGACCAGTGGAGGCCCATTGCTGCAAGGCCAAGAACATCCTCTTTCCTGAGGTGGATAAGGCACTGCAGGACATGCTGATGATGTGCTCTCCCCAGCACAGACACACACGCAGATGGACTCACTGACACACACGCACACACACACACACACACACACTCTCCTGTCTCCTTCCAAGCATCCGAGCCTCCCGCAGAAATCAGCCACGACCCAAAGGGATGGCCCAACTCTTCCCCAGGCCTCCCTCATCCTCTGTGTCCAGTCCTGCACAGACTCCAACACCATCTGAAATCACATTTCTTATGCCTTGCTACATGGTTCTCTGTGGCCTTCCCCACAGGAGGGTGTGCTCCTGGGGCTAGGGCCCTTTTCCGTCTGGTTCCCTGGTACCTCCATGGCACAGTCCAGTAGGTGCTCAGTTAGCAAACATCACATGAATCAGTGGGTGCGTGCAGATACCACTCATCTGAACCCCATCTGCTCAATTTTCAGATCCTAGCTCACACAGACCAGGGGCACCTGTGTGTGCGCCTGTGTGCACGCACCTCACTTCTCTCGCTGTTTAAAAATTTAAAATCCAAAATAACTGAAGACAGGTGTTCAAACAAAAATCTGTAAAATATGCACTTGCTCATGGCCGCACCATTCACAGGAACTAAAAGATGGAAACCACCCAATGGCCCATGAAGGATGAGTGGATAAACACAACGAGGTCTGTCCACACAATGGAATATTCCTCAGCCACACAGGAGCATGCAGGGCTGACACACACTACGACATGGGTGGCCCTCAACAACATCATGCTAAGTGTGGGGAACCGGTTAGCACAGACCACACGTGGCATGCTTCCATTTGTAGGAAAGGTCCAGAATCGGCAAAGCTATAGACACAGCAAGCAGATGAGTGACTGCTCAGGGTTGGAGGGATGGGACCAGGAGAGGTCTTAGCTGGATATGAAGTTTCTCTCTGGGGTGATGAACACCTGTTCACATGGCTGCTGGCGATGGTGACACAGTTCTGGGGATGCTAAATACCAGTGTGCCATTCTCCACGAACTCACTTCTCTCACCCTTTCTCTCTCTCTTTCTCACTGGAATCACCTCCAACCAATGCAAACCACAAAGAAGTAAGCAGCCTTATGCAGGCAAGAAGGCTGTGACCGTGAAGCTGGTGTTCTCACACACCGTGCTCAGTGTTACTACCCAGCGAAGGATTTCTCCCAGAGTGCGCCAACGACCCGTCCAGCTCTGCAGTGATGTGCCACGTGCTCCCATCCCACACCCCGCACACAGCAAACCAGCCCCGGGGTGTTTTCCTGGGGAGAAAAGAGTGCTGTCCAAAGGAAACACAACACCAGCTGCATATCTAATTTTGTTTTCCAGTAGCTACATTGAAAAGAATTCAAAGAACAGGTCAGATTAATTTTAATACAGTATTTTATAGAACCCGATACAAAAGATACTGCTGAATATTTTCCCTTATTTTTGTCATCCTCAGTCTGAAATCTAGGGTGCACTTTATCCTTATAGTCGAGCCTACCTTGAGTCTGATAAAGCACATTTCAAGGGCTCAGGGGCACCTGTAGTGTAGGCAAGGAAGGAATCTCTTCCCCTTCCCAGGTTGTCCAGCTGGGGCCCTGAGAGTGACACCGGCCAAACACGGGTTCACAAGAGAAAAGCAAACGGAGGTTCATGAGCTGTGTGTCTCGCACGTACATACATGGAAGCATCCGGTGATGGATGAGGAACCCAGAGGGCTGGCTGGAACATGGATTTAAATATTAACAAAAGACAGGATTTGTGGCTTCTGGGCTGGGGAAGCCAGTTATGGATAGGCACCCAGTGGAAGTATGGCAAAATGGGTGGTTTCGTGAGGTTTGCTATGCACATATTGGTCAATGCCTTCCCTGTTGAGAAGAGCTAGTAAGAGGGAGACAGTAATCTCGTATCCCAATTTTAGAGCTTTTCCTGAATCTATCACTTCTCAACAGACTTCAGCTCAAAAGAGTCCATGTACCCAAGATGCATATTTTGGGGTGGCATGTTCTGGTCCCCCTCGTGGCCACACCCTAATAGTAGCGATTAGATGATTAGATCCCATACCTCACACACGGTAGTCCTGTCATCAATTTTTTTTTAAATAAAGATTTTATTTATTTGTTTATTCATGAGAGACACACAGATTGAGGCAGAGACACAGGCAGAGGGAGAAGCAGGCTCCTCACAGGGAGCCTGATGCGGGACCCAATCCCCAGACCCGGGATCATGCCCTGAGCTGAAGGCAGACACTCAACTGCTGAGCCACCCAGGCATCCCCATCAATTTTTTAAAAATGAAGAATTAATTATTAAAAGTGGGAAACATGCTTATGAGGCTTTTTCTTTAAGTAATCTCTACTATGCTCAACATGGGGCTCCAACTCATGGCCTTGAGATCAGTCATAGCATGCTCCACCAGCTAAACCAGCCAGGTGCTCAGATTATGAGTATTAAGTTAAACAAAATTGAAACAGATTGCCACAACCCACCCACCCCAACAGGACACTGAGTTTTATGTTTGCATATGCAAACCACAGTTTGTGTCCCCACTCTAGCGAGGTGCTGCTGTGGGATGAGGTAAGTCAAGTCATGGCCCCAAACTTCACCTTCCTCACCTAGGAAAGAAGATCTACCTGGAGTGTTCCTTCTACTTAGATGGATAAATAGGCTTAGCATAGCACCTGTATCAAAATAATCATTCAGTAAATGTCAACAATGCCTGCAACTGTATACACGGACAAGTTACAAATGTGAAGGAAACATTTAAAATGGAAACTCTAAAATAAAATAAAATAAAATAAAATAAAACAAAATAAAATGGAAATCTCATATGCTGGGCTCATAGTGATTATTTATACACCTCCCAAAATTCTTATGAGTTTTAATCACTACAAAATCAGGTAAAAGTGATGAAAGCAAATAATTAGGGGGGAAAAACTGATCAGAAATGAGGCTGATGTGAGATTCTCCAGAAAGGGGAAAGCACACCCAAAACATTTTTCATAGTGTTACAGCAGGGGTGTCATGGGGGAGGCAGGGCCACACATCATTGTCTCTAAAGATCTCTGTTTGGTTAGAGATCTCTGTTTGGTTGTTCTGTTACAACAAGCACCTGCTGATTCTGAACTACAACCGGAAACAAAAAAGTTTCTGAAGAAAGTATCGACACACAGCAAAGTGGTTATGAATTAAAACACCGAGCTAATTTCTTCTGATGTTTTCTGCTCAGCTTCATTTGGAATTTGTTAGCACAGTTTGCAGGGAGCTCCACGGCACAGACAGGAATACACTCAAAGTCCTGTCTCTATTCCTAATACTCAGGTCCCAACATATCCGAATGATCATGAGAGCTAAAAACTCAGGGGGATGCATATGCTCAGAAGTCCTAAACAGAGAAACAACTGGAGTTTTCAGGTGGTTTTCTGTTTGTCAGATTTTAAAGATAAATAATCAAATTCTACCAACTTCAGCGTACTAGCTATCGTTGCTAGGTCCATCCATCTGAAACACTGGGGAACAAGATGAGACATCTCCCTTCTCAGAGAATAAAGTCAAATTCTATCTAGAACATTCTAAACCCTTGTGGCTGAAACCAGAAGAAACAAAAGATGATTTTTTTTTTATTTTCATGGAACACGTGAATGTATATGAATTAATTTGAGAACCACTGAAGGTAACCCCTGAGTAAAAAACAACAAATACAAGTTTCTATGTTTTGTGTTATTGTTGTTGTTATTTTAAAGAAAGAAAGAAAGGATAAGCTTGTCAGAACATGAAAATTGCAAAGCAAAAAACTGAAAGAAAAAAAGGTTGCACTGATAGGCTGTGCAAATGGATAGTGGATTTAAGTCTGTTTACTGCAAGACAAAAGGGGGACCCCTGAGCCCTGGCACAAGGCTATGTATTCAAGAACATCACTCCTTTGCTTGAGTGCATGTTGTTGGGGTGGCATGTGTTGGGTGGTGTGTCATTGGGGTAGCATGTTGTTGGGGTGGTTTGTTGTTGGGGTGGTGTGTTTTTGGGGTGGAACGTGTTGATGTAGCTTGTGTTGGGGTGGTGTGTTGTTGGGGAGGCCTGTGTTGGGGTGGCTGTTGTTGGGGTGGTGTTGTTGGGGTGGCTCTTGTTGGGGTGGATCTTGTTGGGGTGGTGTGTGTTGGAGTGGCTGTTGTTGGGGTGGTGTGTTGCTTGGATGGTGTATTGTTGGGGTGGCATGGTGTTGGGGGGGTAGCTTGCTTTCATCTTGAGGCAAGACCCTACAGCCGAGAAATGTGCTGAGACAGCATCTGGGCACTGGACCTTGTCTCAGTGCCTATCAATTTCTTTCCACACAACTGAATTCAAATCTGTTCTCTGTTCCTTGGAATTTCTTTCCTTATCATACAGTGAGATAAGTCACCAATGGAGAAGAATGCATCTGAACATTTTAAAGATACTTTGAAAACCTACACCCTGTCCCAGGACCTGTAATTCTTAGATATTACCAGCTCCAAGTTGATTCACTGGAAATCAATTCTCCAAATGACCATTTTTGCTTCATGGTTAATTCCCTAAATGGCCAAATTGACCAGATCCATCGAGTTTATCACCACCACAGGAAAAAAAAAATGTTTGTTTTGATTTTTTTTGACAGTTGCAGCAGCCACACTTGGAAGAGAGCTTCAGGAGACATCTGTGACATTTGAACCTGACGTTTTAGTTTCGGTTTAGGGCAGTTTCCTTTTAGTTTAGATGCACATTTGGCTGCAGCTGTTTTGTTTTAGCCAAACTGAAGTTTGGTGTTCTGAGGATTTTTATGTATTAAAATGAGATTTTCTGGGTGTTTCAACAAAGAGTATTCTGTTGGTCTGGAAAGTCAAGGATGTTAGAAATGGTAGAACAGATTTGTATCAACAACCCCTTTTTGTGACTGTGCTTTGCCTTTTGAAATTCTCTTAACTGGCAGATTATGTTACTCACCACGATCATATAACTATTTTGACATGTTTTAAACGTGTAAGAGATGTTCTGTGCCTAAAATGAGAATTACACCCAACCTAACGTGCGATCGAGCTGGGTATGCAAATCAGCCTACAAAGCTGAGATAAAATGTGCCCCACGAGAAACAAAAGCTAAAGCAAAACCAAAATTAGTTTCTACTGAAATGAAACCAAAACATTAAAAAAAAAAAAAAAGACCCTTGAGGTCCATTAACACTCAGCCACATGACAGAATCTGCTGTCATGCTTGAAAATGATTAACAGAAATTAGTTTACGGTGAACTGTAATTCGGTGAACTGTCTTTCTGGCAGATTCGCGTTCCAAGTCTTCCCCCTGAATGGTACATCCATCATGAGACTGCTCAAGGGCGCTGATCGGACATCTTCTCTTTCCTCTATCAACCACCTCCCTACATTCAAACACGCTGTGACAGTGCCCACCTTAGAAAGCAAGTACTTTTCCACCCCGAGTCCCTCTGGTGCTGCTCTATCTCTCTGCCCCTTTACAGGCAGCACCTACCTAGAGCATCTTCTCACTCCTGCTTCAGTTCCTCCCATGAGTGTTCTTTCCTGACTCCACTGGTATTGGGCTCCTACCCCCACACACCCTGACTCACTCCTGTTCCGTTCTCCAGGATCCCTGCCTTTGCCCAAACCAGCGCTGGTTCTCCATCTCCATTGATGCAATCTCTTCACTGCATGGAAATGGGGAACCCATCCTACCCCTTGCAGCATTTCCTTGACTGATTTCCATACCCTGCATGATCCCACAACAGTGAGCACCTCTGCTCAGACTTCTTTACCCCTTTCGCCGCTCGAACTGCTGGGCAGCCGCGGAGCTCATCCTCAACCCTCAGTCATATCCCTGCCTGCCCTCACTCCCCAGGTGATGTCCAGCCTGATGCCTGTGCTGATGACCCACGGTTCCAGGGTGAACAGTGCCCCCAAATTCATGCCCCCACAGAACCCCAGAATGCAATCTTAGCTGCAACTATGGTCCCTGTAAGTGTAATTCATTAAGAGGACATCAAACTGGATTCGCACAGGCCCTGAGTCCAAAAACCAGTGGCTCTACAAGAAAAGGAGAGGATACTCAGAGGCACACAGGGATGAATGCCTTGTGACAACTGAGGTAGAGGCTGGAGCCAAGGAATGCCACAGATTGATGGGCAACACCAGCAGCTGGGACAGAAGCATGAGACAGAGCTTCCAGAAGAAACCAGCACCTTCCAGCACCTTGATTTTTGACTTTGGGATTCCAGCCCCATGAAAAGACTAATTTCGGCTGCTTGAAGACATCAAGTTCTGGTCATTTGTTACAGCAGCCCTAGAAAACTAATACACTAACAAACTGGCATAATTATCCCAATTCTCTGCTGAGCTCCAGACTCACATAACAATTTATCCTAAGTCATTATGTCCACTTGGGTATTGCATAGACACCTTAAAATTGCTATCACTAGAATAGGACTCCTGACTTCCAGCTCTGTGTTGCGGACTGAATGCTTGTGTCCCCACAAAATCCCCATGTTGAAGCCCTCACCCCCGGTGGGGTGCTGCTGGGAGGCAGGCCCATAGCAGGTAATGAGGTTGAGATAAGGTCTTGAGGGTGGAGCCCCCGTGATGGGGTTAGCACCCTTCTAAGAAGAGGAAGAGAGACTAGGCCTTGCTCATTCTGTCTGCCATGTGTGGACACAGCAAGAAGGGAAGCCAGGAGGGGAGCTCTCACAGGAACCAGAGCTGCTGGCACCCTGATCTTGGACTTCCAGCCTCCAGAACAGTGAGAAATAAATGTCTGTGGTTTGAGTGACCTGGTCTGTGGTATTCTGCTAGAGCAGCTCAAGGTGACGATATACCCTGCTCTCCCTCCCAGTCTTCCTGCCATAGTACACAGAACACAGAGGTTAGGTCACCTGCCCGGAAGTCAGCATTGACGTCTTTCCCTCATACTCCCAAGTGCAATCAGTAGCCCATCCTATTGCCTTTTCCTTTTATTTATTTATTTTAAAGATTTTATTTATTTATTCATGAGAGACAGAGAGAGAGAGAGAGAGAGAGAGGCAGAGACACAGGCAGAGGGAGAAGCAGGCTCCATGTAGGGAGCCCGACATGGGACTCAATCCCGGTTCTCCAGGATTAGGCCCTGGGCTCAAGGCAGCGCTAAAAACTGAGCCACTGGGGCTACCCCGCCTTTTCCTTTTAAATATAGGTTCCAACCAGTGTTTTCCTCCTCCTCCTCCTCCTCCTCCTTTGAGATGCCATCTTAGCTCAAGGTCCCACCATCTCCCACCTGGGCCACCACCAGAGCTTCACAACGGCTTTCCCTCCTTCCATTCTCCCCAGCAGGTGATTCTCCACACCTTGGCCGGAGCTGCCTTTCCAAAATGCAAGTAGGATGTCACCATGCCGAATAAAACCATCCCAGGGCTTCTTGCCATGCTCAAGACAAGACCTTCGGGTTCATAATAAAATCCAGACTCCTCACATGTGCCTATGAGGTCCATGGGAGCTGTTGCTGGTCTCTGATCTGCTTGGACTTCACCCTCTATTTGCTGGCTCACTCCATGCCCACCACACCATGCCCCTTTCTGTTTCTAGAACACATGGTACATCTATGTCTCCACCTAGAGCCTTTGAGCTTCTGTTTTTGAGCTTCTGTTTTTCTACCCCTTGCAGCATTTCCTTGACTGATTTCCATACCCTGCATGATCCCACAACAGTGAGCACCTCTGCTCAATGTACCATTGCCCTTGCCCCACATACTGCTGTGGCAGAACCAATCACCTCCTTCAAATCTCAGCTGGGTTGTCTCCTACTTAGAGAAGGCTTCCCGACTACGCACATAAAGAGCTCTCCCACTCTCCCCTCAAACCACTTTACAGTTCTATCTGACATGTTCCCTTATGTTGTTTTCACATTTTGTGTGAGTCCTTGTTGCATTGTATCATATTCTGTTATTATATTACATATATTATAGTGCATTTATATTGTGTGATTATGTACTATCTTATTGAATGCTATTACACATAATGTATTACATTATATGGCATATTATATCATATCACATTATACATATATATAATTACATTATATATAGCATTATACTGTTGTATTATATATTACATCAGATTATATATTGTATTACACTACTTTATTACATATTATTACATTATGTATTATATATTATACCACGTTATAGATTTTATTATGTTATTTGTTTGCCTTTTCTCACTACCTTACACTACCTTTTTAAAAAAATTTTTTTATTTACTTATTCATGAGAGACTCAGGGAGAGGCAGAGACAGGCAGAGGGAGAAGCAGACTCCCTGTGGGGAGCCTGATGTGAGACTTGATCCCAGGACCACGGAATCATGCCCTGAGCCAAAGGCAGATGCTCAACTGCTGAGCCACCTAGGTGTTCCACACTACCTGTTTTTATGACTACCTAATACTATTTTAATGTATTATATATTTATTTCTATGCTTCCTACCTCTTTCCTCCACTTGACTGGAAGCTCCATAAGGACAAGACCTTCTGCTTTCTCACTATTTTAATCCCAACACCAGAACTATACCTGGTAAATAGTAAATGCCTAAAAGTATTTGTTAAGGGAAATCGATTCCAAGACGTGAAATGTGTCAAATTGATTTTCTAAGAAAAACCTTGGGGTAAAACAGCAAATTGGGAAGTCTTAAAAAATGTGATTATTTGGAGAACTGGCTCTCAGCAAATAGACTCGTAGTGAGTTAATTCTGGGAGGCAATGGTTTTCCCAAAAGGAATGTTAAAAGGAGAAGTTTTGGTTGGGGTCACAATAGATATATCAGATGCTGACATGGCTGTGATTTCTACCCTACAGAAATTCCTGAGTAATTGAGGATGGAATTGATTCAGCAGGTCAGGACTGGCATTCAGGGGACATAATCTTCCAGAAATTTGAGAAACACTGGCTGGGAACATAGTAGGCATGGAATAGAAGCTGACTAATGCACAAAGGAAAGAGGTTGATGGAAACCTGGTCATTGTCCCTATGAAAGACAGAGGCTGATAAAACTGTGTGTGCCCTGATAGCACTTGGGCAGAGATGATGCAAGGAGTATGCAAAATTAAAAACAGGTTAGGCAGAGAGGATTAGGAGCAGTTTTAAGTAAATGACTAGAAATACCACACCAGGCTACAAGACCGCTTAAGAGGCGGGGGGGGGGCGGTATTTAGAACACGTTGAGTATCTTAACACCCACTTGGAACGTTAAAGGAAAATTAATTTTCTTTACTAAAAAAATGCCTAAAATCTTTCTAATTAAAAATAAAAACAATGAGAAACATTTAAAAAAATCAACTTCTCAAGTCTTATAAAGTCGCTTTGAATGGTGTCCCAAGACTGAGCTAATTCATTAGCTCAGAGTCCTCATTTGGAATTAGCACACACCCCAGAGTTCACAGTAGGAAGAAGAGACCTCCAAGGCCTCCTTATCTCTGCCTAAAGGGTTGAATGGTGGTGAGACACTGCAAACTCCTGCCACAGACTCCAGAATCAACAGTTCTCTGTGAATCTGCCCAGAGGAAAAATCTAAAGTTCTAAATAAAGATCATAAATGGAATGACCCAAAGTTAACAGAATTTTAAAAAATGATCACATTTTATGCATCTGTTGCTTATTGATTTTCTTTTCCCTATCTAGCTACCATAAATAAATAAATAAATAACACCCTCATCAGTTGAAGTATAAAACATAAATGCTATTTTTTGTGACCCATGACAAAACAAACAGAAAATTAAAAAAGTTTGCCTTTTACTTTTAGGGAACAAATGAAGGCATGTAAATTAACTCCAAATAATCACACCTGGCACAGGAAAAAATAAAAGCAAATACTGCTCTATGTCAGTTTTGAGGAAGGAAAGAAAAAGAAAACAAGGTTGTAAGAACCTGAAAAATTACAGAAACTGGCTAGAAACAGGTCCAGGGAAAGAACTGTAAAACAGATGGTATATTTCAATCCGTTTACTGTCAGGAAGTAGATGTCTCCCAAATACTGACCATATGGCACCCTGGCTCCAGAAACACTGTTCCGCTGCTAAATTACACCACGATATATATATTTCTTGGAATCAACCTGGCCTTGCAGCCTAGAAGGAAAAAATCCCATGGTAGGTTGATGAGCTGATTTGCCTCTGGAAACTAAGCCATGTGTTAAAAAATCAAACGGCTCCGTCTTGCTGTGCACCAACTTTCCAGACCGCCCATCCCTAGTTCAAACCCATGTCCCCCACTCAGGAGTCATGCGATACTGATGCTGTGACTCCTCATTATCCTCAGAACGTAGTCTCACCATTGATGAGATGGGGGAAAATATCTGGGCAAAGACAGTGACTGGTGGAGAGGATGTTTGATACAGACCACCTAGTAGGACCTCGTGCATGGCGGTATGTTCGCCATATCAAAGGCATCTGGGGAGTAAGCAAAGCGGGTTTCTTGCCTGATTATGAGCACTGCAGCATAGCACTGTGAGGTCTGTCCATGCAACAGGTGCCGCTCTAGATGCCAGGGCGCCAAAGGGGGCAGGACCAGGCACAGCTCGCTCTTCCTAGAGTCTAATTCGAAGGGCAGGGTGGATAACAAACAACTAACCATTCCAGCAAAGTTCAATTCCAACTGTCCACAGGAAAAAAGCACAAGTGGCTTTTATCCCCATGAGAAAAGGGTCAACATCAGCCACAGTGAAAGAAACCCCAAATCAAAACTCAATGCACCATTTCGCACTCAGCAGCCAGGCAAAGGAAAGAAAATGATTGCATGCTGGCTCGGCCGCAATCATCTGTGGTCCCAGGGCCTGTAATGGGCAAAAATGAGACTGCAGAATGGAAGCTGGTTAGAGACCAGAGCTGACACAGGAACACAGAGCATGGTCGCCTCGCATAGACTCAGCTGGGAACAGTCACACGGATGTACCTCCACTTTTCCCTGTGCTGCCATGTCTATGAGAGACTGGACACTAAGTGCATGTCAATTTGGGGGTTAAAATACATCTTGGGGAGCGGGAAAATTCGCAAACACAGAAACGGCAAGTAATGAAGATGGATCAGTGCTCATCACTGGGGAGTGGAGCCAGGTAGGAGAGATACAGATGGGAAGGAAAATTCACTGTCTAATGAATATTCTTTTTTTAAAAACGTATTTTATTTATTTCTTCATGAGACACAGAGAGAGAGGTAGAGACACAGACAGAGGGAGAAGCAGGCTCCCTGTGGAGAGACCGATGCAGGACTTGATCCCAGACCCCGGATCATGCCCTGAGCCAAAGGCAGACGCTCAACTGCTGAGCCACCCAGGTGCCCTCTAATGAATATTCTTGTCTACTTTTTTGATCTTTGTGTTGGGTGTATTTACTATGTATTCAAATAAATCAAGGAACGGTTTCAAGAAATTGCAACAGTGACAAGACTTAGTGCCTGTGAGACCTCCTGCCATCTGTAAAAAGATGATAATGTTGACATCAACAGACGGTAGTCTGCTGATCTACCTTAAGAAGCCTACTTAGGAAAAGGCTTGGCATGGCATCTTGCCTGTAATAGGTACTTGGTAAAGAAAAGGAGTATTTAGGGATGCCTGGGTGGCTCAGTGTTTGGCTGTCTGCCTTCAGCTCAAGGGGTGATGCAGGAGACCCAGGATCGAGTCCCATATTGGGTTCCCTGCATGGAGTCTGCTTCTCCCTCTGCCTGTGTCTCTACCTCTCTCTCTCTCTGTGTGTGTCTCTCATGAATAAATAAGAGCTTAAAAAAGCTTTTCTTAAAAAAAAAGAAAAGAAAAGGAGTATTTAAATTCCCTTCCTTGTTCTCCCCACATCTTAACCCCTAAGGTGAAAAGTCTTCAGCTGTCCTTCTAGAGACCCACCTATTTTCCAAGACCCTGTTCATACCCCGCTCTTTTCTAACTGTGCCAGTCACTCTGCTTGCTTACTTGATATCCATTCTACTCTCTCTCTCTCTCTTTAAAAATAACAAATGCTAATTTTGTTCAGTAATGTGGTTTGGTTAAAAATACCTGTCTCCCTAGAAATCCCTTGCAGCTGCATGAATGGGGCAGGTGAGTCAGTTCTGGCCAATGAGACATAGGCAAAAGCTATCTTGGCACCCATTCCTGAATAAAGAGCAAAACTTTAGGGGAGAAGACATTTTGCCTTTCCTCCTACTTCCTTCCTGGAACTCAGACATGATGCCTGGTAGTGCAGCAGCCATCTGTGACCACAAGAAGACAACCTTACATTATAAAAGGAGAGGAATAAAAAGAAAATGAGCCTGGGTCTTTGATGAAGCCATTGATAATCCAACCCCCAGTTATGGAAGAAGAAGAAAGCCCTTCCTCATTTTCATTATTGGGGTAGGTTTATTTCACATGCACATTTGAGATCAGCCTGAAGTGATATTGCTTCCAGCAAAGGCCAGGCATTCCACAAAGGAGGGAAGGGGTATCCTCATCTGTCTTCCTCACCTACCTTCCTTCCAACATGACTCATCTTAGGCCACAGCCCAGCCACCACCAGTATGGGCAGATTCTACCCCAGATCTCTTCCCTCAACCCAACCCCTAAATACCATGGACTGATGGATGTCAGACCCCTTACACCCAGGCCACTGTTTCCATCCCTCCACCACAGATGGACTTCTCTCTATCCCTATGTTGGGCCCTGGTGACCATTATTCACTCCACTGAACAAAGCCAACCTCACGTTCAACCTTGATCTGCTCTTAGTAGCTCTGTGCTTCAAAAATCCTTCAAGTAGGGATCCCTGGGTGGCTCAGCGGTTTGGTGTCTGTCTTTGGCCCAGGGCGCGATCCTAGAGTCCCAGGATCGAGTCCCGCATCGGGCTCCCGGCATGGAGCCTGCTTCTTTCTCTGCCTCTCTCTCTCTCTCTCTCTCTCTCTCTCTCTCTCTCTCTCTCTCTGTGTCTATCATAAATAAATAAATAAATCTTTTTAAAAAAATCCTTCAAGTATAAACTGGAATGATTGGAGGCCTAGCTTCACATGGGGTGTGGTGAGAATTATATAACATCATTGGGCTTCCAGCCGCTTTACTGGGAAGAGAATGTGCTGACCAAGCGATGCATTGATCCAGAGTGGCTTAGCAGTTAATCATGTCCTTGGATTCAGCCGCCCGGGTACACATGTGTGCATATGATCTTGGCAGACTTGGGTTGTTCTTAGTTTAAAACTATCAGCAGGGCTGTGGGCTTTGATGTAGCAAGAGGAAGCTGGGGTTTAGTTTTATTCAACATATCATTTGGATGTCTACTGTGTGCCAGGCACCATTATGAGCACTGAAGATAAAACTGAACAAGCAGTCAAAATTCCTAACTTAATGCTTTGAAGCTACAGTGGGGGAAACAGAACAAGAAGACAAATTAAGGCTTGGGGTGAGGCCATGAGGAGCAGCATGAAGCAAATGAGGTTGGAGAAGGTACTAGAGATTGGTGAAGGGGCTCCTCTGTAAATGCAAGCTAGGAGTAGGGGGAGTCAGGGAAGAGCTCTCTGGGGACATGGCATTTGGACAGAGATCTTAGAGAAGTGAGAAGAGGACAGAACCACTGGACTTGGCAAATAAAAACATCATTAAAAAAAACATAAAAACAGTCTAAGCTAAATTTCAGATAAACATGTACATGCATTAGTCGGGACATGTTAATCCCATAAAATTATTTGCTACATTGCCACTCATGCTACAGCAGGGCCCCGAGAACCATTAAGGAAGGACATAATGTACACACATCACAGGAGCTAGCCATTCCATCCAAGTGAAACTCAGGTATTCACCCAAAAGACAAGGAAACTTATGTCCATACTATGACTTGTACACAAATGTTCATAGCAGCTTTGCTTATAACAGCCCCAAAGCTCCACTGGGGCTAGACCTCTTCCCTCAATTCTTTTTTTATTCCATTTTAATGGTGGAAAAATACACATAACACACAACTTACCATCATAGCCATTTTTAAGTGGACCATTCAGTGGTATTAAATACATTCACCCTGTTCTACAAGCAGCACAACCATCCTTCTCCAAAATGTCTTATAAAATGGAGACTCTTTCCCCATTAAACAATAATATCCCATTCTTTCCTCTCCAGGCCCTGGCAACCACCATTCCTCTTCTTGTCTCTATGAATTTGAGTACTTAGATCTCTCATGTAAATGGAAGCACACAGTATCTGTCTTTTATGGGCTGGCTTACTTCATGGAGCAAAAGGTCCTCAAGATTGGTCTATATCGTAACCAGTGTTAGGACTTCTTTTTGAGGCTGAATCATGTTCCATTGTACACACATACCACACATGGTTTATCCATCCCTCTGTGGATGGACACTTGGGCTGCTTCCCCATTTGGCCTATTGCAAAGAATACTCCTATGAACATGGGTGTGCAAATTTCTCTTTGAATCACTACTTCCCATTCTTTTGGACACATGCCAGAAGTGAAACATTTGGATTCTATGGTAATTCTAGGTTTGACTTTTTGAGGAATTGCCATACTGTTTCTTTCTCAGTGCTTAGCCTGGTTGCCCAAGCACTCGACAAGCTCCAGGACAACAGCAGCCCCACCTCCCTTCACCTCAACCCAGAGCAGGCTCCCAGTGGGTGACGCAATGACCATCCTTCCAACCACAGAATCATCCCTGATCCCTTATCGTCCCCTTCCTCCTTCAACCAGCAAGCAGCCAAGTTCCCTTGCTTCTGGCCACAAGTTTCTCCTCCTCCTGTTCCCCTTCATCTCATCCTTTTTGGAGCTGAATTTCTGAATTTCTCTCAGATCGATCCATGTCTTCCCATTGCCATGGCTCCCATTTTAGGCTAGTCCACCCATCCCTGGCTTTTGGATAACTGTGACATCTGGTAGCTCACCAAGGCTTTCTGAACTTCCAGTTACAATCACCAATCCTTTCTCCTTTTGGGTACTCAAGATGGCCCTGGCACATAATGAGCCTTCAAAAATATTTTTGAGATTTTTTGAAGCAAAAATACTCATACTTCTCTATCTATCTATCTATCTATCATCTATCGAATGTTACATGTGTGCATATATACTTTTTATAAACATAAATATAATTATTTATTTTTTATCTATAAACATACATGTGTGTGACATAGGTGCATGGAGAGAGGAGAGAGAAGAGAGATTCATATAGAAAACTGTTTAAAAATATTCATGTTGGGGTGGTATGATTATGATAGTTTTTAAAAAAAAATTTTTTTAATTTTTATTTATTTATGATAGTCACAGAGAGAGAGAGAGGCAGAGACACAGGCAGAAGGAGAAGCAGGCTCCATGCACCGGGAGCCCGACGTGGGATTCGATCCCGGGTCTCCAGGATCGCGCCCTGGGCCAAAGGCAGGCGCTAAACCGCTGCGCCACCCAGGGATCCCGATTATGATAGTTTTTAAAAAAGATTTTATTTATTCATGAGAGACACAGAGAGTGAGAGAATGGTAGAGACACGGGCAGAGGGAGAAGCAGGCTCCATGCAGGGAGCCTGATGTGGGACTCGATCCCGGGACTCCAGGATCACGCCCTGGGCTGAAGTCAGGCACTAAACCGCTAAGCCACCCAGGGATCCCCATGATAGTTTCTTAAAGGTATTTTTAAAGTATTTGTTTAAGTTTGTTTATTTATTTATTTACTTATTTATTTTAGTAATCTCTACACCCAACATAGGGTTCCTACATACGCCCCTGAAATCAAGAGTCGCATGTTCTTCTTACTGAGCCAGCTAGTTGTCCCAAGATTTTTTTTAAATTGAAAAGATAGTACATCTTTGAGAAACTTCAAAGTATACAGAAATGTAGAAAGAAAAACCATGAACCCCCCCCCCCAATTCTACAGGGTCAATCACAATTCAATTTTTCTCAGGTTTTTTTTTTCTTCTTGAAATTTTTTGTACAAAAGGAGTATATGTATGTGGGTGCACATGTGTGCACATACATAGTTTCTATTTTATAGGAATGAAATAATATTCTATACATGGTACAGCCACTTTACCTTTCTTTTTTTGGAAGCAACGGTCTATCCTTGACAACTTTTTATCTCTCAGTGCTAATCACTACTACTTTTTTTCCTTTCAGAAATTTTCTTTGTGTGTACAAAAATATAAGTAAAAATAAATATACACATACACACATTTTTAAATAGGACCAAGTTCAGACTCTACATATTATTTACCAACCTGACTGTATTTTTCTCTTTTTGATCCAGCAGTATGCCTAAATGCAAGCTCTACATGAGACATTTGGACAGATTCCCCAATGTGGATGTGACACAATTTGTTTTGCCATTCCTTTATTGATGGACAGACAAGAATATCCCTGTTGTTTCACAATTCCCAACCACAGTGTGCACTTCTGTGAATTTTTTCTGTAGGATTACTCACTGGAAATAAGTTTTTTGTGTCAGGGGTTATGCATACTCAAAATATATATTATTTAATATTACTGCCCTAGCCAGGTGCCCCTTATTTGAAATGTTGATAAGTCTGACCAAATCACCCTTCAAGAGGTCATGTCCTTAAAACCCTCATGACAGTGTAGGAGGGCCCTGGCCTTTATCAATATTTTAATTTTTGGATTTGTCTGAAAGTTAAATCTGACATTATAGTTTGTTTTTGTTTTTCATGGTTTTTGTTTTTTTATTTGCATTCCCTCATCAACCAAGAAGTTGAGCCTCTTCTAACTTTCCCAGACTTTTCTCTTTCTTCTGTCATCCCGTCTACAGATTATTTTGCTCTCATGTCTTCACCTTAACAGGTAGGTGCTGCCCCTATTTGTATGAAAACTCCCCTCCAGTCTCCTCTCCGATTCCCCACTCTACACAAACCGACTTGCAACAGATTAAAATTTAAACATCAGAAACAGAATGCAACAAAATGGCCACACTGAAGAGTCAGAGTGAAAACTGGCCCAAGCAGGATCTCAGGAGTGAAATGTGCCAAACAGCCGCGAAGCTGGGGATTAAAGTCTTTCTTCCATCTGGAACCTGGCTTCTACAAAACAGTGACCACATTGTGAGCCTTCCCAGAAAAAGCGCCACGTTGCCTGGCTACCCAGCAATGTATATATGACTTGGCAGCTGTCCTGGCTTTGTAGCTCAGAGGAAAGTTCCAGGGTGGGATACAAACTAAGGTTCCAAGGACAAATGGGCCTAAAGGTTTAACCCCTTCTTTTCAGAAAGCTCAAGTTGAGGGGCCTTCTGGGCACAGGTAACCTCATCCAGGTGGTCAGATTTCCAGGATCTTTGATTTCTTTCTTTGCAGAATGGGCTCAGTGAGACTCAACTTGGGGGTAGGCTACTGGAATCCATGGGATTCCTAACCCGCCTGCCACTTCTGGGACCCAGCCTCCGGAACAGGGTCCTCCTATCCAGACACATCCTGGCCCAGACACTCAGTGAGCCCTGAAGTTTGTGGCTTTGAGCTGCTGGTTTAACAATTCCAAGCATAGGTTTCTTGTCAGTAAACTGAGGGCTTGGTTGGGTTGAGTTGTGTTGTGTTGTGTTGTGTTGTGTTGAACACTCCTCAGCTTATGGAAGGTGATTTCAGAAATTTCCTGCTGCTGCTCCCCCATTCACTTTCCTTTAGCATACTTACAACAGGTCTGCTCTCCTTCTGGCAACCCTTGTGGCTTCAGTGACACTGTACCTTGCCGATTCTGCTTATGGCTTTGCTATGGCTTCCAGTATGAGTGTTCAACAAGGAACTCCAGGCCTGCAAGGTTCTGCTTCCCAGGTCCCACTGCTTACCATGCTCCAGCCTCACTGGTCTTCATCTGGTTCTTTGATCATAGAAAGGTAATTCCCACCTCCAAGCCACCCTCTGATCAGCAGGGCAGGCTTCTTCTCCTGCTATGGGGCTCACACCAAATACCATCTCTTCAAACAGGCTTTCCTCAATTGCTCCATTTAAATAGCAGCTACATCCTGGCCTCTAAATCCTTGCCCTCAACCCCAGATGCTCAATGCCATTGGGCTTCCTGAAGATACCACCTCACCTCCCCCATACATTCTATAGTTCCCCAAATCCACCCCACCCCAACACCAAGTTACTCGAAATTATCTCATACTAATTGAGTCAGGTGCTTGTTGGTTTGCCAAGAAACAAACCACCCAACAGCCACCCAACACTCTCTTTTATTTTGGTCATAATGCTTTCTATTTCATTTGAGAAGCAAGGCCACCCACTCTCTTAGCCCTTGCAGTTTGAGTGGAAATGATATCACTTTCTGATTCAGGAATGGATATACATCTCAGGTCTGGGTAGCCAGCACTGTAGGGATTGACTTGTGGATGGGCCTGGGACTTGGGGTGGAACAATTGGGAGAGATGCGCTTCGTCTCCACCATTAGGCTGGTAGTACCTATGCCTGGAGCTGTTAGTAGAATCTTTACCACCCTGAGGGGAGAGCCTATGGCAGAATGAAGCCAGAGCTGAGGAAAGAGGGCCCCAGAGCCTGAGACATAAAGCTCACATCTTGACATCATTTGAAATGCTGGATCCAACTATACCTGAAGCCCACTGAACTTTACAGATATCAAGGCAATACATTCCCACTCACTTTTAGAGTTTATTTTTCTGTCACTTACATCAGAAATACGTGTGACAGATAAAACCCCTATCCTCAGCCTTTGCCAATAGTTGGTTTAAAAACATTAAAATCATCCCTGACTCTTCCCTCTTTTCCATTCCCCACATTTAAAGAGCTGCCATATCTTGTGACATCTACCTCATAAATGTGTCCCCATCACTCTCATATTTTCCATGCTTATGTCTCTATTTACCATGCTTCACACAGACACTTGTCCCAAGTCTCTAGTCTTCCACCATTAATTCTCCACTGCTTGCTTGCCTTCACTTCAGCTCTCTCCATTCCATCGTCCAATCTCAAAAAGGATATCCTTCCAAAACACCAATCT
The DNA here is from genome assembly GCF_003254725.2 of Canis lupus dingo. Lineage (NCBI taxonomy): Eukaryota > Metazoa > Chordata > Mammalia > Carnivora > Canidae > Canis > Canis lupus. The sequence goes on from NC_064243.1 coordinate 101,259,790, forward strand.
AACTCTCTCTCCTGCTTAGCAACCTTTCTTCAGTGACAAGAGACAGAAATACTAATCGATGAAGCAAACCAAACAAATAGAAATAAAGGTGGTGTACTGAATTAGGTCACTGAAAAGCCCAGGGGTGGTTGCTTCAAGCATAAATGGATTCAGGTCCTCAAATCCTTTCATCCATTCTTTCCTTAGGCTATGATTTCCCTAACACCTCCCACAGAGCTTTTAGGGCTGTCCCTTGTTGGCCCAGATTGACTCACATGTCCATCCTGGAGCCAATTACAGTGGCTTTATTGACCAGGTGGAGGTCACAAGAGCCCCATCCACTGAGAGGGTTGGAGAAGGGGGTTTTGTTGGTAAGCACTACTTTATATCCACCCAAAGCATACCAGTACCTTCGAGATCAACTTCTAGCTCCATTAGGCTCCCTGTGGTCTCCTCTGCACCCACACTTCACCTCCTCCCCTCCACACACTAGTTAGAATAAACCACTTTGGGTTCCCTCAACTCTCACATCCCTGGACTTCTCTGCCCATGTCCACCCAATCCCAATACTCATCCCTCTCATTTTCTTTTCAATGAAATCAAAGATCCTGCTCAGCTCTAAGGCCCCAAAGGTCCTGCTCCCAAAGGCCCCTGGGAAGGAGGTCCTGAGACCCTATAAATGAGATTTGATGTCCAGGGTGGATATTACTCTATGTAGCAGTTCTCCTTGTTTCTTTGAGGATATTAACCCTGCCCCTTATTATGGGGGCTGTTTCTCCTCTATCCATATTCCCACCACAAGTGACCTATTATAGTATTCTCTGTGTGTGGCCCAACCCAGGCCTGTGAAGAGCCTTCTAAGGACAAGACAAGCAAGACTCCTCCTCACAGATGGATAACCTAGGAATAGCACCATTCTGACCTCATGGGGAAGACTTGCATGACAATCTGTTGCCAACATGAACATTCAAGAGGTAGAGAGACAGCTGCTGGCTGTATTCCACCACCCTGAAGATGGCTATAGCCCTTCCATCCTTGGGATTTGATGACCAGAGCCAAGAAATTCCCCCTCTTTGCCTGAACTAGTTTGAGTTGTTTCTGTCATTAGCAACCCTCTGAGACCAGCTGAACCCCTGCCATTCTCCAGAGTGGCCAAATGTGCCAGCTGGAAACTCTCATTTCAGAGGAGAAGGCTGAAGGTGAACTAGACTGGGTACCTTTCCCTTGCAACAGGACTGTCCCATAGGGCCCTGTGGAGGGAAACACCAGCATAGTGATGTGCTCTCAGACACATCTAACAAATGGACGTCCCTGTAAGACTTGCAGCTCTTTGGTATAATTACCTAAAAGGGACATTTGTACCTAGGCTGCCATGCTCGATGAGAAATCAGTTCAAAACAAATTGAGTTTCAGAGACACAGCGTAACATATGGCAGCTAAGCGAGGTCATGCTTCCTGAACTCCATCACTTGCCATGTGCCTCTAAACAAGTTACTTATTCTCTCTGTTCTTGTTCCTTCACCTCAGGAAGCAGAGGGGATGATTTAAAAAAAGTAAGTATGACCTCATAGGATTGTGAAAGATACAGTAAGAAAATCTATGCCAAGCACACAAACTATGCCTCACATTTAAGCACCCCCAAATAAGTATGGAATATGAAGAGATCTACTTGCTGAGTGATGCATAGAAAGAACCAAGCAGAAATATTTGCTAGAAACGTGTGAGTGATGAGGGAAAACATGAATCTGTCTGAACACATGTGCATTCCTTACTTTTCTTATAATGGCTACCATGCATCTCACCCCAGAGGCTGTGTTTGCTCCCAAGCACTCACTAGGTCTCTTCTGAGACTGCGTCTTTTCTCACTCTCCTGTCATAGGTTCAGGTGGGGCTGATCCCCACCCCGCCGAGGACCCAGTCCAGTCTAGAGAATGGTATACCCCCTTGGTTTAAGTGATTGGTTCAGGGATGGGTATATCCCCCAACTAAGGTCACAAGGGAAAGAAGAGCAGAAGGTGTGGATTATGGGACCATCTTGGAGGCTGGGCTACTCCAGCATAGTCACAGCATAGGTGGAAAGAGGGTCAGAAGAGGACATCGTCGTGAAGGTCAGGTGAAGCCATCCAGGGGGCTGCAAGGTTTGCTCTGAGGAGGAGAGTGTGAGAATGGGGCCCTTGATGGGAGAGGGTAATGGATCCAAGTGGGGAGGAACCTAGCAATCTAGGCATAGCAACAGGGGAAGGACCATGAGGCCCAGGGGCAGGCATGAAGGTAGTGTGGGAAGAAGGTGGCCATTCCCTTTTGATTCTAAGATTTCATTAAAAGGTTGTATCACTAAGTGCAGCACCACATAGCCACATCTTGACCTTGGCATCTACTCCTGCAAGTCTTCAGGAATGAGGCAGCGCTGTGCAGAGCTGCAGACCCAGCACTCCTCCTCCCAAACCGCCCGGTTTAAATCTTGGCTATTGGACAAACTACCTCTCCATTTCCTGATTCAGTTTTCCTAAGTGGAAAAAGAAAAAAAAAAAAAAAAACAACCCTCTCTGAAAGTATCCAGCCGAAAGCTTATTGTGAACACCTACTGTAATGAAGCTCAGCTCACATACTTTGCCGGAATGAGACAGTATTCAATGAAATTAAAGAAGAAAGGTACCAGAAAAGGGCAGAGCTTACAAAAGGAATATGTCCCCACATATCTTCTTCTTCAGTTTGTTTCAGTTTGTTTGTTTATTTTTACTCTCTGAAATAAGGCTTGGAAGAAATAAACTAGCGGGGAAATGATTAATGGTGAATTGACTGTTTATTGATCAAAGATGGAGCTACACTATGCAATCATCTTTCAGCAGAAGCTAATGAAAGCCTTTCTCCTACAAGTCTGGATAAGTGTCTTAGAAAACAGAGGGCACGAAGACACCACATTATTTCCAAGTATTCCTTTTACTTCACGCATCAACCTAGATTTGTCAGAGCAAATTCTGGCCATTTCACTCCCTCCTGCTTTAAACAGTCTTTCTAATTGTCTCCCAGTTTGGAATCCCAAGGGTTTTCTTAGCCCCGGACAATAGGCCTCGGTAAAACTGGGGGGCAGGGGAGAGGTATGCTATTCATTTGTAAAGTGCAGAAGCGCCTCGATGAAAGGAGAACCACAGGGTGCCTCTCTGGGAAATCACTTTCTTTAAACAATCAGCCTTTCTTCTGCCTTTCTTCCCTGCCCTGCAGGGTGTGCACGCCTCCAGGGTTACAAGTAACCTAATTTGAAGGCCACAGCTCTAGTGACCTTCAGGTCACCAATTGATTTGGAGCCTCCAGCCCCCCAGTCCACTCAGCCTCCCCTGGGATGCTCCCAAGCAGCCACACCAGACTGAGAGACGCCAGGAGCCTCCTTTCCCTAATCCCTCCGGCTGGGGCTGGAGGCCCTTGCCATGGCTGGGAAGAAGGCTTCGGACTCAGCAGAAGCACCAGGGGCCTGCCTGAGCCCCTGCCCTGTCCCCAAGTGAAAGGATGTGTATACCAGTAAGATCTGGTGGATACAATCCGGTTAGGGAGGGGAAGAAAGTGTTACCGTTTGACTCTGATCATGCTTCCATAATCTAGGAAGGGGGTAGACGGACACCCTACCTCTGTGTTCAGCCATTTTGGGGCAGCTTAGCTCCAGTTGCAGTGACAAGGATTCAGGCAAGAACCAGAATGTCCTGCACCCTCCTTTACAGCCCCAGATTCAACCTTCCCTAAGGAGGGGGGCAGGGAGGAAGGGGTAGGAGGAGTCCACCCATTCACCTTGCAAATCAAAGAGCAAGAAGCCTCCTAGGTCCCAGCCCTGTATAGAGTCCTCTGGGGTGCCAGGAGCTACAGTCTGTCCCTGAGATGCCATGTTACAGGACAGTGACAGGTGGGTCCCCTCTGGAAGCCCCTGCTCTCCCTCCTTGGTGCTGAAGGAGAGGAATTCAGAGACCCTGCCTGGGACAGTCAGGTGTAAACTATAAATAAAATTCTATCAGAAGTCCACAAGGGAGCATTCTCTCATTCAACAAGTATTTGCCATGCCTATGTCCCAGGCACTGTGCTAAATTCGGGGCAGTCACAGGAGCTCATGAAGATTTGCTCTTTTTCTCCCAGAAGGGGTGGAGAAGGGAACAGCAACTCTGACAAAGTCAAGGTAACTTAAAATTAATGGCAAGGCACCTGGGTGGCACAGTCAGATCCCGGGGTTCTGGGATCAAGCCCCCTGTGGGCTCCCAGGTCAGCGGGGAGTCTGCTTCTCCCTCTCCTTTCACCCCTCCCTTGCTCATGTGCCCTCTGTCTCTCAAATAAAATCTTTAAAAAATAATAATAATTAATGACAATAAGAAATTATTTCTTGGATGTGACACCAAAAACATGGGAACAAAGGCCAAAGTCCACAAGTGGGACTGCAACTAAATTTAAAACTTCAACACATCAAAGGAAACAATCAATAAAGCAAAAGGGTAACCTATGGAATGGGAGAAAATATTTGCAAATGGTAGAGCTAAGAATAGATTAATATTCAAATTATATAGATAAAGAACTTCTAAATTTAACAAGTAAATAAACCCAATTTTAAAATGGGCAAAGGACTTCAGCAGAGGTTTCTCTGAAGACAATACGCAAATGGCCAACACCTACGTAAGAAAGGGCTCCCCTGGAGGATCCCTGGGTCGCTCAGCGGTTTAGCGCCTGCCTTTGGCCCAGGGCGCTATCCCGGAGTCCCGGGATCAAGTCCCGGGATCAAGTCCCGCGTCGGGCGTCGGGTGTCTGGCACGGAGCCTGATTATTCCTCTGCCTGTGTCACTGCCTCTCTCTCTCTCTCTCTCTATCATAAATAAATAAATCTTAAAAAAAAAAAAAGAAAGAAGGAAAGAAAGAAAGAAAGAAAGAAAGAAAGAAAGAAAGAAAGAAAGGGCTCCCCCATCATAATCATCAGAGAATGTAAACCAAACTGATGATGAGATAGCATCTTGCACCCATTAGAGTGGTTACTGGAAAAAAAAACAAAACAGAAAGAGAAAATACCAAGTGTTATTACAGCGGGGAGAAATCAGAACACTTGCACCCTATCTGTGGGATTATAAAATGGTGGAACTTCCATGCTGCCATGGAAAACAGCATGGAAGTCCCTCAAAAAATTAAAAATAGAAATACCCTGGGATCCAGCAATCCTACTGGGTATATGTTCAAAAAAGTTGACAGCAGGGTCTCAGAGAGAGACTTACATACCTATGTTCTCTGCAACATTATTCACAACAGCCAAGAGGTGAAAGAAACACAAGTGTCTATCTGTGGATGAGTAGATAAACAAAATGTGGCATATCCATACAAGGGAATATTGTTCAGCCTTAAAAGGCAAGGAAATCCTATCACATGCTACAACATGAATGAACCTTGAGGATACTATGCTACCTGAAAAAAGCTGTCACAAAAAGACAAATATTGTGTGATTCCACTTCTGTGAGGTATCTAGAGTATTTACATTCACAGAAATCAAAGGACACTGCTTGTTACCAGGAGCTGGGGCAGGGGCGGGGCGGGGGGGTAGTTGTTGTTTAATTGGTACAGAATTCCAGATTTGTAAGATAAAAAAGTTCTGGAGATACGTTTCACAAAAGTGTTTATATAATTTAATGCAACTGAATTGTACACTTAAAAACGGTTAAGATGGTAAATTTTATGTTATGTGTATTTTACCTCAATTTAAAGACTGGAGATAAGAAATTCCCCAGTAATTTCTACAGAGAAGAGGCTTCAGAAGGGTGAGAAGGAGGGACCCTGAAGCTGGTATGTGCATCACTTTATAAATCACCTACAGAAGATGTTAGTTATGCACATCAAAGAATGGGTGTCAGTGGTGGAGCTGGGGCCACCTAGGAGGTGACAGACATTTTTGGACAGTGTAAGGGACTATTCTAGCTGGAGTTCTTGGAAAAAGACTTCTCTAACAAGACAACATTTAAGCCCAAGCCTAAATGAGAAGTCAAGGGAAGATTTGTGTGAAGAACACATGGAGAAGAAGGAGAGCAAGTGTGAACCCCTGGAGAGAGTGATGATGGAGGCGCAGGAGAAGCCTGGTGTGGCTGGACCATTGCATATCATGTGGAAGGTGACAGGAGGTCACTCTGGCTGGGGGAAGGGTCTTGCAGAGGCAAGAGGCCATAGAGACATTGCAATCCAAAACAACATCATGTGAATGAGCTGGAGGTGATAATGAGGTACAGATAGGATGCCTAAGCAGCAACAGAAGAAACCACTCTGTGGTTGGCAGGTGAACACTTCACAACCAGCTCTTCGGGGGAACACAACCATAGTTTGTAGCATTTGCCAATTTCCATTGTGAAAATATTCCCACTGAGGCTGATTGCAAGCTAATGAGGTCATGTTACTCAATGTGGTGGAATTGGGAAAAGATGAACACTAATGGCCTTTGTGAGCCTGTGAAGGCCAACACCAGCCCACTATTGGGACTTCTCTTATTCTGGGTGAGAATCAGAGAAAGGCTCCTGGAAGAAGTGTCCTGAAAAGTCTAGACAAAACCAGGATGGAGAGGCAATGAGAAAGAAGGTGTTCCGGCCAAGAGATCCACAGCTCCAAGTCTGGCCCTTGAGAGTGTGGCCTCTGAGAAAGGCGATGTGACTAGCATGGAGAGTACAACCCAGTCTGGCCTTTTTTGGTTAATTGTGGTGAAATACATATAGTTTGCCATCTTAAATAATTTTTAAGTTTAAGTAAATTTTAAAATTTACCATCTAATAAATTTTTTAAGTTCAGTGGTGTACAGTATATTCCCATTGTTGTACAGCCATTCCCACCATCCATCTCCAAAGTGTTTTCATCTTGTAAAATTGAAATACTTTGTCTGCATTGTTAAACATCATCTCCCCAGCCCCTGGCACCCACCATTCTACTTCCTATGAATCTGACTCCTCTAGGGATCTCACAGAAGTAGAATCATATATTATTTTTCTTTTTGTGACTGGCTTATTTCTCTTAGTATGATGTCTTTGGGGTCCACTCATGTTGTAGCCCCTGTGAGATTGCCCTTTGGAAGGCTGAATAGTATTCCATTGTATGGATAGACCACATGTTCATCTATTCATCAATGGACACTTGAGTGGATTTTGCCGCTTGGCTATTATGAATAATGTTGCCGAGAACATTGGTGTGCAAGTATCTCTCTGAAATCCTACTTTTAATTCTTTTGGGTATATAGTCAGAAGTAGAATTGCTGGGTAGAGACCCAGCCTGTTTTGCACATTACTCTTGCCCCAGCATAATGTCTGGCACTCATAAGGGTCTTGGGAGATACTGACCTGTGCCTAGAAAAAGGTCTTGGGAAGAATCCTACTATCTTGGTACTGTATGCCCAGCATCTGCCAAGAACTCCATATAAGCTACCTCGTTTAAGGTAGGACCTATTATAATATCCATTTCACAGAGGTCAGAGAAGTGAAACCAATTGAATGGGAGGAACTGCAAGAGAACCAGGATTTGTGGGCAGATCCTTGGGTCTACTGGAATTTCCAATCAATGCTAAGGGGGGGAGGTCTTCGTCCTAAGGGGCCTGACTGGTTTTTAGCAGGGAGGGTGATGTGATCAGATTATTCTCTAGCGAAGATCCTTCCAACTATAAGCAGAGCGCATCAGGAGCCACTCAAATCCAAAGTGACCTGGAGCTAATGTATGGTCATAGAAATGGGGAGAAAGAGGAATGGTTTGA